>NW_003852427.1:5247416-5279274 GCF_000181295.1 Otolemur garnettii
TGCCACCTCCTCAAAGGCTGTTTCCCTGTGGCTGGGCTGATTCTGATGCAGTCCTGTTCCTAAATGTTGGCTCTACCCAAATGGTAAAACCTCAGCTTTCTCTGACTTAGGCCACTGTGGCTTGGCCTGTAATTTTTCTCCCCATGTTATAACTTTTTTTTTTTTTTTTTTTACCACCTCTCCACCATGCCAGAAACAATGTATACTACTAAGATGTTCTGATTTCCCAAAGAGTAAATTCTATATTCTGTCTTAGTTCTACCCCATTGTGGGAGACCTTAACCTATTTGAATGCTTATATGATATGCTTGAAAAAATTAGGGGCTGTTACTCTGAGAAAGAAAGATATCAACTTCCACTTTCAAGAATAGTCCAAATGTGCCAGCCTATTGTGAGAGCAGTGCTGGTCAGGGTAGCAGAGTAGGTTGTCAGTTTAAAATATAGGATGTCCACTTAAATTTGAATTCCACATAAACAATAAATATTTTTTAGTGTAAATATGTCCAAGATACTGCATAAGACACACATTGAGAAATGCATGAGATGTTTGGGACAAAAAGTTACTCACTGTTTATCAGGAATTCAGATTTAACAGGGTGTCCTGTTAGCTGGGTTGCCAAGCCTGAAGCCTGGCAAGTGTATGTCAACATGCAAGATGGAGCTGGGTGGGTTGTGGAGGGCCTTCCTCTGGGGCAAGCAAGGGCCTCAGAGGACCAAAGGCCTCCCACAATGGAGCCAAAACTGGACCTGGAACAAAGCAATGACAGAGCAGAATTGAAAAGAAATCGAGGGCATGTCATTAGACCACTAAACTTCCAAACCTCCCAATGAAGTGTCTGAGTCATCCGTATTACTGAGACCTGTTTATCCGGGATCCCCTGTGTCTTCTGGTTTCACTCACCTGAATTTCACTAATACGATTTTCCCCTTATCCACATACCAACTGTACTATTATATACTGAAAATTTTTCCTAAAGTCAATTTATTTAAAAAGTATTTATAAAAGGAAACTTGATTCTATCACTGTCAATGGAAAACCAGTCTTGCTCATCACAAATTGACAGTAAACAATGAAATTGTTATCAAACTCTAACTTCTGACTCTGAGTTCAAAACCTGCTCTCATTTCTTTGGAAGTGAAATTAGCAAGTGTTAGAGAGGTGCTAATGACACAGTCATCCCCAACGGGAAACTTTCTTCTTGACATAATCAGAGGACCAAAGAAGAATTAGAAAGGTGAGGACTTTCTCACCGGCAATTCAGCATATTTAATGCTGTGTCCCGGCATTCATGATTTATGTGAGTCTTAATTCTCGGAAGTAGTGGCATTGGTTATGCCTTTGCAATGGCCGGTAATGCTGTTTTTTTCTATAAGTCCTTTATAAGTGAATTCTTTTCTGTATGGAGAAGAGATTGGAATATCTGTAGGTAGGAGCTGAGTTTCTGCAGTACCTGCCCTGGGTGACCTGATCCCAGCCCTGTAGCTCTACCTTAAGGATAATGTCCTGGAGACCATGAGCCAACACCAGGCAGGAGCTGTCTTGTGGTCCTAAGGGCCTCTGACCCCCTCATGAGTGAGGCATGGGCACAGACTCACCTGTGCTCTCCAGCATTGGTCGGCCAGGGGCCCTGCACTGACCCTGGTTTGTTAGGAAAGTCTGCATGGGATAAAGTGTGCTGGTTGAACTGATATGCTTGTCAATGGGACTGTGAGTAGGTGAGCTGTGCCCTTAACAGGCCAGGCAGAACATGGAACACGATTTTTCCATGGAAACAATGTACTAAAGGGTGGTTAGGTTTTATGGAATGATTGGTTCAGGATAGTAAACTTTCATTGAGCACCTAATATGTTCCAGACACTGTGCTGCAACTACAAAATGTATAAAGCACAGTTTCAGGCTAAATCGAGTTCAGTCTTGTGGGAGAGGTGGGCTGAGAGCAAGTGAGCAGGCAGTCCTGTTGTCCTGGGTCTTGGTGGAGCCTTGCACTGTGGACTCACTATATAGAGAGACTTGGGATAAAGGGTACTAGGGCTGAAAGTGGCCTCGTGGGCTCTGGGGTTCAGTTGGGGGCCCCAGGAAAGCCTGTAGTGTCTGGAGGAGCTGCCCCTGAAGCTGAGTCTCAAAGTATGAAGAGGTGAAGAGGAGGGAGGAAGGGTGTGCCCTGGGATTGGGTCACCCAGGGCATGCACTGCAGAAACAGCCTCCTACCTGCAGATATTCAAAACTCTTCTTCTCCATTTAGAAAAAATTTGTTTATAAAGCACTTTTAAATACCCAGCATTAGTGGCCTAATGCTAAGACATAACCAGTGACACTACATGCTGGAAGTTAGACTCACATAAACCACGAATGCATGAACACGGCATTAAATATACAGAGTGAATGGTCAACATAGGGG
Organism: Otolemur garnettii; assembly: GCF_000181295.1. Classification (NCBI taxonomy): domain Eukaryota; kingdom Metazoa; phylum Chordata; class Mammalia; order Primates; family Galagidae; genus Otolemur; species Otolemur garnettii. Next base: position 5,249,816 of record NW_003852427.1, read on the forward strand.
CAGAGGGCTGAGCAAGGCTGTGTGCCAAGGTTCTGCTGTCTGCCCAACCTTTTTTTTTTCTTTCTACTGCACATTGAAAGAATAAGAGTTGTCATGGTCCATACATTAAATACAAAAACACTAATGATAGCTGATTAGCAGAAAAAAAAAAGACCTGTGCATCATTTTCATGATATTCAACACCACACATGGGCAAAACAAGTCCTCGCAAAAGCCCGCAGGCCACAGGTTGGACACTTCCGCTCTGAAGCATCATGTGCTATAAAAAGATTGGGCAAGCTGAGCCCAGAGGGATAGGGAGGTGGTTATGGAGGCCCCCAGAGCTGACAGGAAGTCTGGGCTTTCAACCTCAGGCTGCAGTAGTGACAGGGCAGGGGCAAGAGGAAGACCAAGGAGGGCTGCTGCCTGATTCCAGGCAGGGGATGAGAAGCCTTGACCAGAGGGATCACTCAGCTCCCTAGAATGCAGACCTATGATGAAGATTTTGATCTATTTCCTTCAGACATATCCCAAATGCCTAGAATAGAGCCTCGTAAATCGTGGGTGATAAATAAAACTTTTTTTGGATGAACAGGCAGATTGAGGGAGATTTGAGGAGCCCAGCTCTGTGGAGATGAAGTGCATGTTTGCTGTTTCAGTCCAGATTCCTAACTGTCCCCTGGCAGACTGGCAGAGCCAATAGCTCCCCTGCTCTACCACACGCATAAAAAACTGCCCATTCCTGGTTCGTCTTTTGGAATGTGCCTGCTGGCTGCCTGGGCCTCTCTGTGGTGTTGCACCACAGCTGGGTGTCATGCTTGAAGTCCACTCCTGGGTCTATTTTTTGCTGGACTCATATTGGCCAGTCAAAGTTCCTCTTGCTTGGTCCTTAGTAAGGATAGAAAGAGCTTTGCTATCTTTTTATGTCCAGAGCGTGCTACCTACTAGCTGGTCCTTAGATGACCTATGAGCCTTTTCATTGTGTAAATATCAGGTGGTCATTGCAAACGCTCCTAGTTGGGGGTTGGCTTGTAACTTGTGAATTGTGGACACCCAGGTGAGGGTCTCTGGCCACTGGAATAGTACAGATGTCACCCAGTGGAGGAACGTGAGCAACCACACCATCAAAATCCATGATTAATAGACATAATCTCCACCAGAGCATTAATTTCGGGCATAATCAAAGCCTGCTGAATTATTTCAGTGTCAGACCTTGACAGAGAAGTCAGCCTAGGATTAGCATTTTGATTTACAGTTCAGTGGGTAGTATTTATCTTTATTTCTGTCACATACGAGTGATTGACTGTCTGTCCTGGAAAATAAAAACAAATGCTACTTCCCCAGTCAAGTGAACAGGGGGTAATTTGAGGCACGTTCTCACGGTCGGCTGGCCCCGTGGCATAGTGGGTTGGCAGCCTCTCTTTCTTGGCTTCCGCAAGGTGTCTGGGAATCAGGTTTTTGATTATATCAGAGGCCAGGTGACTACAGGAGAAGCTGTGTTAACATCTGAGCAGGTGTGTCTCTCCTGATGGCAGTGCCTTAGCTGAGCTGTTGCCTGAGGTGAGAGATGCCAGCATGGGACATTGGGGGTGATAGAGACCCCTTGAGAAACAGGCTCCATCCTGGGGGCACTGGGCTCAGAACACTAAAGACCCCTTGCATGGCCTGATCTGGACAGCATTTAATGGTGGGGGATTCTGGAGTCTAGCCCCTGTGGTTGCTGTTCTCGGCCCTGCAGAGGACCACAAGACCACGGGTGAATGTGACAGCACTGTGCTGTCGCCTTTCCTTGCACTGTCTGAATCTCGACCACAGTTCTGCACCACAGTCCATAGAGAGGGACCATCCATCTCTTAGCATGTTCACCCTGTAAGCCCAGAGAGGCAAAGTGACTCACCTAAGGGTGGGTAGAAATGGCAGGAGTCAAGATTGCAGCCCAGAACAGTCTGGTTCCAAAGTCTACATTTTTTCTATTCCAGCACCTGATGAATCCAGCCATCTGGGACCCCTGAGCCTTGAAGGTGTCTCCGTGAAAGGGAGGGCTTGCCTGGGGAAGAAGAGCAGAAAGAGGTGTCAGGGCTTCCTGCACTCCCAGTGCTCCAATTCAGTCTGGCTCCACACTGCCATTCCCTTGCTCTATGCTTTGGGGCTCCCGTCTCTCTGCCCTGTGGGTTCTTGGTCACAGATTGGAGACTCCAACACGGGAACTATTTTGGTCTGAACATGGAAATGACCAGCACTCTACCATGAGTCCACAAGCTTCTATGCAAATAAGGTTTTAGTGAAAGGTTATGTTCAGGGTCAGCAGTTTGTACCTTCTGGGGACACTTCATTTGAAGGTGGAAGTTAACACCAAGGATTTCTGGAAAGAGGCAGGGATGGGACCTTCTTCATGGAGAACTGCGTCCACCTGGTGGGGCACACCAAGACTGTTGGGGTATAGTTGCCCTGGTTGGCACCCAGCAGGGCAATGTATAATTTAAACACGTATTATGATCAGTTTTCTCAATTAAAAAGTAAATGTTAATAATGGGTCTAAACTCCCTTTTTTCCATAAATCAGATGCAATTTTTGCTTATAAAAGGTGCATTTAAAGAATTACTTAACTGTCTAGTTTTAGTTTTGTACCCCAAAATGTAGTGGTTCTTTAGGAATTTCACTTGTTAACACACTGAAACAGATAGTTAAAAGTTAAGTGGCCAACCACCTTCAATCTAACTGGTACATGATATATAACTTAATGAAGTTGTAAAAACTATACTTTATTAGGTAAATAAAGTATAACAAAAGTAACAGACATTCAAACTATAATGCTTGGTTAAAAACCACGTATTTATATATTATGCATATTTACATTGAATAGAAGCACACGTTAACAAAAAAATTTGCACGCGCTTAGTATTTTAGTTATAAATATGAAACATGGGCTTTAAAAAATTAACAGCAGATATAAATCAGCTTAAATTTAATCAAAACAAGAAACTTAGAGTCTTTCATTAGACAACTGCTTTCAGATTAACTTTCTCCTTCCTGTTAATTCATTGACCGGAAAAGAAATAGGAGCTCTCCTGCTTTTCCAAGTCCCAAGTGATTAATCTGGAATAAATTTGTCTAAATAAAGCAGACATTGTTTCTCCATCTATAGGAGGCACTACTGTTATTATTAGCTTGGTTTATCATTTTAATATTCTGGTAAGTGTAGGTAAGTAATTTTATCATAACGGTAATAGTTGCCTTGGATGACATTTTAAAATTATGCATCAGCAAATATCCATCTCTTAGTATGTTCACTCTCCACTCTGACACATAGAGTTTTGATACTGAAAAAGGGTGATAGCTGGCTGTTCATGTGGCTAGATGCCAAGACATCCCCTGCAGTTAAAGACTGACCCTAGGCCAGCTTCGGATAATACCAGCAACCCGTGTGTCAGGAGCATAGTGCAACCTATGTATAAAACTTTATAAAAAAATTAAATGAATCTGTTGTTTTAAAGCACCCCATAACTAAAAGGTATATTCTCTGTGATTTTGCCTTTGAACTTTAGCTTATATTTTTGGTTATGAAAGAAGGAAATCAATACTTTTTTAAAGTGAGGTTAATTTTTAAAAATGGATGTTTTTAAAACGACTTTATGCCTTAAGAATCCCTGGTGATCGTCCTACTTGGTTCACATGGATGCTGATGTCGTTTATATGAACTCAGGAGTGACCACAGGTGATTCCTGGTAGGCCCAGCCTGGTTTGTGGAATGTCTGTCCTGAGAGATGGCAGGGAAGGGTGCAGCCACACCTTGCCCAGACTGAATGCTTGCAGACAGGCTGGACTCTCGGGAGGGGAGAGGTGTTCTTAGTGGCGGGCTTCATAAGGCCTTGCTTGCTCATAGCTATGAAAGCATGGTTTGCCAAAGGAACAAAGTCTCAAAGAATGCTCTGCTCTGGCCCCCAAGGCTTGAGAATTAGACAAGATGAGGGACCTACATGTTGGGGGAGCTATTTAGTGGAATTTTAAACAATTTGTATTCAGGGAAAATTTAAAAACAAGGTGTGTAACATGAATGACCTGCAATTTCTCTTCTTAAGATGTACATTAGATAAACAGTCACACCTCCCACTTTTCATCCCAGAACAAGCCCTGGACAGTATGTAGCCACAGAGAAGGAAGAAATGGTACCTTAATGGACCTTAAGAACAGTCAAGGAATGAGGGTAGGAGGATGGAGAACACAGAATAGGGGTGTTGCCTGGGTGGGATTCAGCTGCAGGGTTACTTGGGAGGCTTTAGGGAATCATTGGTCTTAGACTGTGCTTCTGCCCCACTCTAGCCCCCTAACAATCTCATGCCCCATGGTTGGACTTCTGTCCTTAGGGGATTGCGCAAGGCCTCTGCAGATTGTGGCCTGGGCTCTGCCATCGGTGGGGGGAAGCTGTCATCACACCAAGGACAGAAACTAGGACCAGAGAGATACAACACAAAAAGGTGGAAGATTCATGTTGGCTGAGGTCATGGGAGCCATAAGAGCCAATATAGTCCAACCTCTTCTGAGGACCAGAAATATTGGCTTGCCAGAGTCTCACAGTGTACTGGGAGCAGAGCTGAGAGGAAACCCTGGCTTCCTGATTTCCCTGCTGAGCCTTACCTCCTCTTACAGCTTTCCTGGGCTTAGTTTGGCTCCTAGGGGCATCTCCCTGATTTCTTCTCCACAGGTTCTGCTAGCAGTATATTCTAAAATTTTATCATCTTGTTACTTAATCAGTTCTTCCTAGTACCTGTCATCTATTATGCCCAAATTTAAAGCCACATCCTCTCATGCCATGCTCGAAAGTCATGGGAGAATAATTGCTTAGCACCGTCCTCTAAAAAATTCTTCACGTAACAGAATCCCATAATCAATCACATGTAGCCTGCCTTGCTCTTTGAAAATTAATATCTGAAAAAGTCATGGTTACAGCTGGATCTAAGACAAATCATGTCTTCTGCACAGTTTGATGATGCGCCCAAAGCAGCGCCGCCACCTGGTGGCAGGATACCCTAATTACAAGGGAAGTATGTAAAGAGCAGATGGCTTTCCTGCTCGTAACTGTGTAGCTAGAAAAAAAAAGATTTTATAAATGTAAAAAAAAAAAAAAAAAGAAAGTAAAGGCAAAGGATCTACCTCTAGACAGAGTCTAACAAAAACATGAAGAATAAAATAATTAAAAGCAGTCTGGAACATTTACAAATAAATGATTTTTTTTCTACTATACATACATTCATCCATTAATTCCTCAATTCAGGTGGAAGAGAACTAATACTAAGGTAGTGTCTCCTATGTGCCAGGCACTGCATTAGTGCTTTACATATATTATCTCATTTGGTTTTCAATATACAATCCCCAAATACTATTCCTGCTTTACAAATGCAGAGAGGTTAGCAGGCAAATCCACAGTTGGACTGGGAAAGGGGCTGTTTGGGCTGAGAGCCATATTTGTCCTTCTTGTCACTCTGCCTCTTGATTGTGTAAAGTCCTGAGTGCTCAGAGTCTCAGTGCTTGGCAGGCCCATCCCTGCCCTCGCCATGCTTGTCATTGGCTGGTGTCTGTTGCTAGGTAGTTGTTTGAATGACTGACTAATCTGAGCTTCACCTGGACTTGTAGAGCTGGTTCCTTTGTTGCTGGTTCTGGCTGTGTTACTAGCCTCTGCCATGAGGTGGGAGTGGAAGAGTGAATTCTGGGGAAGGGCACATGACAGGAGCTGAGCTGTTTTAGGTTAGAAGGTAGAGGGGCAAGCTTGTCTTGAAAATGCCTCTGCTGGCTCGTCGCCTATAGCTCAACCGGCCAAGGCCCCAGCCCGGACCCGCCAAAACAACAATGACGGCTGCAACCAAAAAATAGCCGGGCGTTGTGGCGGGCGCCTGTGGTCCCAGCTACTTGGGAGGCGGAGGCAGGAGACTCGCTTGAGCCCAGGAGTTGGAGGTTGCTGTGAGCTGTGATGTCATGGCACTCTGCCCAGGGGGACAGCTTGAGGCTCTGTCTCAAAAAAAAAAAGAAAATGCCTCTGCCCTCAGATGCCCAGATGGCCCTGTGGAGCCATGTCTCAGGCATGAGACCAAGAGTGACTGGTCCTAACCTCCTGCCAGGCTGCCCCTGAGTAGGACTTGGGGTGTTGGTAGCTGGGGACAGGGCTTGGGCAGGACAGTGGTGAGTCATGGGGGATGGATCTCAGAGCTACCTGGTGAATGTGTTCCAGGTCCCAGAGGGGGAGCCCAGCTCCATAGATGGTGGCACCTGCTGGGATGGGGAGTGACAAAACCTTCCCGACGATTCTGCTGCAGGTGCCCAGAGTACTGTGTGTTTGATAAACAAGTGAAAGGTTTAATGTGCCTTGTTGAGGATTAGTTCAGGAAGAGCTAGGACTGAGACTCCCCCCTTTAGGACCCTAGAGGAACCCCCTATGAAGGCTTGGGACAGGAGCAGAGAGCTAGTGTTTGTTTATGGGCCCGCATTATTCCTTTGTCTCCTGGCAAGAATTTCCTTCTCCCACACTACCCTCCACTTGGTGCCTCCATTTATACCAGAATCACATTTCTCTTTGAATGGGAATTTCTGTGCATCCACTTGTCTCCCTAGGCAGCACGTGCCCCTAGGTCACGGGGACCAGGTCATAATCTACTTGCTTCCCTGTGGTGCAGCAGCATCACGGTCGACTACTGCCTGTAGTAGACTGTGACATTAGTGTTTGTGGTTGATTGAAAGCAGATGGTCCAGATTCAGATGCCTGCTGGGGGCTTGCAAACAGGTGAACGTCTGCCCCACCTGGCTCTGTGGGTGTTGCCTTATCTTTTGGATGTTCACTGGATAAAAATCCCCAACTTTTAAATGTTGACAAGAATACATTTTTTTCTTTTTGTGTCTGTGTCAGCCAAACAAAGTCAGTCTGGCTCTTTGATACATTAGAAATTCCAAGTTAAAGTAACACTTTAAAAATAGTTTCTCAGGGCGCATACCTAATTAAATAGGCTTTGGCAATTGAACATTTGCTTTTCAAAGGAATGAGTGTGTAAGAGCACCCACTTCCTAAGGAGGAAAATTTTATGAAGTTGTTTGACACGGAACTATTATACCAATAAAACGTATTTTATGAAGTTGGAGGGAAGGTTGCAGTCTGGGTGCTGTTTTACAGTGCGCAGAACCCATTACATGTTGTAAATACCAGGTCCCTGACTGGCCCTTGGCCTCTCCTTCAGTGACAGATGTGACAGCTCCTTTCTTTAAGAGTCCCCTGGGAAGCTTCTAGCCCAAGGTGGGATTTAGTGGCCCTTGTCTTCCAGCTCCCCTCTGGATGGGCTCATTGCTGCCGTGAAAATCCCTCACTGATGGCTGCGCAGCAGGTGTTACTGGGAAGGGTGGGCCTTGCACTGTGATGTGTCGCCCCATTGGGGCTCCCTCCAGGGCATGGGCCCCTTCTCTGTTCTCCTACCTGCTCAGACTCCTTTGTCCAGCTGCATCTCCTTGCACCCCACCAGGAGAGGCGGTGTGTGCTGGAAAGGGAGAACTCAGTAGGGCTGAGACTGGTGGCTCCCACCCCTCCTGAGGAGCTGCCACAGTTTCTAGGACAAGCTCTGGTATGAGTGGCAGGTGGCTGGGACATCAGAACCCCGGTTAGATGCTCTGCCGACCCCACCTACATTCAGCCCGGCCAGGAAGCCTTAGAGGGTGGGATGTCCTGGTCTACCTGCTTCCCTGCTGCTGGCATCACTGTGTCTCCCCTAAAGGCTTTTATTTTGTTACTCTGTGCGGGGGGAAGGTGGGAGATACCAGCTTTGCTCACCTCTGAGCAATGCTGAGCCCAGGTATCTTGCTTTCTAGGGAAACTTAACAGGCATAGGGGCAGTAGGACCAGAGACTCCTGAAAGGAGGAAGAGGTGGCTGTAGCTTAAGAAGCTTCCCTTTACTTGCCTTGCTAATTTGTTTGATTAAAACCCGACTCTTTGGAGTGGTCACCCTCTTGCTCAAAAGAGCTCACTGGAACTGTGGGGTGAGTGTGGGAACTGAATGAGGCTCTCAAACATTTGAATTCCTCTTTGGCTTACTTTCTGTGTGACCTTGGGCAGACATGTCCCCAGTTTCCTCCTCTGTAAAATGGGTTTAATAAAATCCCCCTTTCGGGCTTAAATGGAGGGAACTTGAGGTGCCCAGCAGAGTATCTGGCATAGTCTGGATCAATTTAAATTCTTTCATTCCTTTTATTTGTATGAATTGTTCATGTTTCTCTTTGGTTTATTTCTGGCTGAATTCATCTGCAGAGACTTGGAGAACTGGGAGGGAATAAAAGTGAGAGGATGTCAGAGACATCACCACACATCATTACAGTGATGCTTTGGTCAGCTGTTTGTGATCCCTCAAAGTTCATCTGCTAAAATCCTAATGCCAAAGATGGCAGTGATAGGAGGATGGTGGTCTTCTAATGCCAAAGATGATTACCTTTGGGAGGTAATCAGGTTATGATGGTGGAAGCTTCATAAATGGAATTGTGCCCTGGTAAGAGAGGCCCAGAGAGCTAACTTGCCCCTTTCACCATGTGGGCACATAGCCAGAGGGTGACATCTATGAACCAGACTCTAAATCTGCTGCTGCTTTGATCTTGGGATTCTCAGCCTCTCGAACTATGAAACATAAACTTCTGTTGTTTATAAGCTACCCAGTTTATGGTGTTTGGTTATAGTCACTCGAGGGCCTGAGACAGCTGGAATCCTAGGGGACGTCCCTGCTCAGCCGCACTCGGCTCACGCTTCCACGTGTGGATGTCACCCGGAGCCTCACCTTGCAGTACTTACTCCGTCCTGGGCCTGGGTCAGTCCAGGGCCTGTAGCAGGAAGACTCTTCTTGAGGCATTGTTAGAATGATTAAATTCTTTAATTAAAAAACAAAACATGGTTACATTTCCTTAGCTTGGCTTTCCATGGACCTCCTTAGTTATTTAATACTTACAACTGACCTTTCAAACCTTATCCTAAGTCTCTTAAATAAGACAGCTTGCTCATCATGAACCAAGTCTTTCTTGTCTCCACGGCTTGGCTGTTCTGTTCCCTCTGCCTAACTTTTCCTGCATTCTCTGTCTCTTGATAGCCCACACATCCTTCATGGGCTGGTGCAAGCGGCTGCTACACGGAGGACGTCCTGCTCTCCACATTGTGCTGTTAGTGGTGCGTTGATTACACTCAAGCATGTTATAATCTCAACCATATAGTGTTATAATTGTTACTTTATATAATCTTATGCCTTCAAAGGAAGTTAAGAGAAATCATGGAGTCTTTTTATTAACTCGGGTATTTATTACTTCTAATGCTTTTTGTTTCTTCCTGTGTTTTTGTGGGTACTTTAGTGCCCTTTTAAAATCCTGAATGATATTCATCAGTATTTTTTTTTTTTTTTTTGTATTTTGGGCAGGTTTACAAGTGACAAATTCACCTGGGCTTTGATTATCTGGGAATGTCTTTATTTTTTTCTCACTTAAGATAGTTTTGCTGGGTATAGAATTCTTAATTAACAGTTGGTTTCTTTTAGTACTTTGACTATCATTCCATTATCTTGGGGCCTCCATTGTTTCACCAAAGAAATTCAATGTTAATAACATTGATGTTCCTCTGAATGTGGAGGAAACATTTTATTTTGCAGCATTCAAAATGTTGTCTTTACTTTTTAAGAGTTTAACTATGTTGTATCTAGTGGTGTATCTCTGTATTTATTCTGCTTGGGTTTCATTGGGCTTCTTGGTTGTGTGTAAATTAATGTTTCACCTCAAATTTGAAGTTTTCAGCCATGATTTTTCAAAAAATGTTTTAAAGTTCAGGTTAATGTGAGGATACAAACAACTAGGTTATAATATTTGCATTTGTTAGGTAGAGTCTTTCTTGTAGTTGTGTCCTGCACCCAAGGCAAAAAATAGTTTTGAATCTTTTTGTCTCTCTTTTCTTTCTGAAAATTTTATCACATATATTAACTTCTTGGTGTGCTTGGTGTTAACCAATGAATTTCTAAGGCTCCTACTCCTTTTTGCTTTAATCTTATTCCCCTGTTGTTTAGATGTGGTAGTGTCCATTGATCTATCTTAAAGTTCACTGATTTAGTTGAGACCAGGTCTCACTCTATTGCCTGGGCTATAGTGCAGTGGCATCATCATAGCTCCATGTATATAGCTCCGAAACCCAAACTCTTGGATTAAGCAATACTTTTGCTTTGGTCTCTCAAATAGCTAAGATTACAGGTTTACTCCACCACGTTCAGCTAATTTTTCTATTTTTTGTAGAGACAAAGTCTTGCTGTGTTATTTAGGCTGGTTCCAAACTCTTGTCTTCAAGTGATCCTCCTCTTCAGCCTCCAAAAATGCTGAGATTACAGCACTACCTCTCATGAGTTTTTTATTTTGGTTATTTTTTAAAAAAATGTCTACCTCCTTAGAGAAGATTTTTATTCCTCTCCTCCTTGTTATTGTACTTTCTCTAATTACTTAAACATAATTTCCTTTAGTTTCTGAACTCATGTATAATAGCTACTTTGAAGTCGTAGTCTGCTGAACCCAACATCTGGGGACTCAGAGACACTTTCTATTGACTGCTTTATTTCTTGAGTATGGGTCACACTTTCCTGTTTCTTTAAATGGGTCATCATTTTCTTATTGAAAACAGGACATTTTAGATAATACATTCAGCAGCTCTCAGTTCTTATTTTCTCCCCATGGAGGGGGGAGGAGTTGTAACTGGTTTGCTTGCTTGGTTAGTAACTTGCTTAGGCTTAATTTGTGAAATGCATCTTCCCTGCAGGGTGTGACCACTGATGAGTTTCTTCCTTCATTTGCTTCAGCTTTTGTTTTAATGTTTAAGACTTGCTTTGTAAAGGTCTGAGTAGGTTAGGGGTCTGCCAGGGATGAAACAGAAGTTGTGTTCAGACCCTTGATCTCTGCCGGTGGGTCTGTGTATGGGTAGAAAAGCACGTACAAAGTTCAGGCTGTTTGAAAGTCCGTTCCAGCTTTGACTTTTTATTGGGAACTTTTACTTCTTGTATTAACAAGCATACCTTAGGGCTGGCCGGGAGTGTGTGGCTATTTTGGGTTCTCTCTTGCCTTTGTTGGGCATGTACACAGCCTCAGCCAGGAGTATGCTTGTCCTAAACCTGCCAAGTCGCACCTGCTGAAAACATCACTTCTACTGATAATGCTGCTGGATGTGGGCATCACCAGCCACTCCAGATCAAGTGAGTCCTCTTTGACCCTACAGCTTTGCTGGTCCTCATGTTGTTTTCTTCCCTGGCAGAACCTTCATGTAAACAAACCTGAGAGGAAGTTGAGGAGGAGGCTTAGCTCTATGCAACAATGTAGATTCCCTGCATTCAGTCTTTGGTACATAAACACTTCTCTGATTATTTAATGTCTTTGGTCAGTTTTCAGGGTACTGAGATGGTTGGTTTTCTCATTTTTGCCAAGAATTTATTGCTGCCTTTTCTTTTTAAAATAGATTTGCCCAGTTTCTTCTCCTGCTCTATCCAAGAGTCTCTACAACATTGTGTATATTTTGACGGGATCAGCCTTTTCCTTCAGTGGAGTCACTGAAGAGCTTGAGATTCCTCCCCTACTTACCGAGAGCTCCATCTGAATCCACTTCAGATTCGTCCTTGAATCTTCTATGCATGGCTTTATGCCTGGCACCCAGCAGGTGCCCAGAAGATGTTTGTTGCTCTCATAATGAAAAATGGCTGAGAGTGCCGTGCATTTGAATACTGGATAGGGAGGAGTCCACAGACCTGGCGTTGAGTCTCAAGTAAGTGCTGTACCTTATGGATCCTTAGTTTCTTATCTATAAGATGGCAAACATAAAACTCACTTCTTGGAATATGTCTGTGAATTAACTAAGGTGCAGAAATCAGCTGAAACAATACCTGGGAGGCAGTAAGCAGTGCTTTGTAACTATCAATTCACTTCTCCCTATAATATGTGGGGTTGATGAAGATAATAATGGGTGAGCCTCCTTATCCATCTGTCTGACCAACCACCCATGCACCATTCATCGTGCTACAGATGCAGAGATAAATAAGACTGTGCTCTGGAGAAACACATCTGGTGGGGAAGACAGACGTAGGAGCAGTAATGTGCAAAGTGGTGGCCAAGAGCTGTGGCAGGTGTGAGTGAGGAAGTGCAGGGACAAGGGCTAGAGGAGTGACATTTGGGGTTGGGGATCTGGTGCCAAGGGCTGTTGGCTGGTTAGGGAGGGAGTTGGGGGTGGAGAGAGACAAGCCACTCAGCAGCTTTCTCTGTCCCATAGAATCTTGTCTGGGGACACAGCCCAGCCGGACCTCAGGCAAGAGCAGTCATGTTTGGGCTCACACTGCCTATGTAGGAGGTAGAATTTTACTTTTTCTGCCAAGAAACTGATCAGTTTATCCACTGTTTTGCCTCAAAACACTCACACGTCACAGTTTTTCAGTGGAGTCCAGGAGTGTCTAGCAAGCTCTTGTTCTTACTATCCACCCAGTAATGCCTCCTCTTTGCTCACACGCACACACACACACACACACACACACACACACACACTTGCGGTGGTGGTGGAGGTTTTTGTGCCCAGGTCAGGAAGAAGTAGTCTTGTAGTCATTTCTCTTCACACCTGCGGAGTCTTCTGATGTGAGGAGGTGGGGCTGCCAGCCCAAGCCTGGGAATTGCATTTCCTTTTCTGGTCAGGCGGGCGTGGCATCCTTTGGGCACTATATCTTCTCAAAGGCCCGTGGATGGGAGAACGAGGAGCAGTGGGCAGATCTTGCCTGCTCACCAGGCACCAGGGCTCCTGCCATGTGTTCAGCCAGCAGCAATTTTTCCTTGCAAATACAGACCCATTTTAGAAGTTGAGTGCTCAGTGTCGTGGCCGAACAGAAGCCCATTATGAAGTGGTTCATTGCTTGCACATTGCGATCTGCCAGGGCAGGGCTCCAAGGCCCCATTTGGGGGATGTTAGTGCAGCCCAGAGGAGCCCAGGTTTCCCATAAAGCTGCCTTTGTGATGCCTCCCAAGCCCTGCATCGTTCCCTCCATGCACATCAACGGGAGTGTCGCCCGGGTGCTTCTCGGCTGGCCCTGGGAACTTTATAGCCCATATTTACTATTCATTATTGTTTCCAAAGTACATCTTGTGTGATGTGTGTTCACTGGTAAAATGGCTTTCCCCCCCTCTTCTCCATGGAGTTTCTTCAAAACCTGCTCCTGCCTGAGGGTGGGGGAATTGTCCTCTTTATGAAGTCTTTGTGGGAGAGTAGAAAGGAAGGGAAGCCTTGCTCACCTTTGCAGTGTTTTAGGAAGGAAAGGCGAGGGGGCAGGGAAGGCAGGGAGGCCGTGGGCACTGGTGGGAGGCTACCCTGGCTAGTTTTCCAGGTTGAAACTGAAACCTCTGGGTATTTACCCAGCAAAGTCACCTGGATGAGGAATGGGCCTGGAGGGTCATGTGATGAGAGTCAAGGCAAAAACAAAAGAATCCATTTATTATCCTGGCAGGAAATTTGTTCTTTTGGATTCTGTAGCTGCAGACATAATGATTTCATTTCCTCTGGTGGTGGGAGATTAATGGCCCTCACCCCTGGGCCTGTGTGGATTGCTGCTTCCTCCATTTCCCTAAATGTCGTCAACTGTGGCATGGGTTCCTTTCCGAGGGGTCAGGGGGCATGTGCCGGGTGCCACTGATTAATAGAATGTGGCTGTCCCTGTGGAAGGCTCCAGGATACTCAGAGGTGACCTGGGTTAAAACACACACATCATGGAAAAAAATACCCCACAAATCGAGGCTGTGCATAGGAGTCTCTGGAGCTTCCCACAGCAGCAGGCAAGGCTGGGCTGCTCCTCCTGCTCTGGGGGTAGCCACTTGTCCTACAGCCAGCGATGTGTACTAGAGCAGGGGCCTGCAGGGAGGCAGCTGGGACTAGGACTGCCACCAGCCTGTTGGCTGTGTGCCTGGTAGAAAGTGCTTACCCTCTCTAGGCCTCAGTTTCTTCCCCTGTACAATGTGGAGTCTGTGCCTACCTCACTAGGTTTGGGAGAGGATTGAATGAGATCTTATATTGCAGTGCTGTGGAGCCATTCTTTCCAAGAGTTGGGGCCACAATGGTCCTCCTGAGACTCCTGGTGGCTGTAGGGACAACTCCTGGTGACCAGTAAGCCTTGTTTAAAGAGTGCAACAAAGTGGTGACTGAGTTATTAGTCTGTCCATAGATGAGGTCGGGGAGAGGATGAGAAACGAGAACCAGGAGGCCTTGGCCAGGTGCTCCCCAGGGATGTCACAGGGTGATGGGGGGAGGCATTTCCATCTGGCGCCAGTGTTCTGTATTTCATGGGACAGAAATCCCATATGGACAGTCATATTCCATGTCTCGATAAGGATCACTGTTGTGTTTTAAAAAGTCAGACTTAAGCACTTTTTCTGCAGTGGCTCAAGACATCGTGTGCCCTGGTGCCCTGGTGACCTGGTGACCTGCCTGGGGTCAGTTTTGGATTATTTGGTGCTATGGTTTCCTCCCACCGGCCCTTGCACATACTTGGTGTTTAATGGATATTTGTTCATTAAGTACCTTTAATTAAACAAAACTTTTACATTCCAGAGAGATGCAAAGTTGATCCACGTGAGTCACTTTTGCATTTTCCTGTGCCTCAGTTTTTCTCACCTGTGTCTCACCTCCCTGCAAGCCCATATTCTTAATGGAGTACAAAGAGTCTTCTTTGTTCTGCATAATGCGATGTCAGATTGAATGAAATTCAAGGAAAGTGTATTAAGTTGGCAGGGCTATAGAACCAAGGTATATGTGGCCAGGACCAGGACTTGTCTGCTCCCTGGGGGCCTTGGGAACAGGATGAACCTCTTAGGAAGGTTGATGCTGAGAAGTCTTCCTGGAGGCGAGGGCCTATCCTGATGAAACATTGCTAAAAATAAGTTAAATATGGATATCAGAGCAATTTTAACAAACATTTTACTTTTAATATGTTTATAGTGTTGTTAATTATCTCTCTAAGTGGAGAAAATAGAAATTGTAGCACATTGAACAAAGATTGCTGATTAGGATAATAAAATGGAAATTTTAATCAAGACGATAACTTAAGTCAAAGGCGGCTTTCTCTGAGGCTGCTGGAGCTTTCATCTTTATTAAACACCTCATTTATCATCACCACTCCATTCATCGCAAGCATTAGATTAATATTGACAATTTAAAATAGAAATAACTTTTTCTTGCCATCATGGTGGTGGTAGGATAATGGTGCCGGAGACTCCGAGGGAGCTGCTACAGGCTGTCACCTTCCCTTCCTACTGCAGTTGGCCGCCACTCTCCAGCCCAAACCTTCAAGCACCAGCCTCTGGGGTGGGAGGCTTCTTCTGCCAGGAAGGAGGTCCCTAACACACAGACCACTAATCTGATATGTTCTTTGTGAGGAAGCACAAGGCCTGTGGTGCCTGGAGGCTGTCTCTGCCAACGGGAAAGCATTCCCAAAGGTGATGGGCCTCTTTTTTTCAACCCAAAGTCAGAGATGTATGTTGGGCATCTGCAGGGTAGTGTGGAGATGGGAAAAAACAGACAAAACTCAGCCCTGCCCCACGGAGACCAGGCCTATACACAAGGCAGGGGACCCGAGTCCCAGTGAACAGGAGGGACAAAGACACTCAGAGGTTGGAAAGAGCAGTTCTCCCAGTGTGGTGCCCAGGCCAGCAGCTTCAGTTTGCACCATGGTGGCTGAGAGCCACTGGCCTCCCCCAGAGATTCTCAGAGGTCAGCATCACATTCACCTGGGGAGCTTCTGGAAACAGATCGTTGCTCTCCTACCATGAGTTCCTGGTTGAGTAGCTGTTGGGTAGGGCCTGAAGAAATGCATGTTGAACAAGTTCCCAGAGGATGCTGACGATGCCAGTCTGGAGACCACCGACTTAGACTGAGGAAGGACTGCTAAGAACAAAGGCAGGAGAAGGGTCTTTGGGCCTTTCCAGAGCAGTAGAGTCTTTCCACGCAGAGAGGAAGATGAGTCCCCTGGAGGGTGGAGGGGCCAGAGTTAGAAATGGGGAATTTGGAGGGCAGCTGGCCCTGGGGAAGAAGGTGTTTGGTTTAAGAGCATTTGCTGTGGATGGTCAGGTGCAGCCGGGTGTTGGAGAAGG
The DNA here is from genome assembly GCF_000181295.1 of Otolemur garnettii. Classification (NCBI taxonomy): domain Eukaryota; kingdom Metazoa; phylum Chordata; class Mammalia; order Primates; family Galagidae; genus Otolemur; species Otolemur garnettii. Next base: position 5,265,936 of record NW_003852427.1, read on the forward strand.
GGATCTCTGTCCCCATCTCTGGAGGAGGGGGTGGCACTGAGAATGCAGGAGTAGCCTGAGGCAGAGCTGGGAGATCTTGGTGGGTCAGAAGCCATTTATGCCAACTGGGCAGTGTGCCAGGCCTCACATGGCTGCATCCCGAAATGCATTCCAGCCAGGACCACACCAGTAAGCCCCATGGTTCAGGACCCTCACCTCACACTTACTATCTGGGTTCATTGCTTTGCCCTACATTGGCACCTTTGGGGGGCAGGGGAAGCAGAGCGGGAAGAGGAAAAGATATGCCTCCTCTGTGTCTGCTTTAAGAAGCCCCTCAGTGTGGGTTAATAGGACCACTACCTTGGGGAAGGGGACTGTCACCTGCCTGTTGGTGGGTGTACTGAGCCTAGCTTCGGGGTGACCAGCAGCAGGTGGCCTTGGCCTTCTGCATGCATCTTCCTGGAGTCCCTCAGACGCTTCCGAGGAGGGACAGGGCCGCAGACGGTGGAGCTGCCTCCTCTTGGAGCCCCTTCTTTCTTCCACCTTCCCCAATCCTCTGGGGCTTCTTAAATGTGCCACATTGTTTCTTAAAAGGCCTCTTTTTCCCCTTGATCATAAAATTGCCAAGGAACAATGGCTGTCATTTAAAACAGCAGCTTTAAAGTTCCTTCCCCATCAGTTACTGCCATTGTCATTGCTGTTCCACATCAAAGTGGCAGAGGCTCCTGGGAGAGGGGAGAATTCACCTCATTCTCCCCAGGGGCAGGACAAGCCAGCCTGCCCCTCTCCACACCTGGCCTCCAGCCCAGACCTTCTCTGAGGAAGATGAGAAATGAGGCTGTGAGGCCTGCAGGGATGGGGGCTTGCCCTCGGTGAGTGCTCTCGGGAGGGGAGGGCACCGGGAGTGTGGGGTAAGAAGAGGCCTGTGTCCCGGGCACGGTGGTGAGAAGGGGCCTGGGTGGGTGGGCCTACAGGCTATTTAGGAATCTGGTGCAGGCAGCACAAGCTGCCTGCGGGGAAGGCTCTGGGATGTGCGGCCAGGAGGAGCGCGGCCGTTGCCCATCCTTGCGTGGCTGTGAATCTTGACTCCCATTATAATCCACCCCACCACCCATTCCCTGGGAGATCTCGTGGCTGTTCTGAGGATGTGGGGAGACATAGACACCTCCACATGAAGCAGATCCTCTGACCCTTTGGTGTGGAGCCAGGAGGGCATTAGTCTGCTTCCCGGCGGGGACAGAGATGCAGCTGGAAGGGAAATTGCATCATAATGGAGGGATGGGCCTTGGCCCCAGGCCTGGACTGGCAACTGCCTTCCCTGCTCTTCTCTGTTGGACCACTGCCCTGTGTCCTGCTGCCCTGTTTCCTCCTAGGCTGAAAGTCTGAGTGTGTTTGGGAGGAAAGAAAAGGTGTTGGTTCTGTGTCCCTCCAGTGCCTGGCTGGGTCCAGGCAAGACAGAAAGAGGGCTGGGATCCTAAGGGCCAGCAAGGAGGGACACAGAGGGAGGGAGGGAGGGAGGCAGAGCCCGGTAGGAACGCCTGTCTCCCTCACACAGGGCCAGCTTCCCGTGCACTCATTTCCGTGGGTGGCTAGGTCTCTGGCGAGACTCATTTTGAGGACCTCTCTTGGGGTCTTCTCAATTTCAAAGCCTCACAGCCTTCCCTTCCTGAGCCTCGGTACCTTTCACTCTGAGCCTGTGTCCCCCCTGCTGCTTCTCCCACTGCCCCCGGCTTCCCTGGGAGTACTTCTCTCACCCACCTGCCTTCCCTCTCTCTCACTCTCGTCCTTACCTCCCCCACCTTCACCTACAACTTCACAGCCCTCTGGGGTTGTATACACTCTGGACTCGGGGTGTGTTAGTCTGCATGGGAGGTACATGTGGGGTTGGCCTCTGCAGGTGTGTTCTTTAGGCAAAACCTTGCTCACTTGCCTTGGGTGCCCTGACCCATGGACGCTGTGGCCATTTTTTCATTGCTTGACAAAGGAGTGTTTTTTCCAGATCTGAAGTTTGTTCACATGTAAAATTTTATAAAAGATGGCATAAATATTAAATCCCTTTTGTTACACATTTAATGAATTGTGTTGGCTGAAAAATCACAAAATGGTGCAAAATCTTCACAGTCTGGAAAAAGGGTAGTAATCTTCTTAACTCACCGTGGCTTTATCCCTGCTCAGAGCTGCACGGTTGTCTTTTACCAGGCTCTGGAGGCCTGATACGCTTCATGGAGCTTAGGACAAACCTGGGATTTTAATGCATCCTTCTCTGCTCAATGTCTGATTTGGAGCTCTGTTCAAGGTTGGATTTTTGGTAGAACCCCAGGGCTATAGAGGTCTATCCAAGTTCAGATTATATGCTCCACCTCCTTCCTGGCAGTTGGCTGTGCACTTAACCCACCTCCAGGGTGTGTTACTACCTGTTTTAAGTGGTCACAACAGGAGAGTGCCTGGCCATCTGGTGCCACCCAACGCCCCCACCTCTCACCACTGTCTGCCTCAATGGTCCTCTCCTTTTGGCTGTGCCCTGCCTCTGGCAGTATGCCTTGACCCTAAATCTGTAGCCACAGCATACCCTGCCACTCCCACCCTGGCGAGCAGCTTTTCACAGATGGCTCTGTTAAATCTGGATGGGTTCCGAAGATGTTATTTGATTTCCGCAGCCCTCTTGTGCCAAGACCATATGGGGCTACAGGAGAGAAGGGCAAAGGGTCAGGCACTTAATCCTTATACCCCGATTTCTTTATTGGGCCCTTTCTTCATGGTGTTTTAGCAAATCCTTTGTGCTGGGTTTATAAAGTTTTGAAGAGGATTTTTGTAAGGTACGTCCAACTACAATAGAATGCGTCAACCTTGTCAACAGAACTGAAGGCTGAGGAAGGTGCAGAATGAACATTGGGAGAGGGTGAAGCCATCTCCTCTGAGACTTCGAGTCCAGGTGTCCGTGTGCATAGTAAATGTGTGTGTGTGCGCGTGGAAAAGGTGGATATGTATGTATGTATGTACACAGTAGGAGAAAGAGTGCTTATTATTGCTGATTATTGATTGGTGGATTGGTGGTGTACAAAGAATGACAAGGCCTGTCTTTAGCACAGAGCCACAGACATGGGATAAGGGGCAGGTGACAAGGAAAAATGTGAGGCAGTGAGGTAGGAGTGAAGATGTAGGGAGCTGAACTGCTGAACTGGGGTCCCGAGCTTCTCCTGCTGCTCACCACCGTGAGAACATGTGGGAGTGACTTTGCCACCTGAGATCCACAGTCCTCATCCATACAGTTAGAGGGGCAGGGGAGGCGGCTGCCAACTCTAACTTTTGATGACTGTCACATCTGAGGAAGAGGAAGATAGTGAAGCTGGGGGAGGCGGGTGCAGAGAAGAGAGGGAGAACAGTATACGTGAGACCAAGGAGAAGTGGAGGAGGAGGAAGCAGAATAGAAAATGAAAATAGACGTGCAGGAAGTCGGAAGAAAAGGGGGAAGAGACAGGTGAGAGCTTGCCTGGGGGAGTGTTGTCAGTATCAGGCAGAGGAGGGAAAGCATTGTGATGGGGGGACCTGCAACATGGAACTTGAGGAAGGGGTGCGTGCCGGTGCTGCTGGGTGACTCATGGTGCCCAGTCCTCCCAGAGCAGGCCAGGGAAGACTCCCCAGGACATGTGGAGCTGTGGGCAGCCTCTCACAGCAGAACTAGAAATGGAAGAGGAGTGGCACACACACTTGGGGGACAAAATCCACAGATTTAGTGATGGGTTGGCTGTGAGAAGTAGGTGCACGGTAGCTACCAAAGATGGTATCTAGATTTCTGGCATTTACAGACGGTGGATGACAGTGCCACTTGTTGAAGGGGGAAGATTTGAAGATCACTACACTGGGGGACTTGGATGTGTTGACTTTGAGATACCTACAAGACTCTCGAGGGAATGTTGAGAAGGAGAGTGGATATGTGGATCTGGGGCTTTTGGTAGCCACATGGACATGCGGTGAACCGGCCTGCTGAGGCACCATGACTTAGCAGTTTTCTCAGCCCCTGACGGGGAGAAAGAGAAGGCTTTATTTTTTCCTATCCAGTGCTGACAGGGGCAGAAGGCAGGAAACGTGGGTTTCCATACAGGGCAGCCTAGTTCTCGGGCAGTGTGTCCTCCTCAACCAGGACCCAGAGTACCCATCCTGAGTCCTTCCCGTGAGCCCACAAATCCTTCACTCCAAACAATCATCCTAACCGTGAACCCTGAGCACGTGTTCCTCTCCTGCTGGGAGATTAACTTGAGGCTCCCAGGCAGAAAAATGGTGTTGGCCTTGCTGTGAGCCCTGAGATGCTCGGGGCTGTGGGTGTATGACGGACCTGGGAGTATCGGGAGTCACTGTAGAGTGGGACTGAATGGCCTTGTGTGCGGTGGGTGCTCCATGAATATGTGTGGAAGGAACAAATGTCTAGACGTGTCAGTGACTACAGCCTCTTGGGGGCGTAGGTGTAGGCTTCTGCCTGATAACTTAGGAAACTGAGCAGAGCTGAGCCTGGGAGGAGCTGTGTGGGAGGGGGAGGTGAGCTGTGTCCTCATCTTGATCCTCTAAAGTCTCCCTCTGGATTAAGTGTGATGCACCGTGAACCTGGCTGCGTGGGTTTTATTCCTCGAGGAATTACCTTTATTGCACTGCACTTTGGTGAGATGCCATCAGCCTGCACTCAGGGGCTTTAGCTGAACAGCCCATGACACTCTTGGTGGCATTTGCTGTGAGGGTGTCATTGGCAGCGTTCATTACATCACAGGGCATCCTCTCTGTGGGGCCCCTAGGGAGGCATCCACTTCAGCCTTCCCTATCACAGCCAGGCTTCTCTGAGCACTAATTTTGTTTGTCCTGTAGACCCTGTGACCCGTGTAACTGATCAGATTTTCCTCATCGGTTGACTGCTGGCCAAATGTGTGGCTTGGCTATAGAAATTGAATTGTTTTAGCCTCACCCTGGGCTCCAATTTACGTCTTTGGCTTTCTCTTTGTCACCTGTTTTTCTTTAGAGATATTTTACTGCTTTTTTTTCTTATTACAAAACACAAATAGATTCTCTATAAAAAGTAAAGAAAATATAGAAAAGTATAAAGAAAAAAAACGAAGTCAATTACAGTCCCCCACCCACTCCTTATGACAATCTGTTAAATTTCGTGGGCAGCTTACCTGACTCTCCTACACATGCATCAGTGCACACGTGTGCACACACATGCCACATGCACAGTATTCAGAAATTTGACCACATTGTACATCGTGTTTGGTAACTTAAAAAAAAGATTTACGTATATATATTCGCATATATATATATACATATATATATTAGTATTTTACATAATTCTTGCAAGCTACCTTAAATCTTCTAAAATAGAATGGGTTATAAATATAAAATGTAAGATTGAAGATAGAAACTTCCAGGCAGGCTTTGAAACCCAGTTGGAGGGAAAGGCTGCAGCAAAATTAGAGAAGAACCCAGAGAGGCTCCCCAGAGGCCAGAGGCTCTGGATTGGGGTGATGGAGTTGCCTTGGATGTGTTGCCTCGGATCCTTGAGGGGATTTTAGACACATTGGAAGACGTTCACAGGGACACATTGGGTTGCATAGTCAGACTGGAGGAAACTTACCCATTCAACCTGTGGATAGAGCACTGGAGTAACTGTAGGTGATAGGAATGCAAGAATCTGCACCCTCTGATACCCACCACTCATCTGAACAGACATCAAAGGGCACCTCCAAGAAGCAAGGGGGCTCCTAGTGACAAGGTGAGCTGTAACCTGACTGTAATGGGATGATATCTTGGAAGTTCTTCCTGACACATTTTTCCATATCTGTAGGCTGGTTTATTTCCCTTAGCCCTTCTGCCATGAGAAAGGATGGAGGGACTGTGCCATGCAACAGGGGACAAGGAAGCTAGAATCTGGAGAAGTTTCTGCTCCACTGGAATAACTCATGTTCTTGAGCCTTGATGTCATGCCAGGCACTCTTCTGAGTTCTGTGTGTCTTCATCATTACTCTAGAAAGCAGCCCTGTGAGATGGCAGTATTAGGATTGTCCCATCGTATGGATAGTGAAATGGAGGAAGAGAGGAGTCAAGTAATTTATTCAAGGTAATGGGTGGAATCAGGATCCCCTGTCAAGTGGCTGAACTATAGATAGCTCTCTTAATTCATGAGGCTCCAGGGCCCATGCTGGAATACAAATAATGGAAGCCCTTCTGGTTCCTGGAGGAAGGCAGAGAGCGGGAGAGGAAGGCAAGGGTGAAACTGTGTGCTGGTGTCCCAGCACTTCCTCTGAGGTGGGGAAAGGTAATGGGGTATCACAGGCTTTGAGATGTCCAAACAGTTCGGGGTCATGGTTGTGAGGAGACCCCCTGCAGACAGCACTGGGCCTAGAGTGGGTGGTGGTGTATGGGTACCCAGGGCTCCCACAGTTCCTGTGAGCCTGATGAACCAGGCAGGTCAGCCTCGCCTCAGTGGGCAGGCCCTGGTGCTCAGTGTGGGTGGGGACAGCAGCAGATAGCCACATGGTGTACCCTACTGTGAGGATAGCTCAGCTTACCTGCACCTCACCCCTCCCAAGTGGAGGAGGGACAGTACAAGAGCCTCAGTATATCTGAAAAGAGAGTCTTTTAGAATTTTCTTTAACATTATAGTTTTTGTCTGCCATCAGTAGAACTGGAGGCTGATGAGTGAGGGACCAAATTGTAGACCTGTTCTAAGGTGACCAGACTTCCCGCTTTTGGCAGGACAGTCCCAGTGTTTAACAATTTGTCCCGTATCCCGTGGAGTTTTAAAAAAGTCCCATATTTTGGAAAGAATGCACAACAAGCTAGGGAATGGCGGGAGAACGGGAAGGGAATATATGGTTTTCGGCTGCCAGGTGGCTATTTCACCAGGATATAAGTTTTATATTATTTTTGTTAATTTTATAATGTTAAACTTTAATAATAACAAATAATTGTTGAGAACTGATTATTGAGAACTGCTTATCAAAGTTTGCATTGTGGATCAGTTGTTAGAATTCTACCACCATTGTTTGGACTTAATGAACAATGGCATTTTTTGGCATTGGCAATGATGAAAACATTTTGTAACTGTCTCTCAGATGATACACGTAGTACTGTATGCTAGTGCTAGTTAAACAAGTGATGTCAACAAATCAGCTATTCAGATAATTTAGGTAATTTATTTCTTTCATGAATTTAGCAGACAGTACTCATATTATTTATATTTTATAGTGGTGGCAAAAAGTCTAGTGCCGGCCTTGAAAGTGACACTTACAACTTACGAGGTATCATTATTAAAAAAATATATTGAAAATGAAAAGGTTAAATCTTGGGCATCAGAAAAATCACAATAGAGAACAAATGGTTAGAAATATTTCATCATTTTGAAACAAACCATGTTCCATACAATAATGCACTAAAAATTGTGGGATACACACTGTCCTTACCAGGAACTAATGCTGCGACTGAACGCATTTTTTTCTATGGTAAATAAAGTGTGGACATCAGAAAAATCACAATTAAGTGTTGAGACTTTGAAAGCTATTTTATGTGTGAAATATAATTTAGCAAATTCTTGTGAAAAATTTCATGACCTTTTAAACAACGATAGCAATCTACTAAAAAAAATTCACTCAAATGAGAAATATGCCAAAGAATAAAATAATACTATACATAATTTTTTAAATATATTATATTTATAAATTGTACTTATGTTGAAATTAAAAAAAATTACAATACTATTTTTGCATTCTATGAAAATTTTTGTTGCTCCATATAGATCAAATTTTTAATTAAGAACCTCCCCTCCCCCAGTCAATGGTGTCCCGCTTTACCAATGTTAAAATCTGGTCACCTTAGTTTTATCCAATATGGGAAGTAGCCACCAGCCATAGGGGCTGCTGAGCCTCTGAAATATGGCTAAATATGACTCGTCCTAACCAAGAAGTACTTGGTAGATGTTAAAATACACCCTAGCTCCTAGAGACTTAGTATTAATAAAAGAATAAAATATCTTGCAATTGTTATATTGATTACTTCTTTAAGTGGTAATCCTTTGGACATACTAGGAAAAGTAATATAAATCATTAAAATTAATTTTAACTTTCTTTTTTTTTTTTTTTTTTTTTTTTTACTTTTACCATAATGTGGTGACTAAAAATTTAAAATTACTTCTGTGGTTGCGTATTTCTATTGGACAGCTCTGTTTTACATGAGAAGAAAGATTGTAAAACAAAAAAGAAGGACGCTTGTGCTGTTTGTACATGTGGTTGAACTGTGTGAATTTCCCTGGAATAAAATGCCTCTGAAGGAGGGGCTTAGCCTTCCAGAGGCGGTGTTTCCGCAGGTGCTTTTGGTTGTGCGAATTAAGATCCTCTTAGATGACTGAGGTGGGTGTTGTGGGAAGGAACTGATACCAGGGAACGAGAGGAAGCCTAGTGAGCCAGCCCTGGAGGGTAAGGAGCTGGTGGGTTCGCAGAGGGGTTGGGAGGAGGCAGGGGCTGGCCCCACCACCAGCAGGCACCTCCAAGTTGCCTGGTGCTCAGCCTCAGTGTCTCCCCCCACCGCTGTGAGTTCCTGTGTGCTCAGCTCCGCCCTGTGCCTTCCCTGCAGCCTGAGCTCTTCCTGCCGGCTGCCTTGTGCTCACAGGTCTTGGTTCCTACTCCTCATGTAGGTATTGTGTCAACCCTAGGGTTGGAGGCTACTACAGTCCGCTCAGTGGCTCCCTCTGTGCAGATTCCTGCTTGGTACTTGCCTCTGAGCAGGGGAAGACAGGTTGGGCCCGGTGGGCACTGTGACTGATCAGGTGGCAGGGTGGCTGGTCACAGGGGCAGAACCAAAGACTGCTTTTTTTTTTTTTTTTTGAGACAGAGCCTCAAGCTGTCCCCCTGGGTAGAGTGCCGTGGCATCACAGCTCACAGCAACCTCCAACTCCTGGGCTCAAGCGAGTCCCCTGCCTCGGCCTCCCAAGTAGCTGGGACTACAGGCGCCCGCCACAACGCCCGGCTATTTTTTGGTTGCAGCCATCATTGTTGTTTGGCGGGTCCGGGCTGGGGATTCGAACCCACCACCTTAGGTGTACGTGGCTGGCGCCTAAGCCGGTTGAGTTAGAGGCGCCGAGCCAAACCAAAGACTGCTGTGTCCATCCCATGCTGGGAGGCGGGGCTCACCCTACACACCTGTCTGGGAGTGATGCTTAGCATCTCCCCAGGGTGGAGGGGAAAGTAGAGCCCATCAGAGCCTGGAGATATGAAATACTTAAATCCTATCAGTGATTTCCCTTGCAGCTATTGGATAACATGACTGTCCACACAGCTGGTCTGTGGGGAGACAGTGTGCTGGTGAACCAATGTAAGTGTTCTGGCTCCTTGAGTAGGAACTAATTTCATTTGAAAGCAGCACATTGGCATCCTGGTTTATACATCACTCTTTGTGAATGTTGTTAGCGTGAGTCAACTCCCCTGCTACCTGGAAGCCATCCAGAGGGCCTTACCTTGTGACACCTCCCATCTGACTTTTAATAAGAGCTCCAGCCTGACAACTCTTTCTCTTCTTTGCAATGGCAGGCTTTGTGGCCCTATCATCACCATTATTGCTGTCATCTCTGGAGATGTTCCTGTAAATAGGGGTGACTTGCATTCTTTGCTCAGGGCCCCAGAAGCCTGTCCTATTACCATCATAGGTGCTTGTTCAGTTCCCTACCTGGTAAGAATCAGGGCCTATGCTTTGTGTGTGTGTCTCTGTGAGCACTCGTGGTGGCACGTGAGAGGGCGTGTGGGGCTGCTGTAGCCAAGTAAACAGGAAGAACGTATCTGATGTCCAGGTAATTACTGCAGAACATCTGCTAAGTATGGGGTCTCGTTGATGGCTGGCATTGTTAGGCATGGAAGTGATGATGTGTTTGCACTCAACATGGCAAGGGATGATTTAAAATCTCTTTCCATCAGCTGCCCACAGAGCAGCCTCAACATAAATTAGGGAGCTTGCAGCTTATATAACCTGACCCAACAGTCACTTCCAGAAAGGGGCATAGGAAAGCATCTCTGGTCTGGAAAGGCTGCCAGAAATAATGGCGTGGATGATAGACCATGGCATGAGAAAGCATTCCTTGGAGCTGGTCGAGTCCGCTCGTCCAACTTTTGAGGACACTGAGGCAGTGCAGGGAGGGAAAATGACCAGAGAGTCAGTGGTGGAGCCAAAGCCAAGACCAGCTGGCCAGACTTTACAGCCAGGACAGCCCCCCAGCGGGTCGCCAAAGCCCAGCCTGCCTTGGCAGCATCCCTTGGCGGCACTTACTGAAGATGCCGAGCCCCTTCCCACCTAGAGGGGGCCTTCAGCAGACCCTGCTGCACTGCCTGTGGGGAAAACTGCATATGCCACCTCCTGCCTGTCCGTGGGGACTGAGCCCTGAGATAAGATGGCAAAGGGGAAGAAGAATTCTGGGAGACTTCTTTTCCTGTTTAGAGGGCCTTTTCTTTTTTCCATCCACTTCTGAGGGGTGGGAAAACTCTGGACTTCTCCGGGTTTTTCATGCCCTTCTTGTGTTTCTCAGTTTCTAACTGTTTTAGATTCTCTGTTTAGTTTCTCTTTCTAACTGTTTTAGATTCTGACCCAGAGACATGTGGCATAATATCCTCTCTCCTCTCTCTTTCTAATTGCTCCTCCTTAGGTTTCACTCATAAAGGTCTCTAATCAGCAGGGAAGCGGTCTTTAAGGGAAACTGACCTTGGACAGCGACCTTACCCCAGGCCACCCTGCTGGCTGTTACCTTGGGAGTGGTAGGAGGTTTCTAGCTTGTTTAGGGCCATTCTAGTCAAGTGTATAGCAGGTCTGGACCCTGATCTGTGTCTGGTTGTCTCAGACTTGGGATCTCTGGAGCACTCATCCTGGGGTACTCCTCTGTGAGACCTGGTGTCCCCATTCCCCTGGCTGAGGCCCCACTGGGCCTTGTGCTGCAAGCTGTGGGGCTAGTCACAGGGCTTCAGAGCTTCTTTCCTGGGAGCCTCAGGACCCTGACACCTGTCCCCATAGAGCCGGTGGCTACACTGTTAGGACTCTGAATTTCTCCTATCCAAGAGCAATCATTCATCCAATTAACAAGCACTCACTTTTTAAGTTTTCCATTTTAAATTAATGATCTTGTTTACAAAATCACCAAATTCATTTTTGTGACATATCTTCCATAAATTGTATGAATTTCTGTGTGCTTACAAATTTACAGAGCTGCAATCATAAGTTGGTATCTAGCTTTTTTTCCTTGCTCATTTTATTGTTAATAGTTTCCTTGCTTTACATAATCTCCATAATTTTCACTTTTTGATGTCTTTGTAATAGTCCATCAAGTGGCTGTGTAATAGTTAACTATTCCCCTGTTTTCTAAAACTGGAAATAAGTAAATTACCCATTTAGCTCATTTTCATATTGCTGGCTTTCTTTTGATAAACTCTAAGGAGAGTATTATTTTTTGAACATTTTTATAGCTGTTAGAAGTGCAGAGTTGTATCATATGTACACGGCTGGCATTCAACTCTAAAAGAATAAGGACAAAGGAGGGACACACACACGCAAACACACGCAGGGAAGGGGGCACAGGGCCCTGCTGGGCCTCACCCAGCCTCTCTCCCTCAAGCCTTTCATGCTGGGATCCTCTCTGCCACAGCCAGCGTTAAGGACTCTGGTGTTAAAGATGCGTGGTTTTCGTGTTCTCTGGCACCTAAGTGTAGACCAACTGCTTCATCTGATTCCCAGCCAAGGAAAGGGGCCATCTGTTCCTAGGCTGTTGGAGGCACGGAAAGACGACACGCTGGTCTCCAGCATTGTACCCCCTCGGGGATGTCTAAGGGCAGCTTTCAGCTTTGACTCTGTGCACCTTCATGCTAACCCTAGCATCAAAAGCAACCCGACTTCATACTTTTAAAAAGATTTCTCAGCACTGTCCTGTGAGTGACACTAGAACTTCTCACAAGTCATTGTACCCTCCCAGTAGACCTTTGCTCACCCCCATGTTTAACAGGTGAAAGGAGAGCTTCCAGGCTCATGTTTCATTCTTGTGTATTTGCTGTATGTTTTATTTTACTATTTTGTTTTTCCAAAAAGTGGTGATTTCCTGGATACAGAAGCTGCAGTGAGTGGAAGCCAGTGCCCTGGAATGGCAGTGGTTGTGAGAGGGCCGGGCTTGGTCAACTGATGTTGGAGTCCCAGGGCTGAGGGAGTGACTGCAGTGGGGCATGGGGTGGACCGGGGAGGAGCACAGATATTCAGAGCTACACTAGGGTCCCAGGGGGACAGAGGCAATGCTGGGGTCAGGAAAAACAAAGAGACGATTGAGCGGGAAGATGATAATGCCATTCCAGAATTGTCGAGGGCCAGGGCATTTCAGAAGAAAGCAGTCCGAGTGCATCAGGAGTAGCTGAGACAACCAGGGAAAGTGGCGGAGAGAGCAGTGGCTGGGAGACAGCCTTGGCGGCCCGTTTCCTGGTGCAGTAAGATGTACTCCGCATTATGGGGCTGGGGAAGCATGGGGATGGGCAGGGATAGTGAGACCTTCAGCAACCAGAATTGGAGAATTTGTACCTGCTAAAGGAGGCAAGTGAATTTCAGAATAGAGTCACTCCAGCCTCTAGGAAAGGAAGGTAAGCTGGGGGTTGGGGGGTGTGTGTGTGAAAGAGTTCAGGGGGGATGGAAGCATAGGGAAATAGGAGGAGAAACCCCACCCCTCAGAGGAGGAAAGATGTGTTTAACCTGGTCAGGCTAGAAGAAGAGCCAATGTGGTGTGCGGTCTCCAAGTCAAGCTTGGGTGTCTCTTTCAGAGGGTGGAGAAGTGCCCTGAAACACATAGACTTAGCAGGCTCCCAGGCAGGCCTGGGGTGAACATCTGTCTCAGCCTCCCTGGGCCCCTGCACTCAGCTGGCTCTCAGGTCCTTCTGAGCACTGTGGGTGAAGGAGGGATGTTCTGCAAAGTGAGAAGTCGTGGGGCTAAGTATGGCCTTCCCTGCTTGCCAGGAGCTTGGGATCCAACACACAGCCTGGTGAGGCCCATGGCAAAAGCCTCCTGGCACCTAGCCCTGAGCTGAGTGCTGCTGGGAGAAGCCCCCAGCCGGCTGGGGAGCTCACTGCAGGCAGGAGAGGCTGGTGCAGGTTTGGAGCCGGTGGGGGCTAGGGAGGGGAGCGGAGAGGAGCAGTTTGAGTTGGGTCCAAAGAGGGCAGAGGCATGTGCTGCACCGATGTCCTTACTCTGTCTCCTTGGAGCCCTAAAACAGACTGACACATGTCTGAACCACAGTTCTTCCCTCGCCCTCCCAGGAATACAGGTAGGTTTGGTAATGGATTTATTTTTCTGGGCAAGCTATTATTCTTTTTTTTT
>NW_003852427.1:5279879-5283853 GCF_000181295.1 Otolemur garnettii
CTGGGGTGGACTGCAGGTGCCCCTGACCTGGCATTCATGGCCTTGATGGGCCACCCGGGCCCTCCTACCTGTCTTCTTTTTTCTCCTGCTGTGCCTGTACCCACATGGCACAGCCTCTGTTCTGCCACACCACTTTCCCAGCTACCTTGGAAATTACCGGAGCAATGAAAATGTTTCCTCACCCCTGTCCCTGGCCGCACTCCTCCCCAGGCCCGGCTGGGCATCTTCTCATCACTCCTCCGAGTCCATCTCCTGGCCTTGATCAGCCGGTTTTGCGTCATACTGCAACAACTTATGAACATTGCCACTGCAGCTTCTCTGTAAAAATCAGGGTTAAAGCTAATAAGTAGAATTAATTTACAGCCTTCTTGTGTTACAGACTGAATATTTTTTAAGGGTAGTGCTTGGCCTTTACTTACCTTTGTGGTATCCATACTGATACCTTTTTACAATTAGCAGCTCAAACTTATAGAATTTTAGTTTACTCTTCTAATAACGACTTCTATTTCAACAGATAAAAATATGTAACAGAGCCTCCCTGGTTTCTGTCCAGCAGGTCCCCTCCCTGGGGAGGCTAGAACCTTGAGGCCATGACCCAGGCTCCCACCTACCTGGTACAAGCTCACTTCATGAGCTGGTGAGTTCTTAGGAGAAAAATCAATAGCCTCATGCGTGCTTGTCTTTTAAACCCAATGCCCTTAAGTGGCAGCCAGTGCCACCAGGAACAAAAGAAAGAAGAAATTAGGTAAAAGGAGAATCAATATTGGTGCTGGGTTTTTAAAGACTTAATAGTCTTTTGCTCTATACTTGGTTCAGGGGAATAGCAGCTGTTACTCCAGGGCGCTTTGAGCAAGAAAGAAACTCAACACTTCTCATTTGCTCTTTCAGTGCAGAGCCTGGAAATAGAATAGGCGTGGCGGCGCTGGTGAGGTCGGCTCCTCCTTCCTAACTAACACTGCATCTTTGTTCGCAGTTGCATATTCCAAGCAGAACCCATACAGCCAGGCCTGCAGGGTGGCGTGCTGTGGGTCCAGCTTCCCCTCTGCAGCCTGCTTTCCTGGCCCTGGCTCTTTGGTGTGTGTGTGTGTGTGTGTGGGGGGGGTTAAAAGCAGATGGCACAGGTGGGAAGCTTGGGTCCAGCCTCTCCACAGCTGCACTGTAGTTCCCATCAGGGAGGCGGGTGGTGGGGAAGAGGTGCTCAGGGGCAGGGGTGTGGGAAGTTGACGGCATCCCTGCTGGTGTCGGGTGGAAGGCTGTCTTACTGAAAAAAAGGTTTCAGGAAAGTAGCGCCTCCTGTCCGTGTTCTCTAGGAATGGCAGAGAACCCCACTCCCCAGCACCTGGCCTTTGTATTTTTATGTTCCTCCACCAACCTAATTCTGAGCTGTCGCTGTGGTTTGTTTCTTTTGTCCGAGGTCCCATTCACCTCCTTTCTTTTAATCCTATGTCTATGGGTTCTGAAAATGTGCTAGAGTCAGGAGAATATTTCCAAAGGCCGGGGGCTCATTCATGGCTCTTGAGAAGGGTTCTTGACTGTTAAAAGGGCCACGTCCACAAGCTACAGCTCTCTTTCACTCTGTTTGGGTCCCTAGGCACACACTCTTCTGCCCTGGACACCCTGCTCCTCTCCTCCTGTCCTTGGCCTTTCCTAAACTCTGTCTCAGGTCCCAGGTGACAATTCACTTCCATTCTCGTTTGCTCCTCTCCCTCCCTCTCCTCTTCTCTTTCTCTTAACAATTCTAGTTCTCTACTAAGCCACAGGCTCAGTCAGAGTTAAAAAGAAATCAGTGAACCTGAAGGAGGGAAGTGAATTATTTTATCTCTCTAAAACCTTCTTCTACTTTTGCTTTTCTGAAACGTTCTTCTACTTGCTTTCTTAAGAACCAACGTATCACAGCAGGTGGGGGACAGTCTCATCATGGCTGTGAAAAGGAGGGAGGCAACATGGCGGGGGGACATGGGTTGTTTCTTCAGCGCAGCAGGTGTTTCTGGAATACCCACTGCCTGCCAGCCCAGGTTGGCTGCAGGGGTGTGAAGGCTGTCCTCATGTCTATCCCCAAGTGAGTGTCTCACAGCTGTATCCCAGGGCACGCTCCAGAACTGGGGTCCCGAGTGGATCTCTGAGAGGTCAGAGGACAGAGACGCTATGTGTGTCAGTGAATTTTTTATGAAGAATTTCTGCAGTTTTCTTCAGATTCTTAAATAAGTTCAAGATCTAAGACTGGCTTTCAAAAATTTTTGACCATGATCTATGGATATTGATCCCATCTCGCACAGCTCTGTGTGTGTATGAGTGAGAGAGAGACAGAATTTGGGGGGGGGTATCTCTATCTATCTGGAACAAAGTTCCCCAATGTTTACCCTTTCTATATGGAATTCAACGTGGTATTTTCTATTTTATTCTCATTTGATTATATTACAAACTATCTTATTCTATTTCATTAAAAAATACTAATTGCAGCCCACAAAATTAATGTTATTGCCCTGTAATGAGTCACAAACTGCATGTTAAAAAACACTGACCTAAGGAAAATGTTGAAAATCACTGATCTGGGGACCTTTATGCATTACTAGTGGGAGTGTAAAATTAGCACAATTCTTAATGAGGGTCTTTTGACAATATCTGTCACATTTACAAATATATACACCCATTGACTCTGATGTTCCCATTTCTAGGAATCTGTCTTACAGGATATTTTTATACTTGTGGAAAATGATGTTCAAAACCATTCTTTGCAGCATTGTTTATAATGGAAAAAGATTGGAAACAGCCCAAATGTCTATCATTAGAGAATTGGTTAAGTAAAATGGAACATTCACACAATGGAAGAATACTCGGCCGCTGCTTAAAAAAAAAAAAAGCTCAGTGACCTGACTTGGAAAGATTGCCAAGATATCGTATATTAAATCAAATAAGCAAGATGCAAATCAGAATCTTTAATATGTTTCCTTTTGGATAAAAAAGAGAGTAATTAGACTCTTTATTCCTATTTGCTTGTATTAGTTCAGCCATGTGAAACTGCCATTTTAAAGGTCAAAATGGCTAGATATTGAGAAATTCTTAGGGTCCAACATAATAATATGTGTATAGGAATGGAAATGTAAGAAACCAAGTCATCTGAATAAGGGTAGGAGACTTCTCACTGGGACCTGTTAAAAACAAGGGTTTCTCTGAGAAGGTGGTTAATGGATCACCCTGAGCTAACCGGGATGGCTCCAAGCTAGAGTGGAGGGTGAGCAGAGACCCCCTGCTCCTGTGTTCATGCCTGAGACCTGGGGATGATCAGCTCTGGATACGATCAGCCCTGGACAGTGAGCAAGAGTCTGCGACATGCCTCTGTCTCTCTCCTTTATTATTTTCTCTTTCTAGTTGTATGCACAAGGCATGGTGAGAATGATTTAGAAGTTGAACCTTTTTCACAATTTTAAATTTTGAATGCAATTGCATGTAACAAAGAAAGAATCACTGAAGGAGTATTGATCACTGCAGGCTGAACCAGGTGAAGCTCCTTCCTTCTCAGGGCTGGGCTTAAGAGGGCCTGGAACTCAGGAAAGCTGCCCATAGTTAGTGCCCACTTCTCTCATGCTCATGGCTGATGACCAAGCTTTGTGCAATTCCTAAGGCCCTTGGGCCACCTGAGAAGGTATCTTAGAGGGACACTTGGGAATAGAGGTGGAGCCTTGTGTGTTGACTTCAAAGCCCAAGCTGGTGTTTTTCAGACTTTCATTGGCCAACAAGGATCCCTGGGCAGCTGGCAGGGTGTCCAGCTGGGTCCTTGCAGGGCAGTTCATCACTATTGGTGGTATAAACTTGGCAATTAATTTTCATCAGCATGTAGAGGACGGATCCATCTCTTCAAGGCAGAGGCACACACGCGAGACTTTCAGAGATTCACATACAGTCCCAGCCCCATTTATTTCTTACCCTGGGAGCAGAATTGCCAAGGGGAGTAGATACCTTCTTGCCAGCACATC
>NW_003852427.1:5284204-5336175 GCF_000181295.1 Otolemur garnettii
GGATGGGTTTCTTTCTTTCTTTTTTGAGACAGAGTCTTACTTACCCTTGGTAGACTGCCATGATGTCATAGCTCACAGCTACCTCCAGCTCTTGGGCTCAAGCGATTCCCTTGCCTCAGCCTCCCAGTAGCTAGGACTACAGGCGCCTGCCACAAGGTCTGGCTATTTTCAGAGATGAGGCTTCACTCTTGCTCAGGCTGGTTTCATACCTGAGCGTTCAGGTCAATCCACCCATCTCAGCCTCCCAGAGTTCTAGGATTACAGGTGTGAGCCACTGCACCCAGCTGTGTGGATGGGTTTCAGAGTTACTTGTTTCTGTATTCAGGTGGGAGGAGTTTACTCTCCCTATCATTTTCTGCCCACCTTGTTCTTAACTCCTCACTCTTCTGATAATAAAAACTGCATTTGGCAGATGGTCCTGGTGCTCTGTGGGTCGGTCAGCACGGGCTGGGTGGATGGGGTGGAGCAAGCAAGAGGGGTGAGGGCCAGGCAGGAGGCTTCTGCAGAAGGTCCAGTGAGCAGCTGCAGGGTGGGAGGGGCAGGCAGGTGAAGGGCACTGAGAGGTGCACATGGCCTTGGGCGGGAGGAGCATTAGGCCTGTGACGGGCACTGGCTGTAGGAGGTAAGAGGACTGATGTGATTCCAGCTTCCACCTGGTGGTGGGACATGGTTGGGAGGAATCTCAAGGAAAAGATGGGAGAGGTCAGGATTGCGTGTTCAAGTCTGGCTTGTTGATGGGCATAGAGCTTTCCATTCTCCATCTTCCTCGGCACCTCTTTCCCCACTCTGGGCAGTTTCCCTCAAGGTTGGGATTGCCTTTGAGATTTTGGCCTAAACTTCATAGAAGCCAAAGATGGTGACTCACTCACATGACAGAGGAGGCAGGTGACCGAAGACCAAATCTCGGGGAATGCTTGCTAGGGGAGTGTTGTTCCAGGTCCCTTTTTACCCTGTGCTGACAGTGACAAGTTAGAGCCGACTGGAGAGCACGTGGTCTCCCAGGGCTTCCAAGGGAAATGCCCTGGGTGCGGTGCATTGGGTTCCCCTCCGAGTGGGCTCTGGACTACCCTGTAGTAGAGCAGGGAACTGGGAGGCAGTTGGCACCAGGAGAGGGGCTACTCCAAGGATAATGAGTACAGACCTTGACTCTAAACAGAAAGTTCAGGAAGATGTGAAGAAGGGATTCTGCTGCAGCCAGCAGAGACGAGGGTTAGATGAGTCACTGACGGATGGCTTAAGGTTTAATGAAAAGATACCAAATTGTACTTACGTGCTTATCTTTCTTTGCCTCTTATTCTTAAATTATGTATCAGATTTTTAAATGTGGACATGATTAATGCTACTTATGATCTCTGGCTTGGCTGCTTTAACAGAGTGTGATATTTTAACTTAAAATGTGTAACTGAGAGGAGACTCTTACCATTTTTAATCAGTTAATCATCTGTGCATGAAGCCGGGCCGTTTGGACCCTAAGGCCATAGGCAGAGGCACTACTGCTCACTGGGTGATAATTTACCCTCATTATCAACAGAGTAGTTTGGAGAAAATAAACTGCCCCTAAGTGTTGCTGTTGTATGCAATGAAAGTTCCAGGGAATATGGAGGTTCTTATGTTTTTCTGAACAGGAAAAGAGACACAGAAGATGAGATGGGAGGGAGGAAGCACATTGCTTCTACTGGGATAGGGGGTCTTCCTACTCTCCAGACCCATCAGGGAGAGTCCATGGAGCAGCTGGTCTTGGAAGAGGGAGAGGATCTTGGAGAGCTTGAGAAATGAAATCCTGAGTGTGAGCTTGACTTGCTGAGTTCAGTCCAGTAGACAATGAGGACCCATGTGTCAGGTTCTGGGAATACAAATGGGGATAAGATACATTCCTGGCTTTAAGCCGTGTACCAAATATTGGACAAAAACAGACAAGTCACTGGTGCGGTAATAGACATTTGTACAAGGCACAAAAAGGAACCTCTTGATGAGAAAATAATGAATCCATGGAGTGGGCCTTGCTGTCGTGCTGTGCCTACAGGCATCGCATGCCACTGATCAGACACTTGGTGCATTTGGGACCATAGGCCTTCAGGGTTAGGTGAGCAGTTATCTGAGGGATGAGTAGTGGTGTTCAAACCCTGCCTCTGCCTCTTATTAATTTCCTGAGCTTCCTCATAGCTGTACTTCACAGAAGTTTTGAAAGGATTAGATGTGTTAAATAGTGTTAGCTTTGATGATGATCTTGATGGTGGAGGAGGAGGAGGAGGACAGAGAAGAGAAATGGTCTAGAAAGCAAAACTGGAAGGGAGTTCTTAGAGGAGAAGAAGCTGAGCAGGCGACAGAAAGCCCAACCCAAATTGGCTTAAGCAAACAGTCAATAAATGACAGTGAAATAGGGTGGTGGATCTGGTTTCTTTCCCTCTTTGGTGGATGGTCTCTTGGTTGACACTATTCGCAGCAGACTGTCTGTGATCTCACCATCATGGCTGCATGAAGCTCCTGGGATGGCAGCCTTCCAGGATGAATTCAGTGGGAAATAATAGCAAAGTCTGACCCTGTACTCCCAGGAAGATTCCTTGGATGGACCCTGGGAGGGTTGAGCCTATGTGCAACACTGAGCCACTCAGTGAGGTCAAAGGGATGTGATGCCCTGATCAGATCAGTGCTTGGAGGCCATTCTATTCTTGTTATCTGGAATGCACCCCCTACAATTTATACCTCTAACTTCCTTTAGTGGAACAAGAACTTAAAGACACTGAAGCGCTTTGAGGGCAAAATCTGCTATATTTTTAATGATTTTTTTTTTTATCTTTCAGTTTCATCTTGCCCTGTCCAAAAATTGATGACAATTTTTTTTAGCAACTGTCATTTGTCATGTCTTTCCAAAGCATTCAATTTATTGTCATAGAAGCCACAGCTCTTTCTTTTTATGCATTCCTGCTTTATTGGTTTATTAATATTTGATTAAATTATTTATAACAACAAATACAGCTGGCAAATAGGTGTGGGGACCAACACAGTAGGCTCCGGATAAGACTCCTATTTAACTCATGGGGGCACAAATTCAAGGCTATCCTTGAGCCATTGCAGGCCTTTGGGCATTGGGTCCGTGCATTTTTCAGAGTACATAGAAAGAGTAGGTAAGCAAGCAAATCAGGTCGGGTCTTTTAAGAGAGTTTCCACTACTTGGGTTTGCTCCTGGCTGCTGGCATAGATGGGCCTGTTGCAGTAAATGTTGAGAGAATGAGCTGGGCCTATATGGCAAGGGGCAGGAGATAAAGTGAGCTTGGGTCTCCAGGAGGAGAGCCAACAGTCCAGAGAAAGTCATAATGACTTCGGTCCAGATCCAGACCTGATGACAAGAGGGTGTGTGGACATCCTATCTAAGCAAGGAGGATGTCCAAGGGAGAGTTCCTAAGGTCAGGGTGAGGATGTTAGTTAAGCATAGCCCCAGCTTGCTCACTCTAAGTATATTTCATCAGAGCTTGGACAAGAGGACACTGTCCCCCAGCCCCAGGTGGCAAGGTGAAATGGGAAGTGTCCTAGTTAAGAAGTGGGATTCTCCTGGGACCAGCTGAGGAGTTTGGAGGAAAAGTGAAGAAACCAGGAAGGCCACAGGGCACTGACCACTTTGGCCAGGGACCTAGCAAGGCACAACAAATCCCAAATCCTGCTGGGCCTTGGATAGAGACCAGCATCCTTCATGCTAGTATCATCCAACACTGCCTCAGATTGGCAGCATAGCCTGATGTCAAATGCAACATGCCCAGATAACCCAGCCTCAGAAAACTGGCCATAGGCTGAGTAGGACGTGGAAGTCTCATCAATAAAATGGGTGGGAGGAAAAAAAAAAAAAACACCTACCTCGCATCTTGTGAGGATTAAATGAAATAAAAATCGCCAAGTTCCCAGTATGGACTGAGTACTCAGAATCTGTTCCCTCTTACCCGTGTCTACCTGTTTTTAGGCTATGCATAGAAATTGGGCCTCACAGAAAGAAGGAGCTTGCCTTGTTTACCGTATGTGGCGCAGGAGTGGCAGAGCAGGGCCACAGAGCTTTCTCCTTTCTTCCCAGCCCCAGCTTGGTCCGTTACACCAGGGAGGCTGCCTGCCTTGCTAATAGCTCGGCCCCCCTCAGGCCCCGGGGGTGGGTAGCCTGGGAGCTCTGGTGTGTGTCACTGCACAGTGAGAGAAACCTCGACTTAATAATGTAGCAGAGATTAGAAAAGTGTGGGCTAGAGAGAGGCCATAGAAATACCTTGTCACTGAAACAATATCAGGTAATGACCTTTTAAACCAGCTGCAGCTCAGGGACCCTGAGTGGAGCCCAGTAATGATGACAGCTCAGGGCCTAATGAGAAGGCCATCCCTTATTTATAACACTGCTGCTTTCTTGCCTGTATTGCACGTGTGGCCCTGCATCTAGGAGGGTGGGTACCTTTCATAATCTGAGCAATAAATGAGTCAGTCTGGCTGATTGTCCAAGCCAGGGGTGCCTGAGGTGAGGGAGTCAAGAGCTGGGCAGGCGAGGCCCCGACACTGGCACTGGAGGGAGGAAAAGGCGGGAATCTCTGGAGTACCCGGGGTTCTTGGTCCAAAGTGGAATCTGTTTCCAGGGACAAATCAAGCAGATGTGGGGCTGTTGGTCTGCCACCTCACCTTTATAATAACAATGGCCGTCCATATTCATTACTTATGATTATTATTACCGCCTTCTTTTTCTGAGTGCATTGCCTTTCATATTCCTGGGCTCTCTTGGGCATCTTAGCCAGTCTTGGGATTTTGAATACTATCTAGACATTGCTAACTTCCATGTTTATTTCCAGCCCAGCCTTTCTCCTCTCATACTTTGTACCCACAACTTTCCACTGTAGTGGCCAAGATTCTCCACCACAGCATATCCAGAAAGGAACTGCTTCTCCCTCAGTCTTTACACCACTGTAAGCGGCATTATGATCTGCCTGGTTGTTCTAGACCCTAAAGCAGACTCATCTTCAAGCCTCCCTCATGTGGAGGCACTAAAGTGGAGCCATGAGAGTCGTAATTTGATAAGAAGTGCTGGATGCTGTTTGGTGTGGTGACAGGGGGTGTGGCCAAATTGCCCTTCCCTGTTACCTGCATCTGCTCTGGTTCCCCATGGGAGGGGACCTCTTTTGCTGTAAAATCTTTCTCTTTCTGGTCTTATTTCTATTTCTGGACCCTTTCTTGTTTCTTCACTTTTCCTCCAGCACATTCTGTTTGTTTTGAGGCTCACCTGATGCCTGAGAATAAGGAATGACTTCTTGAAACAAATTGACAAAAGAGGGCTGGATTCAAGGTAATGGCCTCGCTGCGTTAGGGGAGAGCTGAGGCTGCAAGGCTGCATCCACTCAGGGGTCTCCCAGATTCTGCCTTGCAGAGCATTCTCAATGTGGTTCGACTAGACTCTCAGATGTATATCTGAAAGACAATTCCTATTTGAGAGAGAGGCCTTTTGCCAATAGTGTCATAGTTCTCTTTCCATTGCCTCTTCTACTCCTTATAATTTGGATCTAATACAATTAATCACACTGTACAAGAGTCCAGGAACATTAAACAGAATTTGCCATTTTCATGCAAAGCTGAAAGACGTGGCTATTTCACATGTAGTGATTAGACATTTTTATGGCCAACCTAGCACATTACACATCACAGATTTCCAATAAATAAAGCAAAATTAGAATGGGGGCTGCTAGTTGTAAGACAATCCAGCTAACAATATCGTGGACAGAACAGTGCTTTCTTGACATCTAATTTACTCAATTACATGAGTGATCATGTCACTGCCTGCCTAAGTTGCCTCAATGTCTTTCAATAAATTATAATGAAGGGTGAATAACTTGGTACCCACCCCACCCCTCGACATCATGCACTTATCACAGAGCACTGTAAGAGAATGTGCCCTGTGCCTGCCCTTCCACACTGGGCATCCATGAGGCAGGGAGCACAGCCTGGTGGTTTGTTGTTGTTATACCATTTGTCTAGCACAGAGCATTCGGAAGTTTGCTGAGTGGATGGATGACTAGATGATCAATTTGAGATCCTGTGGCCAGGAACAGAGATGGGCTGGAAATATCTCCTGGACTTGATATGGCTCATGTTTTAGCCATAATTCACAAAGTGACATTCTAGATATTTGACACATCACTTGAAATTTTCTGTCTTAGCACAGACCCTTAAACTAGAGCCATTAAATTAGAATTGCTTCAATTTAACTACCCATGCTGTGACCAAGAGTGACAGAGCATGCACAAGAGAGAAGGAAGAGAGAAAGAAAGAGAAAGAGAGAGAGAACTGGGAGAGCGTGTTCCAGCATCAGTGGGACAGCCAGTGATTTCTCCCATGTTCTGGGTCCCCCATGCTCCTTGTGGCCTGAACACCACACTGCTCAGAGTCCAACTGAGGATTCGTAATTGAGACTGGCCTCAGAAATGAATTCACCTCACCCTTACCCCAAGTAAGAGAAAACTCTTCTAGGGTGTATTTGATACATTTGTGTGACCCAGATAGTTTGGGGATTCATACTGAATTTTAAGAGGCAATAAGAATAATTGTCTTTTTATCTAGTCTGCATCTCAGCAGTAATAGTGCATCTATTTATTGGCAAAATATGGCTTTGGGGACTTGTTATGTGCTATTGTCAACTCACAAGGTTCTTCTCTGAGCTCCCTGTCACTCAGCTAGGATGTGGTCTTCCCCTTAATTTGATTTAACCCTGACTCCCCCCCACTTGCTGTCCTTCTGGAGAAGCTGGACTTGCACATAGATGCCATTATCTGGAGGTCCCCACCGTGCATTCTGGCTCAGCAAGTGGATCAGAAGTGTCCTGTGACCACGCTGAGAAGGACAGTCAGTGTGGGCTTAAGGGCAATGGGAAGGTCTCCAATGTGTGTTGACGAACAGAAATAAACCTGAACAAAGATGCCATCTCCCTTTCCCTCAACCTTCTGGTTTTTGTCATTCAGGTTAGTGAGGAGAGGCTGAGAGAAGAAAATGGGGATGCTCCTCTCCAGAAGAACTGACAAGAGCAGAAAGTCAGAGGCTCCCTTGGGGAGGTTCTGGGCTGGACGAAAACTCAGCAGAGTTGGGCAGGCTGGGCTGACAAGGGAGGGGGTGGGCCTGGGGCTACAGGATGATCACAGGCGCCAGCATGGCTAGGTCTTTGGATGTTCTTTAAAATAATCCTGAAATTTGGATTTTTGTGTGGAATCTTCACTTTTTAATATTAGCAACAGATTTTGCAAACATTAAACATTCAACAGCCTCCTGCCCCGGCCACATCTGAGAGCAGTGGAATTGTGCATCCTGCGGCTCCTGGAGGCAGCAGGCTGCCCGGATGACCTGGCCTGACTCCTGTGCTGACAACCACTCAGTGATTCTCCACCCCTCACCAGAGAGCGGAGAAATCGCTCCTCACATGGAGGCACATCCTCCTTTTTTCTCGCTTGAGAGTTTTCAGGAGGAGCAGTCCTCAACATGTGGGCTGTGTTCATAATAGTAGCTACCGGAGGGCCTATTTATGGAGTCCGGGGCTCCCATTGTATAGTCATTCCCAAGGCCTCCCCGCCCCACTTTGCAGGCAGAGCTTGCCCTGCTGTCTCCTCCTCTCCAGCTCAGGGCCTTGCTCCTATCTGAGGGGAACAGTCACTTTGCCACCATTTCTCATGGTTGTCTGACTTGGATAGCCAGTGGAAGAGCTTTCTGCCTCACTCCTGGGATGCTGCCCAGAGCACTCTGCTCTCAGCACACATAGGACCTCATCTCCCAAGGTATCAGCCTCTCATGGTGCTCGTGGGCACCTAGACAGAATCTCCAGGGGTGAGGGCCCCTGCCCAGTTATGCAAGATGAGGAGGCTGAGCAGCTCAGCTCAGAGTCTGGGGCATGTGGCTGTACTGGCTTCTGGGGAGAAGCCAAGTGTTGTCCCTAATCTCTTTCCATTTAAATCAGCCAGGAACAGCTGACCTGCCCGCCTGCTATCTCACCAGGGCTTTATTTGGCGGGCAGAGGGGAGCAGAAGGCCAGCTGGGAGGGAGAGTTTGGGCAGATGGAAGCCATACCGGCAATGGAGACAGGTGCGTGTGGGTGGTATGGAGAAGACTTGGGGAGTGAGGAGGCGCTAATGGCCTTTACAGGCCCCCAGTGAGGCCCAGACAACGTGGCACTATAGACCTGTTTCTTCCCCAAGCCTCCATGCTAACGGTATCTTGGTGATAGGCAGGTTACTCAGCACCTCTGTGCGTTCGTTTCTGTATCTATAAAATGCAGATAATAACTACCTCTCAAGGCGGTGATGAGCTAATGTTTGTGAGCGGGCTTGAAACACCATAAATCGCTGTACCTAAGTGAGATGATTATTATGTTTACCTATTTTTATTCCACTTCTCAAGTACTTATTTTTCTTCCAAGTCTTTAAAGTAAAAATTTAAAAGACATCCTAAATGAAAAAGGTCAGGGAAGTGGCCACAGGGCCCCCTCTGAGCCTTTGTCATCTCCCCCACCCCCTCCCTAGCTCCCCAGTCTCCAGCCTGGCCTCCCTTGGCCAGTGTCCACTCAGCATCCAGAGGGAGCTTTCTAAGCTGCACAGCAGGTCTAGTCATCATGCTGCATTTGTAATTGAGCTTGCGCATAGGAGACGTGCACCGAGCGCTGTGCTAGGTAGGGCACCAGGCATGGGAAGATACTGGAGCACAGTGCTGTCCTCCGGTGTATGGCTGAGGAATCCTTGGCCCCTGAAGGGTGAGACTCCTGGCTCCCAGGTCTCCTCTACGCACTTCTCCAGCCTCATCCATCCCTTCCCCTTCCTTACCAACCTCTGGGTTGAATCTGCCAGTGCCGAGGACCTGGTGCTGGTCTCCCCACCTTTGCCTGCACAGCTCCAAGATACCCTTTCTTCTTCCTCCATCCCTTTTCATTTGCCAGTTTATGGCTCAGCCTTTATGAATCTGACTTTGTGAGATAGCAAACCATGGAAATCCAACTCAAAATAGTCCCAAGGAAAAATGAATTTATTGATTAATAAAACTGAGAAGTTATATGCTCTCTGACAGTGCTGGCTAGATCCAGGTCCTTAGGCTGTACCAGGACTTGGACTCATTTCTTGACAAGTTTTTTTCTTAGGCAGGCCCTCCCCCTCCCCCCCCAGTGGTGGCAAAGACATCCACCTGGGTATTTACAGTTGAAAGGCAAAAGTGTATGTCTCCACGGTAGTGCCAGCAGAAGGCCCCAGGAAGAGTCTCAGTATGCTGGTGTGGTCATGTGGCCAGTGATAGTGGCTGGGAGCAAGTGTTTGGGGGCAGAAGGGAGGTTATGAGTCTTGCTGAGTCATGTGGACTGAAAGTGGGAGGAGGATTTCACCAGAGCAGAATCAGAGGGCTCTTAGTAAAGAAAGGGGCCATAAACACCAGGCCAGCAAGCTTAGCAGGTCCTAGCCCACCTTCTCTGATTGCTCCCACCTCCTCCAGGGGCGTTTCATGCTTCCCACATGCCTTGCTGCTCTTAGCACAGTAGAACGAATGTTTGCTTGTGCACAGGTGTTCCATTCAGCTCTGAATCCTCACTGTATGAGCCAGGCCTAAACCCTATGGGGCTTCATACCTATGAGCCACTGAATGCATGCCCACTGCAAGCTCGCGTGCAAGTGAAGCCACACTGAGCAGGGCAGAAGGCGGACCTGGGCATCATGGTCCTGACCCTAGGCATGCACCCTTGATGGGTACCCTGGTCCTATCTTGGGGGTCCTAGGATCTGATAGTATCTGCCTTTGGGGGCCACTCCTTTGCGGGCCAACAAGGTCATGTCATGGACAGGACACCCAGAGAACCTTAGGGTCAGAGGGGAATGCAGCTCAGCAAGGTGGCGGTGGAGCGGTGCAGCGTCAGAGGAGCTGGGCCTTCCTCATGGGGCAGGAGCACCCCAGCAGCCAGCCCCACTGCCGCCCACAGTAGGGTGAGCCTTGCAGCTGTGACTGTCATTTTTGAGCACCTCTCCTTGTCATCCTCTGCCTCTCAGGCTTTCACATTCAGCCAGTCCCCCATGGTGGTTGGCTGACCTTGCCCATGACACCAAAGGCACTAACTCCAGAAATAGGGTCACTATCAGTTGGGAGACAGGCTACAAGAAAATTGTCCCCAATCACAAAGAACCTAAGTGTGTGAACGAGTCCCCTCCTTTACACATGATGGGTTTGAGGTTATTCCCTGTACGCTTCCCCTGCACTTGCACGTGCTTTTCTGGGTGGCAGAGAAGAGGGTGGCTGTGTGGTAGGAAGGAGGGGATTGTGCGCTTCTGCAGCCTCTCCCGCCCACGGGGAAGTCCCATTGCCTGGCGACCCTGGGGAGGCTGTGCCAGGCCTGTCAGTGTCACCCACGGAGGAGGCGGCTGAGACAAGACCTGCCGCTCTAGGCCTTGAGCAGCAGGAGCCCTCCCGCTGCACCCCAGGGCTGCCCGTGCTGTCTGGCTGGTTTCCAGGTGAAGTCAGGTGAATCCCACACAGTCTACAGGAATGGCGGCCGAGGGAAGGAGGGCTCCTCCGCTCTGCCTCCCAGCCTGTGCTTCTTCAGTGTGGAAATCACTGTCACCCCTCCCAGCGACCGGAGGTGCTGAGTGTGTCAGTTCTTTCCATCTGAGCTGAGGATGGCCTTGGATGCCGAGGCTGGAACTTCCCAGGAGAACCTTCTGGGCCCTGTCTCTATTGAGCTTTCTGAAGGATATTTGTATATCATGAATTAAGAACAAGTTTTAGACTGTTCTTTAAGCAATTTCTTAAGAAAATGGCTCAGGTGAAATTAACTCTTCTGAATAATTCATTTTCCTTCTTCCAAACTTAAATTTGCTCTGCCCTTAATGGAGAATTAACCAGACATGGGGCCAGGATAGTTGGCAGCTCATATTAAAGTTATTAAAGAATTCACAGGCTGGAAACCTGTGAATTAAAAATGTGTCCTCTGCTGACTGTCGCTAGAGGAAACTGGCCAGAGGGGTTGGCATCATCATCCCCTGATAGAGGCAGGTTCTTTGCTAGCACCAGGGCCAGTGCCCGGGGACTGAGCTCCTGGGGACAAAGGTCTCTCTGTTGTGACTTTTCAGCTTCCAGGGAGCTGATGGGAAGGGAAGATCTGGCCTCTTTGTGAAAAGTGACTTCAGAGAAAGATGGTTTCCTCTGTGAGGTGTCCAAATGCTGGGATGAGGAGGGCCCTTGGGAAGGGCCCTTGGCCACCACACTTCTCAGTGTGTTCTGAACTTCCACTGGTCAGGCCCCAGGCACCTTGACGTATTTTCGCTATGGGCCTTTACTATCGGCACCATGATTGACTCACTTTAAAAATATTTAAGTGTTGATTTGTAACGTAAAAGTTTAAATCACTATAGTACATATATGAAAAACTGGACACGTGATAGAGGACAACTGCCAAGATCAGGCAAATGAGGAAACTCATATGAAGCTTCAGCGAGAATCTAAAGCCTGTTTTCTTGTTTTTGTGTATCAAGTGTTTGAGGGATGTTAAAGAAACACCGTTTCTGTGCCAAGATTTTCTTTCTTAATGTAATCAGAAGGATGGAAAGGGAGTTCGCTGAAAGGGGCATGTTGTTTCTCCCTGGCATTCAGTATGATCTGGCGTTTGGTCCACCCTAAAATCTCTTTGTAAGTCATGAGTGGTTCCTGTCTCTGCTTCCTGTGCCTGAGAAACCCTACTCCCATTTTGAAGAGTAATAAATCCAAGATGCCCAGAACTGGCTAGAGTAGAGCCCAGGTCTTAGGATTGTTTAAGGAACCAGAATCCTTGGATTACTGCTCAGCCTGGAAAACAAACACCCGATGCAAAGGCTAAGCCAAACCCACTTAGCAAGCAGAGATTCCATCAAGAAATGCAAAGAATGGAAATTCAATGGAGGATATTGGTCCTGGCAAAGAAAGGGAATCTAGTTTGGGCAAACTTCTGGTAGAGGTTAGACAGGTCTGCAGAGCTGTTGCAGAAATGTTTACATCAAAAACCTGCGAGTCATGGTGGTGCATGCTTGTAGTCTCAGCTACTTGGGAGGCTGAGGATTGCTTGAGCCCAGGAGTTTGAGGCTGCAGTGGGCTTTGATTGCACCACTGTCCTTGACCCTGGCAATGAAGAATGAGACCCTGTTTCTTGAAAACAGGGGAACAAACAAACAAACAAATACCCCTTCCCCCAGAAAATCCCTAACCCGATATCATCAGAATGGAAAAAATCAAAACCAAAAATGGCATTGGTAGGGCCCATCCTTAAATACATTTCTGAGAAGATAAAGAAGGTCAGAGAAGTTGTATATAAATGAGGAGAGGAAAAAATCAGCATTCCCCAGAGGATGCCTCAGACTTAAAGAACAAGTAAGAAAAACCCTCTTTGGGAATCCTCTCTTATTCCCTTAGATCCATGCAAAAGGCTGGAGTTCAGTGTGCCTTCCCTGACCCCACAGTTTACTGCTTTGTCTCCGCAACCTTGCCTTTTGCTCAGAGGCTAGAAGAACCCTAGTGAGAGAAAACACTGCTCCAGTCTGCACTGGCCCATGTGCAGCTGGCCAGGCGGTAAGTGCAGAACTCTAGGTGAGGAGCTGCTGCTCTCCAGCTGATGAGGAGCCGACTGGAAGGTGAGAGTGTGTAGTGCAGGCTGATCCAGGCAGCTTTGCTCCAGGAGTTCTGAGGACAAGTGTCCCTTCAAGATACCTTGTGACATTTAGGATTATGAACAGGCTCCTGGTCAACAGGGGGCTTTGGAGAGGCCCCCTTTAGGGTTTGTTTGGCTGCTCTGCAGAGGGCACCCACTGGGCACTGCACATGGGAGGCACAGACTAGTTCTGCTCTTTCTTGCTTTGTCCAACCCTCTTGAACTGAGGGCAGGCCGGCTGGTGGTAGTTACCTGTTGTCCCCCCAAGAGGAGTCCCTTCCTAGGCCCTGCTGTAGCTTCTACACAGGCAAGAGATGGCCCCCAACCTCTTCTGAGGGCTGGCATTGAGAGCCCATCACCAGGGGCCACAAGGCCAGATGACTGGGCACATGTCCCTCAGCAAACGTTCATCTTCTGAGGCTGCCCTCTGAGCACCCAGCTAATGCCCAGCCACACCATAGGGTAGCGCTGTGATGCTGACGGCCCACAGCTTTCCCAGGTGTGCTCAGCACTGGTGAGAATTTCAGGTGTGTCCTCTCATGAAGGTTAGGCAGCCTGGAACTGTGTATCTGGGTACTCCTTTCAAGAGGGAGGGGATATTATAGCTGTATCTGCCAGAGGAAGGAGTGGGTTCTGGGAGCTGGGAGGCAGGTAAGGGGAATATAGTTGTTCCTCACTGGAGCAGTGCCATTTCCACACTCATCCTGGCGGACTGGGGACTGCAGAGGGGCCTTGGCTGTAAAAGTTTGAGCTCTTTGCTCTCATGGGGGATTGTAAGGAACCACGCCTTTGCTAGTCATGGGGGAACCTTTTATTAGCAGTGTCCCAGGTCTTTGTATTAATGTCCCTAAAGCAGGAAATAGCATCTCCAGGGAAGCAGAGGCTCCAAAGGCTCTGTGGGAAGAGGTGCATAGTGTGTATTTCACGTGTGGATGGGTGTGTAGCATGTATGCAGTACTTTGTGGTATGCAGATGTGTGTTTGGTGGGATGGGGCATGGAATTCAGAAGCAAAATGCAGACTCCAAGCTTACTTGAAATAACAGTGCTTCAGCTGGTGCTGGATGAGGTGAACTCTTAAGTCCAGAATAACTTCAGCTGGGCCCCTGCCAGCCCCATGGGGCTATTGGAGACAGACCTACTAGCAAACGCAGAGCTTGGCCAGAGGTGGCGCTACTCTGAAGGGACGGCCAGGGGAAGAGCCCTGACCAAGGGAGACTGATTGATATCTGTCCTTCACCAGAGCTACCCCATCCCACTTCAGACATCCATACAAGAGTGGTGATTGAATGAATATTTAAAAGGGAGGAAGAACCTCTTAGACAAATCAGCCCCTCAACACAGTCATGGATCTTAATTTTAATCCCCAGAGTTCTGACTTTTTAAAAAGAGCTTGACTTGACTTGGCAGGCAGTGGAAGAAAGTGTGTGAGTGAATGCCATGACATCTGACTGTGGCTTGGCACAATTTCCAATTGGAGATGACTGAGCAAATGAAAATAAGGGTTCACGGAGGGTTAATAAAGCTTTATTGCAAAAACCAAACAAAAAATTCATGGAATGAAATGGTAATGGGGAGCTGTCCAACAATATTCTTTGGGATGCATCCAAGACTGTAATCAGAGGCAAGCTAATTCAGTACTAATTTCAGGAAAAAAGATGGAGAAAAAATTGATAATTAGAAAAGAAAATGGAAACACTAGAGAAATTGTATAAACATAAATTAGGTCCCCAAATACTGACACAATTAATCACAGCTGGGGTGAATCAAACCTCATCCTATCAAGAAGAACTGAATATTTCATAAAGTATACAAAACAGGGGTGACCTGAGAGGCATATAACCAGTCATGATAAAAAAGAAGAAGAAGAAAAAAAAAAACACTTGTCAGAAATTAACAACCAAATACAAGAGAGAAAAGAAATAACATCTTCATTAACAAGCAGGGATGAAAAATGGACTCAGAAAATATAACAAATGCTCATATTCCTCAAAGCCCAATCTTCTTCTATTGAAATTACAGCTATAACTTTCAAAGATCTTTTTATTTTTTCTCTCTCAGGAACAGAATGATTCATTGTACATTGTATATGAAAAAGAAAAGAGAACAGAGGAAATAATTAAAGCTATAAAAAAAAATACCCAATTTGAAGCATGGGCGTCCAGATGGCTATAACACAGATTTGCCATGAAGAATCAACTGGTGTGGAGGGGGCATCTACTTGGAAAGATGGACTTAGAGACCCAAAGAAGGATTTGCTATAACAATTCTTCTTCCTGCAATGAAAGTTCCTTAAAACTGGAGGGAATAGAAAAGGTCCCGTGCTTTGCCCATCCTAACATGTTGGAACTACAGTTTGAAAAAGGAGGAAGAAGCGATAGTCTGTTATGAAGAGCAGAAGCTGGAAACATATCCCAGGAAGAACGTTTTGAAGAAATGAGGGCAGGCTGGGAAAAAAGATCTCAGAGGGAGACATGAGTCGCCACAAGGAAGAGGACTCCCTCACACACTGAGGCCCTGATTTGAACCGAGGCTGTCTGGAAATGAAATGTCCTATACACTCTCCTAGTAGAAAGGTTGAGGAGAATTCAAATCCTGAATTTGAGAGGTCCCATTTAATACCATCTCATGGCAACTCTTTGAGCCTTGAACCACTTCACCCAATCTAAGAGGTAAAGAAATGGAGCCACCACGAATTTAAATGGTGTGTGTCAGGCCACACCACTGACAGGTGGTGGGATTTGAATCCAGGTCCAGCTGTTCTAGAGCAAAGGGTACTGCCCTGTGCCACCACCTCTCATCCTGTCCTCCATCCCTCATGCATTGTGGCTACAGCCAGACAGCGAAGCTGGTGACGTCAAAGTGTCAGAGAAACATTCCAGTGTGAGTCACCACTGGCTGAGTCTCAAACTCAGGTGACATCTGGGGTGCCATCTTGCAGCATGTTCAGAGAGCAGTGATTGTGTGGAGAGGACAAGGATTTGAATGTTTCTTGTTGGAAGAATTCTGGGTCTGTGAGTGATCACAATTCTGTTTCTTCATTAAGTCTCAAAGAAGCCTTTTTGCATGGCTATGCTTGTTATAAATAAGGGAGCATAAGCTTTCTTTTAACCATGAAGATATCTGCTTGAAGCCAAAGCTACTCAGATACTGCTCCTGGGGATGGGGAAGTTCATTTGCTCAGAAGAGAGTGTGGCAGGTTAGAATTCTTTGGGGTTCAAAGATTGAGTGAGCACCAGGCATGGTTTGTTTAAAGAAAATATCAAACATCAACATAAACAAGAAATGGGATATGATTTAATACTCTTTTCCTTTCAAAGGATCTGAGTGACCCAGACCATATGTCCTTTGGCTAATTTGAATCTTTGCATTTTAAAAGGATGAGATATGGGGCACAGTGTAATATTGGCAAGGAAGCTTCTTGGTTTTCTCCATTGTGTGGGTTGAGCTGAGCTGAATCTGTCAGCACAAGGGAGGCGCCCAGCTGACGAACTGAAATTGAGCGATTTGTCTGTTTAGACCTGGTCTTTGGGCCCAGTTAGAGGATCAGCAAGCATTTATTGAACACATATGTAAATGTAGGCATCCATTCAGGAATTAACATTAGCCTCTGAGTGGAAACAGAAGGGATGCAATGACTCCCTTAACTGCAGGTTTTATTTTTAATGTTTTTTTTTAATTTCAGATTAATAGGTTACAGTGTTTTCATTTGTTAGGTGAGGGCACTGTTGTAGCTGTGTCCCGCACCCAGGAGGTGTGCCGTACACCCTTACCTTGTGCTCATTAGGTGAGAGCACACCAAACCCTTCCTCCTCCTCTCCTCCAACTCAAATTGAGTTTTTCTCTTGTGTGGTGTGTGTTCATTCATCTACTGGCTTCATATTAGTATTGAATACACTGAGTGTGGAGAATCCTCAAAGAACTTACTACAAGTTTTAAAGGGTGGTTTTGTTTGGAATTTCCCAGGAAAGTGAAGAAAAAAGTTTTGGATTTTGATAGTGCACAGTTTCCTCTGCTTTTCACCAAGGTGAAGGGAAGGGAAGTGTGAGCGTGGTAAGGAAAGACAAAGCAGACATAAAGGAAGATCCAAGTGGAACATCTAGCGATGAGCCTCTGAGATGGAATGTACTGTAGGGCCCAGCATGGTGGGTGTCCTTGTAATCTCAGCACTTTGGGAGGATGAAGAAGGAGGAAATGAGCAGTAACTCCCAGCCTTCTTTGACCAGGGAACGCCCTCAGAGAAGGATGGGTCCTCTCTCTACTGCTTCAGCTTAGCCCGGAGAGATGGTGGCCTGACTGGAGCTGGAGTGCAATGTACAGGGCTGTGAGTGTGAGTCAGAAGATGGCCAGCTGAGCACAGGGCCCAGGAAGAGCCCAGACTGGATGACCCTGAACCGCTGCCTCCTGGAGTTGAGCACTGGTTACAGCACTCATTAAAAATGAAGTCTCCTGGGGCAGGGTGGTGACTTAGCTGCAAGAGAAGTTAGTCACAGGGAAGTGAAAGACAAGCAGTGAAGAGGCAGTCTCTGTCCCTTAAGCTTCATGGAAGCAGGAGAGTTTGGGGATCCATTTTCACCAGTGTAACAAGGGCAAGAGCAGAAGGCCTGGAGTCAGACAGCTCTTCTGTTTATTACTTGTGTGGTCCTGTTCACATTACTCCTATTTTCTGTGCCCTGGCACCGTCATATAATCTGGGGGGTTATAGCTTGTTACTGATATTTATTGAACTATTGCTATGGCCAACCACCCTCTACATGGCTTGTTGGGAAATAACTGATTCACTTCTCATGACATACCTATAAGGTAAGTGCACTTTTTGAGAAAATTGAGGCACAGAGATTAAATCATTTACCCAATGTCACACAGCTTGCAAGCGGCACAGTCAAACTCCAGCACTATTTTTTATCAGGCCTACATGGGATGTTGAAAAGATAAACAGAAACCAAACAAATATTACCCCCCTCAAAGGATCTATGAAACAGGGAAAATGATCCATAAAATGTTAGGGCCTTTTCTTCCATTTCAGTGACAATGATATGGAGAATTTATTAATATTAATCACAAAGATATTTCTCAAATAAGTATTGTACGTTCATAGAGGAGCTCACGTTTCTTGAGCATTCTCTGTGTACCTGGAAATGTGCGAACCTCTTGCATGTTTGGCCCTAAGCTCACAACAATCCTGGTTTGGCACCATGATTATCCCTTTTTTTATAGATGAGGAAATGAAGAGAATGAGTTTGTTTGTGCCCACAGTTAGTGATTAGTGGAGTCCGGGGAGGCATCATGACTTCTGTCAAGCAGCATAGACTGTTACAAAGAGATTGAAAATCATAATGATCCTCCTTTTCAAATAATGAATTCACTTGGGAAGAAATTGGGAAATAGAAAAAAAAAATTAAAGGTACAGAATCATGGAGCAATAGATACAGGACCATGGTTATCCATTGCTGCAAATGAACCATCCCCAAATTTAATGGTTTAAAATAATAGAGCTTTATTATTTCTCATAATTCTGTGGATTGGCCAGGTTGTTGCTCTTCTGAACTCACCTGGGCCTGTTCATGTAGAAGTGTTAGAAGCTCCAAAATGACCTCACTTTCATGTTTGGCAGCTGGAACTGGCTGTTGGTTAGGGTTTTGGGTCTCCTGAATGTCCTATCACCTTCCAGTAGATTCTACTGGGCTTCTTCATAGCATGGTGACCTCAGGGTCCAAGAAGACAAGAGGGGAAGCTGTCAGTCCCCTATGTTCCCATTCACAGTCACTTTCACTCGTGATATAGGTCAAAGAAGTCAGAAGGACAGCCTGGCTTCAGCAGGGTGCAGACACAGCCATCATCTGTTGAGAGAAGAAGTGGCAAAGTCACACTTGCAAGATGCATACACATAGACACAGGGAGCCATTGGGGGACATTATGGTAATGCTAGGTTGGGACTGAAGGGCAGCCAGAAAGAGAATGGCATTTGCATGGGAAAGAACAGGCAGGATTTATTTTCATTTATGTATTTTAATGCTAGTTTGAAGGATACCAAATGACTCATCGTAAATTTGAAAGAATAGAAAGGAGCTGTTTGGGTATTGATGAAAAAGGCAACTTGAGCTTTTGTTTTAACTCTGTAGGATGATCCGTTGTGCAAGTTCATAAACAGTTAAAGATTAATGAGTTAAAACTACTATGTCCACAGTAGAGCTCTTTGTAAGGAGAGAACTATTTTAATATTAGAGTAATCATTAAACAGCTATCAAAATGCCACTTAAGAGAACACAGGTAATATTTCATATGTGGAGGAAATCTCTTCTGATTTTCCGGGGCTTTGCAGCCTGGATTTGTGTTGAGCAGCTTTGCTCACTCCTCTTGGCAAGGAGTAGAGTGAGGACTTTTCCAAGTTAGTGATTGACAAATGGCTTTGTGCCTGGGAGGGACACGAGCTCCTCTTCCTAGGGAGTTCAGGGTCAAGGTGTGTGTTTTACCTCTGGCGAGGCACCTCTTTCTAAAATTGAGGTCAGCCATGAGGGCCAGGGCAGCGAGTTCAGCAGAAGGAATCCTTTCTGTGAGTCGTGGGGGGAATCCCCTGCCCTTTTACCACAGAGCCAGCCAGAGTACTGGGGGGCTTCCTTCTCGTGCTCTAAAGCAGTGGTCCCCAACCTTTTTGGCACCAGGGACTGGTTTCATGGAAGACAGTTTTGCCAGAGCCGAGGGTGGGGATGGGACAGGAGGCAGAGCTCAGGCAGTAATGCTGTGTGGCTCAGTTCCTAACAGGCCACCGCCTGGTGGTTGGGGACTGCATCTCTAATGAATCCCTCTTCTTTGGGCCTCGGAGCTCACATAGACTTGCCAAGTGAGTGGGGGAGCTGAGCTCTCCTTGGGTTTAATATAGGTACATTGTGCATTATTCCAGTGTGATAAGATGTGGCCTGTATCCTTAGTTTCTTTTAGGTACTTATTGTGCCAGTCTTAACCACATATAATTTGCGTATTCATTAAATATTTGAGTGACACCATGTACTGGGCACTGTGCTAAGAGTGGAGACATGGCAGTGAGGGAGGTGGACAAAATATCTGCTCTCTTAGAGCTTCAGAGAAATGTTCCAGAGGGGGAAGGAGGCTGTGCTAAGGTTTCAACAGGGAGGAGTTTGGCAGATTTGAGCAGTGGGGAGGTCGGTTGGCCTGAGGGTGTAGAGGTGGGCTGAGTGCCATTCATAGGTGTCA
Organism: Otolemur garnettii; assembly: GCF_000181295.1. Lineage (NCBI taxonomy): Eukaryota > Metazoa > Chordata > Mammalia > Primates > Galagidae > Otolemur > Otolemur garnettii. The sequence goes on from NW_003852427.1 coordinate 5,304,051, forward strand.
GTAAGAAATTTAGACTTTCAGCTGAGTGCAGTGGGGTGCCAGTGAAGAGTTACAAGCAAGAGGGTGAGCAGATATGATTTACGCCTTTAAAGGGTTCCATGGGAGGGGCGCCCATGAGGAGAGGGGAGGAGGCTAGACCTGTTGAGCTGGTAGAGGGACTGGGGAGCTTATGAACAAGAGGGATTGCAAATCCTGCATTCAGCAGGAACTCTTTAATCTTCAAAGAAATCTTACCCCTATGGTAGATCACTTTGAGCTGTGGCTCCAGATTGTGAGGTCCGTTGGTTACCCCCTGCTTTAGGGTGAGAGACGCCTGGTGAAAACTGAGAGAAGACCATCAAACAGAAGCTGCTGTATTAGGACAAGTGGATAGCCCTCTGGAAAATGGGAGAACGGGGGAGTTTCTAAACTTCATATTTTATTCCATTAGTCAGGCTCCTTTTATGCTACTACCACACTTTTTTTTTACTAGCTATGGCTTGATAATATGTTGTAACATCTGATAGAACTAGTTGTCTCTTAGGGTTCTCTTTCGAAGGTTTTTGCGGCTATTCTTGGTTATGTATTTTACACTAAAATGATTTAAAAATGTTGCAGACCTGCAAAATGTAAACCATAATGCAACACTTTCAGAAAGGAAAGAGAAATGTGTTATAAAAGCTAGTCTACCTAGCACACGGCTTCCGAAATATCCCTGCTATCTTCCACACATGTCAGGGAGCCCCATTCGCGGCTCCTCAGTCTCTGCCCTCACTCTCCTCCCACCAAGGGTGGCCACTGAATTTGGAGCTTTGTATTTTCATGCATTTAATTCACATTTAATGGTTGTGTATGTAGGCCTATACCAAACAGTAGTCTAGATGTTTCTAAATTTTATATGAATGGTGGTATACTTTATGTGTTTTTTTCTGAATCATGCCCCCTTTTCTCCTCACTCATCATTGTCTCAGAGATTTGTCCATTTTGAGACATGTTGCTCTAGTCCATTATTGCCACAACTGTGTGGTATTTTGCTGTACAAAAATACCACAACTTACTAATTTTCCTATTGTATACCTGTGTGTTTTTACTTATGCATATAATTTTCACCATTATACACAATACTTCTGCTAACATTCTGCTATGTAGTCCCTTTGCTCATTTCTGAGACATTTTCTTGGCTTTCTTGGGTCTGTTGGGTCTATCAGGAATGGAATTGCTTATTCATGGGGTATGTCCTTGTTCAGCCTTCCTATAAGGCCAGACTATTCTTTGGACCAGGGGTTTGACTATTAGAATTAACTTGACTATTTCCTGATGAATATATAAATAACATTTTATTGTATTAAGCTTATTGATTAATTTAGAAAAAATTAACATCTTTATAATGTTTGGAAGTCTTAACCAAGAATATGAATCTTTTTGTTCTTATTAAGTACATCTTCATGCATTTTGCCTTTTTCTGTTGCTATTATAAGTAGAATTTTTCTCTTCTGTTATATCCTGTTTGTAATGATAAAAACCATTAATATATGTATCTTGCCTTAAGAACCTGCCTTTTTACCACTTAAAGCAAATTGCCAGCTGTCTTGGCTTTGTCATGTGCACCTTCATATCATCGCCTAACATGACCCTGTTGGTTTTCTCCTTTCTAATTTATATCTAATTTTCTGGGATAATTGTTTTGCCTACTGTCACAAAACAATTCAAGTGGTAAAGGCATTTTTATCTTATTTTTTACTTTTCTGGGAAAAATTTTGATGTTTTCCATTAAGTGTTTTGGAGTTAAGATATATATTTCACCAAGGCTGAAAGTATCCATCTATTCTTTTTTTATTGTGATTAAAAAAAAAAAATCAAGAATGGGTATTAAGTACTATTCATGGCTTTTTCAGTGTTCATTGATATGTTAGGTAATACTTAGGATCTATTAATATGGTTCATTGTGTTATGGATTCTCTAATATTAAACCATCCTTGCCTTATTGTAAACCTCACTTTCCTTCTTGGGGACAGTGAATTGCTGGATTCTCTGCCAATGATTTACTTAAGATTTTGGCATTGATACAAGCAAGAAGGAAGCACAGGCCTGAGGGTAGGGAGCTCGGTATGAAACCGCAGGTAGGGTCTGATGTTAGAAACCTTACAGCTTCTATACTAGAAACCAGTCTTCTCTGTAATTCTGCCACCAAGTAGGATGCTGACCCAGTATGGGGTCTGTTCAGATTGCTTGGGAATGACTATTGAGGCTCACACCACTCTGTTTGTTCAGGCTTTTGTCCTTCTGAAAGAGCTTTGGAAAACTGTGACGTAATTCTCCCTAGCAGATTCTCTTTCAACCTTCTTCTGGTTCTTTTTGCTAGTTCCATAGAAATATTTCCCAATTTCCAAACAGATTGTTTTTTAGAGTTGAATTTATAAGGAAGCTATTAGGACCTGGGAATGTTCCAGAGAAAGGATGTTTTAAGTGGCACTGAGCTACTTGCTTAGCATGGCCTTGAAGCCTATTTATTGTTTAATGTCCCTGCCAGGGTGTAGATAGGGAAATCCCAGCCATAGCTACCCATCAGTTGCCACAGTTCTTGTGACAGGAACGTAGGCTCAGTTTCCTACTGAAACCTATCTTTCCTGAACTTGGCCTAGCAGAGGATCCTCGCCTCCCAAAGGGCGGCTATTTCTGGAGGATCCTTAGCCTGGCGTTGTACTTGCACCAGGGGTACCAGTGACAGGTTAACTCTGTATTAAGAAGAGCCCTCCAATCTATTTACATGAGGAAGGAGAACTCTGAACATTTGCACAGGAGAAAGTGCCCATCAATCACTGTAGGTGACTCCTCAGGAGAACAAAGGGCAGGTTTTTTTTTTTTTTAGTCAAGGTTTGTAGGGTTTCTAGCAAGTGGGATGTCTCTTGGTAGGAGGCTTTTTCTTTTTCTTTTTCTTCTAGGTGGATGAATTAAGCTGAATTTTTGTTTCTTTCTGACTCTAGACATCTCGGGAGGTCTCTATTTCTTGCGAACGTTCCCCAGTCACTTCCTTTCTGTTCTCCCTTTTCCCAATTGGCTACCACTCCGCTTTCCCCTCCCTCTCTCAGTCCTATCTTCTGGTGTGTAATTTGTTTGCAGTCAGGTTGTCTCTTTGATTTACTGGGCTTCTTCTCAGCAGAATTATAATAAATGGATTGCTTTGCCGAGCCTCAGCTAGTTCAACACCATTGCTCAGACTGGGTCAAGCCTCTTGCAAACACAGGATGCGTACGGCCTACACAGAGGCACATGCCCACACATACACTATCAGCCCTCTGCATCTTTTTCTAGCCGGATATAATGAAAACTCTCAAGCCATTCATCTGAGAACCAATTAAGCTACAAGGACTAGGAATAGATGCCCATAGGACGGTCCACCTCCCTGGGGTGCAGCTGTGGGTGCTGACGGGCCCAGGGGGTGCAGAGATCATCCTGATTACAGACTTAATTAGTTGTATAATTAGCAAGTGTAGGCCTTTAAAACCTTTTTGTTTGCATCTGGGATAAAGTCATAAAGAGTGCAAACCTAAACTGTGTTAACTGAAATGAGGAATGAACAAATCCGTTCATGTGCCACTCTCTGCCTCCAGCACTTCAGTGGTTTCTTTTTGCACTGAGAATAAAGAAGGAAAACAAGCAAACAAACCATAAATCCAAACAAAGAAGAAACCTTAATGTGGCCTGCAAGGTCCAGCCTGACTGGTCTCCTGTGCACTCTCCCCACCACACCCCTGGCCTCCACACACACAAATGCCTTACTCTTGCTCAGAAGCACCAGACCCCTGGGCCCCCTCAAGGGCTGTGGAACTGCCCCACTTCTGCCCGACAAGTCCTACTCAGCACCAGCCTCCTTTCCTTCATCCGACTCTACTCATCCCTCTAGTTTAGCCTTGAAGCATTTCTGGGACATATTCTCATCTCCTGTGCAATTCCGGGCTCCCATTATCTATTGCGCTCACACGCTGTTGCACTATGTCACCTAACACATTCGGGCAACTCCCTGCAGGATGTTGGTCTGTCTGTCTCTCCAGACCGCTCGCCACATGGAGGCTGGGCTCCTGGCTGCTGAGTGCTTCACAGATCAGGTGTGTGTGGTCTGAACTGTGGACTTAACGGAGCAAATGAATGCAGGAATGAATGCCAAGGGCAGAACTGTCTTTTATCACTCTGGTGTATAGGGCTTTAGGTTTCTTACCCTCACACCAGGCCTTCTTCAATCCAATGTGTGGCCCACTTACCAAGTTGAGCCTGTGCTGGCTTCTCCCTACAAGAGCAGGAGCCTTGGAGAAGGAGGGCTCTGCTTCCTCCCACCCAGGATTCCTGCAGCCCAGTGCACGTGGTGCTCACTCCATGTCCACAGAGCTGATTTGGTGACTTCATCCTGAGGTGCCTTGGGGTGCAGAGACACCTGCCCCTTGTCAGCACTTCAGAATTCCGTGTGATGTGGCTTGTGGAAAGAGGACTCAGAATGGCAGTGAGGCCTCAGCAAACTGAGACCGTCACTCTACTCTTGGGCTCTGTTTCCTCATCTGTGGCCCCTTCTAATCATTGGAATTGGACTTCTGAAGGAAAAACCAAAGTATTGAAGCCTTTTTTTTTTTGCAGTTTTTGGCCGGGGCTGGGTTTGAACCCGCCACCTCCGGCATATGGGGCTCGTGCCCTACTCCTTTGAGCAACAGCACTGCCCAGTATTGAAGGCTTTTAACCTACAAACTCTCAGACGCCATCCAGGCCCTCCTCCAACCTCCAGGAAAGGTAGCACCTGCAGTGTTGCTGTGACTTTCCAAAGTCTGTGCTCTCTATATTGTCTCTCTCCCCGTCTCATCATTGTTTATATGGCCCAGATTGTTGGTTTGAGTCTTTCTTTGGGCTCTGGAAAATGACAGAAGGTTCTGGAAGAATAATGGAGAGTTCAGCTTGGGGCAAAGGGTCTGGTATGGCAGATCAGCCAGCCTCTGACTCCGAATTCTATACTGTGTGCTTTTTAACACTCATGCCTTAGTTCAGTGTTTCATGAATACACCAGTTATGGAAGGCAGGATTTCCTCTGCATCCTTCTTGTGGCCACCTCTGCTCTACAGGGGTACATCGAAGAGCGGAGCACCTTGTTCCTGGAAACCATCTCCTTCTGATGAGTTTATTCCCCTAACTGGCATTTTTCTTTCTGGCTTATTATTTTTTCTCCTTCCTTGGGAGTGAAGCACAGTGGCTGTTAGGCTGGGGCCTCTTGTCTTATTGAGTTCAGCAAATCTTCAGCATCTGAAAGGAGTGACAACTTCCAGCCTTTGGCTTCTTCACTGAAACAGGTTTTTCACTCCCTCGAGTATAGCCAAATCTTCTGCTTTAATAATTGTTCTCCTTTCTTCTGAAGATTTACAGTTTAAAACGTGTTATTTAAAAGAAATTAATGCAAAGCAGGAGTTTGCATGGGGAAGGTTCAGTGCTCTCTGCTTTCCCCACTTCCTGCCTGCTGCGCTGTGGGGCTGCCTTGCTCCTTCCAGCCCAGCTTGGCCCTGGGAGTTGACACCCACAGAGATCAACACACTTCAATCTTGTCTTCTCTGTCTTCATTTGCTGGCTCATTGGATACTCTGTGAATTCAGTGTCTTGCCCAGTCACAGAGAATCAGGGTCCAGATGGACACAGGGGTGGTCTTGGTGCCCGGTGCAGATGGGGTATGTTGGAGAGTGAGTGGCTGTCCTTCCGACACCATGCAGAGGGAAGACGAGCTTGAGGAGAGTCAGCTCTGACTGTTACCAATGCATTTTTTTTCCCACAAAGAAAATAAGAAAGCCAGAGCTTTGAAGTGGAAATTTTCTAGGCTTGGAAGAAGCTAAAAAGTAAAATATGGTGGTAGGACCTTTTGTGTGCAGATACAGAATCTGAAGACATGCACTTTTCCTATTAAACATGCTCAAATATCTTTCTAGTACTCATGTAAGCAAAAGTGAATTCACCATTTATAAGCTCTAAGGGGAAAAGCTACTCGAATGTTAAACAGGGAAGCTTAAGTTTCTATTCAGATTTAAACTGCTAGAGAAGGTGGGCTGAGAATAGAGACGTGTGCCAAGTATATCTCCCATATTTTAAAAAGGATGGGCCGTAGCAGAGGAGTTCATACAATTCCAATCCAAATTGTCCCTTCATAAGTTTAATCACCCCCCTTTCTTGTTCAGCCATAGGAAAATGTGCCAGTTTTTGCAGGCTTTGCCAATTGTCTTTCGGGCTGGCAAGCTGGCTCGAGGCTGAGGTAGGAGTTGGGGAGAAGCAAGGAACTGGAATATTCCTTTGATGGCTTCTCCCTCTTTGTTCTGCATATCCAACTGCAGGGACATGTAGCCTTCCTGGGATCACTGGGGAGACGAGAAAATAGAAGCATTTTGGGCAGCACCTGTGGCTTAAAGGAGTAGGGCACCGGCCCCATATGCCAGAGGTGGCAGGTTCAAACCCAGCCCCAGCCAAAAAACCTGCAAAAAAAAAAAAGAAAAGAAAAGAAAAAAGAAAAAAAAGAAAGGTGGTATGGCATGTCAAGGACAGGGCATAGACTCTGAGATGATGCACATACCATCCAGCCCTCCAACTGCTCACAGGCCAGAGAGCTCCTGTGCACCCTCCTTACAGAAATTGTCTTTGACATGCTGGGCCTGTATTTAACTTGTGTCTGCCATCAGTTGAGCTTATTCTCTTCAGCCTTGGTTCCCTCCCTGGTAACCTGGTGTGCTGGTTGTGGGTCACCTTGCCAAGACAAGGGGTATAATCATAGCACCTACTTCGGAAGTATGAGCCATGCGTGGCACATGGTGAGCACCCAGGAATAGTTGATCTGGTTGTTGTGGCTATTGCTGTTATTGTTATGGCAATCATTGTGTCCATTCCTGCTGCTGTCTCCCTGCTGATCCCTCTTCTTGCTGAGTGACTTGGGGATTTTCTCCTCTAGCCTACTCTATCACCCACCCCTGGCCCCAATGACCATGTGGGTCTCTGCTGTAGATCTCGATGGGGTTAGCCTCCCCCATCCCCTGCTGTCTGCTCTGAAGCCTTTGCTTATTGGGGGTGGGGTCAGGCCTGGAGGAAAAGGGTCACCCCTGGGGAAGCCCCACTCAGACAGACTTGGATGAAAGCACCACAGGTTTGGTGCTGACAGAGGCCACAGTCTGTGTGCTGAGCTGGCAGCTGCCATCATCCTCAAGCCTCAGGAGAGCCCCTGATGTCCTGGACTTCACTGTGGCTCCACCTCCTAATGGCTTCAGGGTGGCTTAGCCTCCTATAGGCAGGGAGGAGCTCCCTCCTGGTGAGTGCTACACTACTGCGGAGCTGTCTGCCTCCCCACTAGCAGGCTGTGTGAGAGGCGGGTCTGGGGCCACACAGGGTGGTCAAGGGAGAACTGGGCCCTCAGGTGGGATGACTACACCTTGGGTGGTTTTCCTGAAAAGGTGAGGGCAAAGATTCTCCTGATTCTCTCTCACAGTCAGATTAAGTTAAGGAACCCATGGCACATCCAGCCCCTCTGCTTATTCTTGGTCAGCTTATCATCCTTAGGGTTCTGGAAGATTCCAATCTCCCTTTGGCCTGAGGAGCCTTGTGGAGCTGCAGCATGTATAAGGAAGTCATGCCCCAAACCCTAACTTCCTGGGACTCAGAATTGTTCTCCTGGCAATGTCTGCCCTGGGTAAGGAGAGAGGAGCAACTACAGGAGGGAAAGGAAAGGGCTGGAGCAGCAGCAGCCCTACAGGGACTGGTGTGCAGGCAGCAATGCAGAAGGGCAGTCAGCTCCCACACAGGTCACATAAGGAAGCATCTCAAGCCATGAGTGTGCCTGATCTTCAAGCACCGTCCTTTCCTCTGCCCATGGATCTTTTCAGGGCCATAATACATACAGAACACAGGGAGGCATTTCCTCTGGGCAGCCTCCCCAGCCACCCGCTCTGAATTAGCCAGCCCCTGTCATTCCCTTCCACTGTTGACTGACACACTGAATAGATGATGGATGAATGGTCATTTCCCCCTTTGAGGCCTTTATTCCTCATCACAGGCCCTCCTTCATCTTGGCTTGGAAATACTTGGACTGACTGTGAAAGAAAGACAGGGGTTGGTTTTGGGCACCAGCCCCAGTGGGCTGTGTCAGCACTCCCTCCACAGGAGGAAATGTCTTTCTGCGTTGGCAGCTGGGGCTCTCAGTGCCCACTAAAGGGAGGGGTTTTAAAGCCCTCCCACCTTCAGCTTCTCTTCTCACTGGGAGGCCACCCTGCCTGTGGAGCTTAGCCCCCTGCATGACACCGCCTGTGTTTCACCATTAGTTATCTTTTCGATATTCTGATGAATCCTGAGTAGGCAAACCCATGCTATCTTTCAGGCCATCTGAAGTAGAGTGGGGGCCATGGGGTGGGCTGTGATGGGAAGAATTGTGACTTGTTGAGTGCCTGGTCCACTGACAATGTCTGTCCTAGGTGAGGAGGGGTGCCTGCATGTAGGCCAAGTGTTGTGTGATTCCCCACTAATCAATAGCATACCAGCCTCCCAGAAGTTCCACTTCTATGTTCATCATCTCACAATTCCAGGTAGCACCCCTGTAAATGGGCTTCATCAACAGTCCCATTGTCAGGTGGGAAAAGTCACTTGATCATAATGGCACTGAGTGCTGAGAGCAGGTCTGGGTGCCGAGGCTGAATGTGCAGAATGTCCGGCCTCGTCTCCACTGGTCCCTCCTCCTGCTGACCCCTTATCTATAATTTAAGCCCCAGTTAATGGCACTGGTTCAGCTTCTCTCTGTCCTTGGCCACAGGCTAGCTCCGCCACTCCTGACTCCCCGGAGACTCTAAGCAAACAACGGTGCTGTCTGCGTGCTGGCAGGTGATGTGAACCTTCAGCACAATCTGGAGTTTAGGAGCGGTTTTGTGTTTTCTAGGCCCCCGTCTGTGGGAGGAGAGCCATGTCTGTTTGCATGTGGTGGAAACAACTGCTGCTCAGGAGTGAAATGTCTGCCCTCTCACATGCATCATTCATTTCCCAGCAGAGAAGCCCCAGGGCTTCCTAGGACATGGATTCAGCCTTCAGGGGAACTCTTCTTTCAAGCCCTTGATGCTCTCCTTCTCTGGCAGAATGAAGTGTGTGCAATGCTGGGTGTTCTTGTGCCAGCCTGGGGCTCAGGGGCAGCCTGGAGTTCAGGACCAACCCAAAACACTGATCCTGGGCATTCCCAGGGACGTCTGTGTCCTCCACTGTGGCAGGGAGCAGGGTGAGGGGCACTGTAGGACAGTATGGTCTGGAGGATGTCATATGTCATTCTTGATTGTTCTTCCAACAGGTGAGGAAGACACCCTTTCTCTTCATTTCTGCTCTATTTCCCCAGAGTGCTGGTGTGTGGGGTGGAGGAAGGGAGGAGAGGCCATGGGCTCTTCATACCATCTGGGAGGCTGACAGGACACTTCACAGGAATAGTTGGGAATAGCAAAGATGCCTTGAGCTGATACACGAAGCTCATCATCACCGTCATCTTTATCATCATCCTCAGCCATCGGTCCCAGGGATTGCAGAATCTTTTTCGCTGGATGTTTCAGGCAGGGAGTAAGTTTGGTCTTAACTGAAGTTGGCCTGTGATGTTCCTTCACTCTTATCAGTACACATGAGCCCTGCACTGGGAAGCTTGTTGACTCCTAGAACACCCAGATCTTGCATATTTGGTGCTTTTGCTCCTGCTGTTCCCTCTGCCTAGAAAGCCCTCCATGCTCTTTGGTACCACACTCTTACTCATATGCTAAGCCCCGGCTCAAGTGCCCCTATCTCCTCTCCCCTTCTCATAAGGCAGAGTAAACATCTTTCTAAGGGTAGTGTTTATCATGTCCTCGAGTTGATTTCTTCCCTATTTTTAACAACTCAAAACACATTCTTACACTTGGAGCTTCTTGAGAAAAAGGACTTTTTAGGCTAGGGCACAGCAGGGCTATGGCAGAGACATGACTACACTTGATGAGTTTCCAAGGCGGGGAGACTGATAGACCCAGAAAATTGTTTCAGGCCAGGAGTGGCAGGACATAGGATGGGTGGGTCATAGAGGTTGTTGGTATCTAAGATAATAGAATCATCCTGGAAGAATGCACGTGGTGGCTAGATATGACCTTGACTGGAATCAGACTCTGGTTGCAGTGTGTTCTAGGGGTTGAGCCTAAGCTTGTCCTTTTAGGGAAATGTGATAACAGAGTGTGTCTCATAGGCTGCTGCAGGTAGAGGCCGTGGTAGGTGCTCAGACATGGTGGCTGTAATGGACAGCATCCTGGGTGAGGAGCTGTGATGGGTGGGAGTCGGAATCTTACCTTTTATGTCTGTAGGTCCAGCACAGTGCGTGTGTTTACCTGTTGTTTATTTTTTTTTAGTTAATAGAGATGATACCTTAAGAAGGATTTTGAGCCAGGGACAAGTAGAGCAAAAGTGGTTGGTAAGGAATAAGACTCTGTTGGTATGTGGGAAGGGTAGTCTAAGGGATGGATGGAGGAAAGGACCATGGGCCTGAGAAATCAGATTTTAAGCACACATGTAAAGTAGCATGTACTTCAGGCCCCCAGGATGCCATGGGCCCCTGCCTCCTGTGCCCCTGCTTGGTTAAGGGTTAATGGGGCTCAATGAGAAGGTAGACCCGGCAGAGAGATGGGTAAGAGCATGTGGGAAGAGGGGAGCAAGTGTGTGTGGGGGTGTGCATTTATGCATGGGTACAAGTGTGAGGGGGATAGGGGTGTGTGTGTGTGTGTGTGTGTGTGTTGGAAGGTCTCAACTGAACATAGACACATCTCTGCCCTCACACAGATTACAGTTGCATAGGGAAGATATTCATGAATGTGTTAGTTGAAAATGCAACAAATAGTCTGTCGAGAAAATTTGGGGATTCTTTGAGAATTCATACAAACACCGAATGCACACTTGGGGCTTGAGGAAGGCAGCTTTCTTATTTTTAAGCTTTTATCTTTTGATATTATTTATCATATTTGTATTGAGCATAATTTAAATATTTTTACATAAATATACCTGTATTTTTTTCTTAACATAACCACATTACCATTATCACATCTAAAATAACACAAATTTCTTAGTATTATCAAATATCCAGTGCTCAGATATTCCTGGGTGTCTCATAAAAGTTTTTACAGTTGGTTTATTTAAATCAGGACCCAAATAAGATCAGCATGTAACATTTGGTTGATTTCTCTCTCAAGTCTTTTTGAATCCGTAGGCTCCCCTGCCCCTCTTGTTTTTTCATGTATTTGTTGAATAAGCCAGGTCACACGACCTGTATTGTTTCCCAGAGTCTGGATTTTGCTGGTGTCCCCGTGGTGTCAGGTAGCGTGTTCCTCAGTCTCCTGGATGTCCTATACAGTAAGAGGTAGATAGACCTGGAGCCTTGGACAGGTTGGGTTCCATTCAGTGTCCCCACAGGCTTCTTACCTCAGACGGGAAAGGCTTCTCACCACGTGCAGCCTCTGAGCTGAGCGGCCGGGAGAGAAGAGTCAGCAGGGGAGGGAAAGGCAGTGTTCAAGGCATAGAGTCATGGGAGAAAGCTGGGGCATGAGAGAGGAGGGGGTACTGAGGACAGTTCCGGGGAGCTGTGTGGGTGCTGAAGGCAGGGCCAGGAGGCAGAGCAGTGCAGAGCTTCAGAAAAGTGGGCGCCTCCCTTAACCTCTTTATCCTCATCTGTAAAGTGGGCATAGTACCTGTAACTACGTCTTACAGGATTTGTGGAGATTAAAACAGACAATGGATGGAACCCATTTAGCAACAGTGTCTGGCCAGTAGCAAAGGAGCAATAAATGTTATTGGTGACACTGATGGCGGTGACAGTATGGACAAGGAGGGGAAGGAAACTTGGACTTTCCTCTGAGATCCATGGGAGACAGATCTGATCAGATTTGCATTTTAGAAGCCTGATGCATCTAAGACGGTGAGTGGATTTGGGTGGTGCAGGAAGGGCAGCGAGACAGCAGTGAGGTGGTGATGGCAGTGGGGATGGAGATAAATGGGCTTCCTGGAAGGCACTCAGAGAAGAAGCCCAGAGAAGAGGTGGTAGACAGCCTGGGTGAGACGGGAGGCCAGGACACAGGAGGGTGTACAGGCATTTGGCTTGAGTCTCTGGCAAGAGGGAGGTGCCACCTACTGAGACTGGGAGTAGACTCCAAACCTCAGGATCCCCGACTGAGCAGGGGCCCCCATTCTCGCGTATTTATGTATCTAGTGAATGTGTGCACATGCGACTGTGCTGACGTATCCTGTGCATTTTAATATGTGCAATAAAATAAAATCATTTTAAAAATCAGATAAAGATGAAATAAACAATATTTTAAAATACCCTGCTAGGGTTAAAATGGCTTCTTAATCTCATTAGCTGGTAGAGCAAAGCAAAATATACACTCAGGGAGAGGTTTATCATGAACGATAGTGGGTATATATCCATATTTCAGTAGTCTTGATTATTTGATTTTTTTTTTGCCAATTCCTTGTCACATCTGATTAGACTATCCTGCCTTTAACTCTTCTTGTGGCTGATGAAGAACTATAACCAGGAGCAGGGTGAGTGCCAGCAGCTGTGGGCTCTTGGGCTTTATTTATGCCTTGTGGCATCAGAATGGTTCAACTTGCAGCCATCTTTGAAAGCCTCTTATTCCATTTTTGTAAGCATTCTCTTGGTCTAAACCAGAGAATGTAGCCTGCAAATGCTCCTCACCAGGCATCTGTAAACTGCACGGCGTCACACTGAAGATGAACATAGAGCTGGGCCCCTGCCCCCCAGCTGCCCTTCTGCAGGCTTTTCCCAGGATGCCCAACCCTGACACAGCCCATGTTGAGGGCAGCAGAGACCATTTGGATATTCAGTATTGCTAACCGTTATTATTTTTCTCTCATCTTTAACATAGTAAAAAGGAGAAGCAAGTAAGGGCACTCCACCTGGAGCTCTGTGTTGCTTCTTGCTGTGCTAAGACCACAAAGAGCTTTGTGGAAGGTGGTTAGCTTTGTGGGGTGGACCTCTGAGGGCCTGCACAGAGCCCCAGTCTTTGTGCTTGGATTCCAGGTGCCCTGAAGCTCCAGGGGTCTGGGTTACTGCTGTTGAGCAGCTTCTGCTAGTGCTGGAGAAGCCAGGGTGGGTGTAAGCAGGGTGGATCTGATGCTTCAGGCGCAGCCCCTCCAGTCTCTTAAGTGGTATGTCCAGGAGAGACAATCTTGCTTGCCTCAAGGCCTAGAGTGTGTTGACATGCATGCATAGTGAACGCTGCACATTTAGCAGCCTCGCTTGTCATTTAAAATGAATTTGCATAAGGTCTTGTTGCCCTTTCACCTTCTCCAAAGGGCCTCAAAGTAAGGGGTCCAGGGTCCTCTAGCTGCCCATTCATGCACATGTCCCTCCCATTCAGCCCAGGCTGTGGGCACCAACTTTTCTGCTAGGGAGTAGGGTGGTGGGACCACTGCAAAGGGAGGACCCTAGGCACCCACCAGAGATGAGAATTAGATAATAGATTAACCAGGCAGAGTTGGAAGGAAAGAGATTTGTGGGGTGGTTTAAAATTGCTTGGTGTCCTAAAGCTGGTTATTATTTCACTGTTGCTAATCCTGGATCCTGACGCATCCGCAGGAGACTGATGGGTGCTCTTGTTACTGCTGTGCTGAGTGGTTCCACCATGGCCCCACTGCAGCCAAATGCGCCCATGAAGGGATCCTAACTGGTTGTTGCTGTGACATTTTTGACTGAGTGTGCAGAGGCAGTGAGCAGCTGTTCTGGGAGCCAGGGAGCCAGCGCAGCTCTCTGGGGAGGGGCATGCACTGGGGCATATTCAGGAGGGTGTGTCCACCTGTAATGGGGGTGGAGCCACAGCTGGCTGAGAGGGGCTGAGTCTCTCCCAACTCTTTCGGGTCCCCAGCCCTAGCGAGGATCCTGGCTGTGGGTAGGGGAAGAGGCAGTGCTCCTGACCACTTAGGAGCCCACTCCTTGGGGGGCTTTCCTCCTCTGAGTGAGTGTTGCCTTCTGGCGCGGGATTCTGCCCTCTGATTATTGCAACACATCGCCTGTTTGGTTTTTCTCGGTTTAACTCCCACACTCATTTTATGCATGAATGAGTACAATGAAACCAGTTTAATTCGCTGTTAATTCTCTGTTCAAAATATTCTCTTCTGTTTAAGGGACATAGTCACCTAGTCGCTTTCGTCTCTCTGATGCAGTGTATGAAAGCAGGCAGCTGTCTGGTGGGAGGAGGGAGTCCTGGGAGCAGGTCTTAGCCTGGGCCAGTGAATCTGTGGTTTGGGTGGGGGGTGGCAGGTGTGCGCCTCAGGTGTGGGTGCTTCCCAGAAGCAAAACCCCACAGTTGTTGGGCCATTGCACTCACTGAACCAGGGACAGTTTGACTCTGCGTGGGGAAAAGTTCATGGGGAAAAGAAACACCTCCTCCCAGAGGAGCCATGGCAGAGAGATTGTGACATGTGGACCTAAGATCGCCTGTTGTAGATCCCAAGTATGGGAGGGAGGAAGTGGATTTTATAGCTGATCACGGATAGTCAGGGAAGACATCTGACTGTAATTTAGGAAACACAAACTTTAAAAATTGCTTCAGAGCATCTAAATATAGTGTTCGTATAATTTGCTCAAGCTTAGCTGGCAAAAGTGATCTGTTTTTGACAAATTATTCTTGTTTGGGTCAGCCGTACCTAGCTCTTTCTCTGCCTTCACCAGGGTTTTGGGGGATAGGGCTTTGCACTAGGTGGCAGACTGCCCAGTCGCAGGGCTGCGTTTTAAGAGACAAATGATCTCTATGGGAGCCGAATCTGCAAAACAAAAGTAATGGGGCATGATTCCACAGTGTTGGCCACCACGGGCAGCCTCAGCCATGCCAGCTGAGGGGGCTCCAGCAGCCTCTCTCTGAAGCTGACACTTCTGTGAGTTTGCACAGGCCCTGGCTTACCAAACTGACTGTGGATTCCACCCAGCACAGCCGCTGCCTGCTGCACCTGTCATACACACCCTCCTGTCGCCTTCCATGATGTCAGGCACTTCTCTGGTCATTCTGGACGTTCTTGATTGCACAGCACTGCCAGCCAGCTGAGGAGGGGAAGTGTTCTGCTTCGGGAAACATGTGGTTTATCCATCAGTCCAGCACATCTGTAGAGAACGCCTACCAGGGAAAGGTGCGTAGCTGGGTGCAAAGGCATGAAAACCCAGGGAAGGGGGAAGGGCCAAGGGAGCAGGTGGTGGAGTGGCTTCCCAGGGGCCAGTCGGTGTGGCCTGTGGGGTAGACTACCTTCTGACCACCTCTCCCCTGGGTTTCATACTCACCTCCTGAGCAATAGGGCAGGAAGTCTGAGGATGGTCCAGGCTGGGACCTGTCATGACACCAGCCTGGCCATGGCATGGTCACGCTCTCCACTGTTCATTTCCTGCCCCTGTCCTTGGCAGTGAGCACGTGTCCAGTGGCAGCTACTGAGGATTGTCTTTGCTCCTGGAGCCCCCTTCCCAGCTTGCCCCTTCACCCTCATTCTGAAGAGTCTGTCAGTAAGGACACTGGCTTAATGAACTTCCCTAACTTATTTGACCACATAACTTGTTCCCCTGAAACATGCCTTCTCTTTCTCCATTTCTGCAGATGACCTTTTAGGAAATATTGTTCTAAACCTCCGTTCTCTCATTTCTCCTCCCTACCACATCCTTGGCACCACGGAAGGTGTGTCTGGTCTGCCTCTTGGCAGGAACCTTCCCTGACCACCCCAGGCTCCCTCGTTCCTCCCGCCTCCTTAGGGCCCTGGTAGTCTGTACCAGGTAGCTCCAAGGATTTGTCTGGAGAATGAGGTGATGAAGGAGTTGCTCAGGACATCCACAGTCTCTGGGGTCATGACTTTCTAAGAATCTGGCCACTGCTTCCAGGTGGCCCCAGAACCTCTGCGGTTAC
The DNA here is from genome assembly GCF_000181295.1 of Otolemur garnettii. NCBI lineage: Eukaryota > Metazoa > Chordata > Mammalia > Primates > Galagidae > Otolemur > Otolemur garnettii. Next base: position 5,319,962 of record NW_003852427.1, read on the forward strand.
TTGCCGCACATCCTCACTCCATGTTCCCAGTGTCTCTGATCTCAGCACCTCAGGAGCCACACCAGATAACTTCACAGCCTTTAGGGCCAGTGCCTGAGCCGCTGACCCTCACCCTTGTCATGCCTCCAGGCCCAGGAACCACCTGTCAGCCAGCTCAGGGAGCCCAGCTCATCCACGCACAGAGAAGGTGGAGAGTATGCATGAGGTGCGTGGCAGGTGGAGGTGGGGAGATGTGGCGGTAGATGAGGCAGGTCATGCTCCTGGCATCATGTAGGGGATGTGCCATTCCTGGCCATAGTAGCTCCCTAGGGATGCTGCAGAAAGCTACCACAAACGGGGTGGCTGAAAACAATAGAAACTTCTCTTACTGTTCTGGAGGCCAGAAGTACAAAGTCAAGGTGTTGCCAAGGTCAGTTTCTGGAGGCTCTGTAGGAAAACCTATTCAGTGCCCCCCTACTAGCTTTTGGTGATTGCTAGAATTCTTGGTGTTCCTTAACTTATAGATGTGTCAAATTTCTCTCTCTTTTCTCCTCTCCTCTCCTCTGCTTCTCTTCTCTTCTTCTCTCTTTCCTTTCTTCCCTCCCTCTTTTTTTTTTTTTTTTTTGACAGTCTCAAGCTGTCGCCCTGAGTAGAGTGCCATGGTGTCATCATAACTCACACCAACCTCCAACTCTTGGGGCTCAAGTGATCCTCTTGCCTCAGTTTTTCTATTTTTAGTAGAGACGGGGTCTTACTCTTGCTCAGGCTGGTCTTGAACTTGTGAGTTCAAGCAATCCACCTGCCTCAGCCTCCCAGAGTGCTAGGATTACAAGCGTGAGCCACCACACCCAGCCACTGTTTCCTTACTGTTATAAGGACACCAGTCATTGAAGTCAGGGCCCACCCTAAATCTGGGATGATCTCATCTTAGTTATATCTGCAAAGACCCTGTTTCTAAATAAGGTCAGATTCATAATATGGTGTTAGGGCTTGGACATATATTTTCTCAGAGATATAATTGAGCCCACTATAATGGCCTTGGCTCCATTTCCTTGGAGGTGTGCTAGGAACCCCATCATCACCCCACACTCTCAGCTACTGACAGCAGTATATGACAGGTGTCACAGACTCACACTTGGATCTTACCACGTCTTTGGCTATCGTCTGCCTTTGGACCCACTAGTTTCCCCTTTACTGCAGGAGTTTTGGAGTTAGCTATGGGAAACTTGGTCACAGTGCTGCTCAGAGCTGTTTATTGTGCTGGAGCCTCTGAAGAATGACCATGTTCATCAAGCTGTTGCCTGTACTGAGGTCTGGATGAACCCAGACTGGCCCTATGCCCATATTTCCCCTCGGTGGTGAGCAGGGACTTTGCTGTGGCTATTTCCCCCAACTGCCCTCCTGGCTGTGGAAGCCAGGCAGAGCCTTGCCACTTCCCCATGGTTCCTGGGCAGTTCTTGGCCTGTTTTGATCGAGCATCTTGCTGTTGGCTTCCCTTCTGAAGCCTTCTTGCCATCTGCTAGCTTCACTCCTGTGCCACCTGGGTTTTCTGCATTGCATTTTCTCTCGGCTGATCTCCTTTATCATGCCTCTGATTGGCAGTTCCCATCAGATCAGAGGGGACTCTTCCCAGAGCCCAAGGCCCCTGGCCCTTCTAAAGCACTCCCATGGTGATGCGTTCCCATTGATGTGCCAAGTCTACAGACCCCCAGCTGACAAACACACTAATTATACACGTTCCTCTGCAAATTCATTAGCGGCAAAGGAGGCTTGTGTTCCCATGTTCCTCCTGTTTCCCTTTATACTCTTTAGGAAGGTCTCAGATTTCCTTCTGGAATTGGGTTGAAATCATTTAGCCCAAGAGGACAGCATCATAGACCAGAATTAGGCCAGTCATCTTCTGTAGGTACACTTTGCTTAGATGACTTGTGAATATGAACCTTATTTAATTTTGCTTTTGTTCACTCAGTATCCCCCGAGTCCCAGCTGGTGTCTTTCTGGTGTTTTGGAGGTCACTGGAGGCTTCTGTGGATGATTGTAGTATACTGATAGTATAAAGGTATTTTTTAACTGTACAATAAAATAATTAGCTGATCAAAAATTACAAGAAAAATTTTAAATATCACTGAATAAATCTGTCAGCACATTTGTCCAGGCCAGAGCCCTTGGCTGTCTAGAAGTGGGCAAACTAGAGCCTGCATGCCAAACCCAGGCTGCAGCATGTTGCGTGCTGTGGCAGCAATAGCGGAGCCAAGTAGCTGTAGGAGAGGCCTCATGGCCCACAAAGCCTAAAACATAAAGTTTGCAGACCACCAGTGTGGACCATCAGAGCAGCTGGTGGGCCACTGGCAAACTAAGGATCTTGTCTCCTTGACTGGGCTGGAGGACTTTATCTAGACCTGTGCTGCTTCCCAGCCAAGACACCGTCACACCAGAGGTCTAGGGAAAGCAAGCTGAGCTACATTCAACTGATGGGACTCTGTTCAGTTTGCATAATGAGATCTCAAACAGTAGGGCCAATGTTTATCTCTGAATGGGGTCCTGAATATGTGATAATGCCTGTGAAAATATTTTGTGAACTCTAAAGTCTAAATAAGGGCTATTTGTAAAAAAAACCCATATGTCTTAATTTTTTATTCGGCCATTTAGGTGTAATAATAGGTAGCATTGCTAACTGATCTTTATGGGCCAGGTACAGTGCTAAACACTACACAGAAAGCATTTTGTTTGATCTTCAAATTGGTGAACCTGTATATGACACCCATGCCACTGATGATGAATTAGAGCTCAAAGAGGTTGTGTGTGTTACCCAGCAGCACACTGCTGTCACCCACACTGGCTGGGTTAGAACCTGTGTCTTTTGACTCCAACCGCAGCATTCTCTTAGCTGTACCATGGCCAGCCAGGGAGTGGTCCTTTAAGGGAAGTAGGCGTGTGTTTTCCTTTGCTGGTGCATAAAGTTTTGCATCATTTTCCTAAAGGAAGGGCAGGTCGGCCCAAGGAACATGATGAGAAATAAAGAAAACATGGCTCTGTTGTTGCTGGCCATCCCAACACTGAGATTTGAGTGTCTCAGAGTAAAGGTTGCTGAGATGTGAATTTGACTTACAGGCACCAAGACACCTGACAGGAGGGGTGTGGTTGCTTTGCCGTTTGCCACTTATTATGTTACATGCTTTAGAGAACTCTCATGAAGTGAGGGAGAGGCAACACCCTCCCTTCCAAGAGAGCCAGCTAGTACTGGTGATGGAAATCAAGAGAAAGGAAAGAGAATAGACACTTTGCAAGAAAGAGTAGAACTCAGTTGCATTACTCAATTTAAAAATTCACAGAAGCCTTGGGACATGTCCACAGCAGATACCATTGGGGAGTCAGAAATAATTCTCCATACTGTGTTTGCCTTACATACTTGCTAGAGCCCCTTTCCAGCCTGCTAGAACACGGCCTTCCCTCTCTAGGCCTTGTTAAATTCATGGTCTGTTGGGCCCTTAAATCCAGGGTCCCCTGGTGCAGGGTTAGGGACCAAGAACTTTCCAGGTAGTCTTCCTCCTGTGAGTGCTGCAGGGAGAGCTGGTGGCCAGGCTAGTGGTTTCACTCCCATCTTCCTTTGCTGACTCAGTCGCTGACCCCTTTGCCCATTCTTCCAGCAGACAGACATGGGCTTGTGGTTTGTGTCTGACCCTCCCCTGGACACAGTTCCTCCCTTAGAGATGACGGTGCAAATTTCCTTCTCTCAGATCCTGAACACATGGCATGGGACCTTTTGCGTATGCAGCTACGGGCTTCAGTGTTAGCATGGAGGTGCTGACATTCCCAGTGAGTGTGAGGGTGGGGGCCTTCTGCATGACTCCGCAGCACTGGGGACTGACGGACGGAGGGCCTGGCCCTTGCCATTGGTTATTTTGGGCCCAAGGCCCAGGGATCCAGCCATGCTGCCCAGAGGCCCCATGCCCCCATAGTATCCCATGCGGGCAGCCTGCGGGGAGGGGGATTTTTTCCCTGTGCCTGTCACTCTGGGCTGTGTAGGGGGCAATGGGGCTTTTGTGAGTTCTCCAGTGAGCCCACTGGCCCATTGTCTGGCCCAACTCTCCACAGAGATGCAGTGTGGTGAGGACGGGGCAGGGCTGGGAAAGGCCGGATGCATTCCTGGCTGGAGCTGAAAACACTATTCATCCCAGAAGCACCCTGTTAACAGCAACAACAGCACAAAGAGGGAGGAGAGGAGGGAGTGAGTGGGAAACAAGGAGGGAGGAGACAGAGGGAGGAGAACGGAGGACGGAGAAGGGGGTGGGCGAGGGAGGGCACCCACAGCGTGGAAGGGGAGCTGCTTGTCAGAGTCCTTCAGGTCCTGCGGGTGGATTCTAAAGAGCCATGTTTCTTCTGGAGAGTCTGAGGATGCTTGGTGGAATTCATAAGGAAACTGATGGGGAGCTGAAGAGAGCCTGCCTTTGCCTTGGGGCTCCCCAGGCAGTCATGTGGTCCTGAGATGGATCCATCAATAGAAATAGAATGTGCAGCCCCCACCCCCCACCCCTCACTGGCACCAGGGAGGTGACAGCTCCTTTCTACTGGTACAGTCAGACCAGGCAGAGCTCATAAAGCTCAATGACAGGTGCTGGCCCATCTGAGGACAGTGTAGGCAAGGTGACAGGGGGCTGGGAGAAAAGCTAATGGGACCAGAAACAATGGCACTGAGGAAGAGAACACTCATGAGGTTGTGGGCCCTGGTAATGCACAAGGCTGCCACAGAGAAAGAGGACAGTTAGGAATGCCAGGGAGCCAGCCTTCCGAAAGTTGGAACCAGCTAACAATAAAATGCCTGCCTGGTAAGGGAGTAAGTACTTCGTCTTTGGAAGTATGCAAGCAGAGACTGTAGCCAACTGGTAAGGGTGCCGTCTCAGAGACTCGAGCTGGGGTGGAGAAGTATACAAGGCCTCTGGAGCTTTGTAAACCTTGGGGGCTCTGAAATGGGAGCCAGACTCAGATTTGGGTATCAAATCTGGATATTAGGCAGTGGGTGAATGGGCATGTGAAGTCTGGATCAGCCCATCACATCTGAGCCAGAAAACACAACCAGACTTCCAGACCCTGAAGCCACTGACCTTGGTCTTTGCCAGTTTAGAAGGAAGAGAAGTGCTGCTGTCATTTTACCTGAAGCCTGTTCTTTTGGCCTCAGGAAAAGGATGGAGAAACTTGAGGCTCCATTTTCTCCAGAAAACTTTTGCCTTCTGTAGACACAGTTTAAGACCAGGTGGACCAGTGACTCTCCCCTTGAGCTTCTAGCATAGACGAAGAAGAGACTTCAGATTGCTTCTGACTGGCATTGTTAAGAGGTCGGGATGTGCACTTGAAGCTCCACTCAGATGTAAGCTTCAGGCCTCACACCAGAAGGGCCTAAGTGATCAGCCCACCCCATCCATTGCCTATCCAGGGAGACTGGGCAGAGAGAGGCCCCACACAGCAGGGTCAGCTGTCTCCTACTCTGTTCCCTCAGACACACCAGCATGTCAAGGGCCTCCCCTCTCCAATCTTAACCTTATTTGTGTAGGTGAAAAGGATTCTATAAAATGCCCAAATCTGAAGTGTCTGCAGCTAAGCAGCATTTGGGTGGTGATGTGGAACTTACTCAGTCCCTAAAACTGCAAATAGTTTTGGCAGTTTGGCAGCTGCTGCTCTGGGGGTTTTAGGCCCAGGCCTTCTGGCCTCTTTTCCTGCTATAGCTGGAGATTGGGTGCTCACAGCCAGGGCAGGAGGGCAAGAGGACTCCTCTGCAGCCTGCTCACCTCTAGATGTAGGAAGCCATCAGGACACCTCTGAGGTCAGCAAGGGAGTTCTGCCTGGATGCTTCAGACCCTTTTGGAGGCGTTCTGCACAGAGGCATTCACTGTGAGAGTTTGTGAGGCTCCTGGAGAGGGTATCTATGGCATCAGGACTATTGTGATCTCAGGAAATGCCAGATGACAAGAGCCAGTCAATGCTATTGATTGGGAAAGACAAATAGAAATTTTCCTAGGTCTCTCTCCAGATATCTTGGCTATAAAGGGGTGGGGGGCTTGGGAGCATGAGTGACAGGCAGGGATGATTACGCTTTCCCTGACAAGGAAGGGAAGAATGGCAGAAGGTCCATTCCTGGGAGTGGAAGCATCTGTGGAGTGAGAGGGTAGTGCTGGAGGGGTCTTGGGCAGCACCCCATTGACCCCCACAACTACATGGCTAGGGGAGGCCACAATGTGATCTCACAGCCAAGGGTGTGCTGTATTCCCATTAGGCTGCTCCTCTGCTCTTAGTGGTCCTATGATCCCATCACCCCGTGGAACAGAGAGAGATGATGAAAAGCAGTGAGCGACTGACCCACGCACTGAATGGTGATACTGTGCCACATTCAGGGATGGGGCAGACCTGGGGTCTTGAGTCATTCGGAGAAAAGTGGTCTGCCACGCATCCTTGTGTATAGCCTTTGAATACTGGGGCCTGATATATGTATCAGGGGAGGCCCATTGACCATCAGTGGATGTAATAATGGGGCATCACTGGATGCAAGGTGCCCTGTGAAGTGCAAGGGCCCTCTGGGTGAGAGTGGAGATGCTGGCACTGTTCTCAGAGCCTGCAGGGAACTGGAACAGGAAACTTCAGAGAGAGTAACACGGAAGGCAGACCAGAGAGGGCTGGTGGGGGGTACCCATGTGAGGTGGGCTCCATCTTCTGGGGGGGAGGAAGGCTGAGGCTGGGTGGTCAGGGAGGCCCAGAGGGGGTAAGAGGGATGATAGTGGGGCCTTAGATGGCTGGAGGGGTGTGTGGGGCAGGGCCAGAGTATGATGAGGACAGCTTTTGTCTGGGGGTCCCAGGTAGGAGTCCAGGAGCTGTAGTAGACCAGCCTGGTTCTCTAGAGTGGAGAAGGGGTAGTGAGGTAGGCCATGAAGGCTGAATGTGAGCAAAGCAGAACTCATGGGCAGCGGTACCCATGGGGCGGCAGCCCTGCATAGCAGCAGCGGGAACGGCAGACACTGGGAAGAGGAAGTAGCAGCCAGTGTCAGTCACCCAGGGCAGCGGTATGCCGAAGCAGCCCCTGGGGCCTCAGCAGCACCAGTCTGGTCTGGGATGTGTCCAGGGAGAATCAGAAGCCTGCCAGACCAGCCCCCACTCCTTTCTCTGACTAGTTGTCTCTTACCTGGCCCATCCCTAAGCCACCGCACCACAGCCATTTCTCCGGAGACTCTGGTGCTGCTGCCAGTGCATGCAGGGGCCCCAGGGGGGACAGCCCAGTGCCCGTGCCGTCTGAGAGCCAGCATGCCACAGATCAGTCAGTACTGAGGGCCCAAAGGCCTGGCAGGGAAAGGCAGACGGCAGCAGGCTCCTTCTGATTAACGAGCTCAGGCCACCATCCATCGCCGGCCTTCATTAGTGCTGCAGAGAGTCATTTTGCATGGGCGTGCGGGCTCTCCTCCCTGCTCTTCTCCAGGGTGATTGATGCCCTGGGTGCCCGCATCCCCCACAAAGTGAGAGGCCTCTGTCATTGCACCACCAGGAGCAGGAGGCAGCAGGTTTATTATGCACAGTTCTTACCATGTGCCGTCAGCGCAAACTCATTGGTCTGTCACAGTGGCTGGGGCAAACAGATTTAATCTCCCTTAGAATTCATGGTGCTGGAAGACTGGAAAATGCCAGGCTCCTAAATTTTAATAGGTCTTTGACTCTCGCCACAAAAATGCAAATAGGTGAAGCACTGAGCAGCAGCGGGCTTCTGGCCAGGCCTGTGCCATCAGCATGCTGGGGCGCTGATTTAAAGGATGTCCCTTGATCCTGGCATCCCTGTGTAGTTCTCTTTCCTTTCTCTGCCCATCTCTTCCTTTGCTGTGGAGTTGGTTGGAAGAAAAGAATGGCCTGTGTCAAGGAGGAATCTGGGGCAGGAGAAGAGAAGGGGAGGTTTGGGAAGGACCTGCCAGTCTTGGTAAATGCCCATTGAAGCCTGATGGCCTGGGAGTGGGTACCAACCATTCCTGAGCCCCAGAGCAGCCTCCAAGGCCTGCTCTGTCTGTGCCCACTGACACAGTCTGGCCAGTTTGTTTTCTGCCTATGATGTTTGATGCTAGAGCAGTCTGGGGACGTCCAGCCAGGGTGGTGAGATCCAGCTTTCCTCTCGGTTCTCTGGCTGTGGCATATTTTCAGACATAGGAAGGACACATGTGGATATGAGATGTCTGGCCGTCTTGAAGGATGAGGAGGATACAGAAGTGGGGAGGGAGCTAAGGTAGAAGGAGAGGAAGGCAAAAGGATTGTGGCTGCCTGGGATTTTTTGCACCCCAAATAGAAGGCTTTTGGTCTTCCATGTCCCCGTTCCTGTGTTTGGTCTCACTTGCTCAGGGCTGGAGAAGAGCTGGAGAGCTGCCGTTGCTGGAGAGCAGCTCTCAGAGCTCGCACCCACGGCTCCCCTCCTCCATCTGTGAGCTGTATGGAGACGGGAAGCTGCGCTGAGGCTGGGGGAACATAGCAAGGCAGACTCTGGCCACCCTCAGTAGTGGGAGCATGAAGAGTGAGTGGAGGCAGCAGGGACACAGGCCTTCAGATGGCAGTGAATAGAGCCCTGGGTATGGCCTGTCATGAGAACAGCCTCCTGAGGGCAGCCCCAGTGCTGAGCTTGCAACTCATTTCAAGCAAGGATGTGATTGAAATCATTTGACAAGAATGAACTTGTCAGGCCTGATACGTCAGGAAGATCAGCAGCACGTTATCTGGGAGGGCAGCAGGACTGATACTGTGGTCACCACTGCCCCTGTTCTGAGCCTGGCTTCAAAGCAGCAGCCTGGCTTTGGCCCTTTGGGAAAACTCAAGGGACAGTTGAGCAGTTTTCTGACCCTTCCTCCAGGGGGTGTAGATGCAAGAGAAGACTCTTGTCTTAATTTCTTGTTTGCTTCCAAGGAGGTATACTCTCGGGTGGCACACGAGACAGTAGATAGGAAGGGAACACACTGCCCAGCCCCATTGTTCCCAAGCCAGATATTCTTCAGCCGTGTACTTGTCTGCCATGAAACCCCTGCCAAGGCACTCATGCTCTCCTTAGCTGAGTCTGCGGAGTCTGCTGCATTGTGGGCAGGATGGGCCAGGGGTCCTGTGGAAGGTCCAGGTCTATGGCCTCCCCTACCCATGCACCACCACTCCCAGGCCAGAGCCCTAGTATGGACATTTATCTCCAGTTAGTTCAGAAAAATCTCTGCCTCCAGCACAGGAGAGGGGCTGCAACCCCTAGTCCTCGCTGTAGGAGGCCATTACTTCCTATCTCCAGGGGCTGGGGCCAGGGGGCCAGAGACAGAGGAGGGCCATGCTGGGAGTGCTGTGCTTGGGATGTGGCTCTGTCCAGAGCATAGCCAGTGGCTGGAGCCCCCTTAATGTCAGCCTTCTATGCTCTGCATGGGCACCTGGGCACAGAGAAAACACTGAATACCCCCAAAGCCCAGCAGTGTTCCTGTGCCATAGTGCAGGTTGGGGGTGAGGGTGGACCGTGCGTCTATCCAGACTCCCCCTTGGCAGCCTTCCGCATTGCTTCACACCCAGTTGGGGCCACAGAGGGTCCATTTAGTCTTTAGGAGCAGTGAGCAGAGAGGCTCTTGCTGAGGTTTCTGCCCATCCTGGATTCCCCACGCAGGGTGCATGTGGGGATGTCAAGACTGCACCAAGTGCCTCTGTCTGGGGTCAGGCAGGGGTGGCTGAGAAGAAATCAGAGTATGGCAGGAGGGTTCATTGTGCTTTCTTAATCAACTGAGGCTGAAAGGGTGGATTTGGAGCCAAGACTGGGGGAGCCAAAGCCTACCCTTCAGAGTGATCCTTAGGGTGGTGGCCCAGTAAGTGGCCCAGTCTCGTTGGGTTTAGCTTAGGAACGTGGCCCATGAAAGGTTCTGCTTCCCACACCAGCACCAGACCTGGAAACATAAAGATGACTACTCTTTGCAGACCAACTACCACCTGACAGAGGCTGCAATAAGTGGTTGGTAAATAATATTTTACTGACTTCCCTCAAATGCTGTGTGAAATGGACATTATTATCCTCATTTACTGGATGGCTGAACACAAGCCTTAGATGTCTGAGTAATTTTCTCAAGGTCATATACACCAGACAGTGGTGGAGTTGAGACTCACACCCTCTACCCAATCTAAGTCCAGTGTGCTCAGGGCGTGGCCATGCTGGCATGTGGCTGTCTCCTTGTGTGCAGTGCAGCAGACCTTGGTGGGAGGGTTATTGGAGATGGGGGTGCTGCCTACTAGGGACTACTAATTGAAGCCCCAAGTATCATCAAGGGTCTGGCAGAAACAGATGGCACAGTAGAAAGAGGTGATTGAGAGGAGATTCATGAAGGGACTGTACAAAGGTTTGCCCAGAGTTAAAGACAGGAAACAAAGAAAAGAAAATGTTTGGGAACTGACCAGCAGTAGCAGGGAGGCTTAACTACCCTGAGGCCTAAAGGACAGGGGAGAGAACCATGTTTTTAGAATGAGGAAAAGGCTGTAGCTACAAGAGAAGGCCACCATCCTCTGCCACTCAGCAGGCAAGAGCCAGAGTGTACCCCTCATCCTCACCACATCGTACAGGCATCTACCAGGAGCTGCCTGCCGGGAAAAGCAGGGCAGAGAAGTGGGTCTCAAGGAACAAACAGAGACTGCCCCTTGCCTGCTAGAACTGATGCTTTTGAAGGAGGCATCTGGCCTTCATCATTCCTGTATCCCCCAAGCTCCTGATACAGGGCCCTGATATTTGTTGGAAGAATTCTGGTAGCCTATTTCTCAGCATCCTAACCTTCTTGTTATGGATTGAATTGTATCCTTTGCAAAAATGTATGTTGAAGTCCCATACGCTAATACCTCACAATTGACCTTACTTGGCAAAAGGGTGATTGCAGCTGTAATCAGTAAAGATGAAATTGCACTAGAGTAGGGTAGACTCAGGAAGATCTTTCCCTATAGCTTTTAGAGGAAGCATGGCCCTGTCCTGCCAACACTGGCTTTAGATTTTTACTTTCCCAAACTATGAGACAGTAAGTTTCTGATGTTTAAAGTTTCAGCTGTGGAAGTTTGTTATAGCAGTCCTAAGAAACTAATACCACTTCCAAAGTGAGATCTATATTTTATTAGTAAAAAGTACTTGCATAATACTATAAGCATACATATTGCTAAATCACCATAGGACCAGACCTGGGGATTCAGGAGGCAGCAAGTCTTTCCTGGCTTCCAAGGTCCCCTTTAGTTTCTTGTTGAGTTTCTCAGGTACCACCCTGAGAGCTAGGAGCCCTAAGAGACCCCCTGAGCCAGAGAGGGGAAGGACCCTTACAAACCATGTACTAAGCCCAAAACTGGGGTGAGCACAGAACACAGTTATTTGGAGCTTATTCTCAGCTTTTTTCTAGCTCCTTAAACTGAAAAGACCTTGTCATGTCCCCACACTCTGGTCTGCTTCCTTGGAAGCCTACCTTGGAAGAGCCCTTGGAAGAGAAATCAGAACTGTGCCTCTGGGCCACCCCGTTTGTTCACAGGCTGTGCCATCTGTGAACTAAGACCAGGTCTAGAGCCTGTCCCGACTCCTTGAAGTGCATTTCTGTGCTGTAACCCATCTAAGCTGTGGGTTCTTTCTAGTTTCCATGATTAATTGCTCCTTGAAACAAAAGAAACAGAAGGAGAAGGGCGTGGTGGGGAGGACTGTGATGATCTGTGTGTCCTTTAAAAGAACAAATTTCACAGTTTGTTTTATAATTGAAATGCCTGTTCAGACTCGGTCAGTCAGTCAGTCCTCCAGCAGATGAGCTGGGTTGTCTCATTTTGTTTCCTTAGTCTTGTTTCTCTGTCTCACTGGCCATTACTACACGATGCTCAATGGAGATTTATACAATAATAGCTTCCATTTGCCTAGTGATTTACACTTGGCAAGGATAGTAAATAAATGTTAGTCAAATGAGTGTACTTAAGAAAACACAGAGCCTGTTTCTGGGCTTAGCCCTGTTGGCTCCTGGCAGGATGTTACAGGTGAGGCCTCTGACACTCAGACATGACTTGATCTGCTTGTCAGCTGTGGAGCTGAGGCTTTGAACCCAGATCTTCAGGAATTAGTGACCATTTCTATGTTATGAGGGCATCTGACTAAGCTCTATGGGACACAAGTCACCACTCTCCCATCTCAGGGTACTTAGAATATACCTGAGGAGAAAAAAAAATCCCAAAGCAATAACTGAAACTGACAATTCAAACAGGGCAAGTTATTCAGAGGAAGAATGACCTGCATGGGCAGGGTTGGGGGGGTCTTGAAATCTAAGATTTCAGGAAGAGAAAGCGGTGGAGGAAGACATTCCAGGCTGAAGGGACAAGGTGAGCAAAAGTGGGGAGCTGGAAGAAAGGATTTCCTTTGGGGAATTGAAGACTAATTTGGAAGATGTAGGTTTGGACCAGAAGGCTCTTGAAGGCTAGATGTTATATTTATGGCATATCTTGGAGTTAGTGGAGAGACCTTTAAAATCATAAAGTAGAGGGGTGACACCTGATGAAAGAGGTATTTTTTTTGAAGGTTGGTTAAACTTTTATTTCTGAATTTGGTCCCGTAAAGCAGCATAATGATGAGGAAGCTTGTCTGCCAACCAGCATCCTTGGCACAGCAGCGGCTCTTTTCTCTTCTAGTTTTTGTATGCGGATTGATTGCTGTTTATCTGTCCCCTGTCCCCTGAGTTGCATCTGTGAGGGACGCATGTTCTGTTGCCTGCTTTACGTTTCACTGCTCACACAGTTCACATCGCTACACTGTCTTCACAGCCCTCCAGGAGTGTGAACCTACTCTGCTGTCTCCCCCACACCCCCCAGAGGGGCTGGCCCAGATTTTCCCATATTCTCAGTAATAATGCAGTGAATATCTTCACAATGTAGGGCTTCTTTTTCTCCGCTCTTTTGGGATTATTTCCATGGACACATTCTGGGGAGTGAAATTCCTGGGTGCCAGAGGACCTGAGATTTTATAAGGTTTTCTTCAGTGTGGCCAGGTGACTTTCAAAAAAGCTAAACTATGTGCATTAGTCTCAGAAGATGAGGTGGGCAGCTGCCTGGGAACAGTTCCAATGGGGCTTCGGGGTGAGATGCCAGTGAAGAGGTGGCTGTGGTGGTCGCAATGTGAGGCAGTGAAGCCCTGGACTCAGGCACAGCTCAGAGTGGAAAGGAAGACACAGCTGATCAGGACGCTGCAGAGAAAGAGTCATCGGAATGTGGTGATTGATCTGATAAGAGGCTGAGGGAGAGGAAGAAATCAAAGCAAAATGCCTCTTAGGTTTCACATCTGGGCTCCAGGGATGCATGACATGAAAATTTGGAAGGGACAGTGAAAAAGAAGGAGAAAATTGATGTAGGGGAAGGTTCAGATGATGGTAGACAAATGGGAGATGAAACATTTACTCCAGCCTTCCCTAGCCGTGCAGGGCCCAGGCAATGGTCATGCCAGAACACAGACCTCTGTGCTTAGCTGTGGCCCCTCACAGTTCATGAGCAACCAGATCCGTTCCAAAGTCCAGAGAAGGCAAAACCTCTCTTTCCCCTGGTCCAGGCAGGCAGCTTGAGGCCAACTCAGAGAGCTAGAGGTGAGATTACAGTCATGCCACTCTGCACTGGCAGCAGGAGGTCTGGGCCTGGTGTGAAGTTAGGGTTTAGATGCCTTTAGTGCTGGGACCCTGCCACGAGAGCTGGAGGTCAGGAAGACAGGAGGCCACCTGAGGAGCCATGTGAGTATTATCCAGGAGTTCTAGGCTAGCAGGGCGAGGCTACCCAGCAAGCAGAGCACATGGAGACCAGGTCTGCAGGCCAGTGCAGTGACCTGTGGGAGAGGCAGAGGGGCCTAGCCATGCACACTTTTGGTACCCAGTGCAGTCTGGATTTGGGACTGGGGCTTTTATTTTTTTTATTTAATATATCCTAGTCTTGCTGGTATGGACTCAATCTTAGGGCAGATGTGTGTGTGTAGTGTGTGTGTGAGTGTGCGTGTGAAGGGGATGTTGGTGGTCCCTGTGCTTTCAATGGCCAAGGGCTGAGAAAGGAAGGGAGATTGCCAGCTACTGGCCAGCTCCGTGCACCTGCCATTTTATTCAGTGCTGACCCTGTCCCTATGATTCTGCCTTCTTGCCACTCACCGAGGCTCTAGTCACAGATTTTTCCATGGTTACTGGACAATCTTTGTTTCCTGTGTGACTGCAAGCTCCTTGAGGCCTGGGATATCTATCCATTCTCTGTTCTATCTCTGGTACCTACACATTTCTCCCACCCACCATGGGAGCTACTCAGAAATCCTTTGTTAAAGGGATACCTGAACCCCTTTCTACCACCTTATAGCCCTCTTCCAAGGATCCTTTGCAAAAATTGAGGGAGGGGATTGGGGCTACCAAGTGCCTTGTCTGTAGTAGGCTGACTCTCTGCTCTTTGTATTTGCATAATAGGAGATCTGTTCTTGAAATACTTCATGGTGTGGCTTCCAGGCTTAAGATGTTCTGTGAGGACTAAAAATAGACCTTCCTTTTGACCCTGTAATCCCATTACTAGGTATCTACCCAGAAAGAAAAAAAATATTTATCATAAGGACATTTGTACTAGAATGTTTATCGTAGCTCAACTCAAACAATCACCAAGATGTGGAATCAACCCAAGTGCCCATCAACTCATGAATGGATAAACTATGGTATATGTATACCATGGAATACTATTCAGCCATAAAAAGAAGGAGACTTTACATCTTTTGTACCTACCTGAATAGATTTGGAGAAGGTCCTCCTAAGTATCACAAGAATGGAAAAGTGACTATCCAATGCACTCAACACTGTTATGAAACCAACAGATGAACAACTGTGCTCCCACACAAGAGAAAAATACAACTGTATCCATATAGGGAGGGGAGGGAGACAGGGGCGGGGAGAGGGGAGGAGGGAGGGAGTTTGTGTGCTACCACCTAATGGGCACAGAGTAAGACTATATGATCCATCTCTTGGGTGAAGTGTTCAACTAAAACTTGGACTGTACCTAACAATTACAAACACTGTAAGCTAATTACTTGTACCCTTGCATCAATCTGAAATACATAAAAAGAGAAATGTTTCAACTCTATTTTAAATTTAGTATGGCCTGTACATTGCATGTTTATTATAAAAAAAGAAGAAGAAGAAGCAGCTCTTTGGGCCCCAGGGGGCAATACAGGGAATAACTGCTCAGTGGCACTGATCGTGTCTTGCCTGGAAGGTCTGTGGACTTACCAAATGCACATGAGGCACTGGGTAGAGAAGGCCTGGAAGCCACTATTCCATCTGTCTGTGTCTGTTGTATTTTGCTACCATTGTAGAAAGACACTGTAAATACTTCAGCTGAACATCTGATTAATGTCTCTTCACAAAGAATGGCAGAGCTTTAAGAAGAGGGTTTATTTATCTCTCCTTCACCGTGATGGGTATCAAGGTGCCAATCTAGACGGAAGCAGCACCTGCCTGAGAGCCAGGCAGCAGCCACCTGTGGGAGCTCATGGGGATTCAGATCTTGCACCACACCCACACCCCCCAGGCAGTGACCTCACTGTGGGTTTCCAGACTAAAGCCTCTACAAGGAAATGTTCCCTGGGAAAATGAGAACTTTCTGCCAGGCTCCTTACTCACCTTACGCACCATCCTCCTCAGGTCCTTGCCAGGCAAACCAATCTTCACCAGAAGCCCCTCCCATCCTTACTGTCTTTCCACTCTCCAGCCTGTTTGGGATGGGTCCTACTTGCTCCCTTCAGCCTATCTTTGCACTCCCCTTATTGCCCCTGAGAAAGACTCTCCCATCTCTGACCCAAGAGGCAGGGGAGATACTCCATTCTGTCTACCCCACCCAGAAAACCACAAGCGGCGTCTTGTGCCCTGACTCTCCATCTGGGGACAGGCTCACTTACCCCCACATACAGAAGTATTTTGCCCATTGCCTTTAGTGTTCCAGTCACCTGCTTATGGGCGCAGCCAGAATGGGATGCCAGGTATGCCTTTGCTTCTCATCCTTCCCTCACCTAAGCCAAGAATTCCTCGAGGGCAGCTCGAATTTGTATGCATTGCCATGGCCCCAGCGTGTATTACGTGTTGGTCTTTACAACAATGCAAGGAAGAACGTAGATTAGATATCAGGAGCCATCTAACACCATTAGATTCCTGTAGATACCTCATAGATCAGGTGTCCTCAAACTGCGGCCCACCAAGGACATTTATCCAGCCCAC
>NW_003852427.1:5336692-5339291 GCF_000181295.1 Otolemur garnettii
ATGTCCCCTGGAGGCGCCTTCAGATCTGACAGCGGCACGTGCACTTCCAGCTGGTTTGGTCCCCATGCCGCTGTGTGGGAACAGAAGTGATGGTAAATATTTAATTGTGCTTCCACCATAACTTTCTTCCAGAACTCTCAATATGCTTTATAAATGCAAATGAATGCTCTCTTCCTCTCCAGGGAGATGTAAACCTCCTCAAATCACTTTTACTCAGCCCCCACCAGAGTGTAGTGCCATCAGGGCGCTCTTGGTGCCAGAAAAGAAACTGCCCTTAATCATATCAAGTGGATGGTTTACAGTGTCATGGTCTTCTGTCTTTAAGTTGGGCAGGATGTAAAGAAATGGATTCTTCTTGCTGCAAATTCTGTCCAGTACAGTGGACGGAAAGCATTATTTAGAAGCAGATTCAATTACAGCCCTAAGCAGGTGACTATGAACATTATGAAGTCTCAGATTGTATTTATAAGGTTAACAGAACAAAGAAGCCCTTGAAAGATTTAGGGGTAAAGGCGGATTCTTATTTTTTTGATGCTGGACTCTGTTTACCTCAGAGCCAACATCCCTCCTGCTCGCTGCCCCTTCAACATGGTCCCACGTTGGACTGGGGGATACATTATTTTGGAGTTTTTGTGGCTTCTTGGCTTTATGAACAAGGACCTCCCACTCCTCCCCCCTGCCCCCCAGAGCTTCAGCAGAGCCCCTTGGAAGCGCAGAGATGTCTGCCTGGTGGACCAGGGTGGAGGCTGTGTGACTTTGCAGAAAGCGCTGCTCCTTTCTGTGCTCCGATTCCCCCTCTGCCACGCAGGTTCAGGCTCCCCTGCTTCAGGCCCACCTGGCAGAGGCATTTTAATAATCATGGAGATGAGTTTCCACGGAGTCTCATGGAGTGTCTTCTGAGAAGTGTATTATGTAAATTCGGTGTGTCATTACGATCATTATTAGTGTGTGAAGTGGAGATGAGGGGGAAGGGAGGGTCGCTCCATGCGGGGACGGCCTCCCCAGCTGTCAGAAGAATGGAGGAGGAAACAAACTCCGAAGCCTGCTCGGTGCTTGTGTTCCTTCAGATATGCAGAGTGCAGCTCTTAGTCTGGACCAGACTCAAACTGGGCAAGGAAATGCAGCTTGCTCCATTCACTTTAACCCGCAGCAGTTTCCAGTTTGAGGTCTCATTGCATCAGGGTTATAGGCAGGCCGCAAAGTGCTCGGTGTGGAGGAAGGTGGGTGCTCCCTGGCTGTGTTGGCTTTTGTCCACTCAGATACCCACTGAGATGCCCCAGACCCCACCTGACCCTGGCTGATAGCCTCTGCAGGTCACCTTGGGTGGTCTGGGTCCCTTTCCTTTGGCCCATCAGGCCCTCGGGTCCCTGTGCTTCCTTAATTGCCACGTCAGTCCCCTGCTCTGGGATGCTGCATGACCAAGGCCCTGTGTCCTGGCCGGACTCCCATCACTTCTCCTTGGAGGTGAGCAACTCTCTAGGGTTGAACATTGGGCAGTGAGAGGATGGGGAGCCCCTTTTCTTAGCACAGACCCTCACTAATCACTTCTGTTTGCATTCTCTCAGTCTTGCCCACAGGTAATCCTTCCCAAACCTCTGGTTTATGCCACAAGTCCTTGAGTTCCCAAGTTCCTTTGGGCCCACGAGGTGCATCAACATCCCCCCCCTGAAGCAGTGAGCATGGAAGGGTAGTTCACATGGTGGGAAGGGGCAGTGGGGGACACAGAGGAGAGCAATTCCAAAGCAACGTGTCATTTGTATTTTGTCCCCTCCTTTTTGCTTGGCACCTAGGCAGTAGGTTGTGCTATACTTGTTCCTTCAATACCTACTCTGGGGAATCCAGGGCAATAAGACACCTGCATCGGTCTATATGGCACCACTGTGTGAATCTTAAGTGGTGACCCTCTGGAGTAATTGGACATCCACGTGAAAAGTAACTTCATTGATCCCTACTTTTCTCTTTATACAAAAATGAAGTCAAAATGAACTATAAACCTAAGTGAGAGAAAAATCATTGTGACCTTGGCTTAGGCAAGTATTTCTCAGATGTGGCACTAAAGCATAAGTGAAAAAAATTGATAAATTGGACTTCCAATTAAAAACTTCTGCTCTTTGAAAGACACTGTCAAGAAAATGAAAGTACCATCCACAGAGTAAGAGAAAATAGTTGCAAATGTATTTAGAATATATTAAAAACTCTCTAACTCAGTGAGAAAATAGACAGCCTAATTTTTAAAATGGGAAAAAATATCTGAGACACTTTAGACCCTTCACCAAAGAAGATGTATGGATGGCAAATAAACATGTGACAAGTTGTTCAAGATTATTAATCAATCAGGAAATGAAAGTTAGGACCATAATGGTATGCCACTCCACACCTGTTAAAATAGCTAAAATTAAAAACAACTGACCATGCAATGTCAGTGAAAGTATGGAGGGACTGGAACGCTCATATACCCATGTAATAGCTCAAAACTGAAAGCAACTGGGGAATGGGTAAACTAACTAGTGTATTACACAATGGAGTTCAACTCTGCAAAAAAAGAAAAAAAGAGAGAGAACTATTGGTGTCCACAACAACATGGTTGAATCTTAAAATA
>NW_003852427.1:5339489-5340605 GCF_000181295.1 Otolemur garnettii
ATTGTGGTAATGGTTTCATGGGTATAATTATTGTGTAATTGAAATATGTGCAGTTTACCCCTGATGGCTTCCGGGAGCTCATGGAAGAGTCAGGGTATCTATCTTGCCCTTCCTGTGCCAGAGAGAGATTGGTCACCAGGGAGCTGACTGCTGCAGCCACCCTCGCCACCCATTGCAGCACAGTAGGCTGCTGGGGTGTAAGATATGTATCATGTTCTGGGTGGAGCTTTTGCAAAGCTGTTTGAGACTTTTGGCAAAGACTTGGGGAAAGAGATGAGTGTGTATCTAGGCCCAGAGGCAAAGGGCAGGAGGGCTGACAAGTTGCTGGGGAGTTGCCCAAAGGTGTCAATGCAGATCCCTGATGGGGAGGAGGAGGAGAGTGTGTGGGGAGGCAGGAGGGAAGGCAGAGATTGGAGTAACAACCCAGTGGAGAGGAGGGAAGGCGGAAGGTAGACCAGAAATGTCTGAAGAAGGAATTAAATTTGGCTACATAGTCAGCATGGCCCTGGAAGAGCCTCTGGGGAGAGTAAGCTGGGAAGAAGCTGGATCTTGGGGGTAAAGTGGCAGGTGGCAGATGACTTCACCTCCCATGGGAAGCTTGGGGTCACTAAAGTGAGAACACCGGACTTATCTTCAGGAGACCTGAGAACTGCATCCAGCTCTGCCATGAGTCGCATGATCTTGGCAGACTTTTGCTCTCTGAGCCTGGGGTTTCTCAGAGGGGCCTAGGCTTGAAAATGCCCAGAGATTTTTCTAGCGTGACACTTATTATTGTAAATAACTTGGTGAACATCAAGGCCACTGTATAACAATCCCTCTGACTCATCCATTTCTTTCATTTTGATCTACAGAAACATTAATGGACACCAGGACGGCTACTGCAGAGCTGGGCTGGACAGCCAATCCTGCATCAGGGGTGAGTGTCAAAACATCCACACTGCAATCCTGCTGTGAGGTCCGGGCCTGAGGATGCCCATAGGGAACAGAACCTGCCCATAGCAGTACCTATGGGGAGCAGAATACAGGTGTGAATTGCTGTACCCACTGCCCAGTGCCAGAGGTCTCAGACCTGGGCCACTTCCTAGAGTAGTGATGTAGGCCATCTCTTGACACAGT
>NW_003852427.1:5340860-5343830 GCF_000181295.1 Otolemur garnettii
GTACTTGGCCAGACTGTAGCTATTAAGATGGGACAGCCTCAGAGAGCTTATGACCTGCTGTGGGGACCAACATGTTTATAAATAGGCTGGGGTACATCTCTCCTTTGTGGCCCTGGAGAGATCAACAGGCAGGTGTGCACAAAGTGAGGAACTGTGGAGGAAGACAAGAAGCCTTGACAGAGACGGTGAAAGCAAGCTGGGTTTTGGAGAGTGAGTAGGAGTTTGGCAGGTGATGAATGGAGAGTCAGGAAAGATGTGCCATGGAGGAGGAAGGCTGGTTCAAAGGGTGAGGTCATGAGAAGACATAAGAGGGAAGAGTCTGTGTTTTGGAACATGACAGGGTGTGGACACTACTGAGATGGGCCTGGGGGTGAGTTGGAACAAGGAACAGTGGTGGTAATGGACCATGTCTGCTGTGCTGAGCTGGGAATGCAGATTTTATACTATAGGTTGTGCAGAGACCCTGGGCAGGAGAAGAAAATGTCATGCTTGGTGACAGGATTGTGGAGAACAGTTGAGAGAAAAAGATTTAAGAGGCTCTTTCAGCTGTCTTGGATGTGTCAGAGGAATCAGGCTAGAACAAGGTACTCAGAGGCCAGTTTGAGACAAGTTAAGGAGGAAGACCTGGCAACGGATGGACTGTGGTGAGAGGGAGGGGGAGAGAGGCAGGGAAGGCAGAGTTCTTACTTCTGGCTCGGGCAGTTGGCTAACCAGGGCTTACTTATGAAGGAAAAAGGCAGGAGGAGGAGGGTGTGGGCTTTTCATCCTATCCAGGGGTGACATCAGGCTGGGGCAGGGTGGTCCTGACTCTCTCACCTGCCCCAGACCTCCATTCTCCATCCCATCGCTGTAATCTCTGGGCCTTACCAGCATCTCCAGCATAGCACATCACAGCCAGTCCTAACACACCTTTGTTCTGCCACAGGGCAGGACAAGGTGGCATTCCCTAGAGCAGGGCACAGGGGAGGGGGCAGAGCCTGCCCACTCTGAACCAGGTTCAGGTCCTGCCAGGAACACTGTGGGCAACTAGGGAAGCCTTCTCACTCCTATTCAGGACTTTACGTAAAGCTGATAAGACGGCAATTCTAGGTCGCCTGGATATTAAGAACTTGCCACCTTTTACAAATTATGTTATGGTTGGAAGGCTTGTGTATTTCCATAAGGCATTGACATGATTTATGGTTAATTTTCCCTTGATTTCTGTACACACACCTGCCTTCTTTAAACTCCTCATCTCCTTTCCCAGGAAGATTCTCCTTGAAGGAAACACTCAAAGTCAAGTAGTGCCCTTTAGAGACAGCAGCTGGCTGCTGCCCGGACGCTCAGCTGCCTTTCCCCGCACTCTTCTGGAGGGGACAGACAACAAGACAGTTCTTCTCCTGATGCCCCGAGTGGCTTCTGAACCTGTCTGCTTTATAGTGGTGACCAGTGGGAGGGCTAGGCTGGCCCTTGGCCTGGGTCAGGAGGGAGGACTCCAGGACTGTTTCATATCAGGCTTGTGGGTCTTCTCCCTCTGCACCCATCCTGGACAGTAGCCCCGAATTCTGTGAACATGCTGGCGACTCCCAAGCTTGCATCCCCGGCCCAGGCTCGCAGATCTAACTGCCATGTCTTTCACTGGGTTCTCACAGGCATGTCGGTCTCACTGTGGCCCTAGCAGATTCTGCCTCCTTCCCCAACCCACTCACATGTCTGCCCTTCATCTTTGCAACTTCTGGAGGCCAGAAACTGAGAGCGATTCTCTACTTCTTCATCTTCCGACCTCTGTTCGCTTTGCCCTCACGGACACCTCCTCTTTATCTCTCCATGCTGGGGCTCCTGTCTTGGGTTTTCTCACGCTAGGAAGCTTCCCCAAGGGGGTTACTCACAGTTGCAAATTTTACATCTCCATGCTGGGATTTGCTTCATCCCCTCCCTGCCCCAGGCATATTATTACCCCTGTTGAGGCAGGACCCTGTGTGTTCACTCACCACTGGACTCCTGCAAACTTTGCCACCCGACTCAATGTACAGCTGTTGAGAATTTCTGCTTTGGGCAGGTGGGTGGATGATGGTGCCCTCATTGGACATTGAAGATGCAGAAGGAGGAGCATGGTCGGGTGGGAAGACGCTGAATCAGGCTGGGATCTGCACAGCTGGAAGTGTCTGTGGGACACTCCGGAGAGGTACACTGCCTGGGATTTGACTCATGGGCAGTGGAATAGAAGGTAGCCACATATCAAAGGTATGGGAGGCCCACGTGTGGCTCCAACAGTCTCCCAGGGAGTGTGTCTGGAGGGAAAGAGGTAGGAGCTTTGGGTGGATAACCTGCAAGTAGACTGGGAAGAAGTGGCCTTGGCACAAGAGAAAACCAAGAGGGGTCCAGTGGTAGGAGCCAAAGGAAGGGTGTGTCAGTGGAAGAGGGTACCAAAGTGGCAAAGGCAGCCAGGAGATGAACATTTCCACTGGGTTTAGCTTAAAGGACCATGTGGTGACCTAGATGGATGGTTTCCGAGGGGCCCAGGGTTAAGAAGCCAGGGAGCAGAGAGGGGAGGTGAGGAGAGAGAGACAGCAGCTTGGGAAGGGGAGGGAGACAGAGCACGGGACACAGAGGATCAGGGAGGCTGTGGGTATGTCTGCCTTCCACAAGAAGTAGTTCTTTTCAGTTGAGATGGCAGGACAGAGATAAAGGTGCCTACAGAGAAACGAGATTGCTCAGGTTTGGTGCCAGAAGCCATAAGACAGAAAATTCTCTCAACTTCCTATGTTTTCCCTGAGGTTGGAAGTAAAGATTGGAGAATGAGAGGTGGAGACTCTTGGGCAGGTTTGGGAGGGTGGAGAGGTTCGAACTAAGGCCGGTGAGAGCTGGAGAGAGGCTATCCTGTTTAGGAGGAACATAGCCAAGTAAGGGTGAGTTGTGGCTGAAGGCTGTGGATTAGTGGTGGCCCTGACCTTCAGCTCCTGACTCTTCCTGGGGAACTGTGGCCCAGGA
>NW_003852427.1:5344121-5362407 GCF_000181295.1 Otolemur garnettii
GGGCTTGGGTTTAAGACAAGCACAGTCCTGGATGAAGAGAAGGTCCAGAGTGGGCCAGGGTGTGAGCCGCTGGAGCAGAGGAGATGAACTTTATGGTGATGAGGAGCTTAGGTGTGTAAAAAGGAGGCTGGATGAATGGTTCACCTCTTCCTGGGACATATGGGGGATGAGGCTGGGGGCAAGGTGGCTATCAGCCCAGAAAGGAGGTGAAGGCATCACACTGTCTCTCTACAGGCAAGATAACACACATATGTGCTCAAGATGGAGAGGGTGTTGTTCTAGAAGCCTGGAGGGAATGGGGTTTGTCTCATACAAAGGAGGCAAGGAGCTCCAGCTGTCATTGCAGTGAACACTGTCCACAGGGCATCGCCTGTGTGATGAGCTTTCCAGAGAGAAGCTTAGGGATCTTTTTTTTATGGGGCTAACCAAGTGCCTTCATTGCTGTACCTGAAAACAGTCAGACGTGGGAAGGAGTTGGACCACTCACTTACACCAAGTATGCAAATCATTTTCAGTTATATTGCTGGAAATCTGATGTAATATTAAATGTCAAACCCAGAAAGTATGCCCAAATTCAAAATACTGCTTTGTAATCTAATTATAGCACTCTGCCTTTAGGTGTAATCTAAATCAGAGCCTACCTGGTGAGCAGAGGGAAAGGTAACAAATCCACGTATAAAGTCACAGATGCCAGCCAGAGGCTGAGCCCTCACTAAAGAGCTGTTCTGGGGGTCCTCACTGTGGCTCCTGGACGTCCCTTCCTCAAGTTGGCTTCCAGCCCTGCCCTGAAAGGCCCCGTGACCATCACATTTCAGGACTTCCGGACAGTGCAAAAGTTCACAAAGGGCCCATGGGTGAAGACTCAGAGCTGCGCCCGCCCAGGAGCAGCATTCTATAAATGGTAGTCTTCACGGTTGCCTGTCCTCTCCATTTTCCAGGTGCTGCCCGGCCCACTCTTTTCCTTCTCCCTGGCACTCTCCATCCTCAGGTGTCAGCTCTCTTCCTGTTCCCTCAGAGGCCCTCTTGGAGGCTCCTCCCAACACAGCTTTTCTTTCAGCCCAGAGGACTTGGTGCCAACTTCAAACATACTATCTGTCCTTCTGTGGGCTAAACATCTGTTGGTGTGTTGGTCTCTTGCACTAACCAGAGAATGCATCAACCCTTTCTTTATATCCCTAGTGCAGACCACCAGCCTGGCAGGGAATAAGCTCAAATTATTATTTGCGAACTGAATAAATGGGTAAGGTCTGGACCATTCTTGGCACTTCTCTGCATCTTCAGCTCAGGGCCCTGAACTTAGCTCCCAAGCTCCGCTTTGGTTGATCATAGCCCCCAAACACCTGTAAAATGTTTGTTGTAGGCCTTTCAACAACATTATCAGTGATGGGCGTGGAGCCACCTCTCCTGAGATGAGCATGGTAAGGAAGAGTGGGACACTTGGGAGAAGGTCCCTGCTGCTTTCAGACCCTGGCTGTGCTGGATGACAGAGGCAAGCCTAAGTCCCTCTGTTGGTGAGACCTATTCAGCTTGATTACTGCGAGTCTGAGCACTAAGATCTTTTTACTTCTGAAGAGCTTGGCCAGGGCTCAC
Source organism: Otolemur garnettii (assembly GCF_000181295.1). Classification (NCBI taxonomy): domain Eukaryota; kingdom Metazoa; phylum Chordata; class Mammalia; order Primates; family Galagidae; genus Otolemur; species Otolemur garnettii. The sequence goes on from NW_003852427.1 coordinate 5,345,712, forward strand.
TGGCTGTTTGCACCTGCGCTGTCTACAGCCTCTGAGTGTAAGTTCCTGAGTTTGTGAGACGTGCGGTCTACATGCAAACGTCAACCTGGGTTCTTATCTGAGCCTGCTTCCTGGGCTTCTGGACGCAACGCCATAGGTGCTACCCTTTGGAACCACCTTCGGGGCCTATGACATACTCTGTTGACTGCAAGCAGTCCTCGAGTTACAAACATCCAACTTACATATAACTTGTACTTATGAACAAAGGCTGTTACAGTAAGTCTTCGACTTACAAACATCTGACTGATACAGGACTCACCCTTACAAACAGAGGCAATTACAGGTAATAGGTAAATGCACCTTTTTCAACTTACATACAAATTCAACTTAAGGACAAACCTACAGAACCTATCTCGTTTGTAACCTGGGGACTTCCACACTGGCAAATCTACAGCAAGGGAAGGCGGATGTGATAGCAGAAAAGTAGAAAAGGAGTCTGAGGCCAAGTCCGATGAGCCTTAGGATGAGTCAGCTGGGCTCACACGTGTGCTCTGTGCAGTGTGTGTGTGTATGTGTGTGTATATGTATGCAAGTGTGTGTTTGAGTGTATAACTGTGCATATATGTATACATGTGGATGTGTGTATGCATGTGCGTGTGTGCATATGTGCATATCCGTACGTGTGAATGTGTGTATGAGGTTAAGTTAGCTGCTTTCACCTTAGGCCTTTGTAGATAGTTCTTAGAGCTCTGAAATACTTTCAGTAACGAGAGGATTATTGGACTAAGTGACGAGCTCCCAGAGCAGACCCCTGTGAAGGAAACAGCATGTATTTGAATGGTCCTGTCTGGTAAATTAACTCCCAATGTGAGATCCATCCCCACGAGTGCAGACACTCTCCCACTAGGCAGTGTCCACGTGTGGACTGCCCCTGACTGTCTCCTCCGTCCCTTCCAGCACCCTCCCCAGCTGCCTACCTCTGGGACTGAAGAAAACCACACTCAGGAGAGAAATCTACTTTGATAACTCTTCATTCCTTCCAAGGCTGAGCAAAATCAATTAAAATGTATCTGGTCTGATGGGGGAGAACTTTATTGAGTGGCGTTAAGGCCTTAGGCCTTGGCATCAAATAAACCAGCTTACATTGCAGCTGAGCTCTGCGCGGCTGGCCTGTGTGGTCTTATGCCAGTAAGGTCCCCTCAGCCCCAGCTTCCTCCTTTGCTTGGTGGAGTAAGGGTGGCAACTGTGTCACATATGGGACAATGTCAGGAAAAAGTTTTCCTTGGTAAACACTTAGGAAATGTTGGCATATCACTAACCCTCTGGAGGGCTGAATTTTCTCATTTCTTCTTTTGATGATTCAATCTTGCTAATTAAGACAGAAAAGCCTGAGCTAAATTAGGCAAATTTAAGGGAAATTTGGCTGTGGGCAAAATGATTTTATGAATGGAATTTCTCTGCATTTGAATTTAAGGACATGCCAGGAGTGGGGGGTGGCAGAGGAGTCGGTCATACTTTCTCTGGCACCACTGCATGGGGATTGGGAGCTTTGACCTGGTTTCTGAATGCTAGAAGTTATTCAGTTATTCTCATCCTTATTCTCAGTCTATACTTTTGCATCATTCAGGGCTTTTCGGTGGCCAGGGACAGAATAGCATGATTTAATCTTGAAGTATCTTGGCTGGGGCTGATGTGGCTTCATGTTTGGGCTGGTAGAGAGCGACTTATCACTCCTTTTCTTTTTATTTCTTTTTATCTCTCTTCTCTCTCTGTCTTCCCATCTCCTTTCTCCTCTCTCTACTCCCTGGTGTTGGTTCCATGCTGGGATTCCTTTTGGTCATAAGATGCCTTTCTGCAGCCACTCCAGCCCACTCCCAGGCTCTTTCATCCATATGGCCTTTCTTGTCTCTCCAGCAGAACCCTCTGGAATTACCTCCGATTGAGCCTCACTGGCTTGGTGTGAACCTAGACCCACCCTGGACCATCTCTATAGCCAGAAAACGTAGAGTGCTTATCGGCAGGCACTGAGGCCTCCTGTCCATCCACTTGTTGCACAGAACCTACTGAAAGCCCAAGAACAAAGGCAGGAGGGAGGATCAGGATGTAGGTGTCAGAAAGATGAATAAATGCTAAATAAGAAAAAAAGACAGACCCTGAGTGATTTATAGCCAGCCACACATTAATCCTCACTATAGCCCCATTTTATAGACGAGAAAAGTAAAGCGTAGAATTGGTAAGTTGCCTAAGGTCACATGGCTAAAAAGTGCCAGTGCGGACTTGAACCTCAAGGCCGGCCTTGCTGCCAACAGCTGTGCTTCACTGTCATTCCCAATGAAATGCTGCCCACTGCAGCATCTTCAGAGGGGGGGTTCCAGAGAGCTCCCAGACTGAGTTGCTGTGGGCTTCTCAAATTCAGCTTCAGTCTTTGAAAGGTTTTTTTCTCCCAGGAAGAGCCCTGGGCAGTGTCCTTTCTCTGAGCTGTTACCCAGGAACTGGATTTGCTTTCTCAGCTGAGAGAGGCCGGGCCTCCCTGCTGGTGGGCCTCTGGTCTCCCTGTCCCCGCCCTCCTCCTGCCCCTCCCCTTCCCTCTCCAGGTAAACCACTGAGATAAGTCAGAGCTCCCCACCCTGGGCCTCCCACCCACTCTTTATCTTTTTCTCTCTGTACCAAAAGGCCTGTAATTAGGAAACATTAGCAGGCTCAAAACAGCTTTCATACCTGAAACATCCTCCATAATTGCACTCAGCAGAGCTCTTCCCTGGCTATTAATGTCACTCTTATGAAGCAATGAGGAACAAAACACCCGAGGCACTTAAAACATTTTTTTATATAATACATGTCTTTTAGGAATGGAAGTTTAAAATCACCTGCCTGACTGAGACAGTGATAGACAAAGGCTGGAGGTGAGAACACTGAGGAGGGCCCCCCTCCAGGAGACTCAGAGGCTGCTCTGGGAAGAGATGTTGGCCATGGGGTGGGCGGACCTACACCAGGTGGGCCCGGGGGAGGAGCTTCGGGCCAGATCATTCAGCATTCCTGGCTGCTCTCTCATGGGGGTTTCATAGGAGACTGTTTCTATGGGCGTGTGTAAGCGGAAGGAGGTGAATGGAAAGGCACAGATGACCAGAGTCCTGGAGTAGAATATTAATTATTACACTGATTGCAGAATTACCTTGGGTCTGACTCTGTGTGTGTAGGTATGCATGGAAGCGAGTGATTGAGAGGGAGATACTTCTCTAGCTTGTTCTATTAAAAATCTTTGGTAGTTATAGCGATTCACCAAACGTTATTGTCTAGCAGGTTTACTTTTTTGTCTTGGAAGTGGCTTGCACATGCATTCATTAGCAGAGCAGGAGACATTTCTGTCCACAGAATGGGAGGGAATTCTAGAGGTCACTGGGCCCACTTCCTTCTCCTGGAGTCAGGCTTAACCCTTGTTGGCCCAGACAGACAGGTATCTTTCCTTTTCTCTTACACTTTCCTTGGGAAGGTAGTCCATGCACCATGTCCCTTGTCCCCAGTCTCGGACGTCTCTCAGCAACTGGTACATGAGCCTGTGAACCAACAGCTTGATGAGAGCTCTTATCAAGTGGAAGGTCAGGTGACTCTCAGGGCAGTAGAAGGAAACTGGGCTCCTGACACAAGTACCAGGGAGGAGCTGGGAGGTCAGCAGGGGCTTGTCACCCTGACAGCCTGGGCACACAGCCCTCACACTGGCCATCTTGGTGGGGATGAGAAATAGATTATGGAAAAGACAAAGCCTTAGAAGGAAGGCGAGCTAACATTAACAGGCCTACCTACATCAAAAAGGAAGAAGATAGACGGGAGGAGGGAGAAGCAGGGCCATCAGAAGAGGGGGCTCTGAGCCTGGCTCCGGGAAGGGTAACTGTGGCCTCTGTGAAGGCAGGGCAGTCCTTGGGTAGTGCCTTGGGCCTTATCTCCAGTTAGGCTAGAAGTGTTAGAATAATTTGGCCCCAAATCTCACTCCACTTCCGATAGTGTAAAAGTGGGAGCCCAAGATTAGGAATCTGATTCCTGGGTTTATTTCCACCTTCTGCTAAGTTCTTTAACCTCTCTGAGTCCATGTGCTGGCTTTGCAGTGTGAGTAACATGAGATCGTCTTTACAGAGTGGTTGGGAGGATTAAATTGTATTTGCCTTTTTTGTAAGCTATAAAGCTCAGTGCAGTACCACCTGTCCTAACCAGTACAAATGGTAGCAGTGACTCCTGTTTGAGAGGCTCACCTTTCATGGGACAAGGAAGAAGGGCCCCTAGAGATACAAGATCAACATTCCAGCATTTCTCTTAGGTTGTGGTTCTAGCATGAATAACATCAGAAGTATATCCTGTTATTATTAGCAGTGTTATTATTATTAATGACAACTAGTACTTTTAATTAAGAAGTACCATTAATTAAGTGCCAGCTCTGTACCAGTCATAAAGCTTTACTTGGAAGGACCCCAAACCTTTCTAACCTCTGAGCTCACTCTTGTAGCTCTGCCCCTGAAGCAGTGTGAAGAAGACATCTTAGAGTCATAGATTGTGAAGGAAGCAGAGAATGGAGTGGGGCGACACAGGGAGGCAAATGTTTCCCAATATTCGGCAAAGGGGAAGGATAGTTTGAAAGCCACAGGCCAGTGAGCAGTGCGTGTAGTAAGCACTCAATGCATCTTTTTATTTTGAAGCAAGTTCTATAGGAGGAGGTGAAGCAGGTGGTTTGTGACTTGTGGTTTGGTACAGAGAGCAGCAAGTCCAGAAGGATCCTGGAGGGAGAATCTCTGCTCACAGAGCAGGCAAGCCCTGGCTAGAGATCCATAGGTTATAGGTGCCCTGTGGATGACTGGCTCCAGACAGTGGTGGAGGAGTTGGGGGGAGGGGTCAGCTCCCACCCCCTAGGCCCTGACAGATGTTCAGGAAGTAAGGATTCCTGGGAAGGGAGAGCTGTGAGGGATCCCCAGGAAGCTGCTTTGTTGTATCTAGTGCTACAGTGTCAGCTTGACTGGACTGAACAAGCCCCTCCTCCATTTGAGGGGCTCCACTGCTGATAGAATGGGGCTGGGGGGTCTCATCTCCATGTGTGCTGTTTCACTCATCAGTCTTTCTGGTGGAGACACATTTCCTGGTATTACACAGGACAGCCAACACGAGAGATGTGGGAGTCAGACTTTCAACTTCTCTTGTCAGTCTATGGTTCTGACTTCCAACTGACATGGTGAATAGCGTTTGCATTTAGGTGCAAACAATTAATGTGCAACACAGAGCCAGGGATTACCCAGGTGAGCAGTGGCTTGGGTAGCGAGGACCTGTGTGGCCAGCCATATCTTCACGGGTCAGACCTAGGATGCACGATCAGGGGAGGCCCGGCTGACGTGAGGTGCTCAGAGCAGGCCCAGTGGAAGCTGCAGGTGGTGATGGCCCCACTGCACACGATGCTGGCCTCAGCGTATTTGCAACAATGGGCTTAATCTGGGAACTAGATTTGAAAATGGACACTAGGAAAACTGGAGTATGTCCAGTGGGGCTGACCAGGGATCTTATCAGCCGAAGAATGTCTGTGGACCTGGGAGACTAAGTCCAGGGGGCAAAGGAATCAGGTATTTCCTCTCTTTGGAGGCCTAATCATCTACAGCCTCCATGGGCCCAGGTGAAAACAGTCCCCTGATGTGGGTCACATGTGGTGGCTGCATTCCCATCTGATTGGAGAGCAATGAGGACTGGGGGACAGGAGGACAGCTCCTCTTTCCAGGCCTGGTTTGGCTTTCTTGCACCCCGAAACTGAGAATTTCCTCTATCCTGAGACTGGGAATGACGGCAAGAGTCCCTGCCCGAGACCTGGCCCTTTCCGTCTTCTCCAGCCCTCTCTCTGCCTTTAGGACAGTTCTGGCTGACCACAGGCAGCAGGGCCCACACTCAGTCAAAATACCCTGAGCTCATGGAATGAGCAGTCCATTTCCCCATCCTGTAACCCACCATGGCAGGTTAGCTTCGGGCTGGCCTCTGCTGTGCATTCTGAACAGAAACCCTTCCAAGCCGAAGAGAACTGCCATCAGTCTCTCTTGGGGATGCCTCTCTGTTCCTCCCTCAGTGGAGTCCAGGTCTGGGCATAGTGGCATTAAGCAGCCGAGGCCTGGGGCCCACAGCTCCTGTCCCTGCCTTGTTTGACAAGGCCCCGTTGGGCAGCAGTGAGAACCACATTCAATCGACAGCTTAAGATAATCACATGTGTGAGGCACTGGGATAATGGCAGCTGAATGCCCTGCCACCGTTGCCATAGTGACCAGCCAAGCACTGGTTCCCTCCTTTTTTTATTTTTTTCCTTTCTTGTTTTCTGGACCTCCTTGTTATAGGGCTGGCTGGCGGAGTGGGGGATGAGTTTGGGAAATGGAAAGAGGAATGGTGGGGGAGGGGAGCCCCTGAGGGGCAGCCCTTTCTGTGCTCTTTAAATACCCCAGCTGGAGGTGTTTTAAATCTCCACAGAGACAGAGAGAAACAGTGTCTTAATCCCTAGCTCCCTGTGAATTATTTAAAGGGATCTTGTCAGAAGGATGAATTTGTCACTGTTGCAGTGTCAACAGCAGCAGCAGCTGTCATACTGGCTGAGGACCCCACTCCAGGCAGGGCCTGGTACATGATGCTGCTGCCTGGTGGAGGTTACAGTGGCTTGGGGGTGTGGACAGGAAGCCTGCAGCATTTTCCCTCCTATGCTGGCAGAATCCTGGGTGTGAAATGTGTGATACAAAGGGACCTGCTGTGTTGGCTGGACCTTGGGCCCTGCCAGCCTCACCCAGCTCTCTGAGGCTTCACCTGGGCTTGTAGGAGTAGGCATACTCAAGGCCGAGCCACGGCCAGCAACCCCACTGAGTGCACTCGCACACACACCCATGCACACACATGCCAAAGACAAGTGCACAGGTGCGGACAGCCTGACAGACGAGAGAGTCACAGACCGCATCATGGAAGGAAAGCCAAGACTCCTAAGGAGAAGCAACTGACCTGTGCTCAGGGAGCGGCTAAGCTTGTGTCTCCAGAGGGCAGATGTCCTTGATAACTGGCTCTCCAGAGGCCCTCCCTTGGGGTTAAGCCCCTTAAAGGCTTATATCACCTTTAACCCTCACAACTGCCTCATGAGGTAAGTGCTAGTAGAATCCCTGTGTTGCAGAGGAGGAAACTGAGGCTCAGAGAGATTTAAAGACTTCCCTGTGGCTAAACAGCTGGGTCTGGCTGACTCCAGAGCCTGTGAACTTGACCCTTGTGCTAACTAAGCTCAGGATCAGAATGATCTGGGTTCTGGGTTGGGCAGGGTTAGAGAAGGGCTTCTTAACGCCAGTTCTTTTTTGATAGGCGTAAGTCCCCTTTCCTAGCAATCAGAGCATAGTCCGCATAGACTGCTTCCTCTGCACCCCCGTCAGGCCAGATCTCCTGCATTTCTCCACCACCCAAGGCTCCAGAAGGATTTTGTGGAGCTTTGCTTTTAGAGACTGCATTGGGAAACAGGGCATGTATGTTCTGTCCACTTATGTCCCTCACCCCCACATCCCAGCCTGGTGCTCTGATTCATCTCAGGTAAGGGAGTCTGCACTACGGATCCACAGTTGAATTCATTGCCACTGATGGATGTAGAAGCCCTTTTGAGGTCAGTGCCAGGGCTGAGTCAGCCACCCTTCTCCTTGGCACACCACAGCGGGTCATGGTAATGAATGAGGCCCCTTCCCACCCTAGCACATCTGGGAGGTAATGAATGAGGCCCTATCCCACCCCTAGCACATTTGGGAGCTAAATTAGGCATATTGGGCGGTGAGCTGATGCTCACTGTCCTCAAGGGAGCCATGGAGTAAATCGTGCCTTGGTTGGTTGGTGTACTAAACGGTAGATCCCTCTGGGCTTGTAGGAATTTATGCCCCACGGACCACATTTTACATTTTAATTAGGCCTCTAGCTTGTCTAATACCCAAGCTCTTTCAGGCTTAGTCTACTGTCTACATAGGACCTTTGTTCTTGGGGTCCAGGCCGATTGATGGGGAAGGCTTGGGAGTGGCGGCTCCAGGCCAGAGCTGAGCATCTGCTGCCCTGAAGAATCTGTGGCCTCCTGTGAAGTTATGTGCTGTCTGGCTCTAGGGGACTTGTTGATCAGAGGGGCAGCCATCTCCTCTAAAGGAGCGATGCTAGGGAAGTTCCGTATACTTCCACAGGGCATGGTGGTAATAACTGTTTACAGAATAGCAGCTTCCCCCATTAGTAGTTTGTGCCCAATAGAGACTGCTGGATGGGACCAAAGCCTGTAAGCTGTATCCAAATTCATCTCCTCTAAAGCCCAGGAGAGTCCTAGGGAGAAAGGGGAGGGGCTGGTGCCTATCCCTCTGCATCTGCAAGGAGAAGGAGGGTGGCCCATTAGTCCCTGCTTTCTGCTGACCAAAGCATAGAATTATTTACTAGGATCTAGAAACTGTGGCCTCAAAGCCATATGTAGCCCTCCGGATCCCCAAGAATATAGCCCCTCAACCAAATCCAAACTTTGCAGAACAAATCCCTTTATTAAAAGTATTTGTGCTATAAAATTTGGATTCAATCAAAAGGCCGGACTCAAGGACTCAGAAGGCCACATGTGGCCCCAAAGCTATAGGTCACACCTCTGATCTAGACGATCTCCATACCCTGATAACAGCCACAGGTGGATCATGCGATTCAAATAATGATGATGGTGATTGTAATAGTAATAACAATAATCGATATTCAGTGAACTAATGCTCAGTTACGTGCATGCTTAGCACGAGATGAGTTACTTTCATGATCTTTCAGTTCTTACAATACCCTGCAAGGCAAATAGTATTTTGCCAATGAGGAAACTGAAGCTCAAATAGTTATCTGTGTTCACAGAGCTGTTACTGGCAGAGGTAGGGTCCACCCGCCCCTAGCACAATCTCCCCTATTTCATCTCCTTCCATATTCCCCTTGTTATTTGCTCTTCTACAGCCAGACTTGGCCTCCTGGCTTTCCCAGCAATGTGCCAGGCACGTTCTTGCCCTGGAGAGTTTGTTCTTGTCATTCCTGTGCCTGGACAGCTCCTCCCTCACGCACCCTCCAGCAAACTCCTGTTTGTCATTCAGATCTCTCTGCTTACAGGGAGAGCTTCTCTGATGACCCCACTCTGTCACTCTATTTCCTTACCTGCTCCTTAGTAGTTCTCGATGCTGCCTGACTTCAGATTATTCATGTGTTTGTTTGTTCATCCTCCGATTCACTCTATTAGCATGTAAGGTCCATAAAAGCAGGAACTGTGTCTCTAATTCACTGCTGTATCAACAACTCCTAGAACACTGCTTGAGGATGTGGTAGATGTTTAGTTCTTTATTAAATAAATGAATGAGACAAGCTTGGGTTTGAAACAAATCAGAAGAGCTGGGATCTTCTTAGGCTAGCAGAGGCCAAAAAAGCCTATTCCAATGATTAATATTTCTATCCCTATTCTAAATAAGAGTGCACAGAAGTTCCTATTCCCAGCCAGGTCTTATAGAAGTGGACATTATTACGATGCACCATCATGATGGGCATTGGACATTGGAAAGGAGTGCAGAGGGAGGCATTGCAGCAGGCTGGGGGGGGGTCCCACTCTCAAAATCTTCTCAGAGCTTCATGCTTAGAATTATCTTCAGAGGCTCAAAGTGGAATCAGCACGAATCTCAACGTCATTTTACATTGGTTGTCCATTTTGACCAATAATATTATTTCTTAGCTTACCCATTCACCCATGATGATAGCTTTGAACAGGGAACAGTTCATTTAGATAAATGAGTTTTGTTAGCATGCTTTGCACACACACATACACACACACATACACACACGATCAACCAGTCTTGCACAGAGTCAATATGTGCTGTCCATATGTCAGCAGGACCTCCAGAGCAATAGATCTGCAAGGTCTGACTTCCAATAAGCATGTCTAACAAACCTAGATCTTGGAGGGACCTGAAAGTGTCTTTCTCATACATCAAAGTCATGGTCTGAAAGCCTGAACAAGTACTTTCTAATGGGTGTCATTGTTTTCTTTATTATGCTTATCTCAAGGACAGGCGGTCCATTCGTGTCAATAACAATGCCCTTTCAAAGACTATTAATATTTCTTGGTTGTGCAAGGCTGATTCATTTCTTTTCCTAAAGACAGATTAGCCTGGTGGCAACTGCAGTAAGTCCCTAGCAAAGTACCAGGGACTGAGGAAGCAGAGAAATTAAGGAACAGATCAGGGCCTTGCTTGCTGCATCAGTCTTCTAGTAATTTTTTGAGGGCTAGACATTAGGAGTGCAGAGAGTTATCAAACACAGTCTCAGCCCTCTAGGGCCAGGTCCCCTGGGAAGATGGAGAGGTAAGGATAATGACTGGGAGAGTCACTTGGAGGGCAGAGAGAATTCACTGGGGGAAAGGGTGGGGGAAGGATGAAAAGAGGAGCTGCGAAGGAGCTAGGAGACACAGGATTTGGTAGTTAATCCCCTATGATGGGGAGAAAAACTGAGAAAATGCAGAGGGAAGTGTCCAGAGTGCTTCTAATATATCTGGCATGGGAAACTGGGTGCTTGGGGTGCCATCCTTGGACAGAGATAAGACTGCATCAGGATTGCAGAAAGCAAGACAGTGAATGCCAGATGTTTATCAGATATCCTGCAAGCTAGGATCTAGGGGATTTGGGAGAGGTCTAGTTGGTGATGTACCCCATGGTGGTTGAAGCCTTGTCTGTGAATAAGAGCCCCTGGATGAAAAGTGAGACATACATGGAAATGGAGTGAGTGAGGGTGGAACCCTGAGAAACCTGTGGGTTTCATGGGCTCAGACATTACTGAATACAATGTTGCTGCTTAATACCAGTACTGTGAAGCTAAAGGCATGGAATTATTTTGTTTGCTGAAATGAACTAGTAAATTAGTCAAAACATAATTCCCTGTCCTCAAGGCGCTCACAGCCTGATAGCAGAAACCACAGTCACACACATGAAGCAATTAAAGAATAGTTCAAAACAGTGTCTGATCAAGTGCTAAATTGTGTGGAAAACTCAATCATGCTTTAAGTATTCAGAAAAATGGTAGATGCGTATAAGCTGGGAAGGCATTATGGAGGAAATAAGACCTCCAAGGAAGGAGCAGCAAAAAGAATTCAGCCTTGCCATCAATCAGCCACCTGACTTGGGGCCTGCTCTGGAATGCCTCTGGGCCTTAGTTCACTCATTTGTCAATAAAACACCTTGGTTGGCATGATCCAGAGTGGGCTTCAGCTATGTCTGCTGTTCTCTGGCTCAGTGTCTTAGAGGTGTTCAGATGGCATGAGGCTGGGGTAGAAGAGGGGTGCTAGTGTCGGCCAGAACATCAGCAACAACGTCAAGGGGTAGAAATGGGCCTGGCCTGTGTGTCCAGATGTGAGAGGACAGGGCCCAAACCAAAATAGACATTGATTGCCTGATGTCTCATTCCCACTTTCTGACCAATAGTGGGCTAGGGCATTAGTCTAGACATGAGGTAATTACAGTCCCACTGCAATGGCCGTGGGAAGGAGACAGGCAAGACAGGAGGAATATGGATTATTCTGGAAGAAATGCAAACTGTGTTGATGAATTGGGTGTGTTGAACACAGAGAGCACTTTTTGACTACCTGATTGACCTCTAGGTTGGAAAATCACGTAGTCCTGGAATGGGTTTCTGAGCCCAAGATTCTGATCCTATCTTCAGACCACCCTCCTGGCACTCCCCAGCTCTTAGCCTCAGGAACTGGGATACTTCCTTGGCCACTTATCTCTCTGGATGCAACCTTGGCACTTGGAACACAAGGATGAAGTAAGAAGGGCATCCTTGGTACAGCGGATAGAATGAGTAGGGCCATGAATTCTCCATGAGCATGCTATTTGTGGATAATGGAGACCAAGCCAGGCTTATTGGAGTTTTGAGGTGTAGCCTGGTCCAATTAACCGAGGGGTTTTTAACAAAGCTATAGTAAGGCATTATTTACCTGCTATAAATTCACTAATTTTAAGTATATTTAAATTTTAATCAATTAATAATGTTTCGGTAAATTGACAGGTTTTGTAACCATCACCAGAATCTCATTTCAGAATATTTTCATCACCCCTGCCTCCCCAAAAATTCCTCATGCCAATTTACAGTCACTTTTTTTCTCCATCCCTGGCCCCAGGTAAATACTAATATATCTTTCTGTGTGCAAGTTTGCCACTTCTGAAAATTTCCTGTATGCAGAATCCTGCAGTTTGTGGTCTTTGAGACATGCAGCTGCCTTTCCTTAGCATAATGTCTTAGAGGTTCATTATGTTGCAATACTGCATTCTTTTTTATTTCCAAATATTATTCCATGGTAGGGCACATCGCATTTTGTTTATACTTTCACCAGTTGATGGACATTAATAAGAGTCTTAGGTGCCATATTATAGAGCCCAGTGAGTTCAGTCCAAGCAGGGAGGACTACCATCAGATTGGCATGCGGCAAATGTGAAGCTTAGTCTGCAAATAAAAATGTATAAGAACTTTCCCCCTGAACCTTATTTTCTTTGTGTCAACTTATTTCAGACTCCCAAGTCCTCTATCCTGATGGCTGGTGAGAATTTCAGTCTCGATTAATGCTCTTTTCCACCAGGACTAGGCGAAGCTTCCAGGGGTCCTACTCAAAGCAAATTCTGAGATGGTTACTGCATTGTCCAACACTAGTGATCCACCCCTAGTTTTGGGGGAATAAAGAAAGCTTTGGAGGTGTTGGTGGCTGCAGTTAATTATTTTGCACGTACCTAATTTTATATAAATGAAAGTGTCCCTGAGAAATTATCCTTGAAGTGGAATTTCCGGGTCAAACAGCATATGCAGTTGTAATTTTGATAAAGAACACTAAAATTTTCATAGCAGTTATACCATCCTGCCCTTTTTCCAACTGTTTTTCAGAATTCTTCTCTCCCATACCTTCTTTAACACGGTCCACTGTCAGACTTCTGTTTGTTGACCTTTCCCCCTAAAAGTATCATAAAGTGGCTAATTACCATTGTTATAATGAGTGAGATTAAGCACCTTTGCATATATTTAAGATTTATATCTATTTCTTTTTTTAAGTCAACTGTTGATATCCTTTGCCCAGTTTTCTATTCTATTATTGATATGTAGGTTGTCCTTAAATATTAGGGGCTATTAACACTTAATCTGTGGCAAATTAGTTTTTACCCATCAAGTTTTCTTTATTTCCCCCGTTAACTTTGCTCATGGCTGTTTCTATCATGCTGATTTTTTTCAACTGTATACAGCTGAATTCATCAATATGCTAATTATGGCTTCTTGGTTTCATGTCACAATTAGTACGTGTAAATTTTCTCTAATGTTCCTTTTAGTATTTTTATGGCTTCACTTTTAATGTTTAAATCTTTGATGTACTAAAAATTTATCCTGAAATATGTTTTTCCAAATGGCTATCCAGCTATCACTACAATTTTAGAAATAATTCGCCCTCTCCTCATTGATTTCAGTTTTGACTAACACTTTAAACATTGAGAGAAGCCACTGAATTAACTAATAAAAGATTTTAGCAGTTTACATTTACAGCAGGCTTGAGTGGTGCCCTTTTTCACACTTTCTAATCAAAATTTGACATTTTATCTTTTCAGTATTTTTGCAAATCTGATTAAGCAAACCATAGTGTTTTGCTGGGAGGAAATAATTATAGGAAGAAACACAGGAGGCAATGTGTCACACGCCTGGAAGTCGAAGCTGGGAAGTGGCCACTGAATGGAGACCTTTGGGAAACTGGCTGTGGGGCAGGCGGCAAGAGCACATTGCAAGGACTAGAGTCAGCATAGGTGCTGGATGAAAGAAGATTGACCCTGAATAGGAAGTGGGGCATCTGTGGAGTAGCATGTCCAAGACTGGTAAACCCCTCTCCCTCAAGGAAAGAGGGCAGGAGAGGCTGGGATCCTAAAGATCTAGGGCTGGGAGTAGTGGCTCAGGCCTGTAGTCCCACACTTTGAGAGGCTGAAGTGGGAGGATTGCCTGAGCCTGGGAGTTCAAGACTAGTCGGGGCAACATGGCTAGTCTCTGTCTCTACAAAAAAACGAAAAAAAAATTGGCAGGTATGTCAGCACACTCATGTAGTTCCAGCTACTGGGGAGGCTGAGGCAGGAGGTTCATTTGAGCCCAGCAGTTTGAAGCTGCAGCGAGCTGTGAAAACACCACGTATTCTAGCCTGGCTGACAGAATGAGACCCTGTCTCAACAAAACAAAACAAAAACAAAAACAAAACAAAAGGTCTATCTAGGAAGCTCAAAGTTTGGGGTTGGGGAGGCAGGACTGATGCCTGAACAGAGTGTTCAGGGGACCTGTGCACTCTCCGTTGAGTCTGGTCTGTTCTCCCTGTGTCAGCTCAGTGAGGGCCAAGAGATTCTCCCTTAAAATGTCTTTCTGGTTTCCAACAGTCCATTTCAATTTACCATCATTTTGAGCTTGAACCCCTACAATGACACCCCTGCCCCCACTCCTAATTATTCTGCCCATACCCTCAGGCTACCCTCCACCCCATCTCTACAGTAAATCAGACTGATCTTTTAAAAACTCAGCTCTAATCACCTGTGTTTTTCTTTCCTAAAACTCTCAGTGACTTTTGGTAATACTTAGGATGAAATTCAAAATTCTCAACTGTATTCACCCTTCCACCTCAGTCTCATTCCTGCTACCTCCAGAATTTTATGACTCTTCTGTCACACAGCCTTTATTTTTCAATGGCACCAGGCCCACATTTTCCTACCACAGGGCCTTTGTACTTGCCTTGCCTGGGCCCAGATGTTCTGGTCCTACTCTGCCCCATGAAACACACACTTCTCCAGGCTAACTTCTCTCCCTCCATTCCTGGGTGTTCCCTGACACTCTTCTGTATATCAGATGCATCTCTGCTCTAAGAGGCACCCCAAACTTGCCCTCATAGCAGTTAACACAATTGTAATTATTTAGTTACTTTAATGACCATTTTCTAATTTCTGTTTCTCTCAGTAGATTATAAGATTACATATTGTTGCATCCCCAGTGATTAATGGAATGACTGGCATAAAGCTAGCATTAAGGAAACATTTTTTTTTTTAAATTGGCAAATGAACGAGGTATAACTGTGAAGCAATGAGACAGATTCTAAGTATCATAAGCAAAGAACAATGTCCCTCCCTGTTGGGAATGCCCGTCTGCATGTATTTCCATTAAACAAAATCTTCCCTTTTTTTTCAAGGCCCCTAATTTAAGTGCCTCTTGCTTTGGAAGCCACATGTGTGTATTGTAGCACACTCTGATCACTTATTTCTCTGACCCCTGTGGCACCCGCTGGCATGAAAAGAATGAAAGAGGGAAGGAAATTAATGTGAGACTCCATGATGGCCTTTCCCAAAGTAACAGGGAGTTATTTTCCTCTTCCTTAATTTCTAGTAATTCTTTCCCTTTGAAGGTACAGCCAAATTCCCTCTAATATACTATGATTGCTCCCTTAGGAGCTGTTGTGCAATCAACTAGATTTGTAGAATTTTACAACTCAGGGTCACCCAGTATGATTCCTCATTTTACAGATGAGAAAACTGAGGCCCAGAGAGGTTAATGTTTGAAACAATTACTTCTGTTGGGTCTTTTAATACCAATAACTGTCATTTTCTAAGATAAATGTCTTAATACCCCAGCTCCACAAAATGGAAATGTGTATTCTGTTTATGTAAAGACCTATCAGTGGCGATGATCTCAGTGCTAACGTCGGCCCTGCAGGGTGGGCTTCCTGCCCTGCTCCCACAGCAGAGCTACATTAGTCTTGGGGAGTCAAAGAACTCTGGTTGTGACTGGGCCCCCTAACCCAAATGGGGCCACATACCTTACCTGTGCGTTGACCAACGGGCCCTATATTTGTGCTGTGACTCACTGGAATAACGGATCATGAGACCTGCTGTGTTAAACAACTGAAAAACAGTAAAAGACAATCTTCCTTCCCTCAAAAGTCACGTAGTGTCAACTGGGAAAATGTCTAAAAATGGCCATAGAAAGGGAGGGAGTTTGATCTGAAACACTGTCAGCAACTTCTTCTCCCTCATATTCTCGTTACAAAAAACCAGGCAAGCAGAACATAACTTTTGTAAACACATTTAGAAAGAACATAACGTGGCCTTCAAGGAGGAAGGAAAAGCAGTTCCTTTATATCTAGAGGATCAATAAGAAATTAAGCAAAGTCCAGGTGAAGTTTGGCAGTGTGAATTTATACAACCTGAGCCAAGGAATTGAGCTCTCTCTCCTGGGAGGCTGTGTGGCCAGGCCTGGAAGAGGGAGGTCCACGTGGGCACCGCACAGGTGCTGTGTCAGGACTCTGTCAGGCACTGCTTTCAAATCCAGCCTGGAGAGCGTAAAAGGGGTTTTTCAGCACTGGAGAAACTTGGACAAAGAAGAGCAAAAAGGCATCCTAGGTAGAAAGCGGGCATGAGAACCAGCTGGGAAGAGGGAAACAGAGTTGTGGGGCAGAGAAAGTTGGTCGTTGGTGCCGTAGAAGGGAGAGTGGAGCAGGAGTCGGGCTGGTGTCCCCTGAATGGTGTGGTTGGGAACCTAGTGCTGGAGGGGAACAGGATGATTTTCAGTGTGAGCTGAGGCTATCAAGGGCAGTGAATCAGCATGGCCTGTGTACCCCAGAACTGGTGTGAGGGTCCTGGAAGGAGCTGATGAGAGAATTGGGACTCTGGGA
>NW_003852427.1:5362567-5363161 GCF_000181295.1 Otolemur garnettii
GCTTAACCCCTTGCAGGAAGCACTTAGATTTCCCATGCACACATAATTGGCTTTTAGCTCTGTTGATGGGGAATACTAGTTTATGTATGTATTTAAACTTCACTTTGTAAAAAACAGGTAATTAGCATAATATTTAAAGAAATGAATATGATTCAGTCACTTTGATCACCACCAATAAGTAGTCAGGATCCTAATCCATTTTCTTTTTTCACTTTAGGACATTTCAGGTCTTCTCTCCCTTCGTTATTTTAGGTGAGCGAAACATAACCTTTGCTTTATTCCTGGGAGTACCCCCAGTGCTTGAGATTAGGATACCGAGTGCTCCCAGATGTGGGCAGCTGCTTCCTCTACTCTTTCTCTCCCCTCACAAGGAAGAAAGTAGGACTCAACAATTCTCCTCTGACCCCTACCCCAGGGAGTTCAGGGAGTCCCCTGCCCCTCAGCCCTCATTGTTTGTTACTAAATAATCCTCTAGAGTTCTTAGGTGGATTTCTTTGACCACTCAAATCCATTCTTTCTAACTCCTTTCCTCTCTGTCTTCTCTCATAGCCATGGGCAAATTGTACAATGTCTTTTGATCCATAAATTGGGAAT
>NW_003852427.1:5363513-5375370 GCF_000181295.1 Otolemur garnettii
TGCTGTCAATTAGAATGCTCTTTTAAAGTGAATCACGATTGTCTCTCCCCTATAAAGAAACCTTCTTTACTCTTTAAATAACATAAAACAGAAGTTTAATGAAAATCTAAGCTTGTTGAAAAACTCCAAAAAGCTTTAAATCTATGTGCTTTTATAAAGTACAAAGGAGTTTTAACCACAATAAACAAATTAGGTTCAGAGACGGTGATTTCCAAGAGAGGGGCATCGTGCAATGAACAGAGTAGAGGCTATAGAAGTGAGGAAGAAAGTCCTTGCCACTACACATGCTGAAAACACATGTTACCTCCAGGGGTGTAATAAACCATAGTCATAACATGAGAGAAGCCTTTCTCAAATGCAGTCTATTATATTTTTGGATGTGCTACAGAGAAATGTGAAGTTAGCATATAAGGAGATCTTTAAAATCATGTTGGGATTAGTTGTGTTTATTTATCAAGGCAAGCAGCTGCTCTGGTGAGCTCTTAAGGCCCCCTTTAGCCCCAGGATTTTCCTCTGCTATGCCTCTTTTTGTCTTCTCACTCTCTGTTTTGTGTTTTTGCATGTGTGCACCTGTGACCTTCTTGGTCCAGTGGGAAGAAGTCAGTGGCTACGATGAAAACCTAAACACCATCCGCACCTACCAGGTGTGCAATGTCTTCGAGCCCAATCAAAACAACTGGCTGCTCACCACCTTCATCAACCGGCGGGGAGCCCATCGCATCTACACAGAGATGCGCTTCACTGTGAGAGACTGCAGCAGCCTTCCCAATGTCCCAGGTTCCTGCAAGGAGACCTTCAACTTGTATTATTATGAGACTGACTCTGTCATTGCCACCAAGAAGTCGGCCTTCTGGTCTGAGGCCCCCTACCTCAAAGTAGACACCATTGCTGCAGATGAGAGCTTCTCCCAAGTGGACTTTGGAGGAAGGCTGATGAAGGTCAACACGGAAGTCAGGAGCTTTGGGCCTCTTACTCGGAATGGTTTTTACCTCGCTTTCCAAGATTATGGAGCCTGCATGTCTCTCCTTTCTGTCCGTGTCTTCTTCAAAAAATGTCCCAGCATTGTGCAAAATTTTGCAGTGTTTCCAGAGACCATGACAGGGGCAGAGAGCACATCTCTGGTGATTGCTCGAGGCACATGCATTCCCAATGCAGAGGAAGTGGATGTGCCTATTAAACTCTACTGCAACGGGGATGGGGAATGGATGGTACCCATTGGACGATGCACCTGCAAACCTGGCTATGAGCCTGAGAACAGCGTGGCCTGCAAGGGTAAGCTCTGGGGGTCTCTGCTTCCTGCCTACCTGGAACAGGCTGGTCTGCAAGGCTGTCCTGTCTCTAGCCTCTGGGTCATATAGGAACAGAAAGAGCCTACTGGCTAATTATGAAGCTCTGGAGAACCACCAACCCCAGTGCTAGGCCTGAGGGCTTTCCAGTTGGGCTCAACTAGATCGTGCATATTTATGCTGGCAAGAAGAAATGGGGCAAAGTCTAGCAAAAATAACTTCATAACAAGTTGGTTCTATATAGTTTTGAGTCTCTTGTTCCTCTCTTCTCTCTCTCCCACCTCTCTTTTCTATCTCTCTCTCTGCCTCTCTCATATGCACACAAAAACACACATGCCCAAGTTCAAGGGCATAGAGAATTTGAGTTGCCATGGATAATTCGCTCAAGAGTAATTGAGAAATGACTGAATTTGGAAAATATTTTAGTTTATTTCAGTCCAGCTCCCACAGCACTCAGTTTGGTACTGAACCCATATAGCTCATTAACTCAAAGCCCTCTGGCATGGCTTTCTTTCTTTAGGGGCTCAGTGCCAGACCCTGGAAGGAGATGAAGTGGTTGGAATGGGAGTGGGACTGTACCATGTATGGTATTAACTTTTGCTTCTGAACAACACAGAGTGATGCAGACCTTGCAGTTTGGGGGCATCAGGATTCTGTGTGCTCTCACTAGCCCTCCTCAACCCATGAGAG
Source organism: Otolemur garnettii (assembly GCF_000181295.1). NCBI lineage: Eukaryota > Metazoa > Chordata > Mammalia > Primates > Galagidae > Otolemur > Otolemur garnettii. Next base: position 5,365,490 of record NW_003852427.1, read on the forward strand.
CTCATGTCCAACATGCAGCAGTGAGTGTGCTAACCCGGCTAGAGGCCAGTCTGCCCTGGGAGTGGACAGAAGGGTCTGGAGGCCCCACAGCTTATGTTTCACCTAAGTGCGTGGAAGCTGAACATGGAGGAAATCCAGGCTTGGGAAGGGAAGAATACTTTCCTGTGTTAAATTTTGCGTGTGACCTTCAAAGGTTCTGAATTGTTTAAGAGGAAAGCTTCCCGTATGGACCTCAGAAATGACCACCTCAACCCTTACATATCACTAGAGTTGCCCTCAGTCATTTGGGGTTTGAGAGCTGTATTACCTCCTCCTTCTTCTCCATCGTCAGCCTCTTGCCATCAGCGTTCACTGGTGTCATTCTGGCCCTGCCTATGCACCAGACCAGCTCACACCTATTTACTACTCTACCTACCTTGCTCTCCAGACACCTGCAGGTGAGGGCACAGGACCGCAATATCCATAGGCTCTGCAATCCTTTGGACTCAGCTAATTGCCTCGGCTGGAGCACTCATACAGCCTTTCTGAGGCCTGCTGAGAGCAGAGAGCTGTGCCTTTGTGTCTTTATTGGATTTCTTGATCATGGTACCCGTGATGGATGGTGTGGAAACAGAGGGGGGAGAGAGCCGGATCCAGTGATGAATCAACACAGGCAGTTTTAAAATCAGCCCAGCCTGGTCCCACAGTGTTCCTCTTTGTCCCTTTGGGTGGGAGAGGTGGGGCACCCTCTTTGGCATTTGTCAGAGTCTGAGTGGGGACCAAAGCACCAGGCTGAGTTCTTAAAGGTGCAGGTGCAGCCATTGCCAGGCATGTCGGCCTCAGCGCACAGGCGGGGTGATTTCTCTGGACTTCAAAGGGCTGCCACGCCACACTTGCTGGCTGCGCCCTCTCATTTTTCTCATTATATCCTGAGCAGAACGGCAGGAACCAGAGTAAGCATTGATTGGTTCTGATTTAATTGGGACTCTGGGAACAGGCTCTCATTTCTTCGGGCTAATTGGAACTTTTCTCTTTTGAGGGGTGCTGCTGTCCATGTTGCTAGTCAGTCACCTCCTGTGGCTGTCCTGGGAGGGCCTGTGGGGACAAATATGTAAATCCAAGTTGTTTCTTTCCATTCTCCCTTCCCAGCCCCAACCCCCTCCTGAGTTTTAGAAGACATTCCTAATCTTGAGCTATGGTGAATCTGGCTTCGTAAACCTTCCTAATGCCGCAGCCCTTTAATATAGTTCCCGTGGGTCTTGACCCACAGGTTGAGAACTGCTGCACTAGAGGGTGGAGGAAATGAAGATCCCATGCACCATCCCTTTGCCATTTCAGAGGCACAGACATTCACAATTTGGTGGCACTTCTGGGAGTGGAGAGTGGCAAGTCAGGGAGCAGCAAGGGTCCTGTGGCCCAGAAGCCTGTTTGAGCTCAGTGCACTGGAAGGGCAGAGAAGGCCCTTTCCTCATCTCAGAAACTTTGAGGGGCATCCCTGAAATCTTTGCCCTTGTTCTGCTGGCTGAGCAAGACCTCCTTGCCCAGAGTTCACGTACGGCTGCTCCAGGGAGGTCAGGGAGCCCTCAGGCATAGATGGTCATCTTGGGAGGCCTCTGCACCCTTAGGTGGGGGGGTGGGCAATGATGGTGGAGGAACTTGTGACTGGTCTTCATGGTGTTTTCATGGGAAGGTTTTCTCCCCATTTTGGGTGCTCATGCTGTACTGCCAGGTGGGGATCACAGACATTCACAGTAGTGTCGGGGCGGCCTATTTAGCACAGCCAATCCTCACGAGGCCAAGAGCATGGAGAATGGGGTATGCCCCCAGCAGCTACTCTCTGCAACAGCCCTGAGAACTGACACCCCTGAGGCTCACTTGTGGGAGCCTGAATAGTTCTGTGATGCTCATGTAGTGTCAATTTGATACATTTTATTTTCCGGTTACATGAAACTAGGACTTTGCAGGGTAGTGGAAAGAATATCCTTTTTGTTGCTGATTACATGTTGTGTTTCGAAAAGCACAGGCTTTCATGCTGGGCAGGAAATCATATTCTCTTGACTTTGACTTTGCTTCAGCTAATCCCTCTCCTGTCCGAGTGATAGTGACCAGTTTCCTGGTTGTGCAGGGGCATCTGGAGGCCATGTAGGCAGTCCAGCCTGTGAAGAGTGGTCTTGGCCTAGAGCTGCTCCTGCTGCAAGGAGGAGAGATGGGGGCGAGCAGAGGAGAGCAGAAGGATGTGCAGCACATGGCTTGTACATTTTCTCGAGGGCTTCTTGGCCTAAGGCCTTTTTCTGACTCTTCTTTTCTGCACACACAGGCTGCACCCATCAGGCAGAATCACCCAGGCCTGCTGACTCTGACTCATCATGTGTTTGTCTGTGAAATTACTGATTACTAGGAAAATGGCCCATCTACCCCCAACTTTAAGTTTTGTGCCCATAGAATAGTGGATTCCTGAGAAATCATAGTCCATGCCTCCTCCAAACCTTTCCCTGCCAAGGTTGACAGCTAAGCCAATTCTGTGTGCAGGTCCCATGTACCAGGGAGGCCAAGGTGGCACTTGGCAAACTTTCTCTCTGCTGTGGAGCCTAATATACACATTGGCTGAGCTTAGACTGTAGTGAAAATGGTGGGGCTGGGACTGACAGTTGTTAGGAGGAGCCTGGCAGGGCGGGCTGCCTGTCTGTCTGTAAGATGCTTGGGGACTACAGTATCCCATGTGAGTGTCCATTGAGGGTGGTCCCAACTGCTGTGACAGCCTCTGGGCAGCTAGATACTAGCTACAATACTGTGTTCATGGGACTTGGATCTGTTCTGCCTCTGAGCACTCTTTAAGGCAGGCGTCCTCAAACTATGGCCCGAGAGCCACATGTGGCCGGCCTAGGACGTTTATCCAGCCAGCCGAGTGTTTTTGCTGCTGCTGCCTGTCCTGCTTAGCAGCCGACTCTTCCCAGGGCCCTCAGTCTGGCTCTCCAACGGTCTGAGGGACAGTGAACTGGCCCCCTGTTTAAAAAGTCTGAGGACCCCTGCTTTAAGGGGTCAGCTTTTCCTCCTGGAACATAATCCTTGGAGTTTCTAGAGGGAGCTTCCTCATTAGCCATGGTGGAGACTCAGAAAATGGCCGTGCTATGCATACTGCAAATCTCTCTCTGCTGCTTCTCTTGCCTCTGCTCTTCACCAGGATGGCCTTAGCACACTACTGCAGAGGGCACACACCACGCTATGGTGTCGGTCATAGGGATGCGGTGTAGGGGATATGCCCAGGTGAAAGAGACTCAACCTAGAGAGGACTGGTTTTAGGCTCTGCAGTGAACTTGCTAGGTCATTTTAGGTAAGTCCCTTTCCACTGATAATCCTATCCTTTCTGTCTACTATTTTTCAGGGTATGTGAAAATCACGTAAGATAATGGATGTGAGAATATTTTATAAGCTGTGTAGTGCTATGCATTGTTAGGTGTCATTGTCCTTAGGCTCTGAATCACTTATTAAGGAAATGAGAATTTGAATGAAAGTGGCATGTGGTTCCCTCATCCAGAAACATAGTAGCAGGAGTCCTTAAAGCTCATCCATCACCTTCTTACACCTGCCCTGGCCCAGCTCTATGACTGTCAAGCAGTGAAAATAGCACATAGGGGTGAGCCACTGTCCCTCAACAGGTCAACTGGTCAGTTAACAAAGAGGCGTGGCTCACATGGCTTACCTTGAGTCAGGTGGTCTAGGCAGGTGGTCTTTGTGAACTGGAGGCACACACAGGGACAAAGGTTTTCAAGCCAACAATTATTGCCCCCTAGGCAGGCATGAGATCCCTCTTAGAAAGATGTTATAAAGTAACATCCCCAGCTGCCTCCTTCTGAGACTATGACAGGTAGGTCTGGCATGTGGCCCAGGTGAGTGGAGTTTTTGAAAGCCAAGGTCCCCAGGTATGAGCTGCAAATCAGGACTATATCCATGTGGCTGGAGTCTAGAAGAAAGGGGCCCCAAGGTAGACACTTAAGGTTTTGTTGGGCTTGTGAGATTTGAGACAGGTGGACCTCAGTGACCAAGAAGATGAAGGAGTCTGGGAGAGGAGACTGCAGAAGCAAGCTAGGGCTGGAGGAACCAAGCACAAGACCTGCAGGCAAATAGCAGAGCCTTGCTGAGAGGCTGGGGCTGAGGGAAGGCCATGAAGGGCAGCCCTGAGCAACCCAGAGTGTCACCATGACACCTCAGCTGATAGTTGGCCCTAAAGCATTCTGAAAAGGGAAGAGAGACAGAAAGATGAGGACAGACTCTCCAGGCATTACAAAAGAGAAACCTTCCCTGTAGCTGGCTAGCACAAGCCAGGTCACTTGGTACTGTTCTCAGAACACCAAGCATGCTGGTGGTGGCCACAGGAGCAAACCTGCAGGACAACCATTCCCTGCTCAGCCTGAAAATCAGGGCTGGGACTGAGGACGCTTTTCCTGGGGCTCTCAGGTCAGCTGTGACCACTTCAACTCTGGCAGGGCCTTCCCAACCTCTACAAAAGAACAGAGAAGTTCTCAATGCATCTGGCTCCCCTTTTGGTGTCCCTCTGTGAGCCAGGGCTGGTGAGGTGATCGCACTGACTGCCCTGGGCAGCATTCCAGGGCCCTCCTCCTGCCAGACCCTGGCCTGCCCTCTCCTGAAAGTTCTCCTCTCCTTCCTGGCTACTTCTCTACTCCTCCTCCCTCTCCAAGGGGGGGACCTTTTTCCTTGGTAATTTTCCACCTACATGTAAATTCCTTTATGCCTAGAAACCCAAGGGACATTTTGAACCTTTCACCAGTTTCTATGCCTTTGTCAACTTGAGCAGCTGAGATGAGCCACTTTATAAGCCTGGGGGAGTTGAAATGAAGAATCTGTAGGATTCGAAAGTGGAGAAAAATGGGTCTAATTTGGCTTCTCTTAGAAAAGAATGGTTTTCAGGGCCTGCTTCCATCTCCCTTAGGGCTGTTGTCCCAGCTCTGAGCCCCCCATTAGGCCGCTGACGTTAGCCACATCTGGGGGCACTGATGAGCCCTCCTTCTCGTCCTGTCTCATCAGCAGTTGGCTGGTGAGTGAGAAGAAAGCCACAGCCCAGACAGCCTCCCCTAAAACCCCAGGGAGAGCAGCTCTGCTCGGGGCCAGAGGACGCCAGGGTCATTAACACTGCAGCCCTGTAAGATGAGCTTTATAATAGGATTTCCCAACAGGCTGCTTCATTTAGAAACCTCTCGGGCTCCTCTGCTCCCTGTGGTGGCCCTGCCCACTGGCCTCCAGAGAGGGATCAGATGTAATTGGCTGGATGTAATGGACTGTGACACAGGCATGAGCAACAGTAAACAGAGCTGGAAGGATGCCCTTCTGCCCAGGGACCCCACCGTGCTGAGCTCCAGAGGCAGCAGGGGATGGCCAGGGGCAGCTCTGGGCCCCAAATCCTCAAGTGCTCTACCTCACTCCTTTTCTCTTTGAAACATAGGGGTAGAAGCACTCACATTTGACCAGTGTTGACCAAATAATCGTGACTCTCCCAGGCCAGGATCATCAAGAGCTACTGGTAATGATTTGGTAACATCCCATTCATGAGAACTGTCCAAGGTGGGAGTCCACATTTTACCCTGAACTTGGTTGCCCATAACTTAATACATATGTGGTATCAGAGATGACGACAGAGACACCATATGGTTATTACTGATGTGATAAAGGTAGTAGAAAAATCACTGCACCTGGAGTCCAGCGGATGCCCTGACGTGCCATTTTTTCACCCTCACTTTCCCATGAAGACCTATTGGACACTGCCCAAGTAGGTGGTGTAGGGGGTGCCGACACTATCTGTGCTATGCACCTCATTTGTCCACAGTGAGGGGCAGCCAGGGAGCATTCCTGGGCGCAGTCAAGAGAGCCATGGCTAGTTAATGTCAGCACTGGGGTAAGAACTCAGGTCTGGTGAGGCCACTGTCTGCCTCTGCTTCTGAGATTGGACCTTGTTGAAAATGACCATCCTTAAAAGACTAAACAAGTGTTTCTAGGAATATCAAACTTCTCCAGCTGTTCATCACAAAAACTGTCTCTGGTGTTTCTGTTGTTCCTTGTTTCTTCTTTTTCTGAGTCTGGTGGCTCTGCAGAGCTGTCCTCTGTGGTCACACATTTCTAAACTGCATACCCATGTGGGACTCCCTGTCAACTGTCACTGTCTTCCTAATAACCTCTCTAGGACCAGTACCATCTCTCCAGAGAGCCCTGACGTGTTAAGCTGCTCGTGAGCCATCCATATAGCTCGCACTATCCCAGAGGGCGACCCCACGTTCCCTGGGGAAGAACAAGGTCTGAGGCTTTACACAGAACAGCAGAGGGGAGGAGGTGTGGCTGTGGGCTGGAGGCCTGGCTGTGGCTCTCTGATCTGCATCAAGGGCTCCAGTGTGAACCTGTGAGGCCTGAATCCCAGCTAAGTCAGGACTGTTGTCAGACTTGTCCTCCCCTTTCTGTCCCCATCTCTCTTTAGGGTTGGACAGTCCCATCTGCAAAAGTTTATTACAAACATTGCACAGAATGCCTTGCATGGAGGCAGAAAACACCATTTTTTGGTTTGCAACACGAAGATGAAAAATTGTACTGAATCTTGCCTATATCAGAGTCTTTTGTTTCAGGGCTTAGGGAGCTCTGGTAGTCTGAGCTCTGTTTTCACTGCTTTTGGCCATTGACAAACCATGTTGGTAGTGTCCTAAGAGCAGGGTCTCAGGTCTTCCTCAGTGTAGTAGGGCAAAGAGGACTGGGGAGAGTCACTCTACGGCTGTTGCAAATGGTTTACACCTCAAACACTTGCAGGCCACCCGGGAGGAAGTCTTCTTTAGCCAGCATGGCTTTGACAGAGACACTGAGAGAGAGGCAAACTTGCTTGTCTCTAGGAGAAACGTCTCTGCCTTTAGGTGTCCTGGCTACACTCTCCTTGCAGACTCAGCTAAGATCTTGAGTACCAGTCACCTCATATGACAATTGAGTCCCCCTACATTTGTTTCAAGGGCCAGTTAACGATGCAGAGGAGGCAATCCTGGGGAGATGTGGTTTAGTATTGCAGGGGATGGCTGGATCAGTTTGGGTCCCGGAAGCCATCCACGTAGCAGATAGCATCTAACCTTCTGCCTGCTGCAGGATGCGTTTGAAGCTGCAGGTGTGTTTGGCTCACCCCCTGTGTATGCATGGCCAGGGAGGTCAGGAGGAAGTCAGCTCAGCTATAGCAGGCCCCTTGAGAGGCTGGTGAGAAGAAAAAGGCGCAGTAGAGAGCTTCCGGAAGCCTCTTAGAATCCCAGGACAGAAATTCAAGGCTTTTCAGTGAGTGTTGGTTCTACTTAATTAAAAGGACTGGACAGGGAAACAGGCTTTTTTGTTTCTGGCTTGTCACTGGCTTCTGTCTGGAGTAGCCCACTGGGGTCCTTGAAGCAGTACACATCCGAATCCGGACTGAGTCAGTCACAGGATATGCCCTGGGGGCCTGCTCTGACCATCTCCTTGCAGCTCTGGCCCTCCCATTCCTCATTTAAGTTAGATTTTATTCTTGAGGTCATGTGGGTTGGGTAGTCTCATGTGTTTTCTTTCTTTAGGTACTTGGGCACCTACTGGTGTGGGGCTCTTTATATTTATATACTAAGATTCAGCAATGTTATTTCTAAGAACTTGTCACATTCTTAGCTCTTAGAAAGTTCTTGCAGTGGCTTGAGGTTGCTGGGACGACAGCGACTCTGATGCTCTGGAGAACCCAGTGGAGATAGCCCCATCCAGCCACATAAAACCCCTAAGGACAGAGAGTTGGCTGTACTCTGTGACACTTAATTTGCTTTCCCAAAGTGGTCCCAGCCCACTTGTAGACAGTTCATCTCTGAACCCTTCTTTCTTAGAGTGGAACTTTTATAAAAATCTCCACCCCTCCAATTTTTCTTTTATGTTGTTATTAAGAATGTTTTGAACAGGTAATACATGTGAAAAATAAGTTTTCCCCCACTCTGGTTCCCACTAGGCTCTCCCACTCTAATAGTTTCTAATCTAATATTCTCTTGCAGTGAGAGCCTCGTGTGTGTACGTCTGACCCCCTGCATAGGGCATGCTGCAGAGAATCGAGCACGTTGTTCTCCCACACCTGCTCACTTAACAATGAAGGCTAATACTAGTTCACCTGTATTACGTGTAGTTCTGCCTCGCTCTTCCTAATATTTCATTGCATGGGTATACTTGATTTAATTGGTCCTTCATTTGTAATGTATACATTTGTGCTGTTTCCTGTTATTTTGTTTTTCTAAACAAAGTTTTAACACATCTCTTTGTATATTCCCCTTTGTGCTTCTGAGTAAGAATATTTGTGAGACAAATTCATTAATTAATTTATTCACTGAATATTTATTGAGGATTTTCTAGTGGCAAGCACTTTTTTAAGAATGCAGCAAATCCTCAGAAGTAAAATTGCTGAATCAGAATATATAAATTTTTAATTTTGATAGATGTTACCAGTCTGTCCTCCCCCTAAAGGTATTTTCTACCAATTTTTGCTCCCAGCAGCAGTGCCTGAGAGTTACTGTTTCCCATATCAAGATAATAAAATATCAATCATTTTTATCTTTGCCAACCTGATAGGTGAAAAATGGTATTCTGCTATAGTTCCAATCTGTATTTGTCTTGCTAGGAGAGGTGCTGAACTTTGCAAAGTTCCATAAATTGCTCCGTTCAGGAGCTGAACTGAAGCTTCGCGACAGAAGGCAGCATGACATTAGGTGCATCTGGGTGCTGCAGACAGTTGGCTCTGCTCCCTCCTGGTCTGGCCTCACTCTCCTGGGTACCACCCCCCCCCGCCCCCCGTCCTGCATCACAGCCTGTGTGTGCTCTTCACTCTTTGCCCAGCTCTAGTATCAGAACTTTTTGACATGTGCCTCCCACCTATGTTGGCTCTTCCTAGACTGTGATAGGTGAAATGTCTGCAGATGGGACAAGCACAAGAGCTTGGTGCAGGAGGACCCCTCCATTCATTGGTGCCTGGTTTGGGGGGGAACACACCTACCTCACTTTCCCTGCCTGTCGCCCTCCGCCCCTGGTCTGTTGTGGGGATCCTGCTCTGACCCATGCATCTCTCAGCCCTTACCCTTTGGCCCAGTCCCACCACCCCCTATTGTGTGCTTTAACTTTCTCAGATTTTCTTTGGGTCTTCAGCCTCAGCTTAATCTGGTGACACCGCCTCAGCTACCCCTCCTAGATCACCAGCCTCCTCTTCATTTATTCAGTACTAGCCCAATCTCACCACACCTGCCACCCGTCCCCCAGCAGCCTGGACTCAACCTCACCCACTTCCCTTACCATGTGTCTGCCCCCAACTAGGGAGCACACATCTCCCCACTTTCCCACCTTCCCACTCTGCTGCAGCCCAGGCCCTGCTTCTGCTGTGTGTTGGAGGGGTGGGTCTGCCTCAGTCTGGACTGCTGCAGGGCAGCAGTTGCTATGGGCATGTCTTTAGGTTTCATCCTTCTGCTCTGTGGCAGCCCTTTCTTTTGGGCCATGGACTCCTTACCTCTCTTATTTGCCTCGGTCTCTGTTTTCCCTCCCTTCATCTCCCCTCTTCTCCCTTCTAATCCCTTCTCCTGTCCGTCCGTCCATCCATCTTTCCTTCCTTCCCTCCCTCCCTCCCTCCCACCCTTCCTTCCTTCCTTAGTACTTTTCTTTTAAAGTAAATGTATGCAGGTTAACATGATTATATTCTACTCTTAGAAAGATTCACTTGTACCCTTATAAGATAAACCATAGAAGTGATTCCTCCAATCACCCTCCCTCCACCTATCTTCCCTCCCCTCCTCCTCCCCCTCCCCCTCCCCATATTCTTAGGCTATAATTAGGTTATAGCTTTCATATGAAAGCTATAAATTAGTTTCATAATAGGGCTTTGTACA
>NW_003852427.1:5377230-5381151 GCF_000181295.1 Otolemur garnettii
TCCTAGAAGTGATCAAGGAATACAGCAGCATCTCAGGTTACAAAATCAACACTCATAAATCTGTAGCCTTTATATATACCAATAGCAGCCAAGCTGAAAAAACAGTCTTCATCATTTTTTAGTTGAAGATACTGAGGCACAGCTAAGTAACTTTCCCCGGGGTCACACAAGGTAGGACTCTAAGGCCTGCTGGTTAGCACTGTCGTCTACTCCTCCCAAGCTACACAAGTGCCAATATTCACTCAGGGGCAGATCTGTGATTTGTGATGAGAGCTGGCTTCAGTGTCCCATGTGGACTAAGATAGAAGACTTCACTAAGGTGCCCAAAGAAAATTGATCAGAGTTTGATCTTTAATGGGTGGCTTCTTGGAAAATGTTCATTTCCCATTGGTGGGGGATGAACCATGAGGTTCATAGAGCCACCACATTCACCGGCAAGAGTGAACTGAAGGCACCATCACTGCACCTGCTACCTGCAGCCTGGTGCCCAGCTCACATTCCTGCTCCTCTCACCTCAGGCTTCTCATGGGCAATGGCCACTCCTGGGACTTCTCTGCATCCCTACTGCCTACTCTGTGCCATTGGTTAAACAAAACAAAACACAATGAAAATCAAATTAGTGAAGGAGGAAGAAGAAAGGTTTGCATTAAGATGTATATAAGACTTAGAAAGAAAGAAAAAAGATGTACGTAAGAAAACATCCCAGCACCACTGCACAGAGGGAGTACTGAAGAAACCAGGCAGTAATTGGGCCCGAGGCATGCACTTGTGGTGATGATGACGCCAGAACCAGATGGAGGCAGTAACCAGTGATGGAGAGGCCTTGTCTGTCTGTTGTCCAATACAGTGACACATTGAGCACAAACATACAGAACAAAAACAACAGAATGGTCGCAAGCCCATACATTATGAAACTCTCTCACTGAAAGTTGGTGATAATGTCTCAGTTTGACAGAGGACATAAGGTCAGTGCAACGTGTGTATTTCAAGTGGAAAATGACAATCTGCTCTTTGCACAAGATGGATAGAGCTTCTCATTGAAATTGTGTGGAATATGCAAGAACTCTGCCAAATCATGGACTTGGCAAAAATTTGCCTGTTCTGGGAATTAGGTGATTTCAGGGCTTCCATTTGGTTTCTGAGTCTGTCACACACATGCCCACATTGATCTGAATGTGGAGGCCCTGGTGACTTGGGGCTTTGCTTTCCTCCCTGCCTCCGTTTGTCTTTTCCTTATGTGTTTTGGGCCAAATCTGTCTCCCTATTTTCTTTTCTTTTTCTCCATTTATTCTATTCCCTTGTTTGTCTTCTCTCTGGGCTTGATTTGAAAAAAGAGAAAAGAGAAATGCATTTCCTTGGTAAGAGTTTTAATGAATGGAGGGCTATTTCTGTTCATTGTTTTTATTTTTCTCTAGGAAACTGTCTCGATGGGAATCGCTATTTTAAAAGTGAACTATTTCATATAGTAAAATAGAAGAAATCAATGCTTATCATTAAAATCAATTGCATATGTTACAAGAGCAATTTTGTTATCTGTAGTATTAATATATAATCATGAATTTTGATAATAAGATTGTTAATTTAAAATAACAATAGCTTTTTTCTTTTAAAGTGTTTTTATAGAATTCTCTGCTTCTCTGTTCTCATTTCTTTTTTTCTGGAGCATTCTTTGCTTCCTTCAGCTTCTTTAACCCCATTTTCGCTCATTCTTGGCTTGTGAGAGTTCCTTCCAGTTCTCTGTTAATGTCTCTGTAAGTTAAGAACCAGTAGGCGAAGCTGTTCACTGTTGTATTTAATATACTCACTCAGGGTGACTGAGTCAGCCTTGCGGGTTAATGGTGCCTCTCCCTACCCTGCCTATTTACTGAAAATTTCCCTCTAGTAGAAACAGTTATTTGGGAGTGTTTTGTCTTCGTGGATTGGTCTTTCCACTCCTTTTTTTCCTGACTGCCGTCAAGGTGCACTGACGGCCCCTTCTTATCCCCTTCCGGATCCTCACCCTCACACTGAGGACTTTCTGCAGCCCTGGGGGCTGTGGCTTGCTGTGCAGGGAGTTGGCAGCATCGGTGCACGAGCCACACACACTGACTTAGACATCTGTACACCCACTTCTTCCTGATCCTGGAGGAGGAGGCAGAGGTGCCTGGACACCCCACAGGTGGATGGCCTTGACTCTCCAATCCCCTCCATATCCTGGCTTCCCCAGTGGCCAGGCCTCTTCAGCCCTTTCCCCCACAGTCTCCTTCCCTGCCCGTCACTACTTACTGGCCCTTCCTTCTGGGCAACAAAGGGCTCTGCACACAGACATTGTGTGCTGTTTGCCAACACAGCGCCTGGGTACACAGAGGGGCGAGGGAGAGGCCATCTGCTCTCTCCTTTCACATAGACCTTTGCTTTCTCCCTTTCATTCGCCTCCTCCTCTGTCTTTGAACATGCATTCAAAAATAAAGAAAAAAAAGCAGTTGCTAATTAGAGTAAGAGAATGGGAGTGAGCCTGGAAGAGGGACACACAGAGAGGCCAGCCCCTTGCAAATCAGCCAGCTTTTAAGAGCCAGTAAGGAAAGGGACAAGGAGGCCCCCCCATCCCCCACCCCCCGCCCCCAGGGAGCTTGGGAGGGATATTTTGACAAAATAAGCAACAAAGCTTCTTCTGCAGAATGGCAAAGAGGGGCTTTGTCTTGACCTTCCATCATAAAAGCAGAGGAAACAAGAACTGACAGAGTTTCTTGGGAACTCCCACTGCCGGCCTCCACGTACCCTGGCTCTTCTTGTCTTTTTCACGCCCTCAATAGCCTAGAAAACAAGACTTCTTTGGGGGACATTTAAGTGTATCCTTTCATTGATAATGTTTGTTCTGATTGATAGAGAGTGGGCAGTCAGTTGCTTCTCTTCCTAGAGAGAGCGGCTTGCTTGTGTGGCAGCAGCTGAGTCACCAGGATGTCCCAGCTTGGGAAGTCACCCTCGGCAAGTCAAGACTTGTTTGGGGGCTTTAAAACCCACCCTGTCCTATTCTTGGTTTGCTGGGTAATTTCTTTTCCCATCTGTCTCCCAGAGCAGCCTTGATGCATGGTGCTGAAGTGCTAGTTGTCTGGGAAAACAGCAGTCAGTGTTAGCACATGGTCCAGATCCTGAGCTCTGCAAATCCACTTCATGTGCACAGAAGGTTCCAGAAACAACAGCACCCCTGGCTGGGGGCACTTGCATGGCAGCTCTGCCATGGCTTCGAACAGAGCTCCTTGTGTTTTGTTCAGCCAGGCTCGCTCAGAAGGTTTGAGGGTGCCCAGGGGGACCAATTTGGGAGAGCTATCAGGAGGAGACAGGGGCGCCTGGTGACAAGGTCTCTCTAGAGATGCATTTTCTCAGGCATAAGAGGAACAGACTGATGGTCCAGATATATCATGATTTTGAAGTAAGTGCTATGTGCCTTGAACAGATGAGGCAATTTCCTGATTTGGTTTTAGTATAAACAACTGAAAATGAAGGGAGTGGAAGCCCCACGAGGATACACATTGGTACTAACTAGTTAGGGAGGAAGAAAAGCCAGGAACAGAGCCTGGGAAGAAAGGTGCTCTGATGGGACTGTGACCCCCAGATGTTCACCTGCTGGAAACTTAGTCTCCAAGTTGAGAGGCGGGACTGCTGAGAGGTGACTGGGGCATGAGGACTCTGCACTCAGGAATGAACTAACCCATTTGGGGATTAATGCTTATCAAGGGAGTGGAGATAGTTATCATGAGAGTGGGTCTTTGGCAGAATCCAGGCTGGCTGTCTCTTGTGGTCTCCTCACCGTGTGATGTCTTGTGCTGCCTCTGACTCTGCAGAGTCCCCATCAGTACGAGTTGTCCTTCACTGGATGTGGCCCCTTCACCGTGGACTTCCCAGCCTATAGAACTGTAAGAAATAAATTTCTTTTTCTTTTTC
>NW_003852427.1:5381171-5389567 GCF_000181295.1 Otolemur garnettii
TTTCTTTCTTTCTTTCTTTCTTTCTTTCTTTCTTTCTTTCTTTCTTTCTTTCTTTCTTTCTTTCTTTCTTTCTTTCTTTTTGTGAGACAGAGTTTCACTTATTAACCCTCAGTAGAGTACTATGAAGTCACAGCTCACAGCAACCTCCAACTCCTTCGGCTTAGGCGATTCTTTTGCCTCAGCCTCCCAAGTAGCTGGGACTACAGGTGCCCACTACAATGCCCGGCTATTTTTTGTTGCAATCTGGCCGGGGCTGGGTTTGAACCCACCACCCTCAGTATATGGGGCTGGTGCCCTACCCCTTAAGCCATAGGCGCCGCCCAGTTTGTTTTTCTTTATAAATTAGCTGGTCTCAGCTATTCAGTCACACCCACAACAAATAGACTAAGACCAAGGGAGTGTGTTTAGTTCATTTTCATTTATTAGTGGCTATTTTAGGTGATGGCTGTGCTACACAGGACAGGAATGACCCACCTGAATCTGCTGGGAGAATTTGCTGGACGCTACCCGTCTAGTCACAAATGGATCTGGGTTGTTCTAGTTTGTCCTTGCAAGACTGAATTCTATTTTTTTAAGTTAATTTTAAAATTTTTGTGACTTTAAATTCTTTTTATAAAAAAATTATCCTACGGAAAATTTGGCTTCTTTCGGTGGATAGTTTCATGAATTTTAACACATGCATAGATTTCTGAAACCATTGTCACTCCCTTCTGCTGTCCCTTTATAGTCCCTCATCTTCCCACCCACCCTCTCACAACTGGTAATTTGTCTTTCTTCACTATTATACTGTCTTTTTAAATGAAATGATACAATATACCAACCTTGTGAGATAGGCCTCTTTTTTTTTGACAGGGTCGTACTATGTCACCCTTGGTAGAATGCCAAGCGTCACAGCTCACAGCAACCTTAAACTCTTAGGCTTAAGCAATTCTTTGCCTTAGCCTCCCAAGTAGCTGGGACTATAGGCACCCACCACAATGCCCAGCTGTGTTTTTTTGTTATTGTTGTCATTGCTGTTTAGCAGGCCCTGGCTGGATTTGAACCCACCAGGCCTGGCGCATGTGGCTGGTGCCCTAACCACTGAGTTATGGGCGCCGAGCCTGAGATAGGCCTCTTTCACTCAGCGTGATGCCTGGGAGATCATTTAAGTTTTTACATGTACCAATTGTTTGTTCCTTGTATTTCTTGAGTATTCCATCATATGGATGTAACTTACTCTTTGGAAAGCACTTGAATTATTTGTACTTTGGGGTGATTACACATGGAGTTGCTATAAACATCCATTTGTAGGTTTTTGTGTGGACATACATTTTCATTTCCCTGGGAAAATTACCTGGGAGAGGGCCTACCGTGTCTTGTGGAAATTATATGTTTGACTGCCAGGCTGATGTTCAGAGTGGCTATGCCATTTTCTGTCACCCTCAGCGTCAGTTGAGAGCCCCAATGGTTCTGCATTCTTGTTAGCCCTTGGTATTTTCAGTAGTTGCAGTATTTTTTTATTTTAGCCACTCTACGAGGTACGTCATGGTATCTCCTGGTGGTTGGTATTAATTTGCATTTGTCTAGTGAATAATGATGTTGAATGTCTTTTATGTGCTTATTTGCCATCTGTTTATCCTCTTTTTGAAGTGTCTGATCAAGATTTTGCCCAAGTTTTAATTAAGTTGCTTGTTTTGAGTTTTTGAGAGTTTCTTATGTGTTTTTTATATATAGGTACTTTTGTTAAACATGTGATTTGCAAATATTTTCTTCTCAGCTATTACTTATCTCTTTATTCCTGCAATAATGTCTTCCACAAAGCGAACATTTTTAATTTTTATAAAATCCAGTTAATCCATTTTCCCCAGTTTATTCAGTCAATCATTTTTTCCTTTGATCCGGATCATGTCCGGATAATTCTTTGTCTAACCTTGGCACAGAGGTTTTTTCCTTTGCTGGCTTCTAAACATTGTATGGTTTTGCATTTTACAGTTAGGGCTGTGATCCACTCTTAGTTAATATTTGTTCAAGGTATGCCCTGTGCTGCCTCTGCCTCTGACTTCAAGTTGAAGTTAATTTTATTATCATTTTGTCTATGATGTCAACTTGTTCCAATATCAGAGAGCTGTGTGGGCATCTCCTTCACTTCCTTCAAGCCTTCGCTAGAATACACCTCTGTCAGAGACCCCTACCCTAACCACCGCTCCCAGGGAGAACTGCACCCAGCAGCCTCCCATTTACCTGTGCTGCTTTATTTTTCACATAGCACTTGGCATCTCTAACGCAGGGTGCCCTTGACTGATTTCTGATGTGTGCTCTCCGTTTCTCCTGTGTGTGTGTAGGGAACAGTCTGCTTGTTAACTGTTGTATCCTGAGAGAATTAGTAAATCTGTGAAGAATTAAGTGGCTGGGGTTCTCTAGGCTGTCCAGGCAGAATGTGTAGCGATGGCTGGTGGGGTACCACGGCCAGCAACGGCTCTCAGAAGTGAGCCCAGATTCTCTGCCTCGCATGTGCTTCAGGCCAAACAGGTTTGTCAAAGTTAACACTCCGGAGCTCTTCTCTCCCCCTCACCCCTACCAACCATATTGTTTGAGGCTAATGAGAACTTAAGCCATCAAACCATTCTCCTTCTCTGTCTTAAAGTATTTATTGCTTGAAATTTAAGCTTTATCCCTTTCTCACCCTTATACCTCTTGAAAGAAAGTGCTCTAATACCCTGGGAAAATGATCTTAAATGCTAATCAGGCCTCCATCCTGGGTGTTGGAAGTGGCTCCGAGATGGGGTGGTGTGCAGGGCAGAGGCACTATGAGGGGAAAGCTGTTTAGGAGGCGACATTGGCTAGAATGGAAGCTTTCAGCTGGTTAATAGTGCTTCAGTTCCAGCAATGAGGCTTAACTCATCAACTGTGAGGCCCCGGAAATCCGAGGAGAAAACAGCACAAAGATGTGGAGAGACTAGAAGGAAAGAGGGCAGATTAAGTAGCCCGGAGGGAGGGGGGTATCAGTGGATTCCTGTTCCCTGCACGTGGGGCCCCTCCTCTCCCGCCAACCAGCCCTGGGTACCAGCTTGCTCTCCTTGTCGGTGGCATCACTGCCCTAGGCCTCTCCGCTGGCAGGTGGGGTGGACACCTGACAGTATGTCTCCCGGGGCCTGCTCCAGAGTTTCCTAATAGAAGGGACTTAGGGGCTGCAGCCTGCTTGGGTGGGCAAGAAGGGCGCCGGATGGGCATTTGAAGGCTGAATTTGTGCAGCAAGCACACTCTTCTGAAAGTGAATGTTTACCTGGAGTGTCAAGTGCACTGATAGGAATGTGGGCTGCTACTTGGTCTGTCAGGCCCTGGCTGGGGAGGGCTGGTGCAAAACGTTTGCAGAAGTTGTTTGTCCTTCTCCCTCCTTGACACAAGAGAACTGGTCTCCCTAGACACTGTCCCACCTCCCACCCTAATGTGATACCTGTAGGTCCTGCCGAGCCTGGCAAACAGCCCTGCTCTTGGATTATCTCTGATAGCTGAGGCTCCTGGCCTGTTTGGAATCGGGGCACATATTTTATTTGTTCCTAGAAAAGCGAACCCACATTTTCTCTTGTTTCCATCACATTGTTACCACTGGATGGACCAGAGTGACTCATTTTCCTTTTTGATCAGTTATTTTCGGTGGAAAGGGAGGAGTGGCTGGTTTTGAGTCACCAGACCTACCAGGGTGAGGGGAGCCTGAATTGTAATATTTCTTAAATTATACCGTAATGAAGACTCCCATTAACACTTGTAATAATTCACAGAAAAGAAAGCAATCCAAGCAGAATTGGTTGAAATGTCTTCTTATGGGGGTCTTAGTTACGGATCAGAAACAAGCTAGCTGTGTCAGGGAATTGTGTCTCCCTTGTGTGGACCAGGGCTCATGGCCAGAGCTGCCTCCCCAGAAGGCCTGCCCCAGGAAAGGCTCCCTGTCTTCACTGCCCCTTGCCTTCCCCTTAGGACCATCTTCATGATGAGCCAGGGTTGCGTGCAGGGCTTCTTACCTGTGCAGAGAGTGCCTGGGTCTTGGGGTCTTTCTCTAAGAATATGTATATATTTTTAAGAGGTAATGTCAGAATAGGGTTACAAAAACTACAGAATGATTTAAGTATTTGTGGTCAACAAATACTTTTAACACACAAAGTACGTTGCTGTGTGTTACGCCGCAAGAAAAGACTTGCAGGATCTGTAACACGTACTCACATGCAGTGCCCCGGAGGCAGGCTGGCTAGATGATGGACATACTTTGAAGTCATGGATGGATTTCTCCTTTCTGCTCTGTGAGTGTATTTCATGGCGTGTGCACGTGAGGCCTTTCTTAGATGGGAACAGGCCCTGTGACCCTCCTACCTTGCCTGTGACAGCCCTGCTTGGCCTCCAAGTCTGAGAGTGAGGGCAGCTCTGACCAAGGTGGGTCCCTACTTCTGGGCTCAGTGGGCACCACTCCGGCTCCTCTTCTTGCTTCCTCCAAAGCCCAGGTGGTGCTTTATCAAGAAGGCATTGGAGTATGATTTAGATGATCGATCAATCTGATGCCTAATTGAGCTGGGGAAGATGATGCCGTTACTCTCTTTTCTTGAACGTGAGAAGGAGAAGGCCCAGCCATGGCTCCTCCCGCAGCCTCAGTTCTGCCCATTCTCAGGTCAGGCACACAGCAAAGGGACTGCTTTCTCTGACTGTGTCCACTGGCCCCCTTGCCTTTCCCAGGGGACGGGACAGTGGGAACCTGATGATGAAGGGCAGAGCAGGTGAACAAGGGCTAAAGGAAGTTACTGGCATACCTGGAAAAGATGCCCCCTGCTTCTTTATTATGGTAGGTGGTCTGGCAGTAGTAGGGGAACTGAGCAGAAGATCTTCTTGTCTGTGTTCTGGTCTTAAGAAAAAAAATTATCTGAGCAAAATTAAAATGCCCAAGGGTGGCAGGGGTAGAATAAGGTAGGGTGTCAAAGGGCCTGGGGAAAAACCATTTCCAGAATGCTCAATCCTAAAGAAAAACTCTGCAGCTCCAGGCTCCAAGGCCTGATCTGAAGAGTGTGCCTTATTTCTTTAGGGAGATAGTGAGGAGTGCTGTCTGACCTGGAAAAACAAGAGGAGCACATCTGTAGGAAGGGAGACCCAAAGGTCAGCGGAAAGTTGGTGGTGTGATGGAGAGACAGTCTTCAGAGGGTGCTTTGGGGTGACTTAGAGCTTCATATGGCCTGAGGTTATGTCCCATCTCTCTGCCTTTAGCCTTTATTAAATCACAGTGGCCTCTGACCAAACCCTAGTTCAGCCCCTGTCTCCAAATTCATCTTCCTAAATTCCAGACTGAGCCAGTCACCCTTATGCTGAAAAATTCCTGTGGCGCCTTATTCCATTTGAGATTAAGAGCTCATCCTCAGGCACACATTCAAGAGTATGTATGTATGCACATGCGTGCACACATACACACCCCTCAGGCCTCAAACCCAGCTTGGTTAAGAGCATAGGCTCTGAGGCCAGACTGCCTGGGCTTGAACTCTGGTGGCACTGCCTACTAATTATTTGATCTTGGGGAAGGCCTCAGTCTCCTCAGCTGTAAAATGGATGTAATAGTAACCTGCTTTCTCGGGTGGTATGAGGAATGAATGAATTAATGCTTATAAAGTGCTTAGAATGCCACTGGCCCTCAGAGAGCATTCAGTATGTGTTAGCTGTTACTATTTTCCAGATTTCATGCATAGCATTTTGTGCCCCCACCCCACTCCAATAGTGCTCATTTTAAATCTAATTAACCCTTCAAGTCCTACTCAAGCTCTCCCTTTCTACAAGAGGTTTTGATTTCCTGTTCCAGGACCAGGTGGACATCCTGACTTACCTTTGTGCTGGCCCGACCTCTCAGCACATTTCCTGTTTTCTCCCTGTCCTCTTTGCCTCTCTGCTCCCAAGTCCCTGAGGCAGACTGGGAGCTCCTGCAGAGGCCAGCAGTCGCATGACTGTTTGCTCCAGGATCCTGGCAGCATCTCCCTGTTTCTGCAGGGAAGGGCTCTCTGCGCTCCTTCCCTGGCTGTGGAGTTTCTGTGCTTTCTTCCTTGTGTGCTCCCCACTCCCTGCCACCCTGCCACCGCCCACCCGCTCTCCCTCTGGCTCTCTCTTTCTCCTCCCCTCTCTCCATCTCTTCCTTTTGGATTCTCCTTGTTTCTCTGACCTCCCCCATCTCTCTCTTAATGAGAACTTTCACACATCATATTGATTTGGAGTTTTAAAAAGCCAGCATTGATTTTTCTGGGGGACTTTTCATGATCTTATTTTTAAATGTAGGAAGAAAGCTTTTTCCAAAGCTGTTGACTTTCTTCTATTGAGTTAGGGAGTCAGTGTTGGAAACTCTCTTCTGGAGACTCAGAGGACTTGGGGACCTGAGATGCCACATCTAATGAGCTGGGGTCAGGGCTGCCCTCCCTAGGTTGCATGACAGAGAGCCTTGGGCAGGGGGAGGACTTGCACAGCTGGCTTGGATTTGAGGATAAGGCTAAAGACCATGTACAGAGAGTGAGCAAAGACAAAGCAGAGATACCATTACAGCTGCGTGGTCGTGAAGGGTGGTGAAGCCACCACGCCGGCTACTCTGGCATCAGAGATCATTTTCCAGGTCTTTCTCACCTATTTCCTCACGATGTACATGTTGACCCAACACCTGCTCTGTGTTCCCGGCCTTGTACCAAGGGCTTTCCCTACATGATCTTATTTAATCCTTCCAATAACCTCAGGAGACAGGACATGCTATTTTGATATCATCCTATGAATAAAGTAGTCATTATAGGAGTAAATTAAAGTTAGTCAAGGGCAGTGGTTTTTCCACTAAAAAAGATGGAGACTTTACATCTTTTGTATTAATGTGGATGGAGGTGGAACACATTCTTCTTAGTAAAGCATCACAAGAATGGAGAAGCAAGAATTCATGTACTCAATTCTGACATGAGGGCAATTGATGACCTAGTACATGGTAGGGGGTGAGGAAATGGGGGAACAGAGAAAGGGTAGGAGGAGGGTGGGGGTCATGGTGTGTGACACACATCTTGGAGACAGGGCACAATTATAAGATGGACTTTACATAACAAATACAATCAGTATAACCTGGTTCTCTGTACCCTCAATGAATTCCCAGCAATAAAACAAACCAGCAAAGAACTATTTTGGAGAGATGGAATAATAGATTTAAGGGAGCAGAGGGGTTAGAAAGGCAGCCTCTTGTCTACTGGAGGGTGTGTGCACACATACAGGATGCTTTAAATCTTCCGGGGATGAGGCTGGATACGTATAAATAAACATACAGAACTGAGTGACTAAATGAGAATATTGAATGAAGGGGAAATAAAGACTGGGAAGTAAGATGACATATGGCTGAAGGCTGATGCCCATGGTCAGTGGCAGGTCCTCTCTGTGGATTGGTTGGTTGTCGCCAGGTCTCTCTCTCTCTCTCTCACACACACACACACACCCCTGCAGGGTCTGCAGCCGTGAACTGCTTTTTCTACAAAAGTTCAAAGATCTATAGAAGCAGCTAGAAGAGCAGAGGCCACAGATCTTATCTGCTTTGGACTCTTGGGCAAGGGCAGAGGAGAGGCGTGGAGGTGTGGATGCAGCAGCTCCTCTGGGTACTGCAGCCTGGCAGCTCCCTGACCTACGGGAGAGCAGCCCCTCACCTGGCTCAGCAGTGGCCAGGGCCAAGCAAGGCTGAGTCAGCAGAATGTTGAAACGTGATCAAACCATCCTGAGGTGACATGGAACCTTTGGCCTGCTTGCCAAGCTGCTAATATTGGCAAAGGTAAATCTAATTTGGTTGCAGAACAATTTATCTTGTTTTGCTTGAAACTTTCCTGTTCCCCTTTCCCTTGTTTTGGATCTCAGCTCAGGGCTCATTTTCTCCAGAAGTCCCCATCTCCTCCTCTGTGCATTTATTACACCCGTCGTGGCCCAGGTGTTTCTCTTGTAAGCCACGTATACTTCCATAAAGAACCTTTTATGCAAAATTGCACTCCATAATAGCACTGTTTGTAGGAGGAACAAAAGGTTAGGGCTTACCATTCAATGCTTGTAGAGCTTTGTATCTAACGCCCTGAGAAAAACAACAATCCTACGAAAAACAGCGGCCCAAATCAGTCTCTTCCAGCGTTTGCCCCCAGCCTCTCAGTAGGTGGAGACTTCGTGGCTCTGCCTTCTCCTTGAAATGTAGGTCCTGGAGAGCGTTCACTTCTACTTGAGACCCACTTTATCAAAATTAAAAATCTGACAAGTTTCATTTGTCAATTATACGTGAATAAAGCTGGAAAATGAATCTGAAACCCCTTCACAGGTATTTTCACGTGGGGGAAATGACTTGTAGCTTCTTTGTTTGCATTTCCACCTTCACAGCTCAACAAGGTGGGGAAGAGGTGCCTGGAGTC
>NW_003852427.1:5389656-5403394 GCF_000181295.1 Otolemur garnettii
GAGAGTACCTTGGGAGAGCACCAGCTCCGAAGGTGGACTCTGGGGAGGGTGGGAGAAGCATGCGGGAAATCTCTCTTCAACAATAATTATTTTGAGTCCTTTGCAGGACCTTGCAGTCCTTTAACGCTTCCTCCAGGGCCCGTGCCGTCATGTTTTTCCCCCCAAATACCCATTCCTCTACTTCAGGGATGTTTCTGGCTGACTGTACTTCAATGACTGAGACACCTCTTTGTCCCCTCCTTTTCACATCCCCCAGCCCAGTTTTTGTCAGTCATCCTGACCACGTTCAGGCTTCTCATGGGCAGGGTCCCCCAGACCCCCTAATTAGCACCTGGTGAGGTGCCCTGGTTTTCTTTCCCATCAGATTTCTTCTGTGACTCTCCCTGAGTGTCCCCTCTCCATCTTCTCAGCTGCTTGCTTCTCCTCCCTTCCACCCCCAGCACAGGAAGGATGGATTTTTGTCTTCTAAGATGCCCTTGGAGCCCCATGGGTTGCTCCTGAGGCATAAGAGCAGAGGCCTGGCCCCAGTGAGTGCTGGCAACCCTGAGCCCTTTGCCAAGGCCAGAAGCAGTGCTCCCCTGGCCCCACCTAGTCCTGCTGATGAAGAGGTGAGTGAAAGGAGACCCTGTGCTGTGCCTTCCTCATCCTCCATTTTTTCCCCACAGTGTCCAGGCCTATTTTGAGGCTTCTCAGATAGTGGGGTTAGCCCTAGAGAAGCCTGCCATCACCACCATGCTTACACATCAGACTTCAGCTGCATTAGCCCATCTGAGGAGGCTGGTGGCTGCCTGTGGAGCCTCAACAATTGGAAGCCTGAGCTGTCCCTGCCTCCCCTCAAAGGCTCCACCTCCCCAAGGCCAGTGGTCCCCAAGTCCTATCCCTTCTACTGCGGAAAAGGTAATCACCTTCCTTCCACGCCATCGCCCCTACCCTAAGCCCTGTGTGGTCTCCCTGGCTCCTGTCCTGGCCCCTCTGTGCATCTTCTACACGGCTGCCCCAGGGACTTTTCCCCAAAGTAAAGCTGGTTCTGTCTACCTATGAGAGATTCTTCCTTCAATCTGGTGATTACTCCCATAGTCAAGTGTGAACCCCTCACTTTAGTACCAGAGCATTGAGCACTCTGTCTCCCACAGGACTCATCTCCTGCTGCCCCAAAGCTGGCCATAAGGGGTTCCCAGAATTGAATCTGGTCTTTCCTGCTACGATATCACCTCCACATTCTTGTTCTTCCTGGATTCCCCTCCTCTTTCCCTTTAGTCGCACTACTCCAGGTCTGCTCAAACGGCTCTACCTAACTAAACTTCCCTGTCTGCTGCCCCCCCAGGCAGGTCAGCAGCAGTGGCCACTGTGACTCCAGTACTCGGTGAGCATCTGACTCTAATGGCATCTGTCACACTAAGCAGAATCTGTTTTCTGCTTGGTCCTCTCTACGATGTCCAGCTGTGGCAGGATGGCCTCCAGGTCCACGTCTGTGGCTTAGGTACCAGGCACAGAGAGAGACTCATTATGGATGTACTGGATGGTGTGGGAGCTACCCCACATAGTAAGTGGTGGGGACACTACTGCCACCTGGCTTCAGAGGAGTGAAGTAGAACCAGCTTTTTTAGGTTTCCTCTGGCATGGTGCTGTCCCCAAGGAGAGTGGGGCCAGGGGCCTGAAAGCCAAGCAAACACTCAAGATTGCTGGCCTCATAATATGTCTTCTCAAAGCCCCCAAGGAAACAAAATCAAGATGTTGGAGGATTTTTCTTTGGGGAAAGAATTATTCTCAGCTTATATTTAGAATGGTACAGTATCTTCTACCTTGTGATTTAACTGACAGGAGACGTGTATTTAAGCTATTTTTAACCTGGAATCTTAGGAAGATAAAATCTAGTGATTAGATCATGAAGCTATTGTGTAATTTTTTAACTTTAGTAAAAAAGCATGCTGAAAGGGGGAAAGAGCCAGCTAGATTGATATGTTTCAGTTCTTTCTGTAACTTTAGACTTTTATTCTGAAGAAATCTATTGTCTTTGGAAAGGCAGCCAAGAGAGTGTGTGTATGTGTGCGTGCGTGTGTGCGTATAAAACTCACTCCATTCTCCATAAATAGCTTAATATTATGCTCTTCAAGTTGGGAAAACAGTTTAGAAAGAGCTTCTTTCACTCTATTGACAGCAACGACAAGGATTTGTACAGGACCTTAGCAACCTGCACTTTCCCATTTAGTTTTTAACAATCTTAGGAGGACATGATTACAGACAGTCTCCAACTTATGATGGTTTGATTTAGCATTTTTCAACTTTATGGTGGTGCAAAAGCAATACACATTTCAGTAGAAACCATACAAGCTAAGCTGCGCTATTCGGTAGGATAGATATATTAAACGCATTTTTAACTTAAGATGGGTTTATCAGGAATAATCCCATCACAGGTCAAGGAGCGCCTGTACTGTGATGATTATTTTCTGTTTTTTAGAAGGAAAAGAGATGGAGACAGCAGTGGTTGGATGACCAACCTAGGACCATCCAGTCAGGGTTACAGATGGTCTTTCAGGACAGGGCTCTCTTTTCTAAAGCATAATGGGTTTTTGTTTGTTTTTACTTTGATGCCCAAATGCAAACCATTTGGGTTATCCCCACACTGCGTTGCTGGAGACCTTACCTGGGAAGACTATGTTTGTTACCTACTACTGTACTAGAAACCACCTTAGTGGTTGCATTAAATAGCTACAGAGTCTTTGGGTCAAGAATTTGGACAGGGGTGACATTTTTTAAACCCATAGCAAACTGTTTTTCCTCTGATTAGATAGATCTAGGTTCACCGTTATGGAGAAAAAGAGTACGAACAAGCTAATCTCTAGAGAGACTTGCTAGCAGTGGGCCCTAGAAGTACCCTAGATTTCGCCACCTGCATGAGAAAGTAGGCTTACGGATTGTTCCATTTAGTTCCCCCTGGAAGTACCAGGTCTTAGAATAGGTGGTCCTTGCCATTCTCTCTTGGAGAGAAACACTCAATACATGTGTCTCTTCATGTAAGATCTGGCACCAGGGTAGGCTAGGGGCTTAAGTATTGTGTGGTTTGAGAATCCTCTGCCTGCTGTTTATAAGCTCTAACACCGTACATCTTGGAGGCATAATACTTCATCTGGCATAATCCTTCAGAGTAAAGATATTGAGAACTTCTCTGAAAGAGGAAAGCCAGAAAGATAGCTTCTTGGGAATTCAAAGTTTTTTTTTTTTTTTTTTTTTTGAGACAGAGTCTCACTTTATCATATTCGGTAGAGTTCTGTGGTGTCACAGCTCACAGCAACCTCCAATTCTTGGACTTAAATGATGCTCTTGCCTCAGCCTCCCAAGTAGCTGGGACTACAGGCACCCACCACAATGCCTGGTTATTTTTTTGTTGCAGTTGTTTAGTTGGCCCGGGCCAGGTTCGAACCCGCCACCCTTGGTGTTATGTGGCTGGCGCTGTAAACACTGTGATACGGGCGCCAAACTGAATTCAAAGCATTTTATCCATGAACTCAAAGGGTTCCCCTACTTCAAGGCTTGACCAAGGAGATGGGCACAGGATAGACAGGGTTTCAGACTTGGCAGGGTCATCTTGTGCCAACCCATCACTAACACAGTGGCATCTCCTTAAACACACATTGACCAGCTGCTTTATTCTTGGTAGCCAAAGGTGGCCCCAAATGACCTTTCATACCTCATTTCCCATGTGGTGTTCGTCTCACCAGCACTCTAGCCATGCTAGATTTTATCATTAGACCTTCATGAACTACTACTATACCTGTACCAGTCAGCATGGGTTAGGTCATGTCTGCAGTAACAAACATTCCCCCAATATTAGTGCCTTTAAATAATGCCAGTTTATTTCCCCTTCATCTTGCATGTTGATAGGTAGGCAGAAGTCTGTTCCATGTCATTGATAGTCATTTGGCAGAAGGAAAGGGAGCTCTGGAGGGCTTTACATCAACAATTAAATGTGCTGGCTCAGAAGTGACACATATCACTTTTGTTTACCACTCATTGGCCAGAACTGAACTCATGGCCTCACCCTACCTCAGAATGGCCAGGAGATACACAGTTCTACCTCGTGCCTAGAACATAGCCAGAAAAAACAGCAAATTGTATTGAGTAGCATTTGACTATCATGATATTCTCATTACTTGAGCATTGTTGCCCTCACTTTCGAATATCCTTTTCTCTTTCATTCATTGCTCACTCTCATTCATGCATCCATGCTCCCACCTACCCACTCATCAAAAGTTTGGTGAGCATCTGTCCTTGCCTAGTTATTGTTGTAGGTGCTAAGCATCTGAAGATAAAAGGGTTCTCCAGAGAAGTCTGTAATATTACTGGAGTTGTTCAAAGTCTACCCAACGTTTCAAGGCTGTAGCTAGACTTTCCAGGAAGATAGCAAGGGTTAATGGGTCCTCCTTTGACAGCATGTCATTGAAAGTTAAGCATAATAGTAACTTTTATTTAGTTATTATTGAGCCCTTACAATAAACCAGATAATTTGCTAAGAGTTCAATTTAACCTACACTACACCTTTACGTGGTAGGCTATATCACACCCACTTACAAATGAGTAATTTTAGCTTTACAGGGGTTAAATTACCTATCCAAGTTCATACATCTGCCAAGTGGCAGAGCTGAGGACTTGGGATGAGGCCAAGTCCTTAATCTTCAGTGACTACATTGCACTTATCTTTAATGCTCATACAGTTTGTTTCCCTGAATCACAGACTTGGAAACAACAGACCAAAATTCTTCTCTGCTCTGTTGTACTGTGAGTGATTTGAAAGCAGGGATTGTTTCCAGTGATTTCTGATCATTCAATTCCTTTCTGATGAATGGATTAATGAAGTAGAAAGAGAGGGAAAGAAAGAAAGGATAGAGGAAAGTGAAGAAGGAAAGAGAGAAGAAAGGAATGGAGGAGGTCGAGGAGAGAGGGGAGTTGATTTTCTTAATATGGAATGAAAGTCCTGCCAGCGAGTGGTATGCCCTTCGTGAAAAGCCAGGCATATACTCACATCCTTATGAAAGGTGTCCTGTGCAGCCTTGGCCCGCTCTCATAACCTGATCATCAACCCTGTCCCTCAGTCTTCTCAGCGCGGCTCATTACCACTGAAGAGGTTCTTCAGTCTACCACGTCTGAACCAACCACAATTAAATACACAGATGTATTCCTCCTCACTCGGCTGCTAAAAAGGAAATATTTTTGAAAAATATGACAACTCAGTATCACAGCTCTAGGATACTGGAGGAAGGAAGAAAGGGCTACAAAAGAGGCATTAAACAGAATTTTTAAAGGTCACTATCTGATTTTGTGTGTTGCTTTCCAAAGTGATATTTTGAGATTAAAAAAAGTGTGAATATAACGATTATGGCTAGCCTCTGTCCTATGCAGTTAAATAATGGTTTACATAGGGGATCAGCAACAGTTGGTAAGGCCTGAAAGCCTTGGCTTTCTCTGCAGCCTGGCCCTGCGCACCCAAGTCCAATTTCTTTTTCAGTATTGCTCAGTCTTTATCAAAGAATCTGCAGTCTTGTGCTGTTCTTATCTGGCGCCTGAGCCATAGACTATGTCCTATTTGAGGTAACCCAGATTCTGCTAATACACCATCTTGACATTTAATAAAGAGGCCACTGTTAGTCTTTCAGTCTCCAACCTCGAGGGTCAAATTGCTTCCTTTTGTGTTCACGCCATCAGGGCGTGTGTGTGCACACACGTCTGCGTGTGCCTTGTCTATGCACGCATGTGTATGTCTGTCTGGGCAGAATAATGCGTCTACTAGAGACTGTGTTGGCAACTTTCATCCTGGAGATTATGTGTAAGTGCCTAATTGCATTTGCTATTTAGCAATTAACCACTTGCAGGTGCAACTAGTTGTGAGCACAATTCTGCATGTGTGACTAATTGCAGGTGTAAAATATTCACCTCTTCAGTTCCCCAGTTCCCTTCATGGCTCAGTGGGGCTCGCTGATAATTCTCCCTCACCATCTGCGTTTAGACTCATCCTCTGGCCAGAGCATCTCCTCAGGAGAGATGCCATGCAGGGGAGGCAGAAAGGCTGTTTCAGAGCAAGAAGGAAAGGGATGGAGCAGAGTGCTGGAGAGACTGCCGGGAGTCAGAGGCTTGTCTGGTGAGCTGCTTCCCCACTGCTGCCCCTGCAAAGTAGTGGACTAGCTGGGTCCTTGGGCTCTGGAGCTTCCTCCTTGGTTGAAGTCCCCTGTGCTTTCTGAAGGGACTGCAGAGGGGTCTCCCTCTCCTAAGACCCTTTGCTCAGGCACTGACCCAAAGCCTGACAGGTGTTTATGTACGTCAGGAAGTTTGGATTCTCTCTGCGCTATTGCCACTATGCTGTGTGGTGGCTGCCTTGGTCTCAACAATTCATCTGCAAAGTGGGGGTGACGCCCTCCTCCATCTTCTTGTGGGCCCCAGGTGCCTCGGAGAGTGAGGTAAATGTGACTCCACTTCTGACCTTGCTGGCCTAGTGAAGATC
Source organism: Otolemur garnettii (assembly GCF_000181295.1). Classification (NCBI taxonomy): domain Eukaryota; kingdom Metazoa; phylum Chordata; class Mammalia; order Primates; family Galagidae; genus Otolemur; species Otolemur garnettii. The sequence goes on from NW_003852427.1 coordinate 5,396,150, forward strand.
AAATGCTGTGTCCTTCAAGGGAGCAGGGTGACTCTTAGGTGGCCATAAGGAGTTTCCACTGATAATACTTTTTTTTTTTTTTTTTTTAAGACAGAGTCTCACTATGTTCCCCTGGGTAGAGTGCTGTGGCACTACTGCTCACAGCAATCTCAAACTCTCAGGGAATCCCAAGGGATTCTCTTGCCTCAGCCTCCCAAGTAGCTGGGACTACAGGCACCCAGCACAGTGCCTAGCTATTTTTAGAGACAAGGTCTTGCTCTGGCTCAGTCTGGTCTCAAACTCATGAGCTCAGGCAGTCTACCTGCCTCGGCCTTGCAGAGTGCTAGGATTATATTTGTGAGCCACCATGCCTGGCCCACTTATAATACTTTCATGGTAGAATCCCAAAAGGTACAAAGAATGAAGAGATAGGAACCACAGTGGATCTCTGACCCTGAGCCTCTCACTGTGTGTCTGAGCCTCCTCTCTTGGCCAGTGGGAAGCGAGTCCCTAAGATGACTATCCTCCAGGTGGGGGTCTCAGGGGCCCTGCAGTTGTGAGCTTCCCTACAGCTGATCTGACTTCCCCACCCACCAAGCCACACCACCACATGGCTTTCTGAGAGTCCCTCGCTGTAGCTTGAAGCCTGGTGGGATGTGGGTTCAGTAAGGGAGGAGTGGGGGAGGCAGGGTCCAAAGGAGGAATGAAGGCCAGGACATGGCTGGGACAACATCAGGTGGCAAGCAGGTAACAAAGCGGAATAGTAAGTTCCCCAAGAAACCTCTCTAGAAGCTGAGGGTAGGGGATGAGCTACTTCCAGGCCCCAGAAAGGGAATTCACCTGGAGTTCCAGGGAGTAGGGGCCCTCAGTCCAAGGGTTTGCACTGAGCCACTGTACCACTTCAGAGGTCTCACTGCAGATCCAGGTGTATGCTCCCAGTGTGTGGGGAATGGGGAGGGAGAGTTAGGAGGCTGAACTGGGGAAAGGGATGCCGCAGGGAGGAGGGCATGAGGGTGGAGGCAAAGGGCCAGGTGAGGTAACAGAGGCAGCAGGGTTAGGTCCCACTCCCCCTGTGTCTGGAGTTAAGGTGGCCAGTGGAGAGCTGGCTGGGCAGGGAAGGCTGGGCCAGTGGGGCCAGCAGTCTGACATGCTGTTTTCATTTGAGTACTTGTTATTGCATGATTGAACTTAGCTTTCTAATTCTTGACTTCTGGGTTCCTACTCTGGGCCACTTCCAGTGGACTATACTAAAAGCTGTGTCCTGCCCCCTGGCCTGCCCTGTGGTGGGGTTCACTGGAGTGTACAAGCAATGTAAGGCAGCTGTTTGGTGCGATGGAGGTGAACTGGGCCTTTATGCCTTATTTTGTGAGATTCCAAAGCTCTTTGAAAACAAGAAGGAGGGCTTTTCAGCAGAATTTTCAGAATTTCATGCTACTTTTGTCTCAGGATTCCTATTCATAAAATGGGATAATAATAGAACCTATACCATAGGGCTATAGCGAGGATTAAATGAAATGAGTTAATGCTCAGCACAGTAGTTAGAAGCCCTCACTTAAGTGTTCATTACTCAAGTTACTCTTGTTACTGTTTTTGTTCTTAATTTTATTTTATGGAGGCTCCTGTGACCCAAGAACACCTGCCACCACACAGGGTCAGGATGTCAGTGTTATCTATTGGCTTTGAATGACAAGAGTCCATGATTCTGAGATCAGTACAGGCTAAGCCTGAATCATTGGTTTATTCACGACAGCAAATAACTTTGAGGCCTGCTGGGAAATGCCTGGTCAGGAGTCACGCACAATTCCAGCTAAGCAGAAAACATGTCTGTCCCAGATAATGGCTGTCAGACACAAATTTCACTCCCAACAACTTGGGGGTGAGACGCAAATAGGGAAGTCTGCATTTTGCCTGTAGCCTTAGATTATAAATTCAGGCTTAACACATCAGGTCAGGGGGCGATAGCTCAGATGCCAACTCTTCAGCTTTATTCCACAATCACAGGGAGTGACTCTTTTCCAAATGATTAAAGAATGTGAGCACTGGAAGAATCCCTCATGATTATTCCATGAAACCATCTTTTTCATTTGGGAAAAGTAGTGACAGTGTTCAGTGAATTTATCAAGGGTAGGCCAACTAGGGGTGCTTTATCTCTTAGACGGTTCCCTTTAAGACGTTCCTGTGAAATGCAGTGTGGCCTAAACAAGGCTTTCCTAATTGCCCTTCCTCACACTAAGCATATTCACTGAGGTATGTCTTGTCTCTGTGTATGGTGCTGAGCATCCCAGCTAACATGCAGCCAGTTCCAGTTGTGAGCTTGAGGGCCCAACTAAGGTTCAGCTTCAGCCAAAGCATGGGGAAACACTCAAGCAATGCCTTGATCCAACTTACACGTCTGGAAAATGGAGGCTGGGACAGAAAACACTTATTCTTCAGTTCATATTGGACCTGAGTCCAGCAGGCTCCAGACTTTAGGACTGAAAATGTTCTCTAAAGTATCAGGTTAATACTGTGAACTGTCCAGTTAAGGATATTAAAACATCCACATACACACACCCCTAAACAAAACCAAGAGAACTACTTTCTGGTGCATCATTCTTTAATGGAAGATCAGTTTAATATGAACTCACACACACACAAAGGGGGAAAAAGATACAATCTCAAAGTTTCAGAATTTAAATATTTAAAAATTTAATGTTTATGAAAATGTTTGTCAAAGTTTAATCTTTGTGCAAATCTCACTATATTACAGTTATCCCCCTGATGGCCATTCCTTTTCTTACCTTACACAACCCCTCAAGATATTTACCCAGAGGAAACATTGATCAGGAAATACTAGGCACTCACAGTTCTTCAAACGTTAGCCTGTTATGACAATAATAGTAATAACAATGACAACAATAAAATAATAATTGTAACATTTATTAAGGACATAGCATGTTTAGGTAATTACATGCATTAACTTACCTAATCATCAAAACTTTCATGGACTGAATTGTGTCCCTACAAAATTCCTATGTTGAGGCCCTAATCTCCATTGTGATGGTGCTGGAGAAAGGCCCTTTAATGAGGTAATTTAGGTTAAATGAGACCATGGGATAAGGATTAGTGTCTTTATAAAAAGAGGCACCAGAATGCTCCTCTCTGTGCACACAGAAAAAGAACCCTCATCAGAAACCAGCCCTACTGATGCCTTCATCTTAATTTGCAGCCTTCAGAACTATGAAAAAGTAAATTCTGATGTTTATGTGACCCAGACTTTGGTATTCAGTTATGGCAGCATGAGAAGACTAAATCAACCACCCTATGGGCACGTACTTTTAAAAGCTCCATTTTCCCAAGGAGGACCCTGATGCCCAGAATTGTGACTAGCTCGCCCAAGGTCAAATAGAAATCACAGAGTTTGGCCTTGAGTCTCAGCTGGCATCCATGAAGAAAGATGGCCTTACCCTGAAACAGGAGGGAGGCCCAAGTCTGGCTCTTCGGTCTAAGCCTGTAACTCTGCCCTTCTGAGACATTGTATAAGACTCTGTTGTGGAATACCTCCAGCCTGGGGGGCTGTGACAGTAGAGAGAGAACGATATGACGTCCTGGGAGCTGGACACAAAGTAGGAGGGAACTGAAGAGATGCGAGTGGTGCTGAACAAATCACTGCGTAGTCTTTGTATTAGCATGCCTTTGTCTTCAACTCTATGTATGCAATCTCAGTGCTAGAGCAGTCTAACTATATTGTTTTCAAAGAAGAGTAGCTAGCCTAATCAAATGAGTAAATATGAGCAGAACTAATCACTGTCGGGTTCTATAAATTGTGTCTTCAAGTGCTTACTGCCCTAATAAGAGCATCCACAGTAAGTGAACGCACCATCAGACTGAACACAGGGCCGTCAATACCAAAGATGCACACGCCTCCCCCCACCCCGTGTGGTTTTGACTTGTATTACTCACAGCTATTTGTATGTACAGTAATCCCTCCCCAACCACAGATTCTTTTTTCTTTTTTATGAAGTTCTGGTATCCTTGGATTTATTTCTGTACACTGGGAGAATTTCTGTTTCAGGATAGTAAGGTTTTGAGTCACTGCTGTTGGGCATAATTTAGAAACAGAGAAACTTGTGGGTGTTAGGAGAGAAGAAAGTGGGCAGAAGGCAGAAGAGAAGACGGTTTACAATTCAGTCTTTGAGGAAGACCTGGGAGTACTTTCTTGTGTCTGTGCCGCTCTGGGAAGGAGATTGAGATGTGCCTGACCCGAGAGATCAGAGTTCTCGAACAGGAAGGGGCCTGAAGGAGCTGACACCTCCGTGCTTTTCTGAGTACATTAAATAAAGATTCCTGCAAGTGTCTCAAACTTCCTGGTTACTGTGTGAGCCTGGCACGACAGGGGAAGCAGTAAGGCAAGATCAAGTAGCTGGTGACATAAATCAGAGAGGCTCTGAATAGTTGATTGGAGGAAAAGATAGGGGGAAGAAAAGGGAATTAGGGTGGTCCTTGGCTGCGCCAGAAAGGGAAAATTACAAATGCCTTATGGAAATTGTGGAGAGGGAGATTCTGGAAATGCTTTAGTATTCGAGGCTACTGAGTAAGAACTAACGTGGAAATCATCATTATTACTTTAACTTATGTGACATGCAATTGGTATTCTTTTTACATGTGACATTTTTATTTTTAGAAAGACTCTGTATTTATTAAAGTTACACACATCTGTTAACATGTCAGATAAGATATCTGTGTATATGGGTACATATAAAATGAAGGAAATAAAAAATAACTCAAAATAATCCAGAAACTACCACTGTTAAATATTTGGGGTCAGCTTGACTTTATATATATCTGTAAGCTACGTATCTTTACTATAACTAGAAAGACAGAAATTCTTTAGAAGTTGTAATAATGGTAATCCTCAAAACATTAATTTTGTTAAATGTAAGTGAAGAAAAATAAACTAATATGGAAGGAGCTGCTACCTTTGATAAATGCTTTTTCACCACAAAATACATATTATTTCCCAAAAGATTGTTTTAGGATTAAGATTAAAGATTAATTAAAGATTATTGTAAAAGCAATGAGATTTGAGTAATGATTTTAAACTTCATGTTTCAGTTTTAAGTATTTCTAATTAACCCCTTGCTACAAAAGATGAAGAAGTTGCTGTATTTCAGTTTTTTTCACCTTTCCCCACCTCCCTATTTTTGCTATTTTTTTTTTTGGACAGAGTCTGACTCTGTGCCCTGGGTAGAGTGCTGCGGCATCCCAGCTCACAGCAACCTCAAACTCTTGGGCTCAGGTGATCCCCTGGCCTCAGTCTCCCAAGTAGCTGAGACTATAGGCGCTGGCCACAATGCCCAGCTAGTTTTTCTATTTTTAGTAGAGATGGGGTCTGACTTTTGCTCCAGCTGGTCTTGAACTCCTGAGCTCAGGTCATCTGCCCACCTCAGCCTCCCAGAGTGCTCAGAGTATAGATGTGAACAACCATTCACAACTGCTAATTTTAAAAAATGTTTTCATTTTCATTTTTACAATAACTACAGAGTATTTTATTTCTGCGTTTAGAAGAATGTACTGACGCCCAGTTACTTTATCATAGTTTCTCCATAGTGAATCCATTAATTTATCTCTTGGTCAATTGAATTTCACTACCAAATAAGTTTTCCCCTTAGAGGGACTCTCCATTACCGGAGGTTTTATATTTGCAAGAACATCTGTATGGAAGTATAGCTGTAGTGAAGTCTGAGGCTGGCCTCTGCTTCCCTTTTGAGGTGGTTTACCTGTTCTCTTTGCTGACTGAATAATTCTCTCCTGGTCTATGAGGTTCAGCAGTTTCACCAGGCTGTGCATTTGACTCTGATTCTTCCTTCATTTTAAGGAAACGTTTTACGATTAGCTATCTGAATACCTTTTGATTTGTTTTTGTTTTTGGCCGAAGTCTATAATTTAATTTTTCTTCGTGTACTATTTTAAGCCTCTTCTTTGCTAATAACTTATTTTCTCCATGTTAATAGTTCAATTTAAAAAAAAAGTTCAATTTTAAACTCTATCACGTCTATAGCATTTTCACTGTATTAGTTTTACATTATAATCACCCCTTGGTATCTGGGAAGAGCTGGTTTCAGGATCCTGACAGATACTGAAATCCGAGGATGCTTAAGTTTCTGATAAAATGAGGTAGTATTTGCATATAATCTACTCACATCCTCCCATGTACTTTAAATCATATCTCTAGATTGCTTAGAATATCAAATATAATATGAATAGTTGTTATACTATATTGTTTCCATTGCTATATTGTGATTTTTTTATTGTGTTTTATTTTAATATTTTCAATCCGAGGTTGGTTTGAAACTCTGCAAAGTGAAACCTGTGAAAATGGAGGGCATTGTTATTTTGATCCATAATTATTTTTTTTTGAATCTACGATCCCCTTTTAAAAATTTATTTCTATTATCATTCAATTTTTAAGCTTTTGCATTATTATGGAATTCTTTTGAAAATCAACCTTTCTGGATCATTTTCTTTTACTTCTCAGGCAATGTTTTCTTACAAGCTGAGTTCTCTTTCTTTTTCATGCTATGATTCTCTTTCTCACTTTTATACACTTGGCAATGAGTTTGCATAAGAGCCTTGCTGTTGCTTTTCCTCTGCTCAGTCCGAGGGACAGCTCTGTGCAGACCAAGGGGAGTGGGCGATTTCTCCCTGGCCCCACCCGCCTTGCCTGAGGCCCATTTGCCATCACACCTGAGCCCAGGTATTCCTTCTGTCACCTTTCTGTGCCTGCTGGGGAGAGCTGGAAACTTCCTCTGGATCCCTGCTCACTCACTGGTGGAGGCGCTCTCTGTTCTCTCTCTTCAACTTTGTTAAATGCTTCCAACCAGGTGGGGGTAATGGTAAAGCCTTGGCATTCGGATTGTTTCCTGCTTCAGAGTGGAGCTCTGCACTTTATATTTCTATAAGGATATCAGCCATGAAAAGAAAAAGATTTTTTAAAATGCCCCCCCTCCCCGTGTGCTCCTTTCCACCCCTAGAGATGAGGGGCTCCAGAGGGATTTCCTGGAACCCTCCCTCACTTTCTGCAGGCACTGGCCTCACAGACCTGCGTGGTCTGCCTTCCTGACCCCCAGCCCTGTGCAAACCGCCCTCCCCTGCTGGGCACCCCTGCTCCAGGCCTGCTTTGTCCCTTGCTTGCTCCATACTCACTTTCAACTGTGGGCCTTCCCAACATCCTTCCCTCGGCCTGGGTCACTGCTCACCCTTCTTCCCTTTGTTCCCTAGTCAGAT
>NW_003852427.1:5403717-5405334 GCF_000181295.1 Otolemur garnettii
TGTTAAGACCTCAGAGGGACCCCAGGGTGTGGAAACCTGTGATTTACAGCTGGGACATAGGCCCATAGGCCTGAAGGGGTGATCTAGGGAGTGGCAGGCTGCTTTGTGGGGGAAATGATGGCCTGAAATCTGTTTTCAGGGCCTAGCTCTGTAGGAGTCTCTCACTTCAAGCTGTAAGCTTGTGGGAACTTGGCTTTGCCTTGGAGAGAGCCAGCCATGTATAGCTCTTTATGGGCAAAGGGCATATGCTTCAAAGCTCCCTCTCACATCCCGGGATGACACTGCCCAAGCTTCTGGTCAGTGCAACAGGAGAAAGCCTGTGTGTTCTTATTTCCTGAGAAAAAGGAATTAATGAAAGACAAACATCCCGTGAATGCTTACCAGGCATCTGCTGTGCGCCAGGCACTGTCCTAAGCATTTGAGCTTAAGCACACAGTGGTCCTTGCACAGTGGAGGGGTCTTTCCTAGTACTTCGGCTTCCAAAGTAAATGGCCTCAGAATCTCTTGGACTCAGAGCCCTGGCAGTTTCTGCCTAAAGGAAAGAGTGAGAGGTGTCAGACAGGGAAGGGATAGGCAGCCTTGACTTGTCTTACCCCATTCACGTCACAGCTCCTTGAGCACAAGCTCGGTCTCATTCTTCTCCACCCACAGAGAGCAGCAGATGGAGCAGGATCAGACAGGCCCTCTTGTTTCCATGCTGTCATCCCTGGACACTTGACTCCTTCACTCCTGACCTAAACTGCACTGGCACATTGTGTGGCTCCTGGATGCTCCTGAGGGAAGGGTGTGCTTCCAGCCCCATGTGTGCATCTCCACCCTTACTTTCTCTCTAGTGTTCGGGAATAACTGCTAGGCTCCCTGCTGTCAGCTCCACCAGTCCCTGGCCTGTCTTCAGGGATCACCTGCCCTGTGTTCTCCTTTTCTCAAATCCTCTCCCCAGGTTACACTTGCTCTGGACAATCCTAGCCGGAAGAGGGTTCTGCCTTGCTTCCTTCCTCTGGTAAAGCTGTGGGTCTGCAGTTTTTGCTCTCTGCCTTTCTAAGCTGAAGCAGCACAAGCATGTTGGCTACCCTGTTGCCAAAGCATGGCCTGGGAAGATATCCAGCCTCATCCTGATGCCAGGCGAGCAGAACCAGGGGAAACAGATAGATCTCCTCCTGGCCTCGGAGGGGACAGCTAAATTGCCAAGCAGCACACTAATGGAGGCTGCTGACTGCACAGGTATCTCTGGGTTATAAATGTCCAGCACCAGAGAGCCTCCTAAGTCACACAGAGGACAACTTTATGATCCAGAAAGTAAAGAACTAGAACAAGATCAGCTTGTGACAGAAAGCAATTGATCGGGGCCTGGAGAGAGTTGGGCCCAGGAGCTCAGAACTCCATAAACCATGAGAGCCCAGTGCTTCCTGAGGGGACCCGTACTGCCCACGGCACGGGAAGCTGCGTGAGCTCTGCAGGGATGCTCAGAGCTGGCCCACAGCACAGACCGGAGCAGGGAAGAATGCCCACTGTGCCGCCCCACCCCCGAGCTTTCTCAGTGACCTTTGCACAGCTGTGTCATAGAACTTCCCTTGTGGCATGTGCACTGTATTTTCTTTTATGTCCCATTGTGGTTTT
>NW_003852427.1:5405689-5411571 GCF_000181295.1 Otolemur garnettii
ATCCTAAGCCACTAGGAGAGTGCAAGTTAAGAGCACAGTGAGATAGCACTGTACACCAGTCAGAACGGCCCACATGAAAGTCAGTGATAATAACAAGTGCTGGTGAGGACAGGGGAAAACGGGGTCATTTTTATTGTCGGCTGGAACGTGAAATGATATTATAGTCTCTCTGGAAAAAAGAGTATCACAGCTTGTATTGATCATATGACCCGGAAATGGCACTCTTTGGCATTTTAATTGTGCTTTAAAAATAAGTTTAAAAAATTCATATGTAATTCACATGTAGAAAAAGTGGACGTGCAAATGAACATGAAAAAAATATCTCCTGCCACATCGATGTACCTAGTGTTATTATTGTGTGTGTATGTCTTTGACGAAAAACAGTGCTACCTACTTTGATGACTTTTTTTAACAATATATTACTCCTCCCCTCCACATCAATGGGAGCTTATCTTACCGTGTTAACACTTGCCATTCAGAAATGCTACACCACTGTGCCCTTCAGACCTGGTGAGTTTTTCCCTAACTTTACAACAGCTATCACTGTAATTCTTTTGATTCTCTAGTAGTATGGTAGCTGAAAAATGCCATAGAATCAGTCTTAGTTATTTTGACTTTGTTTTGTAAAATCCGATTAGCAGTTGAACTATAAATTTATTTTTAGTTCTTCTTTTGGGAATGCCCGTTTATGTTCTTTACCTATTTTCCCCCAATGATTTTAATGGAATTAACCTTGGTCACATGTATTTTATTTTTTCTAGTTTCATGATTTGATTAAGAACTATAGTTTTGCAGCAAAGTTAAAAATTTTTATGTAGTCTATCAGGTTTTTTTCTTATGTATTTTCCCTGCAGTCCCTTTTCAAAAGTTCTTCCTCACTCTAAAGTTGTATAGTCATCTGTGTTCTGTCATACTACTTTCAAGGGACTCAATTTTTCATTTAAATATTTAATCCAGCAAGGATTAATTCGGGAATTTAGTATAAAGCAAGGATTTATCTGGTTTCCCAGGGGCTAACTTGTAACTTAGCCTCTTTCCCTGGGTAATTCACCCTTTGCCATCATTGTCCCTGTTTCCTTAGGTGTCAGGTCTGTTCATTGTCACTGAGAAGGTCTGAGAGTATCTGATCCAACTTGTGAATAGCGTAGTTTCTCTCTCCGGCAGTATCTCTGTTATTTTCCACGATGTGTCTGGGGTCTCCTTGTGCTGATTTTGCCTGGTGAGCCCATCTGTCTGTACACAGAAACCTTTATCTTTAGCTCAGTAACATTTTGTTACGTTGAATCTTTCATTTATCTTCTGCTTCATTGGTGGCACGTTCTATTTTAGGAATCTTCATTATCTACAAGTGGTTCTTCATTTTCTATTTTCCAAATCTTTCACCTTCTGCTCAGTTAGTTTAATTCCTTTCATATTTGTTTTCTATATTACCAACTTGATATGCTGAAGTTCCGATACTATTCTTTCTTGCCTGCGAAGTGGCTCTGTTTCTGTGATTGCATTTTTAGTTTCCTTCCTGTTCTTCCATTTTGAATGCACATTTCTAATCCTGCTGATTTTCCCCTCTTGTAACTTTTGGCGCCTCTGACTTAGAGGCCCTGCTTGCTTGTCCATTCCTGAAATATTCCTAATTCTTTCTTCTGAGGTGTGAAGTAGCTCATTTAAGGTACTTTAAGTGGCATCCTCTGATGCTACTGAATGATGTTCGCATTTGTGTAGTAGCTGGGGTTTCCCCTTTTACCCTAGAGCAGGATGGACTTTGCTGAGGCCTCGTGAGGCTTCACAGACATGGCGAGGACCTTGTCCTGGGACTCCATTTCTGTTCAATTTGGGGTGGTTTAATTCCCTTCTCATTTTGCATCAGCTGTGGAGACTCGTGTATATAGGTACAGTCAAAATTTTCCTATCTAGATTTTCCCTTTGATGTATCTCCCCTTTGCTCAGAGGGTATGTTCCTTTGACCTAAAGTAAAGAAAGCGTCTAGTTCTCTGGCTCTTCTAGTCTGATGCGCTACGTGAAAAATACAGTTCCCTGAACACACTGTTTCTGGGGTGGTACTGTCTGTACCCCTGTCTCACAAGGTGCTTTTTCCCTAAGACCATAGCTCTCAGATTCACGGTACCACTTCCAGTCCTTGGAGAGCTGTGATCTGCCCGGTCCTTTCCTGGGTGGGGAAGAGTTGTATGTAATGAAATGGAAACTTTCCCGACTTACAGCATGACCTGATTCCTCGCTGGTAGTAGCCCTGGGTTTCTGGGGCAGGGGCGGAGGGTGGGCCTTCTTACCTTTCTATTCAGGCATTCAGGCTGCAGGGTCAGGCCCAATAAGCATGTTCTAAGCCAGGGTAGCTTTTTCAATTCCTCTCCTATATAGATACCTCCTACCCTTTCTGACACTGGGTTGTTTGTCAGTATTAATTTGAATAGAATATGTTACAAGGTTTCAACATTTGTCTGTCATCATAGTAATTTTGCTAAACTGTGAGTGCTTGGGGCTGCTCTCCCCATTCTGAGCCAGAAACATCTTAATGCAGTGTGTTAAATCGTTTGTTTATCTGTCTGTCTCCCCTACTGTTTGTGAGCTTTTTGAAAGAACTGCAATCTGCCACTACCTCAACAGTGCCTAACACAGTGTATGGTTCGCAGTGTTTAATAGATGTGTTTTTAAAAAAATTAAACTGGGATGGGATTGTCAAAGTTAAGAATGTAGAGATAGAGAAAAAAATGATCAGGGATAGAACACCGGACTTTGGGGCACATGGCGGCAGCAGGAGGAAGAAGATAAGCCAGGAAGGGGGACAGAGAGGTCGCAGGTGGAGAAGAAGGAAAAAAGCAGAGCAGGAGCACAGGGCACCTGCTGGCGGGAGAAGGCTGGGCGGGAAGACGCGTCCTGCATGGTGCCGGCAGCCACGCAGCTGCGAAGGAGGGTGAGTCGGGTGGATTTGAGGCCTGGACATCACTGGGGGCTTTCAGTTTCAGAGCCATGACGGAGTGGGAAGGCTTAGTGGGTCGAGGAAGTGGAAGCGGTTATGTATAGACTTAAAAAGGAAAAGGAAAGAAGAAAGGGAGCTTCAGGGGAAATCAGCATGCCAGAGGTTGGTTGTTTCGGCTACTGTTGTTGGAGTGGGGAAGATTTGATCAGCTTTATATCCTAAGGGAAGTAGATTGTGACTAGAAAGAGCAATTTGCAAGACAGAGAAGGAATATTTGACACAGCCAGTCTGAAAAGGATGAAATCAGATACAGGAGAGAAAGGCTGGTCTGAGAGCTCCTTGGGGCAGGGACGCCGACAGACTGTGGTAGAGATGCCTTAAGGTGTCAAGAGGGGCAAGGTGCTCACTCTTCCTCTCTTCTGCATCTCAGTAAAGGAGGAGGGGTCATCTTCAGAGGAGGGAAGGGCAGCACGGAGTCCAGGCCTTCTGAAGAAGAATGACAGTGCTCCCTGGTGGCCTTCGACCCAGACCAGGGCAGAGGAAGCCTGTAAGCGTATGTGGTGCAGCAGCACCAGGGAGCCGCTAGCATCTTGTCTAGGTGGCCTGGGGCCCTGTGCTGATGCTGACCGGCTTTCTTGAAGGCTAGTAAAGCTTTCAGGAAGTGGCCCGAATGAACCAGGAGGAAGGCTCTCCCCTGGAGCAAGCCCGCTCTTTCCATTTTTTGGTGTTTCAGGGTATTTCTCCATACTTCCATCTCTAGAGATATTAAGTACATGGGCTGCAGACACACAGCAAACTGACTGTGGAGGTGAGCCTCATCCTGAGTCCCCTGGTCCCCAGGGTGGTCCTCTCCAGACACTGGCAGTGGTTCTCTCGCCCCATCCATGCACAGCCCTGCACTGGCCATTTACTTCTCCAAGGACTGACTTGAATCTGGATAAAAATGTTCAGATGTGAAAGACCCAGCTCTGAACTTAAAACATGGCCTTCTGTTGAAAAACAAGATTTCTCCTAATTAATGAATTAATCAATTAATAAACAAAACATCTCTTGAGCGCCTTCTGTGTGTCAGGTATTGACGTCATGAAGGTGATGAGACATCGTTTTGCCCGTGTAAAAGGATGTATATCTTAATGAGGGAAACGCATATAAATAAAGGCCTATAGGGGAAAACAATTAATCCAAGAGGTATACAGTCCATTCAGATGAGAGGCAGAGGGATAGATTGAATGACCTCTGGAGCCCTGTCCCAAGCAAGTAATTTCATTATACAGCAGGACCTGCAAATTGGCTTTTCCTTTCAATAGTCTTCGTCACCCTTTCAAACAAATAATTAACCATGCAAAAATAAGGCAGCGTATTCTAGAACTCAATTCTTAGTACTACTCTCCAGAGTCCTCGAACTGTGCCCTGGGGTTGGCATTGTTACAAGAAGCTCTTGATGATAATAATGCCTGATACTGTGCAATTGTGTGCAGTTGGCCCTCCTTGCACGGTTCTGTGTATGCACATCAATTACACACATTCGGTATAATTTGTCTTTTTAAAAATCACACCTTCTATTTCACCCCAAGAAGATAAATGGATCCTGCCTCGGTCCCAGTTCCATTGATTTTTTTGTGGTCCTATGGTGAAGCTATTATCAACACTAATCTCAAACTCTGCTAGGAGCCAGGAAGGCCTTAGAATACAGAAGACCAATTTCTGCAACTTCCACCTTCTTTTTCTTTTCACAGGCTTTTGTTCTGACTTCCCTCTTCATCTCATTTTCAAATATGATTTGATTACCATCCTGTGAGGTCTGAGTAACTGGCTCTGAGCAGACACCTTTTCGATGTATCTGACCTAGAGGAGGGTGGTGGCGGCCTCTCCTGATGGTGTGCTGACCCTCCTCGGGGCACGATGTCCCTGCAACTTTGAAGCCTCACTCCAGGGCCCCTCTCTGTCTGACAGGCTGAGGTGTGAGCAGCCAGGCGGGGGGGAGTCTGCCCCTTTCATCTTACAGCTCTCCAAATTACTTTTCTAGGAAGGAGAGGAAGCAAAGAAGAAACAAGAGGATTGAAATCAAGAGGCTACAAGTTATCGGGGAAGCTGTTAACAGTCAGCTTGCTGTTTGAAGATAGGGGCAGCAGTGGTGATGTGTAGGATTGCAGTGACAAACAGCAGCCTCCTGTCCCACAGTTCAAGTACTCCGGAGAGTAGTACTAAGAATGAGTTCTAGAATACTCTGCCTTATTTGTGCATGGTTCATTATTTGTTTGAAGGGGTGATGAAGACTATTGAAAGGAAAAGCCAATTTGCAGGTCCTGCTTTATAATGAAATTACTTGCATGGGACAGGGCTCCAGAGGTCATTCCATCTGGGGAAGAGTGCGAGGGGTTCTGCACTCGTCTGGCTCTTGCACACCTCTACCTGCTGCTGGACCCAGGACTTGAAGAGATCATATCCCAGTTAAAAAACATTGATTAATTTTGAGAAAGTAAACATTTGGTTCATTAAAATATTTCCAGGAATACAAAGGGTAAATAGCAAAGTCTTCACTCACTGCTGACCGTAAGCCCAGTGGCCTCCCAGAGCGCTACTCTCACCGGGTTCTGTGGAGTCTTTCAGAGACAGTCTGCACGTCTGGCAGGCCCTCAGTTTCTCACTGAGCTGCTGCTGTTGCCCTTTCTCCTTCTCCTCCTCTTTCCACGATAATATATCGTATATATGATTTCATACCAAGACTCATAAACCTGCCTCATTCTAAAGGGTAGCCTCGTATTCTAATGTATGGATGCACAATAACATATTTCTAGTCCTTTATTAATAGTTATTGCGTTTGTTTTCAATCATCATACCATCAAAAAGAATGATGCACAAAAGGATTGAAAGCAGAGGCTTGAACAGGTATTTGTTAACAACCATCATTCACAATAGGCAGAGATGGGAAACAACCCATGTGTCCATC
>NW_003852427.1:5411618-5427592 GCF_000181295.1 Otolemur garnettii
GTAGTATCTGGACATCAAAAGGAATGAAATATTGATTTATGCTCCAATGTGAATGGGCCTTGAAAACATACATTACTAAATGAAAGAAGCTGGACACACAGGACGAATGTTGTATGATTCCACTTCCACAGGGTACCTAGAAGAGGCAAATTCATAGAGGCAGAAAGTACAATGAAGATTACCAGAAGCAAAAGAGAAAGGGAACTGGAGATTTATTGTCTGATGGGCACAGAATTTTATGTTGGGGATGATGAAAATATTTTGGGTGTAGATAGTAATAGTGGTTATTCAACTATTGTATAATAGTGGTTATTCAACAGTTGTATAAATAGTGGTATTTATACAACTGAATTATATACTTACAATAGTTCAAATGGTAGGTACCATGTTGTGTATATTTTAGCATCATAAAAATTGACAATAAAAGATAGGGATATCTTGCTGAAGCCTAAAAAAAAATAGAATATTGCCAGGTGTGGCAGCTCAAGCTTGTAGTCCCAGCTACCAGGGAGGCTAAAGGGGGAGAACTGTTTGAGACCAGGAGTTTGAGTCTAGCCTGAGCAACGTAGTGAGGCCCTGTCTCTAACAATACAAAACAAAACAAAATAAAACAAAGAGACTGCTGCAATAAACTTTCTTGTGCAGTAGCATGTTCTGTGGGAATGCAAGTATAGCTGTGGGATACATTCCCAGAAATGAGGGTTATGGAGTAGGAAAGTGTGTGCATTTTAAATTTTGATATACGACGCCAAATTTTCTTTCAAAAGACTATTAGTAATACTCCAGCACCCAAGATATGAGGGCTAACGACTATCTGGCATCAAACATTGTGATGTTTGCCTCCCTGACAGCTGAAACATGATGTCCCTTGTAGATATACTTCGCACTTCTGTTTTGTGCTTAGGCCATGTGCATGGTGGGTGAGAATTCATGGATCAGGAGTCACTTTGGAAACAAGTCTGGAGCAGCCTAGAGGCAAAGGGAAGGCTGGTTGGCTGAGGTGTGGAAGAAGGATGTCTGACTCAGTTTACCTCCTACTCAACCTCCCTGAAGTTGACCTGCCTGAACCTCATTGTGATTCACAGGACCATGGAATGGCATCTCAGGAGAGGACCTACGGGGTCCAGCTGCCCATCACAGTAGCAATTCTTTAGATGATCCCTTACCAACCTTGAGCACCTCTGTACACAGCTTGCGACTGAAAGCCCACAGTTTTCCTGATCGTTACACATAGAAAAGTTATGCTTCATCAACCTTCAATGTGCTTCAGTACCTCCTGGTGGTCTCCAGCTCCTCATCTTAGATCTTCTGAAGAACCAGAACAAGTATACGTTTTCTTTTAGTAGCTCTTTGACTAATTACTTATAGAAAAGGCCTGAAATAAATATTAGTGATCTATGATGAATGATCTGCAAACTCCAATCACTGATGTTCCTATTATCCTGTGGTTCCACAACACTACAGAATACTTTGGAGGGGACTTCCTCAATTCACAAGACACTGGGTGGGTCCTCTGGGATGCAGCCCCACCCTGGGTCAGTGCAGGAAGTGGACGGTCACCTGCACGCCTTGGTCTCTTTCATGGGATGTGCGGCAAAGCTCCCTGATTTATAATTTATACGTGTCCTGTGTGAAGAGCACCTTCTCTTGGCTTCAATCCAGAACTCCAACCCCCCATGATCAGTCTGAGTCTTAGCTTACTCACCAGCATTTTAGTCATTTCTTCCAGCTTCCTGTCACCTCCTAATTTGATATACATCCTCTTAAATATTTCCCCTCTACTTTATGGATTACAATGTTGATCAGGTCAGGACCGAGGGCAGCACCAAGTGATGACATCCCATTTCTCAACGCTGATGGGATACAGAATATTTAACAGAATTATTACTAATGGGATGGCTGAGGCCCTGGCCAGCCTTCACATCCATGACAAAATCAGGGGGCCTCCCATGCAGTGCTGACATCAGGACGGAGCTGGATTGTGGGAAGAGGTAGGCACAGAACAGGAAAGCCCCGATTGACGTCTAAGCTCTCACTTCCAAGGAAGAAAAGAGGGTGAAGTAGCGGTGGAAGCCGTGCAGAGTAGCACGTTGGCTCGGCGTGTGGAACTGAAAGAGGAGAGAAAGCTGGGTGTGTTCAGGCGTGTAGATGCAACGTGAGAACGATCGGAGCAAACAGATGTAGTGCTTACTATGAGCCAGATGCTGCCTGTTGTCCTGTGCGCACTTACAATATAAACTCATTCAATTCTCGCACTTTCCTACGAGGCAGACATAGTTGTTATCCCTGCTTTACAGATGAGGACACTGAAGCACAGAGAAACGTTAAATGATGTAGTTGAGTTACTCTGCCAGGGTTTAGACCCAAGCAGGCTGCCTCCTTACTGTGTCTTAACCACTTCACCCTACAGCTTTGAAAAACACTGCCTTCATCTTATATTATTGAATACGTTTCCCAAAGTTCACCGGTCTGTTTGGCTATTTCACTCTTTGAAAGTGGAGTTCAAAATCCTGAGGGATTCTAGACCTCAGGGTAATCTCCCCAGGGGTAATAGTCCCTTGTGGAATCTTCTCAGCAAAGTGGGAGAGGTGAAAGTTATTGCTATGAGGCATTGTTAAACAATCCGCCTCACAAGGTGGCATGTTATGAAGGTGTGGGTGGCATTTCCTTGTCAAGTGGGAGTGGCACGGGGCCAGCAGGGAGAAGACCTGGATCTGGGGAGGGCCAGGCCACCACCTGACACCTTGGTCCTCAGCTGCTTCATCTGTGAAGAGATGAGGCTTGCCTAAATGACAACTTCTGTCTTGTTATTTTGCTTCATTGAAAGTTCAGTGTGTCGTGAGATGGGGGTACACAACTCTCACCTCTGGATATCAGAAAGATGAGTTCATTCAGTGCCCACAGACCCTTCATTGGAGGGGTGTGGCCGCAGGGCCACGGGCATGTCTAGCCAGTTTTACTGTGTTGTGGAGTCACAGAGCCATGGGTTGCTGGGGGAAGAGGAGCAGCCCAAACCCACATCCCTTCTTGTCTGACTTGGAGAGCAGGGATCCAGGCGCAGATGTGAAGGCGGCGCTTGCAGCCCTGCCTGTGATTAGAAACTCCTGGGAAGTGTTGCGGCCTTCTAACTTCCTGGCCTGTCTCCAGAGTTAAATTCAGTTCTCTCTGAGTCACCCGAGAGCTACGACTTAGACTACAGGGTGCAGAGCCTTGAAGAAGAAGGATAGGGCCTGGGCTTTCACATTTTTACCAGTTTTCTGGGGTGATTCTGATAACCGTCAAATTTGTGAATCAGTGCTCTGGGGTAGGGTTCAGAGAGCCATTTCTTAAAGGTCCCTGGTGTTTTATCATGCAGCTATATATATAATAATATAGGTATATATATATAGCTATATATATATAATAAAGGTATAATTTGAGGGCTTTCCTATATCTAGCTGTTTGAGATGCAAAGAGCAGCAGAGGACGGGGAATGAAAGGTAGGCTTCAGTGAGCTCAAGTAGGTTCAGAAAACACTGAGCTTTTCCTGTGGCTGAATCTGCAGGCACTGAGCCTGGGGACCCCGGCCCTGGTAGGACAGTGTACAGCTGCCTGAGAAGCTTGTTATCCGAAGACATTGCTAAGTTTTCTAATATTGTCATGCAGAAGCAGTGTTAAATGTTTAGCCAGCTTATCACCCAATTTTGTTTCTTCTAATTTTGTTTTAATTGTTCTTGCCTTAAGATTTATAAATTCTAAATACAACTTAGAACATTACTTAAATCTATTCTGTTTTTTAAAACAAAGATGTTTCTGTTGCTGTTTTAAATAACCTTTTTGTGCGCAAGTGGTACATACTATTATTTGGTTTTTCAATCAAGTAATATACAACAGTACAAATGAAAAAAGGAAAAGAAAAAAAAACTCCTTCAAATTTCCCCATGCAGAAGAAATCATTAGCATTTGGTGTACAGCTATCTCTTAGACAGGAAGATAGCTAATTAGGTAAGCTGAAACCTGTTTGCAAAAATAGAATCGAACCATACACGTTTTTAGATTAAAAGCAATAGGTTTGGTTTGAATTTAATAGATTAAGAAATTAAAATGAAACTGCAAAAATTGCTGAAGTTCAGAAATAGTTTTCTTCACTAGAAGTTATTTCAATTTCTGTGAAGTTGTTTTGAGGGGGGTAAGATGAGATTTATTTGTATTTTAGAAATTTTATAGTATCTTATCAATTTCCTGCTGCCCTCCCAGGTTTCTTATGTTACCACTGATAGGAACAAGGTTGGTGGCCAAGCACAGTGGCACATGCCTGTAGTCCCAGCTACTCAGGAGGCTGAGACTGGAGGATCACTTCAGTCCAGGAGTTCTGGGCTGTAGTGCACTATGCCGATCAGGTGTCCACACTAAGTTCAGCTTTAATTTGGTGACCTCCCGGGAGCAGGGGGCCACCAGGTTGCCTAAGGAGGGGTGAACCAGCCCAGGTGGGAAACAGAGCAGGTCAGAGCTCCCGTATGATCAGTAGTGGGATCGCACCTGTGAAGAGCCACTGCACTCCAGCCTGGGCAACATAGTGAGACCCTGTCTCTAAAAAAAAAAAAAAAAAAAAATTAAAGAAAAGGATTTGTTATAGTTGCTACATTCTGTCCCCTGCCAAAGGACTTTCTCCTTATCTACTCAGCTGCCATTGTCTGCCGTCCACCATGGTTCCTTTGTTCTTAAAGTGTCTGTGAATGTCTTGGGGGATTTTGTTAAAGCAAGGATTGTGGTATAACAGGGCTGAGGTGGAGCCCAATATTTCTGTATTTCTAACCCTCACCTCCCTATGATGTTAAGAACCACATGTGGATAGAAAAAGTCTAAAAATTTTGTTTCTACTCCATAGATGACCAGATTCCATTCTCAGGTATTCCCCCCAACCCCCGCCACACACACACATAACTCATGGTGCTCTGTTCCCTGAAGTTCTGAGAATGCCTGAATCTTTTGACTTATTTCTATACATAGGATTGGGGAGCAACATGCCTGTGTTTAAAATATATGGGGCACGTGGATTCCTTTGCTCTGAATCATGGGCATTGCTTCAGCGTCTTGCCGTATTGAACGCTGCCGTGGTCAGTTTAGGGCAAACCTCCTTTTTACCTCTGTAAGGTGATTTGCTTTTTTCTCCCTGGATGCTGGGGGTTCCTTCTGTATCTCCAAGTCTTACTAATTTCACCAGGATGGGTCTTGATTAGATCTTGGGATATATGTTGACTTTTTAAAGTGTCGTTTCAGGACTTTAATTGGGGAAACCCTTCTTCTGTCTGTCTTGGGTGGTTTTTGGATGTATTCCTGGGCGTCTCTTCTCCATGGTGTGTTCATGTGATGCACAGGACTGTGCCTTATGCTGAGGGTGCCCTAGGTGGTGACACGCTGAAGCTGCTTCTCTGCCTCCTTCACCATCTCTTCTGGAAGCTTCTCTCAGCCAAGAGGCAGTGGAGATGGGAGTTAGGGGAGGCACAGACAGAGAGAAGAAGACCCTCTGAGCAGGTTCCCACACTCCCCTGACTTTGTATGGCTCTCACGTTTTTGCAGTGTCCTTTACGATGCCATATTCGCATTTAGAGAAACCCCAATGCTGACCAAAGTCTAAGGAGATTTGGAATCAGTTAGAAATGATCTTCCAAATTCCATTGCATTTTCTACTGTGTGGTTCATGGGGCAACCATTTCTTTATTTTAATGAAGACTGATTTTTCTTCTCTTTCTTCCTATCCCCTGTTTTGATGGGTTTCAAGAGGGTGAAGTATAGAAAACCCATATCCCGACAAAGCATTCCAAATATCTTTCAGTGGATGAGACTACTTAAACTTGATTTTCATGTTCTTTTCTCTTAGTTATTCCCTGCATGGGACAGCCTACCAGAGTTTTCTATGTTCTTAGTGAGAGACCACTCTGTCAGGAGGCAGCAATTCATCTGCAGGGGTCTTGTCCAGAAGGAATCGATGATCTCCAGAAAGTGAAATGTAAACATTCAGTACCACTGAGCAATGCCTGGGCAATGGGGCCTTCAGTTCTCCCGGACAGAGTAGCCCTTGCTTAGCCCCCAGGAGCTTGGCACCGTTACTGTGTGGGCTGCCCTCAGTGTCCAGTCTGGTGCTCATACTTCTTATGTTTTACAGGAGAACAGAGACTGTTGCCTGGAAATGTTTCAAAGTGACCAAAGCTTCTTTTCTCAAATATATTTGCTCCTGAGGTTTCAATACTGTTGGCTATTGTTCAAATTTGGTTGTCCTGACTCAGTAGATTGTGTGTACCCAGCAGGCCAGGCCACAGTCCTCCAAGATGGGCTTCATGGCTACAGTGCTAAGTGGCACTGGGTGAAGTGACCCTTTCCCGATGGCTGACTTGTAGGTACTCACTTAGAACACCCTCCACTGATTATCTTTTTCTGGAATGTTCATAAATGTGTACCACCAATTAAAACAAGAAAAATCCCCTTTCCCTCAGACATTTAGCTAAAGATATGTAGGAAGAAATATTATGGCTTCAGAAAACATCATTTTCTTTTACCTGTCTGTCCTGGCTCAGTCTAGGAGGTGGTTCAATTTGTTGCATTAATCTTCATATTTTACCACCCATCTCCTCAGTTAACATGGCTAGTAACAGGGACACATGGCAACAGGTATCTGGCTCTCTGTCCCCACTGCCCTGTCTCTTGTAGCCGTGTCAGTCCTATGAGGGTCCCCCAGGCCCATTCCCTTAGAGGGGGAATAAATGTCACCTCAAGCTTCTCAGCTTGTTTCTCTGCCAAGGCTGCATTATTGGCAAATGATGAGCGAAGAGGAAGTCAAAACCCACTGAGCCACTGACCGGATCCTCAGGTGAAACCCACATACGCCCACCATTCGTGTGCTATTAGTGCACAGCTGTGCACAAACAGAGACTGTTGGCTGGAAGTGTTTCAAGATGACCAAAACCTCTTTTCTTGAATGCATTTTCAAGCCATGACATTATAATAGATGTGGTGCCTGAGCACATCAGAATGAGACCCTCTCAACCTCCCAAATCATCGATTTATGATTGGCTGGAACCGGGGTAGGAGTCATTTCCGTTTGTCAGAAGGGAAAGCTGAGAGCGCAGGAGGGCAGTCACTTACCCACCTTATTTATATACCAAAACATGAACAATGGCAACAACCCCACTGTTCGGGACCTTAGTAACAGGTATCATGAGACTGGGTGGTGAAGAGAGGCTTGGCCCGTGGCACCGCAATTGTGTGGTCTACCCTGCAGTGTTCTCTCCCGCTCACCTCTCGCTGGGGCAGCTGTGCTATCAGCGACTGCCTGCCTGAGAATGGGAAATGAGCAGATTGCAGGCCCTGGGAGGTAGCAGCCTGACCCGCTGCATACTGAGGAGTCCGTGTGTCAGAGGACACTTCTGAGAGCGCTGGCAGTGATTTAGAGAGACTCTAAGGTGAAAGCAGGGAGGGGGAGAGGAAGAGGACGTGTCAGCCATTGGACTGAGAACCCTGGGATCATGCTGTATTAGGAAAGAGAGGTAAATTTGTCTAGCCCTCTGCCTGTAGCCAAGGTTGCAATCACCCCTTCCCCAACCCAGCCCCAACTTAGCTCTAGAAGGGTGCTTATTTCCAAATATCTCTGCTAAGAGAGTGTCTCCAACCTTCCTTGGTAACCAGTGGCCAGAGTTACAACTGCAGCACTATTTCCTCCTGGCTGTGGATTTAGCACATTGTAAACACTAGAATATAAAACTGACTCGGTTGCACATGAAGCAAGAGAGCTCATTCCTGCTTAAACTCGGGTACTTCAAAAAACTCTGATGGAATAAGTCACTCTGGAAGTAGAAGATGTGATTCTGTGTTTCTGTGGCCCTATGTCTAGTGACAGTGTAGGAAATTACCCAGAATCTACACACTGCTTCAGGGGGAAGGCAGAAGGGATGGGCTGTCAGGGAGGGACAGGTGGAGGTGGGGTGGGAGAGGTCTGCTTTGAGTGTCAGGATATCTGAAGGGCCCAAAGGGTTTTCCTACCTACTTCTAGGGGTCTAGGGCATGGGCACCTGATCTCAGCTCAGCTAACTGGATGCTCCTGACTAAAGTTTTGACTCTTGAGGGAGAGACGCACCGATTCAGGCAGAGTTAGGGCATTTGCTGCAGCATTGTCGAAGCTGATGCATATTCATCAAGTGTGTGGAGGGTTGGCAGGGGCAGCAGGGCCATCGGGGAAATCAGCCAGGTCCACACTGTCACTGTGACGTGGCCCAGGCTCTGTGCCCCAGCCTGCCTTGATTCTGAGAACTTCTCTATAGCTTTTCAAAAGGCGGCCTTCCTTTGCTGATTCTTTTATTTGCAATTTCTGTTGCTTATAGCCAGCGATCCCAACTTATACAAGAGTGACTCTGAGTTTTGAGGCAGCCGGGTATTTCTTAGAGGAAGACTGCTTCCACCAGGAAGACCATTTGAGTGGACAGAGAAAGGCCTATTCTTGTTTCATCTGAGTATGTGCTGGTGGCAGGTAATATGCTAAAAACTGAGAAAACGTGTCCTTGTGGAAGTTCTGGACTAGTGGAGGAGACATGTCTGTCCAGCTTCCAGGGCACCCCTCCAAATGCATCACATTTTGAAGCCTGCCCGCCTAGCAGAATCATGTCTCATTCACAAAGCAGGTGCCTGGCAGGCCTTTGTGGAGTGTCCCAGCAAGGCCCTGGCATTCTGCAGTGACAGCCCACCTGGAGCTGGCTTTCATGTAGGCATAAATCACCCAGTCCTTTGGGGTCATTATAGCTATTCCTTCCAGTTTTTGCTTTCTAGTTTTATTTTCTTTTCTTCTTATTTAATAGACCTCAAGAGGGAGAGAATGCTGGTCTCAGCCAATCACAGATTAACTTCCTCTCTTTAGCAGCAAAGGGACCCTGGGCTGTAGGTGCTTGTGCTGGGGGTGGTGTTGGGAACTCCCCATATGCGTGGCCATTCCAGCAACTGCCTGCTTACCTTTCGCTGATGGAGGTGTCTGCATCCCTCTGGGCAGAACTGCGACTCTGGCCTCCAGTTTCTATGCTGTTCTTGGTGCTGTCTGGTGCCTGCTTCACATCCCAGATGTCCCCCAGATGGAACCTTGTTCTCTGGGAGCCTCAGATTTTCTGGTTGTGTACCACTGACTAGTGACCTTTGGTATGCCCTAAGGGCAGGTGGAGATCTGCTGACCGTGGAAAGGGGCACGTGTCTTAAAATGCTGATATTTTATCCTGACTGCACTTGAGAACAACCTAGGGAAGTTTTTAACAAAGATGGGAGAGAGGCCGTATAGGATTGGGCTGCTTTGTATGGGCAGTCTGGGAAGGCCTGTCTGGAGAGGGGGCAGCTGAGATAAGGATCCAGCTGTGTGCAGATGCATGAACCCCAGGCAGAAGGCTCAGCAGGAACAAAGGCCCTGAGGTGGGAAGATCTTGGTGGGGACAAGGATCATGTAGGAGCACAGGCTGGTGGTATGCAGTTCCTAGGGAGTGAGGTTGAGACAGGCTGGTGGTGTGCAGTGCCTGGGGTGAGGTTGAGACAGGCTGGTGGTGCGCAGTGCCGGGGGGTGAGGCTAAGACAGGCTGAGACAGGCTGGTGGTGCACAGTGCCGGGGGGTGAGGCTGAGACAGGCTGGTGTTACGCAGTGCCGGGGGGTGAGGCTGAGACAGGCTGGTGTTGCGCAGTGCCGGGGGTGAGGTTGAGAGAGGTCCCAGGAGCAGCAGGAGCTGAGTAGTCTCTGGAGCTTAGATGTTGCTCTCAACTTTCTTTTTTGACAAATGGTGACAAGTAGCCCTTCTATGTGACACAATCACAAATGTTGGGAAGATTTGGGAAACTGAAGTACCTTCCCTCTGAAGTGATCGGGTGCCACATCTGCTGTGACCTCACAGCTTGAGAGTATATAAGAAGGAAAGGAGGTGTGTGTCACCTGT
This sequence comes from Otolemur garnettii, assembly GCF_000181295.1. Lineage (NCBI taxonomy): Eukaryota > Metazoa > Chordata > Mammalia > Primates > Galagidae > Otolemur > Otolemur garnettii. Next base: position 5,421,551 of record NW_003852427.1, read on the forward strand.
GAAGTACCTGCAGCAACAGACCCACTTTACCAGTAAAACACAAATGTGCAAATAATAGCACATGAAATGGTGTGTGTACGTGGTTTCACCCAAGGATCTGAGTCAGTGGGTTTGAGGGTTTCAGACTTTCTTCTTATTTACCATTTGCCAATAAACAACCTCTGTGGCAGAGACAGCTTGGGCTGAAGTTCAGGCACCTTCTAAGTGTAAAGGGGGCCCTGGGAGACATTGGAGAAGGGAACAAGTGACTGACCCATGTGGAATGACAATACTAATAACCTCAACCACCCCCACTCTGGCCAGTGCACAGGGAGAGCAAGTTGCCGTTAGTTGGTGTGGAAAGGGACACGTGATGGGCTGGGGCTGGAGAGGGTTCTCTGTGGCCACCCAGTGCTGCCCGGATAGGCAGCATCAGGCCCAGCGTCCTCCCTTGCCTTGCCTTGGCCCTGTGCTCCTCAGGCTCAGACTCCTCTGTGGCAGCAACCTCCTCCCTGCACTCCAGCCCCTCTCATGTGCCTGGGAAATTCAATAGCTTTTCCCCCCTCTTCTTTCAAGATCAAAATAGGAATTTCACTGATAAGCATTGCCTCAATCCCATGCATTTGATGTCTCTCTGTAAGGGTGTCTCACAGGCTCATTCTCAGGACTCTGGCCAGGAATGCTTCTGTACCCCAGGGACTTCCACACGGTCCCCTGCTGGCCTAGGCTCACCTGAAACAGCTCCCTTCTCTTCTTTCCTGGTATCCAGGAAGCTGGCGGAGGAGGAAGAGGGAGGACTGGCGGACTTTTCCTCAGGCAGGGTGGGAAGTACTGTTCCTTCCCAGAATGAAGATAAGTTTTTTTTATGAGAGTATTTGTTATTGAATTAAATATGAGCACAGGGCCCCTCTCCCAATCTGCAGCTGGCATGCTTAGCACGGGGCCTTGAGGCTGGGCTGGCTTCCCTGATCCTGTCCCTTCCACCTGGGCATCTGTCTTGGTTGTCTCTCCCAGCTTTGTCAAATGCAACATGAAAGAAAGGGAAATTAAAAGAAAATAAGAGAGAGATTTTCCAAGAGGGAAATCAGATTTATCCTAATGTAATTAAATGTGTAGGAAACTGAGAACAAAGGATTGCAAATAGTGTGTGTGTGTGTGACTGAGAGAGAGAATAAATCATGATTTCTCTGGCAGCCGGGGCCCTCTGATGAATCTTAAACTCAGGAACCTCTGACGTGGAATAGGGAGGGGCCCAAACTCGGGCTGCATGTGGCTGTGCTGAGTGGCTGGGCTGGGGAGTGGGGCCACTGAGGACCAAGGGGGAACTCCCATGCTTAATGGAGCCCCCGCCCATCCCTTTCTTACCCAGCTCTCACCTCCCTGCAGAGCTGGCCGCCCCTGTGCTCAGTGCCTCTGTCACCCTCAGCAGCATGGGGCTTTTCCTCTTCCTTTGTCTGTCTCAATCAGAGACTGAATACACTCTGTTTCGTGGCCTGGCCTCCTGTGGTCACTCAGTCTGTGTGTGTTGAATGAATGAATGGACGGATGGATGGATGGGCCCAGGAGAGGCCCTCATGCATCTAGATGCACTAAGGTCCCCACTGTGATCTTTCCCTGTGGCTAATGGAATGGCTGTGCCTGGGCTGTAGGTGGGCTGTGCTGAGGGCTCCAGGGAGGAATGAGAAGGTGAAGTAAGGAGGTAGGAGGTGTTGCTTAACCACCTTAGGCAGGGTCTAAGTTAGGTAGGACATCGGTACTTTGTACTTCGGGGTAATTTGAGTGGCTGGCAAGGTCCTTTGGCTACTGTGATGGGGGTGCTGAGCAAGGGCTGGCCTTTCATGGGGGTTTGGGGGGGACTTGGTCTATAGCCCATCTGATGCCCCTCCTGGGATGGGTTTCCTCCCCAGCTCTGCCCTCTCTTCCCAAGAATACCACTCCTTAAAGGACTTGCTGACCTCCTCCATGAAGTCCCCCCAGGCCTCCCTGCTTCACAGCAGTTTTACTTCTTTGAATGTATTTAGCAGGTTCTTGAAAGCTGTGCAGTGATCATTCCTGTCCCACCTGGGTCTGTGACGGTTCCATCTGTGAGCCTCATCTCCTTCTTTTGGGGGACACATAGCCTGGCACTGTAGCTGCTGAAGAACGCAGGGCTCATTTCCTCTACAGACCAATTTCTTAACATTTCTCAAGTGACCCCTGTGTGACAGGGATTGCACATGGGCTTTGTGTGATGGTGACATTTACTCCTCGATGCTGGACAGGAATGAGCATGGCCAGCTGATGGAGACCGAGGAATAGAAATGCCAAGCTAATGCTGTGCCTTGGAAAGGTCGGTGGCAGAGAGGACAGGGACAAGAGCAAGCAGCATCAGGGAAGTCTGCCTGTGAGCACTGTGTGTCCAGAATGACATTTCCTTCTGCAGGCTTGGCCCTCGCACCCACTAAGTGAAGCTCCATGTGCCACACTGGGCAATGCCAGGAGACCCCATGCCCAAAGGCTTTGGCTGCAGCTTAGGAGGTGGCTGTCCCCACAGTAGTGGGCTTGTGGGCTAAGCAACATTCCTACCTACTTCTTCCAGAGGCCTAAAATCCCACCATGAGGCATTCTTTCCACTAGGTTCTAAAGGTTCATTAGTCTCAAAACTGCTCCTTATTAGAATAATTACCTCTTTGAACAAAAAGAACTTCAGCCTTCAGCTTTATCAGTGTTGTCAGCTTTATTATTCTTTGAGAGGCTCAGCCCCCTCCCCAGGAATAAGAAACCCTAGATGAGCTGGAGCATATGGGTGGGGGGCCCTTCGTCAGGGTCCAAAGGACTCAGGGGCAAAGGGAGGGGAGTGTGTGTGCAGGGCTGACGAGAGCCTTTAAAGGAGTAGCATCGCAGCAATTCATCTCTTCTGGCCAAACATTTGTCTGGAGGTGAATATTTCAGGAAAATATTTAATATAATTTTCTTTTCCAATCACAAATAAAATAGTCCTATTGTAGAAAACACAGAAGATACAAGAGATGTAAAGAAATTATGGAAGTCAGCAGAATGCCACCTCTAGATAATTTCTATCAGCCCTTTGATAGATTTCTTTGATAACATTTTAGCTCTGTGTGTGTATGGGATCATATTGTAAGCAGCTTTATATCCCTCACCCACTGAACATTACATTGTGATCATTTTCCCTGTCATTAAATTTATTTGAAAACATCATTTTTAATGGCTGCATAATATTCAGTCTTGTGGTTGATTCATAATTTATTTAACCATTTCCCTCTTTTTGAGCATTTAAGTTCTTTCTAATTTGTGGATATTAACAATATCCAGAAATCATGAGGCTGTGAACAATCTCATACATAAACCCTTGGGCACTTTTGTGCACATTTCTTTAGGACTGATTTCTAAGGGTGTATGAGTTTGGTGATGCCTGTTGCTACATTGCTTCCCAGCAGGGTCTCCGGATGAAGACTTTGCCACAGTAGCCAAGAGTGTCCTTGTCCTGGCACTTCCATCCACATCGAGCATTACTGATTCTTAAACCTCTGCTAACTTAGTAGAACACTGCTTTCCTTAATTTATTGTCTGTTCATTGATTTGGCCCAGTTTTCCAAAGAGGTGTCAGTGTTTTACTTATTATTTTTGAGTGTTCCTTATACATCCAAGTTACTAATATTTTCCCAGTCAAATATGTTATAGTTTTTCTTCCAGTTGGTTACCTGCCATTAATTTTTTTTTATAACAGCCTCGTTGACATATAATTCACATAGCATATGAATTCACCTAATTAAAGTGTATAATTCAGTGGGTTTGAGTACATTTGTAGTGTTTACAACCATCACTACAACCAATTTTAGAGTAGTTTTGTCATCCTGGAAGAAAGCCTTGCCCATTACTAGCCATTCCCCATTTCACCTCACGCCCCTCCCTGCACCCCTGGCATTGACTAATCTACTTCTGGTCTCTGTGGATTTGATTCCAGGTATTTCACATAAATGGAATATTGCAATACGTGGCCTCTTACAGCCAGTGTCTTTTGCTTACCATAATGATTTGAAGGTGTTAGCATGTCTTAGTACCTCAATTTGCCATTACATTTCTTACGTTTTTTAATAGCGGAAGTTTTAAGTTTTCATGTACTGAATGTTTTGAGCTTTCCTTTCATGACCTACCCCTTCTCTCAAGGTTTTTATGTCCTTAGGGTGTCCTTCAGTTAAATCTGCAACTGTATTTTCTGCTAATTTTCAATTGCTTTGTTAAAACATTAGAATAATTAAATCTCAAAGTCTAGATGGATATAGTCCCATTTTAAATGGCTTTAGTTTTTGCACTAGCTTTCTAATCCCTGGCATGTATTTCAGTAAGTAGTAATAGAGTGAATCTCTAATTTAATTTTTGTCCCTGTCAGTTGTCCTAGTGCAATTCTAGCCCATTTACTATGACCACTTCCTTTGTAATTTATTAAGTTCTTAAATGTACTTGGGTCTATTTCAAGACTCTTCTGTTACAGTGCTTTGTTTATCTATGATTGCCCCAGTGCTGTGTTTCCTAATTGTAGCAGTTGTAAAATAAGGTCCAATCTGGTTAGACAAGTTGCCTCTCTTGATTCTTCTTTTTACGGACTTTCTTAATTCCCTTGCCCATTCATTTTACCGAAGTAGTTTTGTCAAGTTTCTCTCCTTTTTAACCAGGTCTTTTTTCCTACCACCAATCAGCTACTGGTAATTTATTAGTTGTGTTTTAAAATTATACATAATTTGGAAATTGATTATGTTCAGTCTTCCAGCTAGAAACATGCCTCTCATTTTGTCAAATATTATTTTGTGTATTTTATTATGTTTTTTAATGTTCTTTATTTCTGCACGACAACTCAGGGCTTGTCTAATGTCTTTGATTGCTTTTGCTATTTTTCTGTTGCTGTTGTGAGGAGATTTTTAAAGCTGGCTATTTCTGGTATTAGAGAAAGCTGTTTTTTTTTTGTTTTTTTTTCCTTCCTCTGTAATGGTCTACTTTTCTGAACTCTCTTTTCTAATTATAAGATTTTTTTCCAGTTGTTTCCTTTGCAATTTCTACGTCTCTAATCACACTGTGCAAAGCAATGGTTCTTTACATCTTCCTTTCCAATAGTTACATCTCCAATTTCTGTTTCATTTCTTGTTGCCTTGGCCCGATCTTTCAGAAAATTATAAAGTATTAGGGAAAGGGAACAAGTTCATTTCTCCCTCATTTGAATGGAACTGCTTTTAGTTGTTTTGTCATTAAGAATTGTGTAGGTTTAAAGTAGAAAACTGTGAAGAAAAATAATATGTATTTACTTGACAAATAGTAAAGAAGATATATGTTTTGAAATAAGAATTTTGTTTCCTTTTTGACCAACTTACATAAGGTTTTAATGTTAATAAAAATATGTAAAAGTATATTTTCAATTTTAGGTAATCTTAGGTGGTCATTTTGAATGTTAGGGTGCTTTTGTTTAAATGGTCATGTCTGTATTCATATGTACATTTCTCTCTTTTTAGTTATATTTTAGTTACAATGGCATATTTTGGTATAAGATTTTTACTAACTTCATGAAACAAATAACATAGAGTTTTATATTTTTTAATACATGGGGCAGTTAATACAGCATTATCCGTTTCTTAAAAGTTTGAGAGAACCCCCATGTAAAACTATTTAGTCTTGAAATCTTTCTCTGACGTAACCTTTGGTAGTTTGTTAATTTTACCCTCATCATTGATCTCTTAAGGTTTTTATTTTTCCCTGTGTCCACTTTGACAATTTGCATTTTCCAGAAACACTGTTCAATTTGTTGAGATTTTCCGATTTATTATCACAGTGCTTTACAGAGGAGTTTTTAAACTGATGGAAACACTGTGTCTATGGTTGTAACTCCTCTTCCTCTCTCTGTCGTTCTCTTTCTCTCCTTCTCTCTCTTTCTCTTTCTAGAAACCTTTCTAGATCTTTCTAGATCTAGATCTTTCTCTGTTACCCAGGCTGAAGAACAGGCTGAGCTCACTTCAGCCTCTGACTCTTGGGATCATGCCATCCCAAGCTACTCAGCCTTCTGGGACTACAGGG
>NW_003852427.1:5427612-5429083 GCF_000181295.1 Otolemur garnettii
TGTTACCCAGGCTGAAGAACAGGCTGAGCTCACTTCAGCCTCTGACTCTTGGGATCATGCCATCCCAAGCTACTCAGCCTTCTGGGACTACAGGGACTACAGGAGCATGCCACCAAGTCTAACTAGTTTTTCACTTTTCTTTAAAGATAGGGTCTTGCTATGTTGCCCAGGCTATCCAGGAATTCCTGGCCTCAAGTAATCCTCCCACTTCAGCCTCCCTGAGATTTCTATTACTTGTGTTGTTGCATTCTCTCATTCTCACTATTTACAATAACAATATAGAGAACTTTACATTTAAGTAGGTTTTATCAGTCACCTCCAGCTTCCCCATGCTTGAATTCTTCATAGGGTGGAGTGTGTTTTCAAGTATTATCTTTTTCTAAAATGACACATCTCATAATTTTAGAGTTCCTGCATATTTTTTTTTTTTTATTGAATGGTAACTATGTACATTAATGCACTTCTGGGGTACAGTGTGGGGTTTTCACATGCAATCCAAAATACTTCCATCAAACTGGTCAACACAGCCTTCATCCTGCATATTTTAAAATGTCTTTAGTGCTCCACATTTAAACAGGGTGTTGACTAAGTAGCAAATGTTAGGGCCACCAGCATTTTTTGCAAAACTCCATAGCTATTGTCCAGTGTCCTCTGTTCTGGCCTCTGTATTGCAGAGGTGATGTAAGGCCAGTCCTTCACTGGCTACCTGGTTTCTTGTTTTGCTTTTTCTCCTTTCTGAATACTTGATGATCTTTTTAAAGTTTTTTCAGATAACAGTATTAGGGCCTTCCAACCTAACATAATAAAATGTATTAAGTTGTGTGTATGTGTGTGTGTTAAAGAGAAAGTAACTAAACCAAAGATTAATACGTTCAGTGAGATGGAGAAATAGGCACTCTTATTGCCTTAAAATACATCTCCCGTACAGTCCAGCAGTTTTTCTCTTCCTCAGCGTTATTGACATTTTGGTTTCAATCGTTCCTTGTTGTGTGGGGCTGTCCTGCACCTTGTAGGGTTTAGCCACGTCCCTGACCTCTGCCCACTGGATGCCGTAGCACCTCTCCCCTCAAGCTGTGACAGCCAAAAATGTCTCCAGAAATTGTGAAGTGTCTCCTAGGGGTAGGAGGATTGCCTCCCATTGAGAATCAGCACGACAGAGTGCAGCCTGACTAGCTGTTTTGTGTTCAGAACTCAGAGACAGCCACAGAACATTCTCTGATCTTATTTCCGTTTGGCTCTGGGTCAGGCTGAAAGGCATTTGTGTGACTCAGTTTACATTCATCAGTTCCACCCCGCAAGGCTTTGTTTTATAACTGGTGGAAAGCCCTGAGGGTTTTAATACTATGTCCAGTTATGGTGCATATAGGGGCTTTTGAGGTTTTACTGGTAGTTTTTGCTGGTATTTTAGTGGGAATCCGACAGGAACTGTGTCAGGCATTGCTGGGCAGCCACGATCTTACACCATTCTCCC
>NW_003852427.1:5429103-5464063 GCF_000181295.1 Otolemur garnettii
GGTTTTACTGGTAGTTTTTGCTGGTATTTTAGTGGGAATCCGACAGGAACTGTGTCAGGCATTGCTGGGCAGCCACGATCTTACACCATTCTCCCTCATTGCGAATTTTCTCACCCTGTGCGTTTTTTATACTCAAACACTTTAAAATATAATTTCTGTTTCTTAGGGGAACTGTTTTTGCTGTGTACTTTGGTGTTTCAGGTGAATGTATCTGGGGTTTGGACTGTCATTTGGGATGCCCAACGAAGTGGTTTGTTTTGGACCATCCTGAAAGAGGCCCCTCTGCAACCTGACACGCATGTGGTCAGCTCTTCCTCACTCACCAGCCCTGGGTTCAGGCCACACGCAGCAATGACGGCTGAGCTGAGCTATCAGCTTGCAGTTTACACCTCGTCAATTCTAAAACCAGGAAGTGATGAAAATCCCCTCTAAATGCAAAGAAGTGTGAGACGCAGTCGAGGCATGGTGTGAAAACAGTTTGGCTGCATACCCTTTGCCCAACTTCATCTCAAGAGACTCGGGGAAAATATAGAAACACCTCCTTTCCAGTATTGTTTATTTTCATGTCACAAACTGTGTGGTGGAATGAAAACAGGGCCCTAGTGTGGCTCTAGTTGTGAAAATATGACTTTTACTTCTTCTGTTTTAATCCCAGAGAGGGAAAGTTCCAACTAATCTGCTAGAGCCACCTTCTTTGAAACCTTTCAACTACGTGGTTTAGAAACACGGGTGGACATCGCCAGAATGTAAACGCGTTTCCGTTCCCAGCCAGAGCAGAGCGTGCGGCTGGGGGCTCGCATTTCATCTCTCTCCCTCCTGCACTGGGGGGAGATTGTCTAGCACCTTCTTTTTCATGTTGCAGTGAGCCCACTTGTGGGAACGGTAGCTTTTCATTTTTAAATTAATTTTTATTTTCATTGAAGTAATAGACTAAAAAAACAAAAACCAAGGAATACTGAAATGAAAAATATTGGTCTCCTTCCCACCTTCCCCACCCCAACCTTTTCCCTAACACTTTTTATCTTCATCCTTCCATTCTTTGAATTATACGCTTATAATGTTATCTCTTGGCATCAGTTCAGACATCCTCTTTTGACTTCCCTGTGTGGTTGCTGAGAATTTGACTCTCTTACACTTTTTTACGTTTCTCCTGTTCTCTTATTTTGCTACTATCTATCTACCTATCACTATATCTGCTACACATCTATGTCTTGGTTTTCTGTATATGATTTTTGGATATCTATGTATGTGTAATATAGAATGTGTATTTACTTTGCTGATATATATTTACAACTTTTTAGTTAAATCCATAATCATGTTCAGATTATTAAATCTATTGCAATTATTTTTCAAAGCCAACGTAAGTTATATGACAATTGTCTTTCTCTGATATGCTTTATGAATTTGGGGATTCGTAATTTCCAAACTCAAATCTGTTCAGTAATAACCAATATTATTTTCTAAATGCTGAGACAGTTTTGTTGATTTCCCAGGTCCTTCCTGAAGTTCTCTGTTCTCCCAGTTCAATCTTCCTGGACAGTGGCATGTCCTGGGACTTTCCTGTGCCACTTCTATATGCTGCTTCCTCTGTTTCCTAGTCTTAGGCTTCATCTAAAGATGGTTTACTTCCTCCTTTAGCTGGAGTTTATCCCAAGTCTACTTGAGAGGTGAATGGTTTACATCCTCATCTGCCTGAAAAGACCATTATTCTATTTTTGCACTTGGTTGATTGGCGGGTATGAATTCTAAGTTAAAAATCATTTGTCCTCCAAAATTTGGAGACTTCCATTTGGCTTCTACTTGTCAATGCTGCCATGGGGAGGTCCAATGACATTTTGATTTCTTTTATTTTGTGTTCACTTTGGTTTGATTTGATTTCCCTCAATAGAAACTTTTAAGTCCTTTTCTCTTATTTATGAAATTCTGCAATGTTATGCTTTTATTATTTCTCTTCTCCCTCTTCTTCTAATACTTATTACCTAAGGATGACATGAGTGTTTTGGTCTGGAGTCTGATATTCTTTGTTCTGATGAAAATTTTTATTGCTTTTTGGATAACTTATTTCTATCCATTTTATCAGTTCCCTTTCCTAGAGTCTTGTTACTCAGCTATGAGACCTCCCAGATGAAATATCTAATTAAAAAAAATCTCTTTACTATTTTCTATTTTTTGATTTTCTTGTTGTTCTTTGTAGGAGAAAAAACTTTAATACAACTGTTCTACTAATTTGTTTTTATATTGGATTTTAATTTATTTTCTAAGACATTTCTTTTGACAGTAACCTGTTCTTCTTTCATGAATATAATTATCATCCCATCTCTCTGAGGATACTTATTTTAGTTTTACATATTTCCTTCAGTTATCTGCTTTGTTCTTTTTTTCCCTCTGGATCTGCTTTCTGTTTACAGGTTTTGCTATCTAAGATAGCTCACTTCCAGAGCTGCATCTGAGAACCCAGGCCATCTATTCATATTTTATTGTGAAGTAGGGAGGACAATCAGATCACAGGTGCTATGTGAGTGGCTGGGACTTATTAATGGACAGGTGGATGCCACTGTTGGGTGGTCAGGTGGCAAGATGAACAACTCACTGGGGTCAGAATCCAGTTTCTCAGGAGAAGCTTTTCGCCAGTCATCGAATTAATAAATAAAATTTGTTTGTCTCCTAGCTCTATCCCCCATCCTCCTCGCTCCCAGAGCTGTGCCTTTGAGGGGTTCTAATGACAAAGCAGCTTTAAGATATGGATATTGCTGGCATTCCTCAAAGTGGTATCGATTCCTCCTTCCAGAAATGTATGTGGACCTCTTCTGTGCTGAGTCTCTTTCCTGATGCTCTTTGAGCATAGGGAGTTTGCAACTTTTATATTCTTTATTGTCATTTTAATGGGCCTCTAGAGGTAGCAAAGAGAAACATGTATTTGAGTCAGAGATTTGAATATAGAAGTCATTCATCCATCTGCTTGAAGACCCTGACTAGCTCAGCAAGCAGGGAAGAGGACCCTGAAGCAACTACCAGGAAGGAATAGAAGCCACGGACATCAGTGCAGGATTCAGTTTAGTTGGGATAAGATAGTGGTAGGGCAATTCCTTAACTGCCAGTGTGGCAATCAAGGTAGATTCTGGAATAATTACAATGGGTTTGGCTTACAAGTAGAGCAATAGATAGTCTCAGAGAGCTCGGGCCCTCTGTGTCTTGAAGACAGGGTAGCATACACCTTGCATGGAAGATCCTTTGGGGACATCCTCCCTCTTTATAGCTACTAGAGTCTCCAGAACCAGCTGGTCAGCCTTCCCCTGCAGTAGACATAGGCAGCTGCTCTTTCTGGTATGTCGACTCCATCTTCCTGACTCTGAAGTGGAGAAATGTTCCAGGCTCTCAGGGCATGTAGCTGTGAAAAACATAATGTGTCCAAGGGTTTGGAGGGTTGATTGAGAGCCTGCTGTGCACCAGGCCTAGCATGGGGAATTTCACAGAGGTAAGTCCTCTGCATAAAGAATTTTCACATCCTCCTAGGAAGATGGGAGATAACAAGAGCGCTTCTTAAGGATATTCAGGGTTGTATCCTTTAAAAAGTAGCAACTGCAGTTTCTGTATAAATTGTTTGCAAATAGGTTGAGAGAGGGAATCAAGAAATGAAGGCTGATAAATCAGCTATTTCCTGTTGCATAGGAAGGCTCCATCCAAGTCTGGTGTACCTCTGTCCTGGCCTCTGAATGCTTAATAATGTGTCACAGATTCAGAGTATTTTGTTGCTAGAAGGGGCCCCAGAGGTTCTAGCAAAATACCTCCCTTTGTAGACTCTGCTGCAGAAGCGCTATTGTGCTGCACGCTCTCCCTCACACCATTAGTGTCAAACCTTCGTCAATATTTAAACATTCATTATTCAGAATTTCATTTCTCTGCTTCTCTCTCTTTTTTTAAGCTCAGAGAAGGAAAGAAAAACAAGGTTAGCAACTGTATCCTGTATTTCTGCAGGAAAGAAATGAGCCACTTCAAGGCTGAGCTGATTTACTGGATAAATATATATTTAGGCATTTGGAGATTTTAAATGTATATGATTTACCAGAGAAATAGGGGGCATCCTTCAGGATCCACTATGCAAAGATATATTGACACAATTTCAACTGTATGGTTATATCTCTGATAAATCAGCCTGCCTCCTTCAGACCTTCATGGTCCACTGGAGATAAAATATGTACCTCCCGTTTGGGGAGGGCAAGGGGCAGGCAGACTTCGAAGTGCGGCCAGGGCTGCCGGGGGCATCTCACCAGGGAAGGTGTTGTACCAGCACAGAAGGCTGGATCTGGGAATTGCGCATGAGGCTGCAAGCTCTTGAGTGTGCATCTGTAAACAGTTCTGACTGCTGTGAGGGGCAAGTGCTGTCTGCCTGGGGGAGGAAGGAAGCTGAAAACCTGTACAGGAAACTAGATAGGTGGATTGTGGTGAATTGATGGACAAATCTTCATGTACTTTAGTGCCTAGACAGGGCTTCATTCCAAGACTTGGTCATAGGCATAGACTAGTCCTGCCACATGGCTGTACCTGTGGGGCCTTGCCAAGGAAGCTGTTGAGGCTCCTGGGAGCGGGCTCCTTCTAAGGTTTACAGATGGGGACCTATGACTGGGCAAGTTGGTGGGGGCCCCAGTCCTGCAGCTGACTTGTAAGTGCAGCATTTCATCACCTGGGAGCCTTTTGAAGCCACTCTGGGAGTGGACCCTATAGGATGACCCTGCCTGTAGGACCTGAGTAGAGCAGACAGCCAGGAGAAAGGAGGAGGACGGCTGACAAGCAGGCCACTGTGTGGAGTAAAGAAGGACACAGAGCGCCCTTAAAGATCAAGGGCTGAGAAGGATGCTGGGTGCCGGCCCACTATTCGGCCAGAGTGACCTTCCTGCAGGTGCCCCACTCCTGCTGCCAGTTCACAGCCATTTCCAGTGTCAGCTCCAGACTCGCTTCCACAGTAGCTACATTCTGATCTCACACTTCTAACCATATGGGGGTTTGGAGCCCCGTGGCCAGAGCCTGAGGTTTTGCTGCCCACCGGGATGGGCATGGGCTGTGCCAGGTCCCCCTACTCTCCCATATAGATCTCTCCTTGGAGAAGCTGCTCGGAAACCAGCCATCACTCTACTTAGGATCTGATTTCTCCTCCTGGGGCCCCCTGAGAGGGATGGGTTTTCACCCTTAGGGTTGGGATTTTGGTGCTTACGTCCACAGAAGGAGAAGCTAGACTTGCATAGAGAAAGGGGAACATTCTCTTATTCTGAGCCAGTATTTACAATAATTATGTGCAATGGTAAATGGAGTTTGGAAAAAATGAATTACCTTTAATTGGGGAGTATTTTATTCCTAAAGTATATCCTGGGGAGCACATGCTCAGGTTATTAGAGAAGGAGGCTGAAATCCAGCAGGTTCTATGTTTGGGCATGGAACCCCACTAGCACCCTCCTGCTCACCAACACGGCTCTTCTTGCACCCATTTGCACAGGTCTGCTTCCTGTTGCTGGGAAGGGCTGGACAGGAGACCTGCTGTCCATTGGCCTTGAGATACTATTCAGTATCTGTGCCACCACAGACATCCTTGCATGATGCATGAATTAGACCACGGCAAAGCAAATGAGCTTTTTTGTAGGGTCAGAAGACTGACTTATATGGAGGCCTTTCTGTAACAGGCCAGCACTGTTGTACCACCAAGAAGAGAAATTTGGTCCCTAGAGAGATGGCTCATAGGACTTGATAAAGTGTCTGGTCTGGCCCAGTCCACAGGTTTGAGAAAAAGAGGGGCACAAGTGTACAGAAATCCCTCTAGGAGCTGACATTGATCTATCTATCACTCTATCCATCCTTCTATCCACCTACCAAGCTCTTAATCCATTCACTGATTCTATATACCATCTACTAAGTATTCCCAAGTGGCTGCCTGCCCTGTTTCACCCAGGATCTGGGGCAAAACACAGAGGGAAGAGAGGTGAGAAACCACTCCCGACACCCGAGAGCCTGTCTGTGGGTAGGGAAGGCAGAGAAGGCCCCTGACTCTGGAGGACCAGAGCCTCACACCCATATTACATTAAAGGGTACATATCAGCAAGGGCAGGGGCCAATCTGACAACGCTCGAGGAGTTGCTTGAATTGGACAGACAGAGGCTTAATCAAGGAAGTGGTGGGCGTGGCACACACCTGTCCAATCTGGGAAGGTTGGAGGGAATAGGCCTGGATGGCCTGTAGTCAGCTGGCCCCTCATTGCCATCTCATTCTTGCCGTGTGGGTATTCTGTGGTATGCACGCTACTTTGCCCTGAGATTGAGAGAGATGGGTGCCCACAGGCTTATATAACCTAGGTGCTACTGTCTTCTACACTCTGCCCACCCTTTAAACCTGAAGAGGGTCCTCCCAACTCAGCCATCCTGAAAATGTGACTGGTGGGTGTCTTGGCTCTTGCCTTCCCCAGAATCAATGGCTGAACATAGGATAGATTTGTTAACCTCTCTGATCAGCTAACTCCTGGGCCTATTTAGGAAACTTTTAGAATCGCAGTTTGTCTTATAGATAATAGGTGGCTAGGTCAGGAAACCGAAAGCCTCAGTTGGGACCTGCAGAAGGGTATAGCAATGGACTAAAGTGGCTGGGATCCAAGGCTGCAGAGGTTTCCAGAAGTGAGCAGTGGAGCTTGGCGAGCAGTCATGATGTGGCCATTAGGGCAGCTCTCTGCTCCCCTGATTGATTGATTCAGGCAGCTGAGTGCCAGGCCAAGTGGGCTGGACTGGAGCAATGGGATGGTGACTAGACTACAGAGAAGATGGATGGACTGTTGTTCTGTAATCAGGCATTCTCAAGATGTGGGGAGCATCCCGACCTGGGATGTCACCGCCCTCACACCAGGCTCAGTAATGAGAGAATTAGCACGTGCTGAGGAGCTGAAGTGCGTGCTCAGGCCCAGAAGCAAAATAGAGGGTTTTCAGGGCAGCAAGTCCCTTTGAAACTCAATCTCCTTACCCCAGATGCACACTGAAAATGAAAAGTCTGCTCTTTGTGTCAAATCTCCAGGAGACAGGAGGAATATTGGGATCAGACTCTGGCCTCTGGGGAGGATTTGATAGAATTCTCTGGGTTCTTGGCCTTGAAAACTGGAGGAGGTTCAAATCCTCAGGGAGTTGTCCCTTGAGGACAAATGCTTTGTGAAGAAAAGTACTCCTTAGATATATGAGGGAGAAGATGACTGGTTTTGCATGAATTTGCCTTTTAAAGGTCATTTGGCATTAGTTCCCAACATAGAAATGTAGACAAGGGCTTTGAAGTCATGTAGACTGAGTCATTTTACAGAAGGGGAAACTGAGGTACAGAGACTTTAAGTGACTCGCCTGTGGCCAGGGACAGTGGTGATTTTTCAGAAAAAGAAGAAGAATTGAACCAGCTAAAATTTTGCATTGTATCTAAGATCCACCTTGGATAACATTTTCATTATTGAGCAAGCCAAGAGGTACAAGATGGAAATACGGATTTCACAGTTTCTGAAGGTTCATAATTTCTCCATGGAGTGGTACTAATTAATCTGTTTCTTGAATGGTGGATTTCATCAAACCACATTTCCTCTACCTTCTCAGACAATGACTGGTTGAATGATTTATGAAGAAAACTTACAGGAGTTTTACAGTTAGTATTAAAATAATTTTTTGGTGTGGCCCAGATCAGGCCCAATGCCTTTTGGCATGGTCATTTTTCATACCCACTAGGTTCCCCAGTCTATAGCACAGGAACTACTGATGCTATTACAGGGCTCTGGTGTGCCCCCTTCCTGCAGGCCTGCCCCCCATCACCCACAGAATAAAGTATGAAAGGCCAGTTAGCCCTTTGTAGTTCCAGTGGGGCAGCCTCACCCAGTCGTGGCTCATGTACAATTTGTGGGTTTGCTACCACTTGTGGTGGCTTAGGTATGGCAGCAAGTACTTGGACACTCATCCAGAGGAGGGATGGAGCCCCTTCTGCCCTCCTTGGATCTGGGCTGGGCTGTGACTACTGTGACGAAAAGAGTGTTACAGAAGTAACACTTTGCCTGTGCTGGGCCTTGCCTTTCAGAGTCCAAGCTGCTTCCTCCTTGGTCCCTTTGTGACCTGAGCAGCCACGTAAGTCCAACTCCCCTGCAAGAGAGAGCACATGGGGCGTCCCTGAAACTACAGGATGGGAGAGATGAACCCAGCCTGCAGCTGGCCCTACCCAGGTACCAAGCAGCAGAGTGAGGCCATTTGGCCACTCTGACTCACCCACTGTCCTGGGGAGCCTTGGTCCATGCCACATCTACCACCAACCTCTATCTGAATTCCTGACCTGAAAAATTCTTATATTGATAGATAATAAAAATAAGAATCTAGAGTCAAACTTCCTGGGATTGAATCCCAGCTCTGCCACTTTCTTGCTATGTGACCTCAAGAAAATGCTGATCATCTCTGAACCTTGCTTCTAGCATCCCTAACTGGGTACCACTAGGTGTCTCTTGGGAGAATTGTGAAGCATACACTATCATACGGTATGACGGGCCTGGCAGCATGTACGCATAGTAGGTGTGCAGTAAACCCAAGCTATTCTTTTCACTTCTGTTTTGGAGCCAGCCAGAATGCCATCAGACATGCGTCTGGGACCCTACATGCAGTGTGATGTTCCTAGAGCAGGCTGGCTCATCATCCTCCTGTGTACCTGAATGTTGGCAGAGAAGGGCCATGCAAACACTGAGACCTTTTTTTTGTTTGTTTCTTTCTGAGAAGGATTTTTTTGTCAGGTTTAATTTCTTTAACAGTTATTAGACTATTTGGGTCTCTTTTTCATACATGTCAGTTTTGGTAAACCGTGATTTTCAAGGAAGTTGGCCATTTCATTCAAACTGTCAAACTTACTGGCATCAAACAGTATGACACTTGTGTAGGGAACTTGTGATTTCTTTCAAATAAGGAGAATGTAAGCTGTGTGAGGGCAGCTATGTCTGTATTGTACGCTGATATCTCCCCACTCTTCATGTGTAAAATACTTTCTGCTATGTAATATACACTCAATATGTATTATGGAATTATACAATAGTATCACCTAGGTGGCAAGTGAGGAACCTTTAATGTCTAATTAAAATTATCCCCAGGCCTCATAACACAAACCAGCAATGTCCAGTAGACTCCCACCCTCATGCCCACAATATTCACAAATTCCCATGTGGCTTACATTTTCATGAACACTTGGGTTGGAGGCATTTGGTGCATTGGCCCACGTCCTGACCCGCAGCAGAGCAGACTGATGTCAGGCTTGTGGATGAGGCACAGCCGTATCTGTGTGCATGTCCACGGGCCTGCACCCCAAGATGCGCGTCTCAAAAGGAAGGAGAAGCGGCTGCCGCTGAGGGCATGCACCCAGTAACCATGGCAGCGAGAGGTCCTGAAGCCAGGAGATCTGCAGGCTTAGGGCACAGAGTCACAGCCCTGGCAGGTCACTCCTCTGCCCGGCCTTAAAGATAATACAGGGGGAAAGCACTTTCTAGACCGCGAAGCTCTCTGTGCAGAAGGCATCATTCTGAATAGCGTGACAAGGAGGAGGAGGAGATAGAGGAAGTGGACCAGGAGCAATCCGCCTGAATCCGCCTGATAACAATTTTACATCTATAATTCCTTCCCCTTCCTGCCGCATCGGAATTTTATGGGGATTAGTGAGCATCCAGCTGCAGAAGGCCCCGGCTCCTTAGGAAGGGCTCAGCCAGGACTTTACTTAATGAATCCCCTCAGAGGGGATTTTCTTTTGTGGTGAAAATTCCCTGCTGGTGAGAGATGTATTCCACCACCTGGGGCCACTTCCCCAGGCTCCTGTAACGAGGAGAGGCAGTCACTCTGCAGGGTGTGGTGGTGGGTGTGCTGACTGAAATGCTCAAGACTCTCAGGCTGCAATTCCTATTTTCTCCCCTCTCTTCTGCTGCAGACAGAATAGCTCCCGGTGCTCTCTACCCCAGCCCCCAGACTGGCACCCACCCTCTGGAGTGCACTTGTCTGGCCTGGAACTGCTGAGATGCTGGGAGCCTTCTGTAGCCTGTGGAAAGGTCAGTTGTGATGCTTGGGTCCTTGGCCTCCCTGCAGCAGTGCTGGTTGCTCAGGTAGGCTCTGCCAGTGCAAGTATCCACCCAGCCTTGCAAAAGAACCCCATGGGCGTACTCCCTTCACAGCCCTGAGCAGGCTCACTCCTCTGAAAATGAAAAGAAAGGTCCAGCCTGCCAAGTACTATGGGCATGAAGATGGAGATTTGAAGCTCCAAATTTGAGATCCTCAGGATAAGATTGTCAGATACACTATAGGATGCTGAGTTAGATTTGAATTTCAGATAAACAGTGAGCACATTTTATTGTAAGTGTGTCCCTATCTTAGTCATTTTGTGCCGCTATAACAGAATACCACAGATTGGGTAATTTATAATGGACAGAAATTTATGGGCACATTTCCTAGAGGCTGGGAAGTCCACGATGGAAGGACCACACGTCTGGTGGGGGCCTTGTTGCCGTGTCATTCCATGGCGGAGTGTAGAAGGGCAAAGAAGGAGATGGTGATGGAGATAGGAAATACAAGAGGGGGTTGAACTCATCCCTTTATAAGAAATGATTCCCCAATCATGGCCCTTTATAAGAAATGATTCCCCAATCATGGCCTTAATACGTTCATGACAGTGGAACCCTCATGGCCTAATGGTCTCATTTGGTCCCATCTCCCAACACTGTTGCTTTAGAAATTAAGTTTCTAACACTTGCTTTTTGGGGGACACATTGAAAGCTCAGCAGTCTCAAATGAATTTCTCATAAAACATAATTTTTCAAGTTAAGTATGTCCTATGCAATATTGGGGGGCATTCATATGCTAGTATGCTGAAAATTTTCTTCATTGTTTATCTAAAATTCAAATTCAGCTGAGTGTCATGTACTTTTATTTGCTCAATCTGGCAACTGTGCTGAGGAGGGCTTCCCCTCCTGAAGTTCTAGTGGTCTGGGTCTTGTTCACTGAGTTGGGTTTGCTCAGTTTACAACAGAGTCTTCACCTGGCAGATTGTTTCCTACTGAGACATTTACTTGCCCTGAGGCGGCGGTCCCAGGTAGACAAGATGCGTTCTTACTGGCTGCTCTGGCCAAACAGCAAGCGTGTTCTCCAACTGATTGAGAGACTCACTTCCTAAGACCTCCTTCTTCTTAGGCATTGAAATGGCTCCCTACACCAAATAGCAAATGCTGTTCTGAGTTAAATATAAAGAAGTCCATTCCTAGGATTTTATTTTCTTATTTATATTCTATAGTCATCTCAAAAAGAATGTGGACTATCTGAGCCCCTAAATACAGTTTGGTACTGGTACTTTCTCTCTTTAACTGTTAGTAAACCAAGCTCAGGCTGGAGGCTAGAGTGGGGCTGTGGGAGGCTAGGAGTGGCTGTGTGCATGCACACACAGCCACTCCTGTCAGACACGTTTCCCTGGGGCCGAAACTTCTCTGACCTCAGTGAAGGCTCTCTTGGCTTTAGTTCTCCATTCTTTTCCCCTGTCCCATTCCACACCATCTTTCCTGATTTGCCCATCACGCAAACGGCCTCACTGACTTCCCTGTCTGATTCGTGACACTCTGAGTACTCTCTGCACCTGCAGCTCTCTCCTGATACAGATACTGCCTGGATGCATTCCTTTGGCAGAAGTCTGTAGCAGCCGTGGAAATGCAGCTGCCTCTGCCGTGGATGATGCCTTGACACATCCTTTCCTGAGTTAGTGGTTGTGGGGTCTGGGGTGAGGGGAAGAAAGAGGAGAGAGACTGACTTGTTCCCTGAAGCCTGGGCCAGGAGGACAGAGAGTTGGGGGCACTGTGAACAGGCCGTGTGGGCTTCCCAGTGATCTCCCCATGAGGCCAGCCCAGAAAGCCTCCTGAAGACTCTACTCTTCCCAGGTCTGAATGTCAGGTGGGGCATTCGAAATTCCAGAAATGGATTCTAATTAAAATGATATTTGACTCACTTTCAAATGACTAGCTTAAGATAAAGGGAAGTCTGCCTACATTTATTGAAGCTCTTCAGGCTGTTAAGGGGTAGACATTTGTGTACACGGCTTAAACCTGGTGGGAGGACCCTAGTTTGTGGGAGGTCTGGTTGCTGCCACTGTCACTGACAGGGAAAGGGAATGGAAGTCATTGGACAGCAAGACCGTCTCCTGGGGGGCCGCAAGTGAGGCCAGAGGAGAGTCGCTCTGCCTTCGTCTTCCCTGAGGGACCAACCACTGTGGTCAAGGCCAGCACCTTGCCCTAGGCAGCAGAGCAGCTTCAGCTCAGACCGTGGCCAGTGGTCCCCAGTGTGCTGCAAAGCAGAGAGGCTAAGAGCAGCAGCTGTGGTCAGACAGAACCCAGTTCCCGTTCTCAGCTCGGACTGCTTGTTCACGCTGTTTAGTATGGGCCACATCCCCCCACTTCTCGGGGTCTTAGTTTCCCGGCCTTAAGTGGACATAAAATTATACATATTTCATAGGGTTGTGGAAAGATCAAACAAGATAACGTAGGCAAAGGTCTCAGCACACTGCCTATCCCTGAGTAAGTGTTTAATAAATAACAGAGAGTGTCATTAGAAAGCATATTAATTAGATCTAAAGTGTCTTAACACATTTGGTTGTTTTTAAAGTGATCTCTTTTAAGCTAAAAATAAGCTGCCTACTTAATTGGACTATATTTTTAGCCAATGCATTACAGTACAGACATTTTCTTAAATGTTTTTTTTCTCCCACGTTTTCACCTTTTGCAGGCTTTTTTTTTTTTGCTTTGATGTTTTCAATCTTTCGTGGCATCTCAGAATCAAGGCTGATTTTGAACAAGACAGGTAGTGGTTCAGGAGATGCCTGAGAAATGCCAAGGAATTTAATGCTGCTATAGCACAGCAGCTGTCAAAGCGTGCTCCGTGGAGCCTCAGGGGATCCTCTCGGGGTCCCCAAGGTCTCAACTATTTTCATAATAACACTTCTAGGTGCTCATTTCAATGTGTTCATATTTGTGTGGGTGGTACCAAAGTGCTGGAGGGTAAAACTTGATTCTGCCTATGAAGCCATATTATGATGGTGGCACCAAAGCATACTGCTAGTCACTATGTCCTTTGCCGCTAGTTACTGAAAAAAAAAATTTTTTTTTGTATGAAAATGTCTTTGGTAAACCAGTAAAAGTCAGTAATTTTATTAAACCTTAACCTTTGGGTTCTTCTGACATTCTGTATGATGAAATGGTAATAAGTTCAAATAAAGTACATCCCTACCAAGGTTGGTTCAAGGAAATGCACTCGGGTGATGGGGTTGCAATCTGAACTGGCCACTGCTCTTCATGGAACATTATATTTCCTGAAAGAACAATGAACATCACCCCAACTATATTTATTCAGACATGGCTATTGGGGAGATATTTTCTTGAAAATAAAAGGAGTGAGCCCATTATTCTAAGGATGACCACTGAAAGTGTTTGCTGAGACAGGTTGAATTTAAGCTTTCAAGTGCAACCTTAGAGTTTGGGGAAAGTGGATATCTTGCTGTTATTTAAGAAGTAATATTAGTGAGTATATATTTTTGATGCTATATGGTGTAGCATGCCAACATTCGGTACAGCTGTAGAATTTAGCGTATTGATATTTGCCAAATGACCAATAAATGATCAAGCATGGGTAAAAGTTTCACAGAAGGTTCAAAATAGACAAATGTATTTTAATGCAACACTAATGTAAAATTTTTATGGATTAGTTTTAAGATTCATTTCAACTTACTGAGTTTTGGGGTGGTATCAAAGAAGAGTATCCAAAATTATCTGAGAAAGCTGTGATAGGATCTTTTCCTTTTCCACCAACGTTATCTCTGTGGGATGGATTTTCTTCATGTACTTCAAACAGAATAACATACTGCAGCAGGGTGAATGCAGAGATGGAAGTGAGGGTCCAGCCACCTTCTACTGAGCTGGACACGAAGAGCTTTGCGAGACACCAAAAAACAATAGTTGTCTCACTATTTTTTTTTTAAACTTAGTTGTTTTTCATAAGAATATATTCTTTGCATTATATTCTTGCATTATAGGGGCTGTTAAACCAAAAATGTTTTGAGAACTGCTGCTCTAGCAAATGCTTTTTTTCTTTCTAAACTGTGAGTCTCCCAACAGTTTATTGTGATGATGGGTGTGTGAGCTGCTCCCCCTCGCTGGATGTGCAGGCTCCTTGAGGATAGCTTCTTATTTTTGTTTGTACCCTCATTAATGAAAACATGGCAGGAAAGGCCGTAAATGTTTGGTAAATATTTAATGAATGGGATAATGCATGTTGGATGGTCGCTCCATCTATAAAAATGGGATCTGTTGGCCCACAGCTTCGCCTGAAGTAATACCAGGTTATGATCTCTGTCTCTACTATCCAAGAGACGTGGTTTCCCTTTATATTAATGTACACCTCTTGGTATCTGCATGTTTGGGCAAGTTACTTGATTTTTAGTCCAAGACATTAATCCTCTTCTAGTTAAGGAATACAAATCCCCTGGCTCCAGACCAAGACCTATTGGATCAGAAATCCTGGGGGTGAGGCCCTGCCATCTGCGTCTTGACAAGCCCTCCAGATGATTCTGATGCGCCCTGAAGTCTGAGAATTTCTAAGTGTCTTTTATTCTCCTCTAAAATGGAGACTATTACTCTTACTACATGGGGTTGTTGACAGATTACATGAGATAATACTCATTAAAGCACTTAGCAGCAATGCCTAAACACTGAGTAAGTGGTGCCTATTCTTATTTTAAAGGACAGGACCTAGACTATTTTTCATCTTACTGTTTCCTTGCTCACTGCTATAGCCCTTTCTCATATTCTGTGGCCTCAAGCTTGGGGTGAGGAGTGCAGCTCAGCTGAAGAGAGAGGCAGAGAGCCCCGGGAAGCTGAGGAAAGATGGTGTGAGGCCAGGCCCCCAGTGCTTCTGTTTTCTTCTCTCCTCCTTAATGAAAGTCTGTTGACTGTTAGCTGCACAGGGGGTCACTGCTTCTACCCTAGCGAGGGACAGCACACAACTATACAGTGAACTCCAAAAATGTCCCTGACTGGGAGAGAGAAAAGTGACAGCTTAGAGAGAGGTCGAGAGAGGAGAAATGCCGGGCAAATTAGAGCAAGTAACCTTTGCAGATGGCAGCTGGGGAAACAGAAGGTGAGAAACTGTCATTCCAAATTGCAACTTTGACAAAGAGAATGAATCAGCGCCTTGGCAGACAGGTGCCTGAGCTTCCGGGTGTCATATTCTCCAACCTGGCTTATCAGAGGACCCATTCCTGTGACCCTATTAAAGGTCTGTTGGCATCTGCTAGTCTTCTTGTTAATTGGAAAGACATCGAACTGCACAGCCAGCAAAAACCCATTGAGGATTCAGGGCCCCTGTTGGACCCGCTGACCCATTAACTGCTTCCCTGCCTGCAGCCCTCAGTTTTATGCCCCCAGAGCTCCCTGGGGGCAGTGTGCTTCCTCTCCAGTGCACTGAGTCCCTCATTCATCCACTCTGTTCATTTACTCATTCATCCATTTCTCTGTTCATTTATTTCTCCCCTTAACAAACATTTATTTTACACTCCTGTGGCAGTTTCTATTGAATCTAGATCAGCAGTTCTATAACAGGGGCAGTTTTTCCCCTCTTCCCTCCTGGGACATTTGGCAATGTCTAAAGTCATTTCAGTTGTCAAAACTGAAGAATATACTGGCAAATAGTGGGTAGAGATGATGCTTCTGTGAAGCATCCTGCAATGCATAGGCCAGCTCCCTATAGCAAATAGTTCTTTGGCCCCAAATGTCAATAGTGCCAAGTTTGAAAAACCTTGCTGCAGATGGATATTTGAGGATTGCAGATGCGCTGAATGGGCAATGAAGACAGCAGATGTCGACCACACTGGCAAGATGGGCGATGAAGAGCTAGACAGAGTGGAGTGATGGGTCCAAGTGGGGAAGCTGAAGGTTGCTCTCAGAGTCAATGGAGGGCATGGGTGAAGGTGCTAGGGAGGGAGAGAGGAGAAAAGGGAAGCCTCTATCAGTCCCTCTTTATACTCTCCTTCAAGTATTAGAAAATATGCTTCTGTTCCCAATGTCCCAAGCTTTGAAGCGGGTGTTATGGAGTGTAAGGGGGTAGAGTAGCCAATTTGTCACCACACCCGCCATTCTGTGCACACTCACATGTGCCACACCTGCTGGGATCCAGTGACATTTGGTGTGCATTGGCACTGTGTTCCTGGACCTGCCACCTCCACACCAGAGCTGAGTGGCCTTTGTTACAGGGCCACTGCGGCTTCCTCTCCTAGTTTCGTGCCTCCTCCCTTGAGTGTCTGTCTCAGGAGATAATGAATGGCTCAAACGCCCATCCAACAATCAGTTTGTTCCTGCTTGCTTGCTCTGTGGGCTGTGCTGCTAAGTGCACATTTCTGGCAGAAATGGTGCCCTGTAGAGCTGGGACTAGCCTCTGTGGACCCTTCCTTACAAACTCAGAAGTAGGCTCTCTGCTATCACCCTGCAGGAGGTACCTCTGGCCATCATGGTACACTGGCTCTTTAGGGCTCTAATGGAGCAGCCTATTCTATAAGAATTGACCTCTGGTTCCTCCTACCCTGCCACTGGTCCTAACCCAGCTTTCAGCATCTGAGTTAGAGGGGTCCTTGCCATTGTGATTTTTGGCTATCTTGAAAAGTCTCTCCCTGTGTGAATCCTTGACTCAGATTACATCTTTAAGCCACTTAATATATTCTGATGGTCTATTGTGTAACAAGGGCATTGACTGAAAACAGCATCAGTCATGTCGTTATTAATTCCTACCCTACTTCTTGATAGGAAGAGCATTAAGTAACTTGGGGGCCATGTTTTGAAACCCCCTAAAATGCGATAAAAAGGAATATTGTTTATTCATCCATCAGACAGACCTGAGCACCAGCTTCATGAGGACAGAGTTGACAAAGCCAGGTGTTCTACTTCTGGGGAATTCATAGCTTATGCACTAGCTCCTGGACTTGTGAAGTCTGTGCTCTGAGTTCTCCTCCTGTTTGGACACTTGAGACAGGGCAAAAGTTGCCTCTAAAGTCCATGGCGTTATTCTCCAGTGGAACCTCAGGACAGGCCCCCAGAAGAGCTCTCCCTACGAGTGAAGCCTGCCTGTCTCTCACCTTTTTAACCTTCACAGTCAATACGTCCCCTTTGGAGTTTAAACTCACGTGCAAATGGTTTCTGTTGCTTGTATCTAAACTGTTATAGATCATTAAGAACAAATTAGAGGAAATGACATAGGGACACACACAGCCATCATGTGTGCATGACAGATGTGGGTGACTAGAAGATGGGGTTTTCTAGGATTAATCTGGGCGTGATTTTGCTTTATTTGCTGACTTTACACCCTAACTTTTGAGTTAAATGTGGCTCTCCTGTGACCATTTACAGCCACTGTTATTCTGTAACAGAAAAGTCAACTTAATCCCCACTCCCCAAAAGTGAAGGACATAATGATAAGGGCCAATTATTTGAATTATAATGAACTTACCTTTGTGTAAAGCATATTACAATTCTCATATCTTTATCATCATGGCACCAACCACTGCCAGTGTTGTGGGCATCGTCTTCCTCGCACCATCCTTTCCACGGGGCAGGTAAGTGGCCTCTGGTTACTTACCAGGGCTTGCTTGCTTCTTCTTGTGGCTTTGGACCTTACGTCAGAGCCTCTGGTCCATGGGTAGGAGCTGGTAGAAAACTTTAAATATCCAACCACCTATCATAACTGAGTTCTTCTATCTCAGTTTTCTCTATTATCTTAACTTTGAGAATGACAAGAAGGAAAGGAAATAAGAAATCCAACAGGCTAGGTAATGAGGTCATTTCATTCTAGTCCACCCTTGCTCTGGGCCTGTATCCTAACCACCTCCCGAAGTTGACTTATTTTTTCTTTGGAAAGCCAGGGAAAGGCACCAGGTGATTATTAATAAATAATAAATCCCCTCCAACCTCTTTCCTATTGCTCTGTTAATGACTTAGTCCCTTGGAGGTTTCCTCTCTGAAATTTCGGAATGACTCAAGCAAGCTGCCGTCTTTCTAAATCATTTCTGATCATAGGTTCAAGATTGATTAGCACCTGCTCTCCTATTTTTCCCCACCTGGAGGCATCTTTGAGAGCAACATGCTGAAAAGATGACAACATTGGGGACCCAAGGAATTCATAAATGGCCTTGGCTGTGTGGGTTTTGATGAGGCAATATGGAAAATGATTGCATTAAGCATTGCTGTTTATTTACTTGACTTTGTACAAGACAATCAATTTTTTCATGTTTCGTGCCTCCTGTCAGGAAGTTAAACGGCAGAGAAGGCAGGCTGGATGCATTACCTCATTGCTCTCAGAGATGCTGTCACTTCTCAAATCACTTTAGAATGTTTTTAATAACAGCATTTTTCATTCCCACACACTGAGGAAGTGGAGATTCTCTCCTTATAGAGAATAGGACACCAAGGAAGGTGAAGAATGACCAAGGAGAGATGAGCTAATTTTTCCTTGAACTGCATGAAAATGTTGTTTCTATAGGTCAACTATTGGCAACCTAACAGTCTGACATGTTTATTTGCCAGGGTAATATTAATCTACCAGTGTTCCAGAGAAGCAGGAATTGCTCCTATTTGAGCATTTAGGAAAAAAATTCCTTGCAGTAAGAGCTGGTCAGTATCAGCCCTGGTCACAACAGGGATCAAACTGGGGTTATGTGCAAACCCAGGTCAGAGGGTAAACTGAACCCCTTGAATGTACCTGATGGACCTGATGTACATGTGTCTCTGGTGAGTGTTGAACATTTTGGGGATTCTGGAAATTGATCAGAAGGATAGATAGCTCCTTTAAGATGGTCTCTAAATTTGAAAGTCAAGCTTTAGAAATCAGACCCCTGAGTTGGGAGAAGAGACTGGTTAGAAAGAAGGAAAAAGAAGTGTTTGCTTTTTACTTAAGAGATAAAGAGCGGAAGAGGGGAGCTGCTTAGTCCTAGAGTTTGAATTTGAGTTTAGACTCTGACAACTCTGTGGCCAAGTCATGGTGCCTTCAAGGATCAGCTTTCCTTCTCATAAATTAACCTAATAAAAGTATAAAGTTGTTATCAAGTTGGGTAGACCATGGTGTCTAGATATTTGGTCAAATATTATTCTAGATGTTTCTATGAAGGTATATTTAAAATAAAGTTTATTATTTAAACATATTCACAACACAAAAATCAATACTTAAAGTGATGGATGCCCCAAAGTCCTGACTTGCTCGTTACACACTCTGTACATGCAACAAAATATCATATGACACGTATTCCATAAACATTTACATAAATATGTAAAATATTATGTAACAATTTAAAAAACAACAAGAAAAAAACAGTTTGTTAGTTCCTTAACAAATGAAGCATAGACTGATTATTAAAAATAGGGAAATGTATGAGGCCTCTGGGACTGGTTTAAGGTAAGTCTTTCAATGTGTGGGTTAAGTTGGAACGATAAGGATCATGATGTCCTGATCCCACAGTGTAGGATTGGTGACACAGCAGTGAGGATAAGGGCTTCAGGGAGATTCTTAGCTCATCAATAGCTGTTTGACGCTCTCTATATACGCGACATTTATTTTCCTGGGTGATTGTCTTCTGAAATAGCAGTCACATTGATAAAAATAATATGGCAAGTGAAGAAACACAATGTGAAAATAGTCTAATAGCAAGGTCTTGTAAGTGATGACATTTACATTTAAAGTGATTTAAATTAACATTTAAATCAGTAGATCTTGAGTAAAACAAAGTACCCTATATAATGTGAGTGGGCCTCATCCAATCAGTTGAAAGCTTTCATTAAAAAAAAGAAAAATACTTTCTCTCCAAAAGAGCAGTTCTGCCGGGAGACTGGTCTCAACTATAAGTCTTTCCTGGCTGATTTTGGATTTGTCAGTTCCCACTGTTTCCTGCACAGGATATATCAGAAAATTTATTCCTATTAAATGATTGTTTCTTTCCCCTTTGAGCCCTAATTCTGGGTCCATTTCAGCAGAGTGGGATTTGACCTGGAACTAGAGCAGAACTGAGAGTGAAGGTACAGATGGGATACAATTCCCTCAGAGTCCTGGGGAGCCAGATACCGAGAGGGAACCCTGAAGGGATGCCAGCAGGGACATGCTACATGCTGGACACCCCACTTCACTCTGCCCTTGAGGGGGCTCAGGTGCAGTTACACCCTGGCGAGGAGGCTCTGCTTTGGAGCACGGCCAGCTAACCCTCTGATATTGTACCAATAACCCTGCTCATCCCCCAGGCACCTCAGACCTCCCACAGTGTTGGCTGGCATGGACATAAGCTCCTAGGATCTTTACAGATTTATTATAAAAGATTTACATCGTATACATATTTATCATTATTTTTTCCAGGCGCAACACAATTTCCACAAACATTGCATATTCATTCCTTATAAACTCAAATTTATTATAGATGCAATGTCCTTGTTCTCTGCATAGGTTTCATCCTTTTCTTTCTCTGTGTTTTCCAGTCTTAGCGGTGCTTCCTCCAAAGGCTGCATTTGTCCTAAGGCTTCTCTTTCCCTAGACCTCCTGTGCTTCCGTGTTTGTTCAAATAAGTTAACCTTATTAGTATGAAATTAACAGATGCTTACTATCAAAAATTTGAAAATTTAAACATAAGAAGTAGGAGAAATAGCACCCATAAGTCTATTAATATTTTGGTCTATTTACTTTAACTTGTAGCCTTTTATCCAGTTTATTATCATTTTGTGCTACATACCCACTAATCTAGTCTAAGCATTTTGATATAAAAAAAAATCAAGAACCTGATTTGTAATGGCTGCCCATTTGGCTGTCTACCTTGGGGTATAATGTCATTTGCTAAACAATTTCTGTAATGTTGGACATTTGGTTTGTATCTGTGTTTTAAAAAATGATTAAGCATGACACTTCAAAGAACATATTGCACCTAAATCTCAGTTTGCCTTTTAGGTTACATATTTAGGAAAGACACTTGATCATAATACCCGCTCATGTCTATCAAAAACTCCCGTGGGCAGCCTGTGTGCTAAGCGTTTTGCCTGTGCTTGCCTGGTCGTCTCTGACAGCAGCCTTATGGAACTGGTACCATGACCCCCATTTCTTCAGGTGAGAACACCGAGGTACAGAGAGATTAGGTATCTGGTCCCCGTCCATAATGTCCACTCATGTAGTAAGTGGCAGAGCTCTTTGAGCCGAGGCAGCCAGCTTCCATCACATTTAACCACTCTACTGGACAGAAGGCTTGGACACTTTCCAGGGCTTCTCACACAGATTGCCAAGTTGCTTTCTAAAAGGTAGTCTTGATAACCACCTGTCCTGAGTGGGCCTGTTTTGTCCTCGTTCATCCCTGGAGCTGATGGAAGGATAAGTAGTGTCATGGGTGCCAAAGCCCAGCACAGCCTGGAATTGGGCAAGTGCCAGGGAAGGATGGCTGCTGTCATTTCTGTATGAGGGCCTTCACCCGACGGGGCCAAGCATGGGCCTGTCTTCTGATCTGCCTTTAGGAAGGCTCTTTCCTACTGTCTCTGTGCACCTTCCTGTCCTGTGGCCAGAGGACACAGCAGCATTTCCCTAGGTCTTTTTCTACCTGGGGGTTTCCCACACACTACCCTCTGGCCTGACTTGAAACTCTACCTTGACTTCCTTCACCTTAGAGCTGATAGCCCACATGTCTGACCACTTACACACAGGAGGAAGACTGTCCTTTCTGAGTCCAGGCCACCAGGTGCCAGGTTCTTATGGCACCAATAAGCCTGTACAATAGACTGGAGCTCTGGTTGGGCTTCTCTCAGTAGATCCAGAACCTTCTGCCTTCCAGGCGGCCTTCCCTGCTGCCTAACCTGTGAGTGGAGGAGGTGAGGCTCCCTCCTGTGGGGCTGGGACATCCCAGGGACCTGCTTGCCCAGTTGGCCCCCCGGCATCCCAGCTGCTGCACTTTCCATGTTCTTAACCTGTCCCTTCCCCCCATTAGGCAGAGCAGCCACACCAGGCCCTCCCTGAATACACCCTCCTCAGCAGAGGCTTGAGCTCTGCAGAGCCTCTGGAAGGGCCTGTCACAGGCAGAGCTGATGTGATGCTCTCTGCTTTACCCTTGAAGCAACAGACTCCTCCAGAAGGGCTAGTGCTGGCATTGAGAGAGACTCAGGTGTGCTGACTGTGCCCTGAGCACTTCTAAGTGAAGGCAGGCCCACAGCCAG
The DNA here is from genome assembly GCF_000181295.1 of Otolemur garnettii. NCBI lineage: Eukaryota > Metazoa > Chordata > Mammalia > Primates > Galagidae > Otolemur > Otolemur garnettii. The sequence goes on from NW_003852427.1 coordinate 5,451,356, forward strand.
GCAAACGTGAGACAGCAAACAGCAAATCCAGAATGGGGAAAAAGTTAAATTTGTCTCTATTCTACTCCAGTCTCATTAGATTTCCAATAGATTTCATGCTTCCAAATGCATTTGCCACACAAAGATGCTTGGGGTTGCTTGGAGCCTTTGCAGAGAAGACAGGCGGGGAGGGAGCAGTGGCCATGTGGAAGGAGGATGGGCTCTGGGAGGAGGGAGATTCGCAAGCAGGGAGCCTGCAGAGCAGGGGCAGCAAGTTAGGGCGAGCCCAAGTGTGTTACTCAGGGAAGCCTGGCCCTCCCCAGCTCTGCTCAGCACCTACCCAGGTAGGCTAGAGGATGACACCCCTTTATACAGACTGACAGGATTGAGCGTCCCCTCTGGGCCTCCTCAGTGACCTCCCAGTAAAGTAGTAACTTGATACAGACGTAAACACAATATAGCTACGTCCTTCAGTTCCTGTTTCCTCTGGTCCCAGAAGCAGATGAGGCAGGAGCTGAGCAAGGAGCCAGGACAGGCACAGAGGCTCCACAATCTCAGAGATACCCTCCAGGCCCCACCTGCAGCCGCACATGCAGCCCAGGCTACCACTGGAGAGTGTCCTTCCTAGCAGAAGTCCCTGGATGAGGAAGGTTCATAGGAGAGGAGATTAAAGGAGAAAGAGGAAGTCACAGGCCAGATGAAAGGGATGGAGAGGAGACTCCAGGGAGGGCACCCGGGAGTCCTCAGCATCCAGCAGAGGCCAGCCTGGCTCTTCCACGTCTTGCTCTCCAGATAATACCATTTCTCCCTCCTCTCTTCTTGCTCCTGTCCCTATTTCTTCTCTCTGTCATTCTCTTCTCCCTCAGGGGGGTAACCTTCTGGTATGCCCCACCAATGAGTTGTGTTATCAAGTCCCTAACCCCTCAGTCCCAGACCACACAGTCCTTGCTTAAGCCATCTGGCAGGCCCAGTGCAAGGACCAGGGGCTCTACTGTGCCTTTCCCATCTGTGGTGCCTACTGCTGCCCTCTTATTCTGCCTTCTTCCCTTTCCACAGGGCCCAGAGGGCTGGGTGCTGGCTCCCTTGTCCAGCTCTTCAAGGGGTTCTGTCCCTTCATCCCCCCAGGGCTTTGATCACACTTACTTCCTCCCAGGTTCTCTGAGTGTGGTGGCCATATTTTCCAACCTCACAGTCAGATCCCTTGATCTGTGTCACTTATGTCACAGATATGCCTGTGCAGTCCATATATTGCATATACATCCATATGGATTCAGGAAAGCCTGGTCTTCATTGCATTTATTGAAAACCCCAGAAAACCTCGGCTGCAGGGTCGAGTCTCCACCCGCTCAGGCCAGTGCGTGAAGCCTTTGTCTTTTAGGTTGGCTTCATTTTAGCTCCCTTCTCTTAGTGAGTTTATTTTTCTCTCTCAACTGGAAAATCACATTTGATCAGCTGTAGACAGCAATCAGATACTGAAACATTGGGATTCTGCCCAGAAGGCAGCCCCTCCAAGGCTGGTGCGTGTTCTCTGAGGTGAGACCAGACTGATGGGGAGATACTTACGGGCTGAGGAGCCGTGAGTCAGGTCGACTCGGACAGACACAGGTGGGGACAGAGAAGAATGAGCTCGAAAAAGCCAGGCTGTGCTGGGCACTGGAGCCACAGCGTCTGGGTTTGGGCCAGTGTGTTCTGTCTGCTTCACTGTCTCCCTCGTTCTGTTCTTAATCTCACTTGATGATTACGGCAGAAGGTGAATGAAATGCCCTCGTCACAGCACTAATGTCTGACCTCTCCCTCGGTGGGGCGTGCTGGGAATGGGAATGGTGGCCTGCTGGCAGGTGGTAGGCTGTGTCCTTCTCTTCTTCCTGCTCCCTCTCCTGCTGGGAATGGGGCCCACCACCCTGGGGAGGAGGCCAGGCACGGTAGGGGCTCTGTTGCTAGCCTGTCTTTAGCACCATTACTGTTTTTATGCTGCTTTATAAACACAGTCTCAACAGCATCTCTGGGTCTCTACCCACATAAACATCCTGGCCACATACATTAATCTACAGCCCTGAGGGTCCCCACATCCAGCCTACTCAGCCCACCTTTGTGGGTAAGTCCAGAGTCTCTAAAAAGACTTTACCCGCAGCTGCTGCTCACCCATCCCCATACCAGAAGCCCAGCCTGGTGACGCCCACAGTGCGCCTGGGGCCTAGCTGTGGCATCCTCTGCTGCACGGAAGTCTTGTTCCCTTAGCTCACACAGGGATACAATGGGAAGGGGTCCATAGTTCACATCAATGTGTGGGTAAGCTTTTTCCCTGCAGGATTCCTCAGCTCTTTCCAGATGCCAGTGTGCTTTTAAATACTCCAGTGGGAGACTTAGTGTGAACCTTTCTCTAAACTTTTCTAAACTCATATGACAATAGGAAACTTTTCTCTTCAGGGCACTCAATGACATCTCATAGAATACAATTGGGGCAATGGGTTTGGGAGAAATGATTTGTTTTTAAACTATGCTCCTTACTCTTAAGTTCATGAAAATTGAATCTTATGGATATTAGTGAATAAATTATACCAGCAAATGTTTCTCATTGTGCTTTTTATGTCCAAAATATCAGATTGGCCCCTAATGTGCCCCAGCTTTGTTGTCCACGTTCTGTTCTGCGATAAAACTGGGGAGCTTATGTTCAGCTTCTCCACAAGGTTTACTTCTAAGGTTGGAAAAATTTTATTGCAAAAGGAGTCCTCTCTGAGTGAAATACAATCATTTACTGCTTCACAGCTACTAAGCTGACATTTAGAATTCAGGTGTCACCCGAAAGTGCCTGAGTACCACGTTATCTGGAATATTATGACATGGGTCACTTTTCTCCTGTAGGGCTGATCCCCGGCAGCTCACCCCATTACAGGGAGGTCTTCCAATTTGCCATTACTTGAGGAGTGAACTCCCACCTGCTTGAAACAACTCAAAAAGGGGTAAGAGGAAAAGAGGAGAGGAGGGAGAGGGAAGGAAAGGAGAACGGTAACTGGGAAGAGGAAAGTGAGGCCCCGGCATCTCCTTGCACCCCGTGGCAGCTTTTGAGGCTGATTGTTTCTGAGCTTCCCAAATTCGCTTTCAAAGTCCGTTGAGGGGAAGAAGCACAGGGATTTTTATCTGTTTTAGATATGATGACTATTTGCTTAATAGTGGGATTTGATGAGGGCAGTGGTAATGTACATATAAACAACTGAGTATATGTATTTTACTCCAAATAGCATCCAGGGTCTTACGTTCCTAAGGAAGCTGAATAGACCCTTAGAACAGCCCGAGGCATGGAGATGTGAGCTCTGATTGGAGCCCTGCCCTTACTGACATGTGTGACCTTGGGCATATCTCTGCGGCCTATTTGGGCCACAGTGCGCTAGCGTCTGAGATAGGATTTTCATGATTGCTTGAGTCCCATTGATGTATGATGGTTCCAAAAGAGTCAGAATGGTTTGATTCTGATGATGTCAAGTTTTTCTCAAATGTGTACTGTAAAAATGAGAGAGAGAGAAATGGCTGTACGGTCCAATCACTGGGAATCACTAAATCAAACACAAATAGATCGCTTTACTTACAGGACATTTCAGAGCCTTTCTGGGAATATATGTGCCATGAAGCATTTCCCCGATTTGTTTAATGGTGGAAGAGCTCTTCCAAAGAGTGAATGCTGCCAGTGAAACCACCATCATCTGTGTGGATATGTGTGAATCAGAAGCTGCATTATCCAACCTGACTCACAGAGTTGCCTCCTAGAGCAAGCTTCCCACTGTAGTGCTGCCTGGAGAAGCCCACCAAGTTGGCCTAGGTTATGGAAAGGGACTCTGGTCACCTGTAAAATTTTCCAATCTTCACTCCAGGCTTGTCCTACATTCTGGGCCACCTGCATTCCTGTGCTGGGCAGCAAAGAAAGAGCACTCTGCTATGGCACCCTGGAGCCCACCTGGCCTGCTCCAGACCAGTGGGGCTGAATCATGTCAGCGATGGAAAGACAGGGTCTCTCTGGGCTTATCCACCAGCATTATTTACAGTAGAACTGGCCAGTCCGCCATAAGACTGAGCCCTGATATTTGGGAAAGAGTCTCAGGCCCAAAGAGACAAGGAAGGGACTGATGGGGCTGTTGTGCAAAGTGATCTTTCCTTTTTCATCAGCCCAAGTCACTTGCTTATTATTGTGAGTAGTTTGGGATGAGGTAGGTGCAAATGGTAATGAAGAGAAAACTAATACCCAATAACAATTTCATTAATTTGTTAATACCTCATTAATAACTTTATAATGTATCCTTTCTGCATTCTGTTCAACTCTCTAGTTTTGCATTTTTATTTATTTATTTTTTATTAAATCATAACTTTGTACATTGATGCATTTATGGGGTTCAGTGTACTGATTTGATATTCAACATGAAATACTTACATTGACCTGATTAACACATCCATCACAATTATACTCTTTTCTTAATAGTTTTGCAATGTACCATTGCATCATGCACATTAGGTGAGGTCCCCTCAAATGCCCTCCTTCCTCCCACCTCCCCCCCACTAGTTTTGCATTTTTAGACAAATGTTTGCATTATTTTGTATTCTTAAAGTATGATTTGAGAGTTGCATAATGGCTGTCAGGATTGGAAGTGGGTGTGGGGCATGAGTAAAGGGAGTTCTGTACCTGAGACAGGTGGGTGAAAAGGGATATCAGATTCACCCATTCTGATTCTGCACATAGTCAGAAATGATGCATGTGGCAAATGTTTGTTATACTACAGTGTCACTCTGTCCTGGTGGGTCAGATGGGTGGTCTATTCAGTCTATGTCCCTCCTCCCCTGCTTGAAAGCTTTTGTGGGATAAGTAAAGTATCCTTAAATACTGTCCTCCTCCAAGGCTGAGACCCATCCAACCAGAATTCCTTGCTGATCTGATTTGATTCTGTACACACAAAGCCTTTAAACCCTTCTTAACGAGTAATATGCTTTGCTGGTATAACCACTAAGGAGATCCAGCTATCCTTTATGCTAGGATGCAAAGAAGGAGCTGGCAGAGTCTCTGCTCCCTGGGAAATCACAGTCTTTCTGGAGGTGACTTGGCCTAAATAGTCACAAGGTTAGGCTGAAAGCAGGAAGATCTCAGAGAAAGGCTCTCTGGGAGCTCAGAGGACAGAAAGATCATTTCCAGGTCATCAGAGAGACAGGAGGGTCTCATAAGAACAGGACAACTTTGTTAAAGGGTCCTTAAAGAGAGGAGGGCTTAAATATGCTGGAAGGAGGATTTATGTGACATCTTCTGAGAGTTCCTGAAGGGAAGCTGCAGTTATATGATGAGATAAAGAGTTGGGCAGAAAGTGGGGAGCCTTACACGCTGGGCTGTGGGGTTGGTAAATTTAAAGCTGTTTGACACTCTTTTGGTTATAACACCATTTCCTTTGAGCCTCTTGGGGACCTCCCCTGAGTGCTTTATTTTGATAAGGAGTGGGAAAGTTCATTGCTCTAAATACCATCTCTATGTTAATGACTACAAGATTTACATCTCCAGCCCAGACCTGAGCTCCAGAGTCATATACTTACCTGCTGACTTGACGTCTCCCTCTGGATGGCTAATAGGCTTTTCAAACTCAAAGCATTGCACATGGAAGTCTTGATTTTCTCCTTCACATCAATTGCTCCCCACTGTTCACCATCTCAATAAATGGCACCACTACAGATCCAGTTGTTGAATTAGAAAAGGCCATCTGTGAGTCCTCTGTTCACCATCTTCTCCAGGCCTGCTCTGGCCTCCCAGAGCATTTAATGGGCTCTATCTCCAGACTGAGCTTCAGCTCCACTCCCACTTCTGTCCTTGCTCCCTTCAGTCTGCCACGGATGGCTTCATCAGACTCAGACCAATGACTCCCCTTTTTCAAACTCTCCAGTAACTTCTTTCACTTATAATGAAAACAAAGTTTCTTGCCAGCCCTCTGCGATCTGGCCCAATTCTACTCCCTACCTGGGCTCCTTGCCCTCTGCCCAGCTCTGAGCTGCAGCCACACAAGCCTTCCTGCCCATTCCAACACCCTCCCGCCGTCTCCAGCCTGAGGGCCTTTGCACTTGCCACGCCTGTGTGGCAGAAGTAATTTCCCCTGATCCTTTGAGTGGCCAGCTGTGTGCTTGCAGTGTGAAGCACCCTCCCGCCCCTATCCTTGGTGCCTCATTTTACCCTGCTTTATTCTCGATAAAACAGATCTGTGAAATTTTCTTGTGTATTGTTTGTTTGTTGTTTCCTTCATCTTTCTTCTTTCTTGTCACTGAAATGAAAGCTCCGTGAGGGTGTTTTGTTTTGTTTTGTTTTGTTTCTCCTCTGTCTGGTGTGCTATTGTATCCAATGCCCTATCACCTCATAGAAACTCACAAAGATATATTTAACATATTTATAATGGAAAATTTCAAACACACACAAAAGTAGGAAGAGTAGAATAATGAACCCACTTCTCAACATCATTCGGCTTTAACAATTGTTAACCCGAGGCCAATCCTTTTTTTTTTTTTATCTTACCCCCTTCATTGAAGCAAATCCAACACAATTGTATCATTTCATTAGTAGATATTTCAAAGCATATTTCTAAGAGGGGGGGGATCTTTAGGGTAAATAACCACAATACCAATATCACATCTAGGCAAATTTATAATAATCGCTGAATATCATCAAATATGCAGAGTACATCCAAAATTCCCTGAATCTATTTACCTATCTCTCTCTCTCTCTGTTTATGGTTTATTTGGATCAGGCTTCTAAGAAAGTCAGTAAGTTGCAATTGGCTTATTATCTTTTCAGTCACTGGTAATATATAGTTTCCCCTCCAATTCTTGAAACATCCCTAAGATCAAACCATTGGGTTTTTTTCTTGAAACCAGGTTGTTTGTCCCATCGAGTGTTCCGTAGACTGGCTTTCCTCATCACATGCCAGTGGTGGTGGTGGTTAGTATCTTCCTCTGTCCCCTGCATTTTCTCTAAATTGGAAAGAGGCTTGATTAGCTTCAGGCTTGTTTCTCTGGAGAGAGTACTTCAACCTCCTATTCCTCCATGGAGGCACGTACTGTGTAGTTGTCTCTCTCTGATGTCAGGGTGTTGATTTTGTTGCCCAGATACAGTATTTCATTAAGGTTTGCAAAATGCTAATATTGACATTGACATAACTCTATCATTCATTCTGCATATATTAATATTTTCATAAGAAGATACTTGTGCTCAATGAAGTATGGTTTGTATAGGAAAGGCAGATAATTGCTTGATTCTTTCTCTTGACCAGTTTTCAAAATAATGAGTTGATTCCTAAATCCTCCCATTGATCAGTGAGGGTGTTACTTTTAAGAATGAATCATCATGAGCTCATAGATTTAAACATGCTTGATGCACTTCAATCAATAGATATTTGTTGAATGAATGGATAATTGAACAAATGCAAGTTTAGAACTTTCTATTAGCTTTTGGTTTTTCTCTTTTCCGGAATTTATAGTCCACATTTTATACATAAAACTATTGTGTGATTTTTTTATAGGGTTCATTCTAGTCTTTGAATATTTCCTTAGTATTCTGTTGAATAAATGCAACATAGGCTCTGCTTTTAGGATTTCTCTTGTTTATCTGCTACTAAATATAACAGTTTTAATCAGATCTTGAATTATTTTATTATGAAAATCTATCTGAATTCCCAGATGGGCCTTCAGGTCCCCCTCCTCACTCTCTGTCTCTCACCCTGATGCTGCCTTGCCCACCTCCTTTGATACTGCTCACATGGCAATTGGCTAGTGGTCACATGCAGAGGGGACAAAGGAGATCTCCCCAAAATATAAGAACTGGGAAGAGCCACTGACTTGGTGCTATCCCTGCATGTTCAGATGGGAAAACTGAGGCCCAGAGGGGAGGTGAATTGTCCAAGGCCACAGAACAGCAGCCTGGGCAAAGCCCAGCTCAGTGCCACTACCTCTAGACCAGCAACCGGCATGAGCGCCCACCACATTTAATCCAAAAAACTCCTCTAAAGAAGTCAGGGCTGGAATACACCTGCTTTTCTTTGCCTGGTTTCTTTAATGACTTTCTGGAGTTTTGTGGGAGTATCACATGCCCACCAGATTAGGAAAGATTCCTGGGAGTAATTGGTGGTCTCCAAAGGAGGAAAGACTGGAGGTGCTGGATACAGGAAGTGGTTTCACACGGTGGGCCTTTGAGCGTGGCGTTCTGATGCCTGAGCCGTCCTTCACTGGCCCAGGCTTCCTGTCAGGAGTGCTGGACACAATGCAGCATCTCCCCCTCCTGCTGCTGCTGCCCTTCCTGGAGGCTGAGCAACATTGCCAGCTTCCCTGGCATCACTGCCCGTCTGGGAATTCAGACATCTGGAGTGCCAGAGTCCGGTGGCATTTTCCTTTTGTCTGCCGCAGAGTTTGATAGCCTGGGAATTGATGGCCAGCATCTGTGAGCTTTCTGATGAGCAGGCCTGCTGGGGAGTGCTGTCTGCATCTCACCCTCCAATCTCAGAGTCCCTACTTCCCCCCAGGGAGAAAGCCCATTGATCTGACGCTCACATGGACCTGATGAGGTATCACCACATGATGGAATGTCTCTTTCTCCTGCCTCCCATGCTAGCTGCCAACAATTAGAGGTTAATGGGCTTTGTATTCCCTTGGGGACAAGGCCCAGGTGATGATGGATCTGGTGGCCTACATGGTATCATCCATAGCTTGTCTCAGCCCCTAGGTAGAAGGAAGGAGAAGCCTCTGGCAGCAAGCTGCTATCCTGCTGCCACCCCACTGGATTTGCAGTTCTCCTCCATCACTGCACTGAGTAACTTGCTAAGTGTGGAGAGTGGGCAGGCCACTGCACAAGGGGTATGAGCTTTTCCTGCAAGAGGCTTGCGTGGCCAGGAGCAGCAGACCTTTCTCCTTGGTGTCTGTAAGTAGTGTTAGCCCTTCTTCCCATTTGAGGTAGCAGGGGATGGAGGAAGGGACAGTTACCTTAGTGGTTGGGAAACCATCCCAAGAGGTGGGCTCCTGGTGTCTATTTGGAAAGAAGAGAGAGTGCTGGAACACTTGGATATCCATATGCAGGAAAAGCAACAAGATTGCCTCATACCATATGCAAATATTAACTCAAAACAGATCATAGACCCAAATGGAAAAACAGAAACTAGCAAACTTCTAGGAAAATGGTTTGACCTTAGCTAAAGCTGTTTTTAGATTTGACTCCAAAAATACAATCCATAAAAGAAAAATGGATAAATTAGATTCCATCAAAATGAAAATTTTGTTCTTCAGAAGACACCATTAAAAAATTAGAAGACATGGCATGAACTGGGAGAAAATATTTGTACATTACGTATCTGATAAGGGATTTATAGCAAAAATATAGAAAGAACTCTTAAAATGCAGTAGTAAGAAGTCAAATAACTCAATTTAAAAATGAGCAAAGGATCTGAATAGGGAGCTCAGGGAAGAAGACATACAAATGATTAATATGCACATGAAAAGATGCTCAATATTACTACTCAATAGGGAAATGCAAATTAAAAACACAATGATATCCTACTTCATAGTCACCAGAATATAATTTTAATTTTAAAAAATATAAGTCTCGTACAATACTGATGGGAATATAAAATTGTACAGCTGCTTTGGAAAACAGTTGGCAGTTTTTAAAGTTAAACATAAATTTACCATATGACCTAGCAATTTCACTCCTAGGTTTCTACTCAGGAGAATGAAAACATATGTCCATGAAATGACTTGCATGCAGATATTCACAGCAGCGTTATTCATAATAGCCAAAAAGTGGAAATAATCCAAATGTTCATTCACAGATGAATGGTTAAACAAAATCTAGTATATCCACACAATAGAATATTATTCACCTGTAAAAAGGAATGAACTGCTGATACATGCTATAGTATGGCTGAACCTCAAAGTGTTATGATAAGGAAGCCAGAGGTAAAAAAAAAAAAAGTGTTGAATGAATCCTTGAAATACCCAGAAAAGGCAAATCTATGGAAACAGAAAGCAGATCAGTAATCACCTGGGGTTCAGGGTGGGGAGCAGGTATAGACACCAAATGAGCATGTGGGACCTTTCTGGGTTGATGGGCGTATTCTTAATTGTGGCAATGGTTGTACAACTCTATAAGTTTACTAAAAATCTTTGACCTGAATATTTATCATACACAATAAGCTGGATGAAATACTAATTATACTTCCATGTGTTATTTTAAAGTGGTAAGAAGGAAGAGAGGTAGACTCCAGAATGTGCTTTGAGAAAAGAACTGCCTCTCTTAGGAAAGCAAAGGAAGTGGGCTCCCCCTGCTGTGGGGCCACCCAGCTGAGTGCTGAGCACCTGCTGCCCCCCTGCAGGAGTGTCAGCCCCAGGCAGCTCTGCAGGTCACCCTTCAGCTTCAGCTCACAGTATTCTCCCAAGCTCATCCTCTCTTGCTCAGTCACTCACATGGCTGGGAGCCCTGCTGCTCTCTGCACCCTCAGCCAATGTGCCTCTGACTTGCATCCCAGCCTTGCCCCGTCTCCCATCTCTGATGTCAGCCACACTTCCCCCCTGCCCTCTTCATTATTCTGGAGCCTACATCCTCTTAATGGACATGACCTGCTTTCTAGTGTACTATCACTGGGCCATGGACAGCTGGGTGTAGAGTTTTTGAGAGATGGTCTCAAACCTAGGAAAGGGGAAGACATGGCAGAAAGAGATTTCTGGACAGGGCTGGGTTGAGGGGAAATGTAAAGAGTCCTAGAATCTCACATGGCAGGCACATGTAGCAAGACAGGAGGGACCAGAGCAGGCCCGTGGAAGCCCATCCTGGGGCCACAGCCAGTGACTGGAACTGAGAAGCTCAGGATCAGTAAAGGCCTTTTGACTTGTGAGACTCAAGACATACTTCCTCTCCCCACTTCCAATGATCTTTGTCATTGGTTTAGTCATTTACACTTGAGTATAGACCAGCCTGAATTTTGGAGGTCTTATTATATGGTAGACTCTATAGAAAGCATGTAATGACATCAACTTGTTTAACTTCACAAACCCTTTGAAGATACTATTTTTTTTTCTTAGAGACAGAGTTTCGCTTTGTCACCCTCGGTAGAGTGCCACGGCATCACAGCTCACAGCAACCTCCAGCTCTTGGGCTTAGGCGATTCTCTTGCCTCAGCCTGCCGAGTAGCTGGGACTACAGGTGCCTGCCAAAATGCCCGCCTATTTTTTGTTGTAGTTTGGCTGGGGCCGGGTTGGAACCCACCACCCTTGGTATATGGGGCTGGCGCCCTACTCACTGAGCCACAGGCACCACTCTAAAGATACTATTATTATCATTCCATTTTGTAGATGGTAGAACTGAGGCCCAGAGGGTAAAGTTATTCAAAGTTCAAAAAGTCATCATCAGAAGAACCTGGACTGGAGCTAGAGGTGGTACCTTCGGTTCCTGCCAATGGTGGGTCTGATTGGGTATGAAGGCAGACTCTGAAAGGCCCAGGATGAGAGGGCTGGCAAATGGGCTTCAGACAGCTTATCTGCTGTGCGTGACCTGGGAAGGAATATGGAAAGGAGAAGAAGAAGCTGATATACTCTGGGACAGAGAAGAGAAACAGGTCTTCCCGAGGAGGGGAGCCCAAGGGACCTGAGGTTGCCTGTGTTCTGGAGGGAGAGGATCCAGGGTAAGCATGGCACCCATAGCCCAATCACCAGCCCGAGGTGGCAGGAAATACCAGCTGCACACCCAGTCCTACATCTGTGCAGACAGGTGGAAACCAGGGCCAGCAGTCCTACCCTTTTTGTCCTCTGCCTTAACACTGCTAAGCCAGCACTGTCTCTGGCTACAACCCTCTGGGTCTTTTAAAAGGGTATTTTGTAAGGCTAGTATACAATGGACAAATAGACAGAGAGAGGCCTTGCCATCACCACCTGTTAAGAGGGATACAGAGGAAGGGAAGGTGCCATGTGCTATTCCCAGAGAAACCTGCTCATGCATCTATCTTAGGGGCTCACAACAGTGAGAAGGCTGAGACTGAAGGAGATTCTTCTTCTTCAAAGAATTATACCTTCTTCATAGTGGGGCTTAAGATTCAATCTATACTTTTTGAGTACCTACCATATACTTAGAGGCCTTCTCACAGATCTTGGCGGGGTCACTCCCTTATCTGGATCTGCTTTCCTTTTCTCTGGTTCCTAAAACCATAGTAACCGTCACAGGAGGTCACTGGGCTAAGAGTTCTTGAAAGCCAACACTACACTGCTCCATAATTTAGCATGCAGCTCTGCAGTGCTAAGCCCCAAATAGTTCTGGGGTTAGGAGTGTGCGAGGAGTCATGGGCATAGGTAAACACTAACAAACAAAACCCCCACTAAACAGTTACCTACAATAGCACCTTCTTAGATACTGCTTTTGAGCTTAGGCAGTGATGGCCTAGAATGCCAGAATAAGTTGATCACAGTGCTCTAACCCTGCACAAAGATGGTAACCTTCTTCTGGGCCCATGCCTCTGTTCAAAAGGGCCCAGACATCCATCTCATAGAGACCATGCCTCTACCCCATAGGGTCCATGCCTCTATCCTATAGGGACCATACCTCCATCCTATAGGATCCATGCCCCAACTCATAGGGCCCATGCCTCCATCTCATAGGGCCCATGCCTCCATCCCATAGTGTCCATGCCTCCATCCCATAGTGTCCATGCCTCCATCCCACAGGGCCCATGCCTCCATCCCATAGGG
>NW_003852427.1:5464118-5477028 GCF_000181295.1 Otolemur garnettii
CCATGCCTCCATCCCATAGTGTCCATGCCTCCATCCCATAGTGTCCATGCCTCCATCCCACAGGGCCCATGCCTCCATCCCATAGGGTCCATGGGTCCATCCCATAGTGTCCATGTCTCCGTCTCATAGGGTCCATGCCTCTATCCTATAGGGACCATGCCTTCATCTCATAGGGTCCATGCCTCCATCCCATAGGGTCCAGGCTTCATCCTATAGGGACCATGCCTCCATCCTGTAGGGTTCCTTACTCCATCCCAGAGGGACCATGGCTCCATCTTATAGGGTCCATGCAACCACCTCCTCGGTCCATGCCTCCATCCCATACAGACCATGCCTCTATGCCATGGCAGCCCACACCTTTTTTTTTTTTAATTAAATCATAGCTGTGTACAGTAATGCAATCACGGGGTACAGTATAGTGTTTTCATATACAATTTGAAATACTCTCATCAAACTGATTAATGTAGCCTTCATGTCATTTTCTTAGTTATTGAGTTAAGACATTCATACTCTGCTTTTAGAAAGATTCACTTGTACCCTTGTAAGATAAACCATAGAGGTGACCCCACCAAAGCCCACACTTCTAATCAAACTGGTACACAAGGAGACCTCTGCCTGCTGCTGCTACTGCCATATATTCCCTGATCCCATTAGTGCACATGCTCAGAAAGGCTCTGCTCAGTAACCCCACAGGAGAAGAAGCCTCCTTCAGCATGCTGCCTCCCAGAGCCGTCAAAGATGGTGATGGTGGAGAGCTAGGCAGGAGGACTTTGACAGGGCAGACCTACAGTCCTGAGTGCCCTCAGGGTTCTTGTTCTTCTTTTTCCCTTAGTTTGATTGTTATTCCAAAGGCTTCGTTATGGAAATTACAAAATAATGGTTCTGCAATTTGTGCATGTGTGGCTGTGTGTACACTGATTATGTCCTGTGTACCCTTTCTCAGAGGCCCTGCAGTGAAATCCAGAGATGAGGCTCATTCTTCAATTCAGCTCTGCCACCTTCCCCTCTCTGCCTCTTGTCCTGTCTCCTGTCACCTCAGCTATCTCCCTTCTCCAAGTGTGGGGATGATCTGGAATGTCAGAGTAGATACTTCAAGCCCATGTACCTATGTCCAGAGGGGTCCCTGGAACGTAAGGGTGTCTCTGGCAGGAATGGGGGACATGACACTATCTTCGTAGCAAGTGCACTGTTTTAACAGAGGTTCTGTTCATTTGGGATGGCGTTATGAGGTTGCTGGACGGAATGAGAGATGGGCTAATGCTCCATGCTACCCTTTGGCATTGTTCCAGTGGTAAGGCTGTCTCCCTGGCTTGCAGCATGCTTCTCTGTAGCTGAGAAATTTGTAAGGTTGGGAAGAGGAGGAATTGGGAGAAAGGAGGCTCCCAGGAAAAGAAGGAGTTACTTACTGCTAAGCCAAGTCCAGATGTGATGCTCTGAGCATGCTGAACGCTTAGGCTGAAGGAGGCTTCAGAGAGGAGATAGGGTGCCTCTGAGCATGATTTCAGAAGGGGAAGGTGGGGCCAGGCGAGCAGGAGACAGGGTAGGAGGAGAAATGAGCAAACCTATCAGGCTCAAAACCAGAACTCTCATTACTGAGCAGGTTAATCCAATTCTTTTGAATGGAAATTGTTCCTGGGGAAAGGGAAACCTTCTTGACACAAAAGAGTAAGTTACTTTAATCACATGACCCTGGGGACACTTGGGATGGGTCTAAAGACCCAGTGGCCCTGAGAACGGAAGGAATACCAACACCAGCAAGTGTGAGAGGGTTCAGAAAGCAGGGTGCTGGGGAGTGGGACAGCTTGACATCTTTAGGATTTGATTGCCAATGAGAACACTTCCAACCACACCTTCCCTGAACTTTCATCAGCTTTGAATGGGATGAGCTACTTAACCTCTCTGTACCTTGGTTTCCATGTCTGTGAAATGGTGTGATGACAGCATCTACCTGATAGGAGAATCAAACCTGACACTGTGGACCAGCCCCTGGCACAGTGCCTCTCTCACTGCCTCTCTCAGAGTGAGTCCTTGCCCATAATGGGTATTCACAGTTATTGTGCGTGCTTATTGTGTTGTTTGGAGAATGAAGCGATGGTAATTTCTGTATGGTATCCAGCACAGGGCCTACCTAGCACGGAATCATTGAATATTCACTGTTGATTGTTGCTTTTCCATCCAGCTTTTTCTTCCATCTCAGATCTCTATCCCTCTCCATCTAGAGTGATGAGAAAAATCAAGTTGGGGAGGGGAGGGAGGAGGGAGGTCTAGGGTTCTACCTCACCCTCTTCTCTGTAGTCACCAGAGCACATGGAGAGGAACTGAAGAATTTCACAGGCCTGCTACCTTTGAATATACGCCTAACAAGTTCTTAGAACGTGTGGCTTAAGTTTTGGGGGAGAATGATTTTAATCTATTTTAGAAAAAAGCTATGCATTAAGTGTATGTTGGGGGGTAGAGGGAGTTTATATAAAAATATTCTAAGTTATTTCAAATGGAATCAGATTTGATACAGAAACTTAAGTATTTACCAAACTCTGAATAAGGATGGAGAGACGAAGGCAGCCTGAGGCCACTGAGCAGGCTCAGGTTGGCACTGACTTTCTGGGAGTCAGTAGCCAGAAGGCCCTGCTGGTGGCGGTCGTGGCCACCTCTAGCACCAAGGCAGGTGACGTACAGGAAACTCCAGAAGGTAACTACAAACCTTTAAGTCTGATAAAACCCATGAACTGCTCATCAGCACTGCCCAAGGACTGCAGAAACTTCTGCGGCTTCTCTCCTCCCACGTCTGCTATGACAGCTTCTTGTTGGGGGACTCGGACTAGACCTCAGCAGGCTGGAATTCCAGGAAATGTAGCTCTCTGGCTTCCAGCCCCCTTGAGCCTGAGGGGGGCATAGAAGGTGGAGGAGACTGATTTTCTGGCAAATTTTCTCCACTGAGGTGGGGGTGTGATGCCTTTGAGACCCAAACAGGAAGGATTGTTAATGGCCAACAGCAGGCCAGCAGGAGGGCAGAGAATAGCTCTCTGGCATTTTGCTGTGGGCCGAGAGCTGGAGCTGCACAGCTCCCAGAGAGAGGGAGGAAAAGAAGAAGAAGCCTGTGTGTGTCTCCCCATCAGGCAGATGGGACAGCAGCAGGAGTGGGGAGATCTGAGCAGAAGGCCCAAGCTGGGAGGCATGAAATGCAGGCTCTCTCCATCACGGGTGATTGACAGGAGAGGCAGGACTTGGAGGCTTGTGGAAAATCCTGTGTTGACCCAAAAAGACCCTTAAAACTGGTCAGGGCTGAGACAAGAGCCTGGGAAGCCGTAGGTTCAGGGAGAGTCCTATAGAGGCACCATGGGCAGACAGGAGGGCCAGAGAGCCACTGCTGATATAAAAGACAGTCTTGTAATAAACAAATGCCTGAAATGGCCACTTGGGTGGGCAGGACATTGGACACAGAAGTGTTCAAAGCTGGCCTGGGGACAGCCCTTGCTCTCAGAAGCCTACGGTTTTGTGGAACAAAATGATGATTATTATGATAACACACTAACTCTTGGGTGCTAATCACCTTACATGGATTGTGATCTTCCGGATTTCTAGCTAGGGAGACTGAGGCTGAGGGAATGGGACCCAGTTCAGGTTTAGAGATGGGAGGAAAGGGCACTCCAGATAGTGAGATCCAAGTGAGCAAAATCTTGGAAGATTATAATAGTCACGTTGTGGGGAAAAGTAAAAATGCTGGCGCTCTTAACACTTTGGCTCACCTATTTCCAATTTTTTGCTCTTCAATGCAAGTTCATGAGCCCTGATGCTGTTTGAGTGCTGGCAGGCCGAGATAGGTAGCATATGGCAGCAGGGACCAGACAGCCTGACCCAGTGTGGGGCGTTCTGCTGGGAGACAGGTAGAAGTCTAGAGCTGCCACAGAACAGGCAGTGCTTCCAAGAGGAGGGTGGGAGCTTCCCAGGCAGCCTAGGATAGGTGGGCAGAGGAAGCTGGAAAGCCACGTGTGGGTGTCTTCACAGGGGCCAGTGTTCCAGTTGCCTGGAACTCTAGGGGAAACAGGGGAGGCAGGGTCAGGGGGAAGCTGTAGAAGTGAGTTGGGCCCAATGATCTCCTTCAGAGGAGGCATGCCAGGGCACTGGGCTCCACTATCAAGGCAGGAGAGCTCTCAGGCATTTAGATGGGAAGGCTGCCATCAGATTCATGTTATGAGATCACATTAGGAGAATGGTGTCCAGAGGAGCAAGAGGTAGTCAGGGAGGTCAGGGAGCCAGTGGCAGGACAAGGGCCTGACCAAGGCAGAAGCAAAAAGAGGGAGCTTTGACTGTAGCTCTGAATGTGGAGGTGACAGGATGTGGTGGCCATCGGACCTGAGAGGGGAGGGAGGGCTAGGGAAATAGCAGGCTTTTTACAGCAGACATCTGTAGACAGGCTGAAAATACAGATGGGAGGATGAAGCTATCAGGGGCAGCATCTCTGGACCCAGCAGAAATGGCAGGAAGTGGGGCTGAGGGTGAGAATAAGTGGTTTGGGGTAGGGGGTGATTAATCTCCATCCCAGGGAGCACCATCTCCCCACTTGGGAGGAGCAGGTAGGAGGCGGTGAGGCTCCCACCTGCTGTTCTCCTGTGTTTCTAACTGGAGTTTTAATTACGTGTAGTAGGCAGGAGTGAGCGCTACACATGTTGAGTTTAGTTGAAGCCTACACTTTAAAACGAATACTGATAAAGGTCAAATGAGTCCATCATACAATCTGTCCCAGAAATCCCAGAGCCCCTGGGCTCCATCAGCTCCCCAGCCCTGTCCTGGGCTCCTTCTCACCTCCCACGAGCAGGTGCTGATGACAGTTCAGTGGGTATGTTTGTGGTAGCAGATCAGTGAAATAACTATCTAGGCAGTGGGTAGAATCTTTGCTAGATATGGTTCTCCCTCTGCCTGTCTTTTCAGGAATAGATTTTTTTTTTTTTTTTTAGCTCAGAAATATGCCAAGAAAATGAAATAAAAGTAAAGGAAAGAAAGACCAAAGCATGTTTAATTTGAATGGCTTTCTCCCATGTGAAAAAATGACAGTTTATTGCAAAATATTTATCTTCATTATGGTTGATATCATTATTGATGGAGAAGCCCTGCGGACTAATGGGAAAATCTCTCCAGGAGGCCTGAATCCAGATGAGCTGAGTCTCCACCTTGCCTCTGACATGCTGGGTGAGCACAGCCTTTAATTCCTAGGTACCCCAGTGTACCCACTTGTAGATCACTCATGGTTAGATTAGCTTCGTGGAGACGGAAGAGGTCTTCGAGGTCAGGGCGTGAGCTCCTTGTGGCAAAGACTGCATGTGGCTGGCCATTTCATAATACAGGGCCCTGCTTAATTAAGGTGCGTGCTTATTGGCTGAATGATGGATGAATGACAGAGCACAAGCCTGTGTTAAAGGGAAGGAGGATCAATGAACCTAATTAAACTACACATTTCATCAAGGAGGGAAGTATGGTCCAGAGAGGGCAAGCCACTCCCATTAGTTGCAGAGCTGGCCAGAGCTGGCCGCATTTCCAGGACCTCTCTGTGATTCCACTCAGCCACCCCCTGTCCTTTCTACTGCTCATTATTGAGAATTTATACTTACAACTATTTTCTCTTCAGAATAAAAGGAACTTAAAAAATTAAAGTATCATTTATCACGACAGATGTTTGAGAGGCCCCAGTGAGCAGCCCTGGGAGCTATAACTAAAATTAAGACCAAGCCTTGTGTACATTCACCAATAAAGAGCAAAAGTGAGGAGTTGTTCCTACTCTCCTTGTCCCCATTTCACAGATGAGGCCCCTGTAGCTCAGAGAGGATACAACTTACTCATAATTTTACAGGCAGCAAGGGCTGGCATGCTGGGTGAGCATACTGGTTCTGGAGCCCAGGTATTTGGAGTCAAGGTTAGGGTGAATTTTGTTGCCCCATTCTGCCTTCTGCAACTTTCTGAGGCCACCAGCCTTCATCATGGTGATTCCACCTCTGTGTAGCCACAGGCAGGCCTGCTGTAGGACTCAACTTTGTTCTTCAATAGCCGACTTAGTTGAGTAACACAGAAAGGTACTGAGAATATCCCTGACTTTGAGGAATTCCTGGAGAAAAGCTAAGTATGTCTTCCCAAGCTCATTACCTGGTCTCAGAACTTTATAGTCACACGTCATAAATCGGAATAGTGAGACATTTGGCTGTTCCCTTGGAAGAGACGTCAAGGGTGATTTAGGAGCTCTGCGTGTGGGTTTCCTGTCTGTGTCAACACATGGAAAGCTTCTGGAGAGCTGAAGCCTTCATGAGTTGCTGTTCCCTTCCCCCACTCTGGAATCACCCACCTTTCGGTCCAGGTTTACTGCTCTGAGACTATAAAGATGCTAAGGAACAGAGACTGGGCCTGGTATTTTATTGTGCATGCCTTGGATGGAATCTGCCTGTCTGAACAAAGACAGCATCACAAATGTCTGGTGTGGGTGGCTCCTCTCGTCCTGAGGACCCAGGGCCTCCCAGCCTCATCCAGGGCTCCTCAGCACAGACACATCACTGACAGCAACGAGGCATCTGGGTCTCGTCCTCCTTGCCCCTGTGTGCCCTGGGTGACTGGCATCCCCTGTCACATGTCCATCTCAGGGTATTATTAACACCTCCTTCTGTCTCAAACCGCTTTCCTTCCCCCAGGGAGTGCTGTGGGTTTGAAATGATGGTCTTTAATCATTTCTTAAATGACCAGCCCTGAAATCATTTCTTAGTGCCATACATACAAATTAAATCATAAATCCACAGTGGGCCTTCAGAAGGACTGAAGTGTAGCCCTGATTAAGAGCAGAGAGAGGCCTCCCCAGAAGAAAGGCCTGAGGAAAGGCCAGAGCCCTGTAGAGAAGGAAGAAGCTGCCTACTAACTCCCAGAATGCACAGATAAGAGACAGATATATTGCGGGAAATAGGAGTACGCCCATCTCAGGGTCAGGAAGTCTAGGCAGCCCCTTCTGGGGCTAAGCTAGCCACACTTAGCCATTTGGAATTAGACAGGCCAAGAGGTTCTTTGATGACCTCTGAGAGTCAGATGGGGAAGTAGAGGAAGGATTACATAGGAGAGTGAAGAAACTGCAGGCACTGACCAAGAGAGACTCAGTAGTGGGGTTAGCAGGGGGTCCCTAATACATATCCATGATCTCTTACTTATTTCAATACTCTGTTTAATGTTCTGCCTCCCTCGAAGACTTTTTGGCTTATTTAGACTTCCCAATATCTCTGATTCCCACAAAGTCATCTTCTGCTTCATTAGGTTAGCGATGCATATACAGCAATCACACTAGCAAGCTGCCAAACATCCTTGACTGTTTTCACCACCATATATTTGCACATGTCATTTCATCTCCCTGGAATTCATGCCTTCACTTTATCCACTTAGTAAACTCCTATTCATGCTTCAAAACCCACATTAGCTATCACCTCCTCCAGAAGGCTTCACTGTCTCCTGGTTAGAGAGGAGACTACCTAGTCTCTCCATCCTTAAACAGGCATCTCTTTTCATATTTACATGCTGTTTTATAATTATGATTAGCACTTGGTTGTTTTACTAGGCTTTCTGTTCCCTGAGAATGGGAATTCTAGCTAACTCTCTCTGTAGAGCCACAGTGGCCAGCTTAGGGCTTAGATTCAAGGAATGATGTTTCCGAAGCTATGTAGTCAAGTGGTTAGAGGTCCAGAGTGAAAAGAGTTGCACATATTTTTCCTTTGCCTTCAGCATGCTTTGTTTATGTAAGTCACTCAATTTCTGAGTTAAGACTCTGAGTTTGTTCTCCTGCAAAATGGAAAAATAAAACCAATATTTTTGCTATTTCAGAAACCTACAAAGAAGATAAATCTGAGAGTGGGTTGTTAGGAAGAATGTGTCAAAACCCGTTAGCTCCTTGAAAAATTCCATTAGAAAGTCAAGGTGTTGCTATTGCAATTATTATTTGATTCCCAAATGGTGAGAGTGCTTCCAGAAATGTGCTTTGCTTGATGAACCAATACATTTTTAGCCCCCACTGATGAATTTGGGAATCGAATACCTGTCATCTCAAAATAATTGACATATCTTGGTGAGGCTCACACATTCCTCTGATGGAAGCCTAGCTTTTTACTGAGAACGAGGAGAAAGCCGGGGTACATGGGAGCAATATTGTTTTATGGACCTTTATCTTGGTTATTAACAAATGAGCACTGCGTGTGGAAATGGTAAAGGGGGAATTCGATAATGACGTTTCATAGGATTATAATGATTATTAGCCTGATGAGGATGAAATCCAGGTTTTAATGCATGTGGTTTCCTTGGCATTCACTGTTCTGGGCTCCTTATGCTGATGGACACAAGCCGGCTACTTGTATTCCTGTCTTCCCATCCTGCTGTTATCTGGGAAGTGGGTATAAATGTGGTGGGCCCCCTAGCATATGTGGACTGGGGCATCAGTAAACAATGATAATTATAGGTGCCCATCTGTCATGCAAATGCTGCCGCTAAGTGTTCTTTCCTCGAGGTAGGAGCGCTTGGTGTCAGCGCACTGCCTGGCCTCTGCCAAGGTGCTCACATGCATTCTGGAAAATGCAGACATTTCCACCAGCATTCACGCTCTCTCCATTTCCCTCTGCACACAGAAGCCTCTGGAAAGATGAATCTGCCTTTCAGAGTAGGCCTCTGCAGAATACCCAGCAACTATGTCCATGCATCACATTATTACATCTGGTCAGGAGGCAGGCGGGGACTCGGAGGGACTCAGCACTCAGAGCCAGCATGTGACATAGACCATAGTTGTGTGTTTCCCCCCCCCCCTTTCTTCCTTTAGAGGCAGGAAAAGTAGGGCAAGATGCCCTCAGTGAGAAGACAAGAAATGCATCTTGTCCTTTCCCTAAGCCTCTCCTCTGAACTCCTGTGCACTTGAACACGTGCGTTTTTGAGCCTGAGAGCAATGTGTCCATAAATACAAAATGCCCCCCCCCCACTATAGATAACTTACCATGGCAAATAATCAGCTTTGAAGCCTGACAGACCTGGTTTTGAATTATACTTCTAGCTGGGAAATATCAGACAAGTTGTTTGACTTCTTTTCACTGTCAGTGAAATGGGATTGCTACACTTTCTTATATAGTTCCATTGAAAAGAAACGATATGTTAAGATTACATTTGCCTATGAGAAACAGAAAAATGAAAGATAATTGTGGTTTTAAAACTATAGAAGATTTTTTCTCTCTTTTGTAAAATAAATTCAGGCTGGTGTAATGTCAGAATTCTAGTGCATTCTGCCTTGCTGCTCTGACAGACATTCTTAGCATATGACTTCCATCTCACAGTTCAAGATGGCTGCTGAAGTTCCAGCTGTCATGTCTATGTCAGCCAGCAAGAATGAGGAGGGGCAGAAGATCTAGCTCTCTTTCAGAAGTCACATAGGATAGATACTACTACGTCTTATTGCCCTAGACCTTAGTGATTCAGGCCAATGCCCATGCATTATCAAAGCCTGATGGGAATGTCCCACATGAGGGACAAATGTTGACTTTGAAAAACAGTAGCAAGGTGATGACACATTGTCAGGCGTCCTCAAACTATGGCCCGCGGGCCACATGCAGCCCGCCTAGGACATTTATCCAGCATGCTGGGTGTTTTTGCTGCCGCTGCCTGTCCTGCTTAGCAGCTGACTCGTCCTGGAGCTCGCAGTCTGGCCCTCTAGCAGTCTGAGGGACAGTGAACTGGCCTCCTGTTTAAAAAGTTTGAGGACCCCTGGTCTACAGTGAACACATTCTAATTTTATTATATTAACAGCTGCTGTTCATAGAGCACTTATTTCATGCCAGGTACTGCATGAAACACTTTGTATTTATTATCTCTCATTCAGTCATCAAAACAATTCTACAAGACAAGAACTACTGTTACTCATTTTTACAGATGAGGAAACTGCAACTCAAAAGGGTTATAGAACTTGCTTCCCATGGCATTAAGTAGTAGAATCTATAACTGAAGCTGGTATTTCTCTCTTCATAATACACTCTAGTTTTTGTTCATTCCAAGTAAATTTGTTGATTTTTAAAATATTCCAACCAATGAGCTATCAAATCTCCAAGGTCAGGCTGTCTGTGTTTAATTCCTGGCCATACCACCAGGACCTTGGACAAGCTAGTGAACTTATGTGAGGCTCAGTTTCTTAATGTGAAAAGTGGAAATAACTATAGCACATGTCTCTAAGGGCTATTGTGAAGATGAAATGGGATCATTCTGACAAGGTACCTGGCCCTTGACAAATGCTTGTTTAAATGTTTGCTTTTGCATTTAGTAATGAAACAACTGGTATTAATGTTAACACAACTTTATAACCAATTTCAACAGGTGTTGGGCAGCCTGGCACACAGATCTTGCCTTTGAATAGTAAAGTGAAACACAGCAGGTAATGAGAGTGGCAATGGCTGGACCAGACTGCCATTCATACCAGTCTTTCATTTAATAAAAGAGATTGCTGGCTTGACCCCAAAGGCCCGAGGGGCAAGGGTGGGCAAGGCAGAGCAGGCACTCTCTTCAGCAGCATAAAGAGCAATGCCGTGTCTGCTTGTCCAACTGGGCTTCCCTCATTCCTTCATCCTTGGACTGTGCCTGCTACATAATTTGGGGAAGTCCTTTTTTAAGCCACTTAGCAGGGCCTGCATGAGAGTCCTCCCCCTCCCTCGTTCCTCCCTCTGGGCCTTCACCTGCTGTTCCTTCCCCAGCTCCTCCCTGCTAGCTGCCTTCAGTTGAATGGCTCTCTCTCTGCTTCCCCTAAGTGCACATTGAGATCTAAGTGCTAAGTGCGTCCTTAACACCTCTGATCTCTGCTGCAAGCTTCTCCCTTAATCATGTTTAACTGACAAACCTGAAGGCAGCTGGTGATGCTAATGTTCATCCAGGAAACTGCAAATAGGGAGTACACGGAGCACTCTGGAAATTACCTCTCAGCACCTGGGAATAAATGGTCACTGCCGCGAATACAACCATCCATCCCTCTGTTGCCGGCCCCCAGCAGGTGCCCTCTTTGAGCTGCTCTGATTTGCAGCATCCACTGGTCCATTCACATGGCCTGCAGGGGTCCAGAGGCCAGGGCTAGTCCTACTCAGCTGCTCAGAAGAAAGGTGTCCTCCTTATTCCAGAGCCTGCAAGACTTATTTCTCTGTTTAGAGACCACTTAGTGAGGTCCTGAATAAAAGTCATGGGTTAGAACAGTGGTTCTCAACCTATGGGTTGCCACCCCTTTGGGGGTCAAACAATCCTTTCACAGGGGTCGCCCAAGACCATCCTACATATCGGATATTTACATTATGATTCATAGCAGTAGCAAAATTACAGTTATGAAGTAGCAACGAAAATAATTTTATGGTTGGGGGTCACCACAACATGAGGAATTGTATTAAAGGGTTGCGGCATTAGGAAGGTTGAGAACCACTGGGTTAGACAAAACAGATCCTGTCAAGTCTCCACCTTCAGTCTTCTGGATAATCCTCATGTGTGTGTTCTGCCTTGTCACGTTTACTCTGATTGGCAGACTCTTTGGGGATAAGTTTAACCTTGTTATTTTAATACCAATATTTAATACACGGTTAGTTCACTTTTTCAAACTGACTCGAGACTTACAAAGTGCTATGCCCACTATCGCTGCAGGTTAGCAGCTGAGACCTAGAGGAGCAACCTGTCCTAGCAGAGTTGTGGCAGAGCCACTTAGACCTGACTGTGATTCCTGCGAGACCTTGGACAGGACACTTTCCTCTGAAATTCTGCTTTGGGAGGTCCATGGCCCATATTCTCAGTGCCACACTCTGTTTGGGCAGGCAGGGAAGGCCAGGGCAAGGCAGGGAGTGTCCTTTATCTGGAAATTCAGCTTGAGGATTTCAGCCTCAGAGCTTTTGCTCTGTCATTACCAAAGAGTAAAAATCATTTCTTTTGCTCACTTGTCCCACTTGAAGGCTGTGTAATATCATTACAGATTTATGTGTTTGTGACTTTGTGACCTGGGGAGAAGCTGGAAATTCCACTGAGCCCATTTCTACTCCTGGGTTTCTGTAAAGGTCACAGCAAAATTATTTTATCAAGTACACCACAGAAGGGAAAAATCTTAATCTTACATTATACATATGCAGCACTTGACCTTCTCTTGAGATGCAGCACCTCTTAGCTACACTTACTTAAACATAATGCAGCTCTCCCCTGGATGCATACAGAGAGGGTAATTAGATGCCCTGGCATCCCAGTTGGAAAGGAGGCTGTGCAGTGGGGCTGACCTCAAAGAGTCAAGTAGGTGGGGGTGGGGATGGGGTGAGGGCAACAGAGCTGCAGCGGGCTCACCCTGGGCCCCGTGGCAGGTGGAGTGGTCACGGGCATTCTCACTTGTTCTGATTCTCCTGCACCTATGGCCAACCCATTGCCTTCTCTGGGCCTCATTTTCCCTGTCATTGGTGTGGGATGCACCAGTTTCAATGGAGGGGTGGTGGCTGCCTGGGCCATCGTGTTAAAGATTCTGAGCTCTGCTCCAGGTTAAGTGGGAGGGAGTGGCATGATTGCCATGGCAGGCCTGGTGCTCAGTGGGGGAGGTGGTGATATTGGCTACCCCTGTTCATGTCTATACATAAATATATGAGGTCTTTTCCTGCTTTGTCTATCTGTGATTTGTGGGCTCACCAAAGCTCTGGGGTGAGGAAACCTGAAAAGGGAAGACCAATAATAACCTTCCCTAAGAGAAGAGTCCTATTTGTTTTGTCAGAGTTTTGGAGTGGAAATGAGATTTGTGTGATGCATCCAAACAGAGTTGCTTTGCATTGTTGGTTTTTTCCATATTGACTTCATGAAAAGCAGAGAGAGCAGGGGACAGCAGCTCCTTTTCAGGGTGTGACGACACACCCATCCTGGGTGGTCTGTGCAC
>NW_003852427.1:5477048-5482264 GCF_000181295.1 Otolemur garnettii
GCCGGTCTGTGCTTTCAGGGCCGAAGGAGGGAGAAGCCTGAGTGGCTTCTCACTGATGTCCAGCCTTTAGGTAGAAACAGTGAGAAGTCACCTTCATTTATCTTAAGAACTTGGTTGTAAATTATTTTTTAAGGGAATACATCAAGGCCTGTGTCAGGGGAAGTACTTAAATAAAAAAAGGCTTTTCTTGAAGGGAAAACACTTCAGTTTGAAAACGTGGGAAGCATCCCGACTGGCAGCATATGTCCCCTCATCCGCTGCCCAGAGCCGCCAGATTGATGGTGTTTTAGAACCTGGCAGGCGAGCTGTCATGAGGGTGGAGAGTAGGCCTGAGGAGGGGACAGCACAGGGTCGCAGTGGAGGCCTAGGTCTAGCATCCTCTGGTGGCCCAGTGGACCCGACTGGGATAGACGACCTGCAGCCCCTCAGGGGGACCAAACTGATGTGGCCCTCATCTTCACTATTGGGTCCCTGGGATCTCTGAAGCATCTTCTGGTGGGTTGAGTCGGAAGTAGAGGAGACCCCTCCAATGAGTGTGTCCCACCTGCTCTCTTCTAAAGCACAGATCCCCTCCCCCCTCCCCCAGCTCTTCTTGAGGAGGCTGTGGTCCTGCCCCGTGAGAATTCATCCCCATCTGGCCATCTGCTGACTCTGAGTTGGTGTCTCTTCCACTTCTGGTTCTCTGCACATCTGCCGTCACCCCTCCACATCAGCCCTCTTCTTTCCCGATGTAAAGAAGGTGACCCTGATCTCTAACTTGGGGTGCATGGAAGGTGCTCCCTGAATGTATGTCGGATGGATGAGACAATGAACATGAAGGGAAGGGTCTCATCCCTTCAAGATGGATATTTGGGGATCCCGGCAGTGGTGAGGAGGCAGACCTGGGTACACAAAGGTGCACTGGCACACAGGAAGGCTGGGTCGGCTGGGGCCTCTCTGGGCTGACCTTCGGGCCACACCTCACACTCCGCTGTCCTCTATGCTTCATCCCACTGCCAACGGAGCCTCACTTCGTGCCTCAACCACTCATCTCTTGAGCCTAGCTATGGCCTCTGACCTTGCACTATTTGAAAAAAAAAATCTTCTATTCTAAGAAGCAATATAAGTTTACTATATAAAAATTGGAAAATGTAGATCAGAAAAGATAAGAACACCATCCATAATCTCACCACTCTAAAAAGAAGAGAAGTGCTTGGGAACATTATTTGTTCCCTTATCTGTGGGAGTGTTTTTTCACTTACCAGTATGTACCCAGTATTTTTCCATGTTGCCTCACCAGGTCATTACTATCTTCCCAGATGGGGTCCTGGCTTTCCATTTGTGGATTACCATCATTTATTTAACTGACTCCCTATGCCAGGGCTTTAGGTTGTCACTAGCTTCTTCATGCTCTAAACAACCCTATCATGAGTTCCCTCATAAATCTTCAAGTCTTTGAGCTGTGCATGATTATTTCTTTAGGATAAACACCATAGAAAGAGGAGCTGGCACACATTTCTTAGGCCACGTGTTCTCTGGATCCAACTTCCTCACCACTTGACCAGTATTAGGGTTGGCCCACTCACAAAGACAGCATCTCCTGGCTGGGATCTGGCTGCTGTGACACTGCTGTCCCCCTTCTGTCCCTGCCGGCCCCCTTCAAGGTGGGAAGAGCGGGGAGCATGCAGGCCCTGCCGTGTTCCAGTCTCTGCTCAATGATTGCCTACTCCTATCACCTGTGTTATCGTCGCCTACCTCAAGCCAGGCCCCCAGACCTGTGTGTAGTCTCCAGCACAGGGTTCTCAACCTTCCTAATGCTGTGGCCCTTTAATACAGTTCCTGTGGGTCATGACCCACAGGTTGAGAACTGCTACATGTGGGGTGCTTCTGTGGGAGAAGATGGAGGTGTGTTTGCTTCTCCTAGGGCTGGGCAGCTCCTGTCAGCTGCCTCCTGGACAATTCCTCCCATGTCCTCCCCTTTTCCCTGTACTTTGAGGCAGGCTGGGCCCAAGAATAAGTTCAGCTGAGTCCCTGCTTGCCCTCTCTGGTCCCTGTTTCCCTCTGGCTAAAGATGTGTAGTCTCCCTCCTGCTTTCCGTCTTTGTTTACTGTCTTCGTTTGCCTCGGCACCCCAGCATCTCCCTCCATCAGCACCACTTCCAACCCCTTCTGTTGAGCTGAAGCTAAGGAACCAGCCCATGGGACTTCCTGCAGCTACTGTCCATCTGGTTGCCCTGTTGGGACGGGGGCATAGATAATGCCACAACCTATGGGGTGGTAATCATCCAAAAGAGATCTCTTTCCTGTGCCATCCCAAAGTCCAGAAGGCTCCCCAGCCACTCTGAGGATTACAGTCTGGAGACTGCCTTGCCATGCCCCTCCAGGTCTGTCTGCAGGCTGGCCACTGGGGACAGACTTACAAAGCAGACACAGAAGCTGCAAGAAGAGCCACATCGGTCCTAGTTTCTGGGTAATCCCCCACGTTCTCTGCTCTGGGACTTCCTACTGCCACTCCCACCCCCAAAGTCAGGGGCAGTGAGCCCACTGCCAGAGGATTGTATTTCTACAGGAGACCTCCAGGAAGAGGAGATGCCTAGCCCTAGAGGATGAAATGTGGAGGGCCAGCTTTCTGGCGTCAGGAGGAGAGCAGGGACAGAAGCCAGACAAGAAGTCACAGTCTAACTCCAAGCACCTGACCCTGTACCTGGCACCTAGTAGGGAGCTCAGAGTCCTCCTCTTCTACAAGTCTCTTGAATGTATCTACTTTTCTCTATTCCTACTACCCAAGTCCATAATCACATTTTTTGGGCTAATGAGTCTTCCCATAGTTGTCCTCACTCTCTTCCCAGCAGCCAGTATGTTTCAAAAACAAAATATGATTATGCTTCTTCCAAATTTAAGCCCCTTGGTGGCTTCCATAGACCACAGGGTAAAGTCCAGGGGCTGGATGACATGAGCTCAGGACACCTCTGCAGCCTCTCAGCCTCATCAGTGTACCATTGCCTGCCCCATGTAAGCTCTCTCCTGAGTGCTCACAGAGCCTTGGCCCTGGGAACACTGTTCTCAGCACCTGGACTCAGTCCTGTTCTTTCTCCAGGGCCTTTGCACATGCCTGGAAGGCTCTTTATCTTTTTTTTTTTTTAAGAGACAGAGTCTTACTTTGTCCCCCTCAGTAGAGTGCATGGTGTCACAGCTCACAACAACCTCCAGTTCTTGGGCTTAGGCAATTCTCTTGCCTCAGCCTCCTGAGTAGCTGGGACTACTGGTATCCACCACAATGCCCAGCTATGTTTTTGTTGTTTTTGCAGTTTGGCTGAGGCTGGGTTTGAACCCACCACCCTCTGTATATGGGGCCAGCACCCTATAGAAGGCTCTTTATCTCCTCTCACTAACCCACCTTACCTCTGCCAATCTGCATAGGTCTTCTTTACATCTTAACTTAAGTGTCACTTTCCCAAGACCCTCCCAGACTGGGTTAGGCTCCTACTGTGGCTTTTCCAAGCCTCATTGCTCTCATTGATTGGAATTTCCAGGATGCTAGCTCCATGAGAGTGATATCTCCATGCATGGCATACATTGATATATCCCAGGAGCTAGCATAGCTCCAAGTATATGGTAGGTGATCAATTAACACTTACAAATGAATGATTGATGAAAACATTCAGCTTGGGTCCTGGCAGAAAACATTTCTCTGCTATTTACTGAGGAAATACTACATTCCAGGAAGTTTCCATATATTATAATGATCTTCACAATAGCCATGAAAATGAAGTTACCTTAGCACCCTCTTCTACAAAGGTGGAGACTGAAGTTCAGAGGAGTATGTACCTTGCTTACAATCACACGACCAGTAAGTGCCAGTTCTTCAGACTCCAAGGACGTGATGTTTCCCCTCTACCAGATGGCCTAGAGAAATAGTTCTCTAACTTGAGTTGTATCAGAATCATCTGGTGGGCCTGATAAAACTCAGGTTACTGTGGCCCACCTCCAGATTTTCTGGTTCAGTAGGGCTAGACTAAGGTCCAAGATTTTATATTTCTATAAGTCCCCAAGTGATGCCAGTGTTGCTGGTATTAGTTCAGGTTGTTATAACAAATATATGCCCTGAATTGGGTTGCTTAAACAGCAAAAAATTTATTTCTAACAGTTCTGAATTTCAGGATGCCAGAAGATCCCAATTCGTGGTTGCAGCTGGCCGTCTTCCATCGTACCCTCACATGGTGGAGAGTGGAGAGAAAGCAGGCTCTCTTGCACCACTTCTTATAAGGGTATTAATCTCTATTACGAAGGTTCCACCCTCATGACCTAATTACTTCCCAAAGGCCTTACCTCCAAATACTATCACTTGGGAATTAGTCTTCAATATGTGATTTTGGAAGGACAAAAACATTCAGTCCACAGCTTGTCTGGAGACCACAGTTTGAGAACCACTGGCTTATATGCAACCCGGTTAGCCTATGCCCAACCTGGCCTCCTATGCCTGGACAGGGCCTTGGCTCTGATGTAATATCTGACTGCCTTCTGGGGACAGGCTACCATCAGTGATGAGGACCTAGATGCCTACCCCTCTGCTAGGACACTGCTCTCCTATTTGTCACCTTCAGTCCTGACCAGTGATGTCCCCGTTTCACCAAGGCGAAGCACCCCCATCCTGATTCCACCTCTTTAACAGCTTCCGTGCTCATGCATTCTAAGCTTGCCATCGCGCTTCTGCTGTCTGAGCAGCTTAATAGCACTGTAAGTTACAGTCTCGTCTGTGTCATGATGCCTGCAGCATACATCAATTTCAGCAAGTGTCACTGTGAGTGATACAAGTGTATGACACAGCTAAGTGTCCCCTCTGCACAGGCCATTACAGCTGGCAACAGGCCCAGTGAGGCAAGAACTGCAGACCCATTTGGCTTCAAGTGCCCAGGTAGATGTGGAAGTAAGAGTGCTTCAGCCTCCTCCTCCCACCGG
This sequence comes from Otolemur garnettii, assembly GCF_000181295.1. NCBI lineage: Eukaryota > Metazoa > Chordata > Mammalia > Primates > Galagidae > Otolemur > Otolemur garnettii. The sequence goes on from NW_003852427.1 coordinate 5,481,986, forward strand.
CACCCGAGGCCTCCATATATGCTTTGCTCTCTTGGCAACTTCTATAACTAGTCAGAAGTTCCCCAGATAATCCAGGATCCTGTTCTCTCTGAGTCCTGCTGTACTCTTTCCCCTTCGCCTTGCCCTCCCATTTCTGAGTCAAATTTTACCCATCCTTTGAGGCTCTGTGCATGTCCCAGCTCTTGTAGGCAACCTGTATTCCTCTGTCCCCTTCCCCGAAGACCTCTGGCACACAGGGCTCCTCCCCGTGTCCTGTGGAACTTCTATCAGTAAACAGTC
>NW_003852427.1:5483064-5510780 GCF_000181295.1 Otolemur garnettii
GTCTTTCTTTTTCTTTCTTTCTCCCTTATTATAAATAACACTATGATTGATATTCAAGAATGTAAGTCTTTTTCCACACCTGCTTGGTTTTTTTTTTTTTCCTTTAGAATAAGTTCTTAGAAGTAGAATCTTGAATCAAATCTTGGACCATTTTGAAGCTCATAATATACATCATCAAATAACATTCTGAGAAAAATAAAAGAATGCATACTTTGTGTGGGAGCATCCCTTCACCTCACAGCCTTTCATATTAATATTAAGATTAAATTTTCTGTGGTTATTGTTATTACCACAATTTTTACCTTTGGGGTCTTATCACAGCAGGCTTTCCGTGAACATTCAGTCCAACTAGCCAGAGAATGTATCAAATGTATATGCCTTACACATATGCCTCTGTGCAAGCCTTGTGCAAAGCATTGGGGGAAAGGGAAAGACAAGATGACACGAAGTAGCTTGTCAAAAAGCTTTGTCAGAAAGCTTTCAAACTAATATGGAAGCCTAGTGGATGGGTAGATGGATAGATGGATGCCTAGGAGCTACTTTGCTATCAGTTTTCCCAATGCATTATCATGACTATAAGAAAAAGTAGGGGCTCCCATAAGACCCTGGATCCCAGTGAGATAATGGGGGTTTCCAGGAAGATTTGGAAAAGTAAACACCACTTTTAAGAGTAGACAGGGCACTCCCAGCACAGTGGCCTTGGTCCCTTCCAGGGAGCCTCATGCCTAGACTTTTAGAATCAGCAGCCCGTGGTGTCAGCCACCAGTAATGTGAAGGTAATGAAGATGTTTAGCCACAGGAGTGATTCTAAATATCAGGCCTAATGCGGGGCCATGAGACCTATGGGAAGAGCTATACAGAGCTCTGTGCACAGCCCACAGGAATTTCTCGCTCAGCACCACCACACCTATCCCGAAATCCTTAGCAGCTCCCTTGACAGGCTCTTCTGCCTCTCCTACAGAATGGGAGCAGGGCATGGAGACAAAAGGGAGGCTTAAGGAGCAATGTGGTCTGGGCTGTGAACCTTCTCCTTCCAGGCCGGAAGCCCTTCTTGCCCCTCTCGCCCCTCTCACCATGCCCAGGAGGTAGGCACACTTCCCTGAGCCAGCTGCTGAGCTGCACCTGCCTTGAGAAAAAGGCACCAGGTTCTTAAGCAGGGGATGAATATTCATTGGCATGAACCTTTGCAAACTCATTTGGGGGAGAAAAATTAGATCAGAAGAAGTAATCAGATTATTAAAAAGAAAGAGCAAGGACAGAAGGTGGCGGTGGAGGGAAGAATCACATTTAAAATGCAGGGAGAGATTTCCTTCCCGCGGCGATGCTCTGACCCCCTGGACCATGTACTGGGAATCGTTAAGCTCTCCCACATTTCTGCTGCATAAAAATGTTGTTTTCTGAGGCCTCATTTGAGGGAGGCGGAACAGAGACAATATGTGCCCTCCAGATTTGAAAATTCTAAAATAATGTTTTGAGGTTTTCATTTTATCTTCCTTTGCTATCAAGAAAGACCGTGAGAGCTAAAGAGGCTCTGGTGAGTGCTGAGTGACAGGTTAAAGGGCTCCAATAAAGATTAGATGGTCCACTATCTCCTGAGGAAATTGCATAAAAGTGGTTATTCCCTCTTGCTTCTATTAATTTCCTCTTCCTGGCTGCTTGGAAATGCTTCATAACCCGATGCTGCAGATGGGGATGAGAAGCGCTTTCCATTATCTCAATCACTGCACTGTTTATGAGACACTTAATCTGTTTCTTTATAAAGTAATAGTACTGTAGGTGATGGATTCAATGTCATTGCAAGTCTGCGTGCAGGCATGGGAGGGGAGAGGCGTTCTCAAGAGTATTGTAAGCAGCAGGTAATTTGTTACATTGTTGTTGAGGCTCTGAGAAGTTGGGTGGGTGTTTCAAGGTGACCTTCTGGATAGCAGCTAGAGGTGATGTGTACCAGTCCTTTGGCACGAGAAGAGGGAGGGAAATGTGTGTTTTGCCTGTTTAATGGAAAACACACACGTTTATGGATGGGAGAGACTCAGGGTTGTCTCTTCCCCTTTGCTGAAGTCAGGGGTGGGAGAAGAGGTTTGCTTTCGTGTATGTGTGTGAGTGTGTGTGAATGCGCATGTGTGCGTGCCATCCAAAATGCCTCAGCTCTGCAAGCTTCTAGGTCTTCTGTCTGAATGGTGATCACTTGAATGGAGGGAAGAAAACGCTCTTCTCTTAAGGAAGAAAAATGATGTAGATGCACCTGTGTCAAAGACCAAGGTCTTACATGCGTACACAGCCAGGTGCAGACCACTGTTCTCTTTCCACCCACCTCCTAGAATAGTAAGGAAACTCCCCTGCTGATGTCCCAGGCAGGGGAGTTTCATTACTGTAAGTTTCATTATAGTAAGTTTCATTACTTCTGATCTAATTCCCCTTCCTACCTCTCCTGTTCTTCCATCTTTCTCTTTTTGCTTTGTCTTTTTCTCTTTGGAATCTTACCTCCTCGCCCTCACAAGAAAATGTTTCCTATGACCCTCACCTTGTAAAGACGAATCCCTAAAAGATGCACATCCTGGAGTACTGGCCCCTGTGCACACACAAGCATAGCTGTATAAGAAGCTGTGTTCTCTCATCTGCCTCCTCCACCAGGAAGGGGACTTCCTGAAGTTTGTAGCCAGCCCCATCTGTGCCCCGCTGCATTCTTCTAACATGGTGGCTGGCTAGGGGTAACCTTTAATCAACATTTGTTGAATGAGTGACTCATAACTGCTGTGATAATGCTGACTGTAATTCTATATTGAGACAGGGAACTTCTGAGTTTTGAAATGATATTAAAGCAAAGAATTGTGTTATCCACCTCAAAATTGCTTGGAAGTGCAAGATGTGCTGGATTAGGTTGAATTACTACTTTTTTTGAAACATAAAGGATTTTAAGCAGGCCTATAGTCTCCAGGCTGCTAGAGTTCTGCCACACTCTGTACTGTTTCTCCCAGCTGCTTTATGTACTCAAGTGACTGACCTGACCCCAAAGGCCATTTGCATTTGCTCCTCTGGGTCTATATATATATATATAATTTTTTTTTTGTCAAAATCTACCCAGAAGCTCCTTTATCATTTCTAATTAAACCTGCTTTTTCTCAAGGGGAAGCATAGTTTTCTTATTTAGTTTTCTATATTAAATGTCTATTAAAATAATAATATTGTCAACTTCATTTTTTATCAGTGGTGTCTGAAACAAGACAAGTTCAAACGGCTTTGTGGGTTAGCACTTTATTATTTGAAACATTCGTTCTCTGAGAAAATGTAGCATGAATGTGGTTACAAGTTACAATCTGAAAGTTTAATAGACAAACTTAGAAATCCTGTTTCTTTTATAAATTAGGGAATGCCTAGACACAGGTCTTATTAAGATATGAAGATATGCACCTATTTTGTAATTATATATAAAATATATGTTATGCAATAATGATTAACTCATTACTCATTATATTTAAAAAAAAGAAATAATCTATGCAGAAACACATTCTTTCATTTGGTGCCAGGATTTATTTACCCACTTTGGAACTTCAGATTTATACTCAAACTCTGAATTCTAAAGTCTCTGCAAAGACAATTTGAATTTTAAAAAGAAATGGGTAAATTGGGGAGGAGAGGAATTAGCATTATTAGCACATGTTAATGATAGCTGCATTTCATATTTGAGATTACTAAATTTTAATGACCTGTGGGAGTTTATTATGAAAAGCATCTGATTCTTTTATATAGATCCTTTATACAGATGAGCAAACTGAGGCTATGAGGGGTCACAGAACTTGTCAGTGGTCACCCAACTAGGAACCAGCAGACCCCAGACTAGCTGACCACTGCCAATTGCTCATGTCTCTGGGGAGGATGAAGTCACACCACCTCCTAGGGCCTCCTCCAATCCTTCTCTGAGCCTTTCTCCTAGACTCCAGTTTAGAACTCCTCCAGTCCATCCCTCCCCTTGGAATTTAGGGACTTAGTCCCCCAGAGCTGCTTTCCTCCATCAGAAACCTCAGAGGAAGGCACTTTTCTAAATCTCTCTGCCACTTGTGGATTTCAGGATAATTGTTTATGCTGTTAACTCATTAAATGTAAAAGGAGAAGGCTTTTAAGTGCTGAAAAGAAAGGGAAAACACTTTGTTCTCCTCAGATTGATACATTAAGAGAATTGCAGTATAGCAGGGACCAAATATGAATGCTTGGATCCTCACCACATTCCCTCCCCCTTCCCAGGAACAGAGCTCCAGTGGTCTGGACAGCAGGGACCTGCAGGGAGCCGGTGCTCTGTGTTCCGCACCTCCAGAACGAGGCAGGGCCAGGAATGCTAGGAGTTTACCATGGAAGGGGCCACATGCTTCTCATAGGAGATATGAAAAGAAAAAACGGAAAAGCGGGAGAAAATAGAAGAGACTGAATTGAGTGGGCTTGGAAAGATAAATTAGTAAGCCAAATTCTAGGGCACTTTGGGCGTGCCATTCAGTGTTTTCCCCTTTGATGTTTTGTTTGTTGGGTCTTTGGTAAAGATTCACATGAGTTCTTCTTTTCTTTCTACAGAGAAGTTTCTTTTGAATATGCTGACATGGGTTGCTAAGTAGCCTGTTTCTACGTAGATCATGACAGAAATTGTTGCTTCCCCTAAATTGGGAAGCTGCATTTACCCAGTGTGTTCCATGGTCCCAGGAAATTCCCTGCCAATTTGGGCTTCTTAGTGAAAAAGCATGGCATTCTATATCCCAATTTTGGAATTTCTGAGAATTCTACACTAAAGAATGAGATCAACTTTTCTAATTCACACTTTCAACATATCTGAATTTTTGTAATAGGTGCTAACAACCCAGAGAACTTGAATTCTGTGGAACACACTTGGACTGTACCATTCCAGAACACTGCGTTTCAGAGATTGCCTCTGATCCAAGTTCGGCTCCCACCTCAACACATACAGAGTAACTGAAACCCTTTCCACTTTAAGTGAGCAATGGAGCGAGAAAACCTTCACAGCATAGGAAATAGTTCTTCCTTCTTGCCTTGGCAGAAAATCAGTGTATATTTTTCAAATAGCTTATATATATGTCATCACTATCATTTCTCCCACTGTGTGGCCGTGGGTAACTTTTTTAACCTCTCCATGTCCCAATTTCTTCATTAGCAAAATGGAGATAATAATAGCTACCCCATAGAGGAATGCACGTAAAGCGTTTAACAAGACAAGTTAACAGATGGTGGCTACTGCTATTATTAAAGAATACTCTGCACTTTCCAAGAGGGAACAATATATTTGAGAAGATGAGCTTTGTATAAGTAGAAGCCATTAGAATGGTACTTCCATTAATGCAGCAATCACATTGTATTATAATTGTAGGACTGTGCTGGATCAAGAGCTCCTTGAAGGCAAGCTCTGTCCTCTGATTACCTGAGTTAGGTTCTCAGGAGGTGTACAGTAAATGCTTGTTGAATAAATTGGTGAGATATAAGAAAGCTAAGTAAATTGACCAGGCAACAGGGGCTCAGAGGAGAATAAGTCAGAGCAAGTGTCTTGGGAATAGGAAGATGCAGCGGTTGACACAGTAAAGAAGGGACTCAGGAAAGTAGGGCAAATGGGATCAATCTTTTGAGGGATCAGCAAAGAGGAGACCAGATGTGTGGACTCAACAGTCTGTTGATAAGACTGGATCAAAGCCTAAGGGACAGCCTGGAGCATGACTTCAGGGCATGACTCTACATAGGCTGATCCCACAGGGAAGTAGGAGAATGTACCTGACATACAAGGGTAGTGTCAGTGGGCATCAGTCTGTACCAGGTGTTCCTAAGCTTCCACACTGCCATGTACACGACATGTCCCCTGGTGCAGTGGCGGCAAAGACATCCTTTTCTTGCCCTGCCCCCAAAGTATCGAAATGCAATTAAGAGAGAATGATATAATAACCTTGAAACCACTTAATGTATTTTTAAAGAATCACTCATGAATTTCAGCTGCTTTCCATCATTCATAACAAGAGAATGTTAACTCACCTCATTGTGGTCCTCATGTGTGTTTCAACATGGCATTTAAGAACAATGAAGCCAGTCTCTTGTCAGCCAGGACCCCTTTCCATCTGAACCCATTGGACAAGTTTCCTCCAGTGAGCAGCTCAGGGGAAAGCCTTGGCTGTTAACTAGATAGAAGGGAAGGAAGTAGCTGTTTATGGAACACTTATGTCCCAGGAACTGAGCTACACATTAGATTCATTTTCTCAATCAAACCTCTTGACACACCTAAAGGGAAAGAATTCTTATTCACATTGTTCAAGTGAGAGAGGCCATTAGATCAGAAAGGTATATTTCACCAAGAATTTTAGAAGAATTGGAAGTGTTACAAGGGGTTTCCTTAATCAGAGATGCTCACTTGGTGCAAGGGGGCATCTCTACATCCTCTTTAGAAGGGAAGTATCTTTTGTTTTCCAGTTTTAGAGAAGGGATTTTAGATGCCAGTCTTCAATTCTCTTATGGTCTCTTTGTGTTCCAGCCTGTCCTGCAGGGATGTTCAAGGCCAGCCAGGAAGCTGAAGGCTGCTCCCACTGCCCCTCCAACAGCCGCTCCCCTTCAGAGGCATCTCCTATTTGTACCTGCCGGACTGGCTATTACCGTGCGGATTTTGACCCCCCAGAAGTGGCCTGCACTAGTAAGTATCTATTAAGGGCTTTGGGCTGGGAAGTTTGGTTCCCTAACAGTGAAAGTAGTGGGTGTGTGCCAGGAAGAGAAGATAATCATTCCTCCTTTGCAATTCAAAGTAGAAACGCTGGCCATGGTGCTGAAACGCATAGCTCCTGTGCTAGGGGTGCAGGGCCCTTCTCTCTGCTCAGTAGCACAGAGTACAGATTATATTCTTTCATCTCCCCTCCTCCTATATGTGAATACCTTCCCCTTGCCAGGGAAGTGAAATTTACGCCCATCAGGTGCTAGCCTGGGGAGTTTGGGGGTATGAAATTAAGATCCACTAGGATACTACAACAATTCCCAGTAACACTTTTATTCACCTTCTCCAAGAAGCTACTCTTGGTCCCTGCCACTAAGAATCTCTTCTCTGTTCACCAAATATCCTATATCTCTGTGTCCCTCTTAGAACTTTCATCATTTTGTTAGCTATCCAGTTTTTCTGTTCTTTTCTCATCTCAGTTGTCAAATGAAGGTCCTTGTGTGCCTTATACTCATCTCCCTGGGTCCCTTCCAGTGTCCAGCATGGTGTTGCACAAGACCCTCAGAGGCCTGATCACAGGGTGAGTTTCCAAGGGAGAAGTTCTAGAGACTAGGACTAATGCATCAGCTACGTCCACTGTCCCATTATCTGCTGCAGAGGGAAGGACAGTCATCCTGCTGAAAATGGGAGAGACAACTCCACCCTCTGGGTATGGATGGAGGAAGGGATAATTTTCTCCCTATATTTATCCCTTAATTCCTTAATAATGGGAAGAAAGAATCAGCACTGTCCCTGCAGAGCACTTTACAGAACTTGTTCTGACTCCCCTAAGCATTGCAGCTCTGAAATAGGGATGATCTCTTTTTTCAGTATTCCCATTGTGTTCAGAGGTCAGTGCTTCACATTAGCCTCTAATTATGCTAGAACTTTCTTCTGCATCGAATGCTGCTGCCTGGATTCCTGTGAGCAGAGACCTTCCCTTACATTTCTTTGTGTCAATTCCCTCCCAGCACAGAAAGCCAAAGGAATACTTGCAGTTTGACGAACAGGAAAAGATGACTGGACTCTGAGTGGAAGAATTTCTTAATTCTAGGCTTCTAGTGTATATAACCTTTACTAGATAAAGAAGAAGAATGAAAGTGTTTTCCAGATCAAGGTCCTGAGCTCGATCAATGCTTATAGATTAGAACTGAGGAAAAGCTCATCCTTTTGTAAACTGATTTTCCCTAGATCTCCCTTTCTGGTGGGTTAATACTAACAGAAATGATTTCATTTCTGCTGACTGGAGTTCAAAAATCTTTCTTTTTTATTTTAGATTTATGGGAGGGTACAAATAATCAGGTTACATTTTTTGCGTTTGTTAGGCAAAGTCCAAATTGTAGTTAAGTCCTTCACCCAGAAGGTGTACTATATACCCTACCTTGTACATGCTAGGTGAGAATTTACCAATCTCTCTCCCCCTCTCCTTCCTCCCTCCCTTCTACCTCTTCCCACCCCTTGAATTTAATTGTGTTTTTCCCTCACAAGGGCATGTCATTGTTGATCTACTAGTTTCGTATTAATGTTGAGTACCTTGGATACCTGCAGTACTTTACTAAGAAGAATGTTCTTCAACTCCATCCAGGTTAATACAAAAAAAGCAAAGTCTCCATGCTTTTTATGGCTGAATAGTATTCCATGGCCTACATATACCACAGTTTATTATTTCATTCATGGGTTGATGGGCACTTGAGTTGATTCCACATCTTGGCAATTGTGAAGTAAGCTGTGATGAACATTCTAGTGCAAATCTTCTTATGGTAAAATGATTTTTTTACTTCTGGGTAGATACCTAGTAATGGGATTGTGGGATCAAATGGAAGGTCTACTTTTAGCTCTTTGAGAATGCTCCATACTTCTTTTCATAGAAGTATATTGGTTTGCAATCTTTCTGCTGTGGTGTCTCCTCCACTGATTTCTGAGGCTCCCTGGGGGACCTTCCATAAACCTAAAAAACATTGTTTAATGTACTTCTTAATAAGTCACTTAAGGATGCTGAATCACTGCTGCCTGGATGTCCAGACCAAAGACCAGTCCACATGGTTGCCATAGCACATGCCTAGTGTATCACTGCTTCCCTCCTGAAGACATGGCCTTCTGGTTCTGCTCATGAAGCCCTCTACAGATGAATTCATGAAAATAAGAGCCTGGCACCCCTAGCTTCCCACCTCAGCAGTCACACCTTGTAAGTTTGTCTGATCTCTGGAAAAGGTCACCAATGACCAAATGCTCAGAATGCTGGTTTGGAGCTGTCCTCCTGGCTATGGCACCTCTCCTATCTATCTCTCAAGGCTTATCTTCCAGCCACCTGATGTAATGCACTTGAACCAATAAGGGCCAATTCCTGGAAAAAGTTGCAACATCCTAAAGCCTCCAGTCTCCTAACGCCTCTCTCTGCTGTACTACCCATATCCTACTTTCATTAAAATCAGACCTCATAGGCTTTTCCATCCTGACTAGCTAGTTCTAGGGTTAGGAGCACATTCCTTACCTACAGTCTCCCCATCTTACCCAGAGTGGGAGTGATTGCTAGATTTGCCTTTGTGTGTCACCACAGCCATCCCCCTTCCCTGTGCTCTTATACCCACAGACACAGAGTGCAAGGGTCAGACCAGAAATAGCTAAAGCAAAGTCACACGTGGCTATGGTGGCCAGAGCCAAGAGCAGCTCACAAATGCATCGTCCAACTCCCTGCCTTGGCCTGCAGGGGCAGGTGTTCGGTGAGGGGGCCCCAGGGGACAGGGCTAGGGTACAACACAAATGTAAATAAACCTATTATTTTATTGAACCTCATTATATATTTGATTTATTGTGTGCCAGGAAAGTACTGTATGAAAAAAGTCAATTTGTTGGCTTTTATAATCTCATTAGGGTTTCCTTTTAAGGCATTCTAATTGGAGGTGCCATCTGTTCTCTTAAAAAGGCATTGCACATCACCACAGTAAATAATTTTCCAGATATAAAGAACATATCTGGAGCTGTTGAGGCAGGGCACAGCCCTGCACTATGGCCTTGAGGGCCCCTGCAGGTCCAGCCCAACCTGAGAGGTGTTGGTCAGCATGAGGAGGACATAGATGCTCATGAACACTGAAAATACAGTCCTCTGCCATCCCAGATGGAACCAGTCACATCCTGCCTGGGTGCTGTGGGTACCCAGGTAAAGACGAAGAGCTTGGTCTTCCTAAAATGTACAGGGCAGTGGGCATCTCAGAGTCCAGGTTCTATGGTCATGGGAGAGGAAGACAGCATCAGGAGAATTCAATAGCTGAGGACTCAAAGTCTGGAAGGGCCTCAGGCCAAGCTTGTAGTTTTCTTTAAATGAGATTGTTATCAACAGCTACCTCATTCAATGACAATATTGAAAATGTCTGTGAAAACTACACACTAAGAATTAATATTTTAATGAATCCATTAATCTGTTGGGGCTGATACATATATATTTCTTGTATTTTTGTAGTGCTATAAGTGTTAATTTATTCCATCTAAACATTTACGCTGCCTGACACCTTTTGTAGCCTTGTTTAGACATTTCTTCATTTTCTTTATAATCTACTGGGAGAAATGGGGTCCCCCTTGAACTCTGAGAGGCCCTGACAGCCCTATGTTTCCAGCTTTGTCCTTAAATCTTGTCAGTGGACTTGGCAGGGATGTGCGTGTACCTCAAGGCAGTGCTAGAGGGGCTAGCTGCTAGGTGGAGTCAGAGAAGGGTGGCATTGAGAGCCCTGTGTTCTGAGTTCAGATCACTGCTACTATCTATAGGCACTGAGCTTTCTTCTCCCTTCTTCTCCCCACCCCACCACTGCCTCTCTGAGGCCTACAGTTCCAGTGCCTGTCTGACTTCTCCCTTTCCCAACAATGGCCCAATACTTGCTCATTTGCCAGCATGAGGAGCTATAGCTGAGTACAAGGAGCCCTTCCCCCCTCCCCCCCACATTCAACCTAACTGGGAGCTTGGGGAATACCTAGAGAAACTGATAACAAGTGACTTCCACCTCTCTCTGCTGATGAAAGTCTCTGAATAAAGACAGACCACCTAGGCAGTGGGGGCACGTTCCATGAGGAGATGCCAAAGGGGAGGGGAGCCGAGGAAGGAGACAAAGGGAGGGGACAAGGGGAAGGTGCATCCCCCAGCAGGGAGGGGTGGCCAAGGTTATGGGCTGAGGAGCTGATTCTAGGCTTTGGGCTCACTGGGTTCAGCAGGAAAAGTCACTGTCCCCTGCTCCTGTGGCCTCCCTGGAGCACTGCACGTAGGCCTTCAGTTTCCTGGGGAGTCATGGCACCCCTAAACTCTCCCAGGAATGCTTACCTATTACCAATTGCATTTAGTGGTTGTGTCTAATTGTTTTGTGTTAAGCTGTGCAGAAACTTTTTTGCTTGATCAGATTCCATTTGTTTATTTTTTTGTTGGCTGCAGTTGCCAATGGGGTCTTCTTCATGAAGTCTTTCCCCAGGCAAATATCATCAAGAGTTTTCCCTCACACTTTCTTCTAGAGTTTTTATCATTTTGTATCTTAGATTGAAATCTTTTATCCATTGTGAGTGACTTTTGTAAGTGGTGAGAGATGCAGGTCCCCCATGTGGCTAACCAGTTCTCCTAGCACCATTTATTAAATAGGGATTCTTTTCCCCAGTCTGTGTTTCTGTTTGGTTTATCAAAGATCAGATGGCGATATGAGGCTGGTTCCCTCTCAAGGTTTTCTATTTTGTTCACTATGTCTATATCTCTATTTTTGTGCCATTACTACCTGGGTGAAGGGCTCAACTACAGCTTGGACGTCACCTAAAAAATGCAAACAATGTAACCTAATCATATATACCTTTATATTAATCTGAAATTTTAAAAAACGTTTGAATCTTGACTGTCCCTTACCTTCTCTGTGACTTTAGTCTAATTTTTTAAGTTCCTCACATTCTGTCATTTTATCCTCACTGCCTCATAAGAATGTATGCCTTTCTGAGCTGTTAGGAGGATTAAGCCGAATAGTATTATAGAGCCTTTGGCACAGTGCCCGGTTCATAGTAAATTCTCAATCGATGTTAGAACTCGCTTTGGTTCCATCTCTGGAAAGTGTGAAGATCGCAGCAGATAGTGAAGCTTCCAGCAGGAGAGGATGCTGAATATCTGAAAATAAAGTGACGTTGTCAGGGGGAGCCCAGGCTTGGTGCCAGCCCTGAGCATCACAGCAGAATCCACGTTGTGTCCCTAAACCCCACAGTCACCTTGGTAGAAAGATCCTGGTGAAAATAAATGAGCAGGGAACTTCCATGCGGCCAGGATGCTGGAGAGGAGCGAGGCAGGCACAGACCAGGCATCGGAGAACCACAGACCCACTCCTCCTGGATGAGAGGGACCAAGGCGCTGGGCAGGAGCCATGGCCACAACAAGGCTGGTTTCCATTCTCAGGTAGCAGGAGCTCAGTGACACCTCACAGTGAGACATGCTTCCTTCCACAGGAGGGCCAGATGGCAAGGGGAACATGCCAGGGTCAACTGGCCAGAGGGGGCAGCCAGGAGCACATGAGGATGTGCAGTGTAGTGCCCAGCAATCGATGCATGGTTGGGCTCCTGTTTTAAATAATTTCTAGTTTACTGGGGGACGAAATGGAAAGGAGGAATTTATGAAGCAGGTGAAAATAGATAATTATGCCTTATAAAATTGCTATCTGTGAAAAACTATGCAGAAGGACTGGTGTGAAAATAATTACCTTGTTACATTTCTGACCACAAAACCCCCTTTTTCTGTCACCCACATGGAGAAAATTTTGACGGATCACAGAGGCAAGCTAGTGCTTGTCTTGTTCCCTTTATTTCTTCTTGAAATGGAATGAGTTTCCCTCTGCAGTTTTGATCATAGGAATGGAATGAGGAAGGGGCTCTAGAGGTCACTGTGTCCCCTGGGCCCACCCACCAAGCCCTCAGATGAGGAGGCACCATGGCAGCTGGCCCTTTGCAGTTCCCCTAGAGGACATCCCTGACCTTTCTTCTTCCTGACAGAGAGGCAGGCCAGCTGGGTGGTCAGAGCAGAGGCTTTGGGCTTGGATCCTGATGGCATGACCTGGGCGAGTTAGTTAGCCTTTTTACAATTATTATTATTTTTTAAGCATTTATTTTTTTGTTTCAGATTAATATGAGGGTACAAATGTTTAGGTTACATTGTTTTCATTTCTAAGGTAAAGTTCACACTGTAGTTGTGCCCTTCACCCAGGGGTGCACTGAACACCCTCACACTGTGCCCATTAGGTGAGATCCCACCAATTGCCCTCCCTCCTACTCCTTCCCCACTGCCTCTCCCCTCCCCCTGACTAGACTGTGCTTGTGTTTTTTCTTTCCTTTGGGCCTGTGGTTGTTTACATATCGGTTTCATATTAGTATTGAGTACATTGGATACTTAATTTCCATTGTTGAGATACCTTACTAAGAAGAATGTGTTTCATCCAGGTAAACACAAAAAATATGGAAATCTTCACAAATTTGCATATCATCCTTGAGCAGGGGCCACACTAATTTTCTCTGTATTGTCCAACTTCATGTGCTGCTGAAGTGAGCACTATTTAGCCTTTTTGAACACAAGCTTTCTCATCAGAAACTCAAATTAGGAGATATAATGGAACTCAAATTAAGTGATTATGAGAATTAAATCACATGATATAAGTGAAGCTCCAGGATGAAGACCCAAGTCTGTCTGATTCCAGTGTTGCCCATGACCTCAGCACGAAAATTTGGGAGCTCTTACAATAATGCGGGTGGTAGAGACTGGCTCTTATAGAGAAGGCTACCAACCTGCTCCCAGCTCTCCGTACTCAAGCTTCTTTATTTAAGTTCATGCTTCCTCTTTTAAGTGGCTGGCAGTTGTTCTCTGCTTTCACCCCAACTGTCAAAGGTCAGCAGGTGTCCCTATGGCACAGAGATCGTGCCCCTTGAATGGACTGCCCAGGAATGTGACATTCCCAGAGCCAGACTCTGATCTTTTCAGGAAACCTGGGTGGATTGAGTAGAGGACACCAGAGCTTAGAGAGTGGAGATGGCCTTGGGATGACCGGCACAGAAGGAATCCTCCATGGGTAGCCTCTGCAGCCAGACCTGGGGGTGTGAGAAGTCTATAAGGATGTCAGCTCCGAAGCCTTCTCCCACTGGTGATGGGCACAGGCCATGATGGTTTATGCTAAACAAGATCCCACTGGTGGTTTCATTTAGAGTGGTGCTTTAGGACAAGCACTCTCAGTGTCACCTGGGAAGTTGCTAGAATGCAAATTCTCAGCCCCTCCTTAGACCTAATGAGTGAGAAACTCTGGGGATGGAGCCCAGCAATCCATTTTAGCAAGCCCTGGACGTGACTCTGAGGGCTGCTGAAGTTTAAAACTATTGCTTTAGAATGCGTCCCTGTCCTCAGCTTTATGAGTTTTGAGGACAAAGGACATTGGATGAACTGCCACAGACTGCAAACACAGGGCTACCCTCCCCATCAACTTCCTATGTGCCAGCCTGGGATGCTGGGGAGGGGCTGTGCATTTGATGTAAGGAAGAGGAGGGTGGTCGTGGCAGTGTGAATGTATGAGTGCTCCTGTGTGTCTTGGAGTGGTTCCGGGGAGGTTCTCACTAGTTCTCAGAATAACCCCCATCTGCCTGCCCATGTATCTTCCCATTTCATTCTCACTCTCGGGCGGGAAGAGCAGTGTGGAGACCACCAGTCTACAGGCTTGGCTGGGGCTGGAGAGTCACAGGAGAGAGAAGCAAAAGGAAACCAGGGAGCACAGCCTGGCTGGAGTGGGCTCAGGGAAGGCTGAGGGAGAAACTGAGGCGAAAGGAAAGTAACTGGGAGTGCTGGTCTAGTGGACGGGTGGTCTGAATGGGGATGGGACTCACTGCGCAGCATTTTCCAATGCCACAGCAGAAAACAGGCCAAAAAGAAACCTGAAGCTGCTGCCGTGGAGAGGGGCCCTGTGGCCAGTAGGGCAGGACCCCACCCAGAGCAACTAGTAGGCCACCTGGGGCAGGGTTCCGGGTTGTGAATTGGCACTGCTTGCTTGTCTGCGTGTCTATAATTAGGGGATGTTTTTAAATGCTTTTCAAAAGTCAATGTTTTCAGGAGTGTTTCCCCCTGTTAATCCAGGGCTTGTGACATATGAAAGGCTACTTTCCTCACATTGGCTGATCGGGGTGCCAGTGAAAGGTACACGATGTGTCCTACTCTATAGGTAAAGGGGCTGCTTCATTTTACCCTGGTATGTGATCCATGTTGCATATTCAGAATGCATCATTTCTGTTTCTAAGAGGGAGGAGGTTGTCTGTTTTCCTTGAGATGAAATTCAGACAAGGGCCACAGATCCATAAGAGTCAGAGGGCAAGCCTGGATTTGGGGTCAGACTCTGCTGGCTGGTTAGATGGCTCATACACCTGGGCGCAGAATGGAGAGAGTGTGCCTGCAAGCTGAAAGCCATTTATAACTGTCACTGCTGTTTCAGAAAGGGTCACTGTTGCCTGTGTAAATGCACTTTCACTCTTCTGTAATCTACAATTTCTTTTCACAGTTGTATGACCCAAGTGGATACAACCTCTTTGAGGAGTTGTGTAGCTCTGAGTTTTAAGCTAATCGGCAGGTGCACACGCTGATGTTCCTGCTCCAGCGTTTCATCCTAAGAACATTTGGAGTCACAGATTGTTAACATTCAGAACACTGCCACCCCAAATCCTCCCAACACTGGCCTTCCCTCTCCAACTACCCTGGGAGGTGGTCATTCCACTTTTATTTTTCTGAGCATTTGTGAAGACAGCACTTTTCCAGGATGAGTTCATGAACCTAATTGTCAGACCTCATAGAATGACAACTCTGATGGCCATTCCAGAAAAAGTTTCAAAATTGCTTTGAAGGCTGGACTAGGTGCTGACAGGGGGCATAGCTTCCCAAGGGGAGGACTTGGGAGGTGACCGTAGTGATATTTGGCAGTGAGGCATATAGCACTTTTTCTAGGCTGAGTTTGCAAACTTAATTGTCTGACCTTGTACATTGGTTGACTGTGGGCTCCTACCAGGCTTGGCCACTGAATGTGTGGTGTTTTGGTTTGTCTTTTTAGAAACAACTGCCCATTTGGGAGGCCCCTGTTGTGCACTTACATGTGAGACTTCAGGAATTTTGCCTCCTGGATTTAGGCACAGTGCTCTTTTGTGCATAGATTACTCTGAAGACTTGATCATCTTTCACATGAGCAGTATTAGCATCGTTGTCAAGAGTGCAGTTCTCTTCGGGTCTTTGGTATTAACCTGGATGGAGTTGAAAGACTTTGCATTCTTCTTAGTGAAGTGTCACAAAAATGGAGATGCAAGAATCCAGTGTACTCCATACTAATAAGATACACACCAACATAAGAGAAAAACTCAGATCAATTCAAAGTGGGGGACAGAGGGGGCAGTGCCTGTGGCTCAGTGGGTAGGGCACCGGTCCCATATACCGAGGGTGGTGGGTTCGAACCTGATCCTGGCCAAACTGCAACAAAAAACAGCCAGGTGGTTATGGCAGGTGCCTGCAGTCCCAGCTACTTGGGAGGCTGAGGCAAGAGAATCGCCTAAGCCCAGGAGCTAGAGGTAGCTGTGAGCTGTGATGCCACAGCACTCTACTGAGGGTGACAAAGTAATACTCTATCTCTTAAAAAAAAATAGGGGACAAGGGAACAAGGGAGTGGGCAGAGGGGAGAAGAGGGGGGATGGGGGTCCTTTACTTAGTGGGCACAATGTTAAGGTGCATGGCACACCTCTTGAGGGCAGGGCACAATTGTAAGAGAAAGTTGTCCTACCAAAGGCAAACATTGTAACCTGATTCTTTGTACCCTCCATTTGCCTGAAACAATAAAAGCAGGCTCTGGAGGCTGTGCCAGCTGTGTGGGCCAAGAGACAAGGCTTCTCTGTGTCTCTGTTTTCTCATCCATAAAATGGGGATGCTATTGGGGTCTGTCTTGCTGCATTGTCATGGAAATTGAATGCAGCATACCATTTAGAACAACATTTGGCATGCAGGAAGCATTCAGTACGGGTAAGCGATTTTATTTTATTACTATTTTCAGAGTTGTCTACCCTGCTTTGATGTTATTTTCAAAGCAGCTAAGATCTAAGCACTGGCGTTACCATTTAGTTAACATTTCTTCCTTCAGTACACAAGAATTTATGTACTTTTAAAAGTTTCTCTTGTGGAAATCTGGGTGTACCCTCTATACTCTTTTTCTCTGCAGGCCAATGCTCTTTTAGAAAAAGAAACAATATCTGCTGGCCTGACTTACCCTTAGAGAACCCAAGCTGGACTCTTCACTCTCCCTGAGGCTCATAAAACAAATTCCAGAAGTAGGAGGGGATTGAGGAAAATGTCTCCGTTTAATCTACTCTCTTTTCTATTTTAAAAATCAGAACAAAACTGTCCACCCCATGAATGCAGGATCCTCTCTTGCCGTGAAGGTACCCTGTGGTCTCAGGCAGTGATGCTGATGTCAGATTTACAGTCTCTGGTCCCAGGCAGAAGTGGTCTGGGATGGACGCTAGAACTTAATGGGAGCCACAGCTCTGGTTCTTAAATCCTCCATGAGCTTCAAAGGTAAAGAGAGTCAGGAGCATGTGGCTCTGTGGCCTCTGACCTCTGCCAGCCTCTCATGTCTTCCCTATAAAGGGGGAGAGCTGCTCTGCATTCTCTGAACATTCTGGGCTGGTCAGAGCTAGTCAGGTCCTGGGGCCCACCTACTCACTGGACCAGAAGCTCTTTGACACTGGACTAATTTTTTTTTACCGGCTCTGTGGATAAAAAGGGTGTTGGGCACCTACTCTTACACAGTAGGTGCCCAACCCAGCCAAAAGGTGAAACTTCTGTGTTAGAATCAAGTAGAAGACCAAGGTAGACTCGTGCCTCTATCTCTAACCTGCATTGGACAGGTTACGTAATGTCCCTAAACCTCTGTTTCTTTTCCCAGAGGTGAGAATGTTATTATTGTGTCCACTGTGAAATGTTGGTAAAATACCTAGCTCAACGTTAGACATATGCTGAATTCTTAATAAATCACCATTGTTTTGGTCATTATGACTTTATATAACATCTAAGGGGGGCATCTTTGATCTCTAAATTATGCCATCTAAAACAAGAAAACAATGAAAATGTAGGAAAAATGCATCTTAGATCAAGTCCTCCTGGAGAGCCTCATTCTCTCTTCCAATCACAGTGATTACAAATCTGTGTGCAACACATGTGTACTATATGGATCCCCAGATCCTCACAGGAGGTCCCCAGGTGGGCATTTTGTGCCCCTAGTCACCCTCTCCCATCAGTGATAACTCAGCACCAGATACTTATCCAATTCAGGAGAGAGAAAGCCCGGGCTTCATAGTGGGGTTTGGGATGTAGCTCACTCCTAGCCTCTTACCAGTGTCCTCTTGGTGATCGCTTTTCAAGGTCACCACTGCCAGTCAGATCTGGGACCTGCATTGACCACTGTCCCCCCTTGATGACCATTGACCCTGTCCAGAATCCAACTTCAGAATCTACCCTGAACATGGGTGGGGCCTCTGGCTCCATGCCCGCCTTTCATCAGTAGTCTTCTCAAAGTCTGTCTCCACATCTGAGCTGGCAGCCTCTACCATCTCTTAGACCAGTGATTCTCAATCTTCCTAATGCTGTGGCCCTTTAATACAGTTCCTGTGGGTCATGACCACTGACCTAGAGAACCACTGAGAACCTTGAGAACCACTGTCCTAGACCAATATGGTCCCTGCTGTTCCTGAGATGGTCCCACACCCTCTTTTAGTTCCTAACACTTCAGCTGCCCTGTTGGAAACCTGATACCAGCCAGCCTTTCTCCAATAGGGCTGAGACTTCCAGATTCCCCGGTGTGGTGCTATATGTGGTGCTGCCTGCAAGCTAGAGCCAGAGACCCACAGATGTCACTGAGGGCTCCACTGTGTGTGACAAAGACCAGGGACCCCAGTCTTTGACTTTCATCATAGATTTAGAAGGAAGCCACTTTCAACTTAGTGAAAAGGTAGATTCTGAATGATGTCCAAAAAGAGCTGAGCTGCCTGAATGATGACTGATCACTCCATCCTGGAAGTGTACAGAGAGGTGCTGGTGTTGTCTGCTAAGAGAGTTGCATTATGTGGAAAGTTGGGCAAAGTGGACTGAATGGGTCTCACAGTCAGGTAGGGCTTTCTGGATTATGTGAGCTGTAGGACTTGGAACCTAGCACTTTATACGATTTATTTAGAAACTGTGTGTCTGGTCTTTTGAGAGGCTTTCTACACAATGGAAAGTGCCAGAGCTGGGCCAGACACCTGAGAACTGTTGTGACATGAGATTGTCACATGAGATTTATCAGCTTAAAGGCTGGACTTTCCAACATGTAAATAATCATTGATGACTAAAAATAAAGATCAGGCTGAAGTCTGGAGGCAATCTGCAAAAGGCCCAGGATTCCTTCCAGCCTGTGCCAGAGACCACCTCGAGCCCACTCAAGAAAGAGTGTTTTAGCACTAGAGCCACATGGGGAAGAGTGGCTTGTCTCACAGAGGCTAAAGGGTAGAGGACCAGAGGCTGATTGTACACAAAGGTCACTTTATCCTGCCTTCCCATTCTGGAGAGTAGAGGGTTGGGGCCATGGTAGTAATGCCTTGCTGCCCTCTCTATACTTATGGGCTTAGACTTGCAGGAGATGCTTCAGGTAACCTTTTGAGCAGCACCTCAGGGTCATTTTGGAAATAGCAATAAAGGATGCTTAACTATGTAGTCTGGACTGATGTTGCAGGGAGCTAGGTAGTAAGATGAAGCATGACGTTGGCTCTACTGGGCAATATGTGCACAGAAGGGAGGTGGTAAGTGGGGATTCTTGGGAGGTCAGTGGGAAGCCATGGTCACCACCAAGCCCTGCTGGTACACAGAGAGTGGTGATGGAGGACCACTTCTCACAAAGCAATTGTTGCCTGCAGCCTATAAAGGAAAATTTCATACCAGATGAGAATGGGCTTTCCTTATGAGTGAAGGGCAGACTAATGCCCATGTCCAGGGACAAAGCATGCATGCGGCTCTGTGATATTAGCCTTGGCATGCCTACCCCCCTCTGCACAGGACAGGCTGTGAAGCACCAAGGCCCCCGGGGCTGTATGTACACCATCACTGTGCTGCATGCGATGGCGCTCCACTCTGTGGCCACAGCTGATTGATGGGGAACATGTGCACACCTCCCCAACACAACTAGCATTTACTAAGGTGTTGCCGCAGTTTAGGCTCTGCGCTAAGCTTTTCCCACTTACCCTCCTGGGACATAAGATAGGCGCTACCATTATCCCCAATGTGCAGGTGAGGATGCTGAGTGACCCGCCCAAGTTCACACCTTTGTGCGTCGCAAAGCCCGTGTTTCTCCCGAGGTCCAACCACATTCAGGGCTCCTGCTCTTTACCCTCAGTGCCAGTCTACTTCCCGCAGACTGTCTGGCACCAAACAAATGGTGGCAGCTCAGGTAAGATGGGGAGAGATCACGTTTCATTGGTTAGAACTTGCCATGTGCTTTCTATACAAGGTTGCTGGGAAAGGAATCTTCTGTGAGATGGAGAAAGAAAGGAGAATTGGATGGACAGGAGAGGCCCCAGCTGTCCCTTCTGAGTCATGCGGTCCCCTGTGGGTGGTACTCAGGCCCATCCAGGATTTTGTTAATAGAAACAGTAATACTGCCAGGAAAAAGCACTTCCCTATATTTGTGGAGGATTTTCCCTAGAAGTGTGTGGAGTGCTGGGTGTGCACACTGAGAACTGGCTGATGCCACCGCAGTGCTGTCCCCAAGGCCTGGCCCCGCCCCTGCTCTGCAGCAGTGTGTGTCTTGCTGCTCCATATATTGGCCCAAATGGATGCTGGCAACACTTGTAATTTGTGCCAATCTGACTGACCACCTAGTCGTTTGAATGACTGTTCCCCCGATTCTAAGTGAGTGTATTTTTCATATGTTTATTGACCAATTTATTTTGTCTTCTGGGAATTGTCTGTTTATAGCCCTTGCTCTTTTTCTATTTTTAAAACATGATTTCTGGATGCCCATTAGTTAAATGTGACATCCTGCCCTTCAGTCCTCCTCTTATTAACTCTACTTATGGGTACATTATTTTTGTCATATTGAGGTTTTTCATTTTAGAACTCAAATCTGCCCATCTTTTTCTTTCTGGTTTTGGAAATTTTTGTCTTGACTTTTTTCCTGGGTTTAATTTAAGGTATGAAAACACTTTCTTATCTTTTCTTTTAATTCTCTGTATACTGTTTATGTTTAATTCTTTCCTCCATCTGGAATTTATTTTATATAAGACATGACATCAGCATTCTTATTTATCTTATTAAAAATAACATCCCATCAACTCCCCCTGAATTGTCCACCTTTTAGTGAGATGCTTCTTTTATCACATACTAAATGCGTATACATACCTGTCTTTAATCATTCCCATTGATTGTTTTGTCTGTCCCAGCACCAATTCTAAACTGTTCTGGAGATGGTTATCTGATGGCTTTCTGTTATCTCTCAGTGAATGGTGAATCCCGTGTCTGCATATTATTTATTCTCAAGATGTTTAGCCCATTCTTTTTTTTTTTTTGTCTTTTCTTTTTTATTAAGTCAAATACACATAGATCATGAATACATTCATACATATGTGGGGTACAACGTGCTGATTTTTTTTATACAATCTGACATAGTTACATCAAACCAATCACCATAGCTTTCACCTCATTTACTTAATTATTGTGGCAAAACATCTATGCTCTACACTTGACAGATTTGACTTGTACCCTTGTCATATGCTCCATAGGTGTGATCCTGCCTTTCACCCTCCCTCTGTCAAACCTCCCCCCTCCCCTCCCTTCCCACTCCATTTCTCTCCTTCATCCTGGGCTATAGTTGTGTTCTACCTTTCATAAGAAAGTGTGAGTAAATATAAGTAGGTTTCATAGAAGTACTGAGTACCTTGGATACTTTTTCCTCCATTCTTGAGACATTTTACTTAGGAGAATATGTTCCAGATCCCTCCATGAAAACATAAAAGAGGTAAAGGCTTCATCCTTTTTAATGCTGCATAATATTCCATGGTATACATGTACCATAATTTATTAATCCATTCATGGGTTGATAGGCATTTGGGCTTCTTCCATGACTTAGCTATTATGAATTGAGCTGCAATGAATAATCTGCTGTAAATATCTTTTTTGCAAAGTGATTTTTGGTCTTTTGGATATACTTCTAGTAGAGGAATTGCAGGATCTAACAGCAGGTCGGTTTTTAGATCCCTGAATGTTCTCCAAACTTCTTTCCAAAAGGAACATATTAGGTTGCATTCCCACCAGCAGTGCAGAAGTGTTCCCTTTTCTCCACATTCATGCCAACATCTATAGTTTGGGGATTTTGTTATGTGGGTTTAGCCCATTCTTTACCATTTTTTTTTTCTTCAAGATGAACCTTAGAGCCAGTCTGACGTATTTCGTTAAACAATCCTATGTAATTGGGATTGCCTTGAATCCTTGGATTACTTTGGGGATGGTTCTTCTGTTTGATCTTCTTTATTCCACCCAGGCTCATGGTATTCAAGTCTCCTTTTATGCCTTTCAGTCAAGTTTTATAGTGGTCTTCATACAGGTATCACACAGGCCTTGCGAGGTTTAATCCTAGGTATTTTATGGGTTTTGTGGCTATCTATTGTGAATAGAGGTGTTTTTTCATCATATTTTCAAATAGGTTATAATTACTAATAGATGACTCTCTGAAGGGGGAGTAATCCCCACTGGAGGACTCTCCCAGAGGCTGGCCAGCAGGTAGGGACTGGAGAGGGAATTCCCACCAGGGACACACTGACCTCAGAGTTTCTTTGCATTCTAAGAATTAGTGTGTCTATGAAGTGCCACCATCAGGACTTGATTTTTGGGTGACCTAGAATGCCCTAGGAAGTAGAACTACCTTTTTCAATTTCTCTCTTTGTTCCCTTTACTTTGAATTATTGTCCATGGAAACAAGGCCTCTTCTGTGTACCTGGGGAAAGGAAGCATACGTCTCTTTTAGCACTGCATGAGACAGTACCTAGAAGATTCTTTTTTGTATTCCCAAGGACAATGAAATGAATAATCCATGAATACTTAACCCATAGTCCCTTCCCTGCTGTTATTTTGATGCCATTCTGATCTCGTCTCTTAAAAAAAGATGGAGAATTATGGCAACTAAAAAAATTCTGTCATCCAGGGAGGAGGTTCTTTTCTTGGTCCTTTCTGATGAACTATGGAGGTGCAGGACTCCTCCAAGGGTACCAGCTTCCCTTAGGGGATGAATCCTGATCATTTAGTAGCCTAGGGGCCTCATCTCACCTTCCACTAATCCCTGCTCTCTTCATTCGGCAGGGACTCATCCAATCTGGTCCAGATGGTTATTTTCTTTTAAAAGATACCTTAGAAGGCCCATACACTTCCTGTGGCAGTGCTTAGCATCTGAGAGTTCACAGTAGGCTGTGCGCTGTGTGGGACCAGCAGCTTCTGCACTCCTGGGACTGGCTGAGATGCTTAATCTGTAAGGCTTGGATCACATGTGGCTCTCACCTATTGGACCTTGGCTCAGTGGTTGTATAACTATAGATCTTAAGCCATATAGCAAATTTCTATTTGGAGCTCAGTCTCCACACTTACATCTAGTTGGAGAGAATTTCTGAGTTCTGGGCTGTGTCAGGATATACTCAATCAAACACGTGATTTGGGATGGTTCAGAGCCTGAGTGCATCAGTTTTAGAAATGGCATCTAGAACACATGGCCCTGCCCAGTAAGATCTATGCTTTTGGTGACTAAAGTGTCTCAAAGACCTTGAACTTCAAGAGGACTGTAACTGGCTTAGGCTGTTGCCTCGGGAGGTCCCCTGGAACATACCCTGGCAGGGTATGGCCTAGTGTACTGATCAGTCAGCAGTAAGACCCATAGGAGTCCTTCCCCTGAGATGCTCTGGGTCACAGGTGCCATGAGCAGGGCCTAGGCCAGGGGACCCCACTAGTGGCCTGGGAGCTCCTGTAGAGGAGCTCTGCTTGGGGCCTCAGGAACCCCAGGCAGGAGGATGTATTTCCTGCATCAGAGGCCCTTCAGGTCAAGTGTTCAATATAACGTCTCTGTTCATTGCACAGGTGTTCCCTTGGCTCTGTTTCCCTTCAGAAGGTGAGGAGAGGGACAGGGATTCCTGGGTGACTATACCAGGCAGTCCCTGTGCATGTAGAGCCCCCTGAGGTACCCTGGACTCTCCGATGTATGTTCTGTCATTTGATTCCCTCATGAGTGTGAAGAGGGTGGTGCCTCCGCCAAGTCCCCACAGCGCGACAACTGGTCACCTCAATGCTCGGGCATCCTCCTGCCTTGTCAGTCAGCACTCTGTGTGCCTGTTGTACAGGTGCACACCTCCCTTGCAGGCTGTTGTCTCCCCAGGGTAGTCATCAGTGAACTTTTCATAACCTCTCACCCAGCACAGCACACAGGAGGGTCTCAGTAAATGTGGATGGATGGAAATGTCAAGAATTACTGAATGATCAGTGACTACTTACGGTCACGCTGTGGCAAAGCTGGGCCTTAGCCCCAGTTTTCTCTTTGTGAGTCAAGTACATCTTTCATCATTCCAGAAGCCTTTTGAGACCTCATTCCAGGGGTTTGGAAGGAGATCTTGAAAGCTCTGTTTGTAAGAGGACGTGGCCTATAATTCTTCTTGACTTGCAGTGTCCCTAGGCATTCCGTAGGATGGGAGCATATCAAAGCACCGCTCTCTTTGGCCTCACTTTGGGCCACAGGTGGAAGATTCAGCTTTCTGTCCCGCCCCCACGTGGACAATGACTTGAGTCCCGTAAGCACATGCCGCTGAGATACGCCACCTTTCCAGTCTACGGAGGCCGCCACTGTTTTCTAGGAGCTTCTCTAGTCCCAGGGCAACCTAGACTCTCAGACTTCCGCTCAGGCCAGGGGGAGGGGCTGTCTCTTTTCTCAGAAAGTAGAATCCACCTGCTTTCTCTTAGACGATTAGTTCCACTGAAGCAGGAGAAACAAGAAGTATTTTCTACAGACACTGGTGTTGGGTGAAATGTGAACACAAGGCTTTTTGATGCTCCCGAAATCCCTCTCAGCAGGGTCCCTCCGTGTTGTGACTAATCATTTCTTCTTGTTACTAACTGTTATGATTAGAAGAATTGCCTGAGTATGGGCCCAGCATGTCCCACACCCTAATGAGCAGCACGTGCAGACTTGCCCAGCACAGTCCTGGAACCACGGTGGTTTGATCTCTTCTGGGAGGCTGCTGAGACAGAGCAGGAACAGGAGCTCCCTGCCCCTATGAGGGTTTCCCCCCACCCCCATCGAATGTATTTGCAGCCATCTCTGTATGTGCTTCCTTATGTTCCTCTGCCTTGGTGAAAGAGTGTTCAGGCTGAGCCTTGGAACCCACCAGGGCTGCACTCCAGTCTCAGGACCACACTTGCCAGCCACATGTGTTAGGCCAGTAACTTCATCTCTCTAAGCTATAGTTTCCTCGTATGTAAACTGAGGATAGCAGTTCCTACCTGATAGCTTGTTGGGAAAACAGGAATTCTTTAAGGAATGCACAAGACAGTACTTTGCAATATAGGGTTTATTAGTAAAAGGAAATTCAGAATTCCATACTGACCTCCACTGAAATGGAAAGCAATTCACCTCTCTGCTCCTTCTGATGCTGCCTGCAGGGACCTGCTCCAGAGGAAGGACCCAGTGTTGGTTCTTTTGAGCAGTGGCATAAGCAAGTTCTAGCAAATCAGAGCCATGTCCTCAGGAAGCCGCTGGGACAGGGAATCCCCCTGGTGTTGTTGCCTGATGTGCACACCTGTGTGGCTGACCCTCTGTGGCTAGTAACTGTGTGACCACAGACAAGCCATTTTGTCTCCCTGTACCTCAGTTTTCTTACTTTTAAAATGGGGGAAAATAATGCTTCATAAAGTTGTGGAGAGAAGCTAGTGACGTAATGTCTGTAAAAAGACTGTTCATTCTATTCTGAGATGTTAAAATGTATTCAGAATATGCCTCTTCTCATCTCCCCCACTGCTGCCACCCTGGCCCAAGCCACCACTGTCTCTCACCTAGATAACTGATGTAGCCCTTTAATTGATCAGCTTTCTTACACCTTTATCCCTTTCCAGCCTGTCTTCTACAAGGCAGCTGGAGTGGTACTTAAAAGGTCTGAGCATATCATTCCTCTGCTCAGCGCCCTCGTTAGAATAAAATCTCACTGAAAATAGAATTCCTGGCAGACTGCAACCAGCACCTGTGTAGTCTGCCTGCTCCACCACTTTTCTAATCTCTAGCACACCACCCTCCCTCTTGATCATTATCCTGGCAGCCATGCTACTTCCTTGACTGTCCTCAAATGCACCAAGCACATCCCCACCCCAGGGCCTTGGCACTGGCTAGCCCTTTGGCCTGGGGATACTACCTATTGGCATGGTTCCCATCTCACCACAGTCATGTCACTGTCCAGATGGCTTCTCCTCCAAGACATCTCCCTTCACCGTCTCATCACACTGTCCCCCTCTTGCTGTTTTATTGTCAGAGGCTCATCATTGCTGACATTGTATATTTATCTACTTATTGCAGTATTGTCCGACATTAGAAAATAAGCTCCATGAGGGCAGTGTCTGTGTCATTGTATTTGAATTCATTATTACCACATAATCATGAATAGAAATGTATAGCTGAGAAGCAGTACTAAGTGCCAAGTACTACTCTAATATGCTTTACTTACATTGCTTAATTGGTAGTCCTTTACAAAACTCCTATGGGTTGCAATTATGGTCATCCCAGTTTTACCAGTGAGCACGCTGAGACATAGAGAGGTTATGCCAAAATACAATCCATTCCATATGAATCTGAAAATCTGTGACAACCAGCCCCTAATAAATTGCTACTGGGGTTCATTTTAAACTGATTCCAAAGGTGACATAAAATTGTCCCTTAAAAGGGTGTGCTCACATGGCCATTTGGAAAAGTATACCAACATGATTTCCCTGAGTTATAATGCTCTTTTTTTCCTTGCCCCAGGTAGACATTTTTTACTTTTGGGAGAGGAACCTCAAAGGGTGCCTGAGCTTTCACTGAGACAGGCATTAGCCAGCTTCTAGCCTCTGTTTCCTCACCCCCCACAGCACAACTCCCTCTCTGGAAAGGATACCCCAGATTTCAAACTCTACTTACATATTGAGCCAAAAATGCCCCATACGTCTGGTACCCCGTCACTGAGAGATTGCAAACTATCCTTTGTCTATATTCTTTCTAAAGGTCCTAAGCCCCTCCTAACTTCTGCTCTTGAGAGGTGAATGTCTTTGGCATTCATCAAATGACTCGCCAGTCTGTCCATTTTGTTGTCAATACTTTCCACAATTCCCTGGTATCGTATCTCTGATTTTCCAATACAGCCTCCATAGCTTCTCTCTCCTCCCTCGTGTTAAAACCTGACGACCCCTGCTACCAGCATTCAGTCTCCGTTATTGTGGTGTTGTTATGGTGCCTGACACAGAATCTTTGAAACTTCTGCACCGCCAGCCAGCGGGGGAGCCTTGGTGAGAGGAGGGGGTGGGGAACACACATGCCCGTGCCACTCTCCAAGGTTCTGAACAAGCACAACACAGGGCAGCGCAGCCCTTTCCTTTAAACGTTGGTCACTCTTATGTGATCTCTTCCAGGAATTCTGCATTGGAAGGAAGAAGTGAGGAAATGGTGGAAATGGAATCAGTGTCATACTTACCGCAGGGGGAGGGAGGGAGAGAGAGATGAACTTAGACTCAACAGTGTCATAGCTACAAATGGCAGCTAGAAAGACTAACGGTTCGGTTCTGTTCTTTCGATTTGGCATTGTTTTCAAATACCCCAAGAAGAAACCTTAGGCAGACATGAACCTGAACTCATGTTTACTTGACAACTCTACTACGTTGCTGGCAACTGAAACTTTTCCACTTTTGATTTATGTTACCCTC
>NW_003852427.1:5510898-5512708 GCF_000181295.1 Otolemur garnettii
GTTTCCCATAAAATCTCAACAATATCTGTATCTTCTCCAGGAAGGCTTTTGAGCACTTATCCAGACATGGCTTCTTTAAGTAGCTATGTCACAGTGACCAATGGGGAGAGAGATGCCCTGATTTTGGAGAAAAAATTTTGGACCATGCCACCTTCTCAGCCACCCACAGCACATTCTCTCTCACCATCCCTCACCCTGATGTCATTTTCTGCTCTCCCTCTCTACCACCTCTTCACCTTCATTCTGTATTGAAGAATGCTGAAATCCATTCTGAAGTACGTATTCAATATTGAAGTTGATATTGAAGTCATTTTTCCAAACTAAAATCTTGTCTCAGCTATGAGAACATTATGTTTCTTGCATTCTCCTGACTGATAATACTCAGGAGTCTGAAGTATCAAATGTCCTTCCTGGCTCATTCTCAGATCCTGCTATATCTTTTCTCCTAAAGGGAGAATGAGTACAAGATACATTTTGCTGTGGGGATACAGGAGAGGTTTACGTTTCCAGAGCTCAGGGGAGGGACAGTGAAGGCCAGAGACCATGTCAAAGTCAGACTACTTCTTGGGAGGCCAAGAAGCAGAGACTCACATACACACAGGCCACAGGCCCAGGCCCTCATAAGAGCTGAACCCATTCTGGGATGCAACCCCTCTTCCTGTGTTTACTAGGGACAGATGGCCTAGAAAATGCACACTGGAGTAGGCAGACTCTAAGGTGTTATCCCCAAGTATAGCTCAAAACTTATTGACAGGACCCCCAGACATCATCTTTAAATATATCAATCTGCATTGATCTTGCCTTTTCCCAAACATCTGCAACCCTTTGTGTCTGTATCATTTTGAACCTTAACTATATGTGTTCATAATTCCTAGTACTCCAAAAGTATGAGATCTTACATCCGGGCTCCCCAGAATGATTTGTACATCTTCGTGGCTTTCACAATGCTCAGTACAAATCTGACCAGAAGGTCTCTGCCAAAGGAAGTGCAGTCAAACTAGATCAGTCTTATTTAGATGAACAGGTGAAGATTCCAGATGATCCAATAATGACATTGCAAATACTACTAAAAATAGCCAGTGACGTTACTCAGTTCCTCTGTGTACCTGGTTCAGCTAAATTCTTCAGGTGTGTTATCTCAGTAAATTCTTAGAACTACCATTTTTCAGATGAGAAATTGAGGCTTACAAGTTCACTGTCTCAAGGTCAGTCAACTAGGGAATACTTTTTAACTTGTGAGGGTGTCATTTGTTGGTCTCATAGGACTAAGAACCCTCTCAGAATCTGAAAAATAATGTGTATTCAAACACAAGTTTGCTTTTCTTGGGAAGAGCTTTGTTGCTTTCATTACATTCTCCAAGGAGTCATGCACAGAGTGGGGAGGGCCCCTTTTCTGGCCTGATGCAGAGGAGCACAATCCCAGCCTGCATAGCAGGAGAGTGTCACTTCACCATGGTCATTGCCTTCACCACCTCCCCATGAAGAGGAGTCCAAGGACACAACCCTGGCTGCATCAATGCAATAGCTGGTTTCTACCTGCTCGGCACCTTGCACCAGCCTGGAAGTTACTTATAAAGCCCTGAGACCAGGAGGTTGGCCTTATTAAGATTCCTGATAAAGGAATTGGCTTTGGGGGCTTACCTGTCTTCAGCAGATTTTACCCTTGATTACTCAGGAGTGCTCTTATTTTCAGCTTAATGCCTACAAATAAACTCACTCTCTCTCTTCCACCCAACCTGTCTATCCATGATTTAAAAAAATCATCAGGCCCAAATCACATTATGAAGCAGGAGATTCTACCCTAATATAG
>NW_003852427.1:5513304-5514129 GCF_000181295.1 Otolemur garnettii
TGATGCAGAGGCCAAACCTACTCTGACATTTAGGCATGAAGGAAGCCAGCAGTCTACCTACAAGAATATGCCCATCTCATCAGGATGCTGGAGCAGATTCCTGGGGCTGTCATCATTTTAACCACCCAAGCACAAGGCCCTCGGTTGCCAGGCCTTGAGCAGGCCTGGTGGGAATAAGAGACAGAGCTCAGCATTGCCAGAGTGCCATCTGAGCCCCAGGGATGTTTGATTTCATAGCACTCATTCTTATCTGAAGTTATCCCATTTATTTCTATGCTTCCTTCTATCTTGTCAGTATCATCTCACCAAAATATAAGCTCCATAAAAAAAGAAACTTGCCCATGTTGGTCTTTCTGCCTTCAAAGTACCTAAAAGAATGTAGAGAGTATTTGTTGAAGGAGTAAATGAGTGAATGAATGGATACCAAATGGGATTCCAGGCGTTGCTTGTGGCCCAGACTCAGGCCCCCTCGGCAAGTGTGCACGGGTGCTCACTCACAGCACCCTCTGCCTGGGAGGAGGCTGGGAAGGATGCACACCAGGGCGTGCTTGGGTTCTCCTACCTCCCCTGAGCCACATTTCAGGGAAAGGGCCCTTAATGTCATTTCTCTTTGGAAGAAAAGAATTCAGGTGTATTTTCCCCTGGACCCAACAACCATGAGCCCCAGAAGTCTCTGTTCATGCCCCACAGGTACATCTGTTCTGACAGGCACACATGACTGAGAAGCAGGCTATATTAAAAACTGTTTCTAAATAAACTTGGACTAAATCCTTCCCAGGAACTTGCTGCTTTTCATCCTGAGAAGAACAGACATGAAGCAGAATT
>NW_003852427.1:5514603-5555044 GCF_000181295.1 Otolemur garnettii
AGCAATTCCAGACAGAGGCATGAACACTGTGTAGAGGCCCAGAGGCATGAGAGTTTAGTGTACAGAGGACACTGCAGGAATGCCCCTACAAGTCCCAGTAAGAGGGGTGAGGGCAAAGGGCAGGAGAGGGGCTCCAGAGCAGCATTGCCCTGTGGGACTTGAGTGACTTGGAAAGGAGGGCAAACATGTTGGGTAGCCAGAGAGCAGAGGTGTTTGTGCAGAGGATGCTAAGAGCTCACATGCATTTTAGGACTCACACTCTGGCAGAAGAGAATGGATGCCTGGTGGAAGTGGTGATGGGGAATTCATTAGGAGGATTTTGCAATCAGATGAAAAAATTGACGAAGCCCAGAGTTTTGAGGCCATAGGGATATAGAGGAAGGGAAAGGTCTGAGGAAAAGGAGAGCTGGCAAATTGTGGTGATGGTCCTTGTGCTGGGGGACAGGACAATGTGACCCCCAGGACCTGGTTGGTGAATACATAGCATGTCAAGGGAGGTTAGGACTAAATTGTGTTCCCTGGATTTGCCGAGCAAGGCAGCAAAGGAAAAGTATTTGTAGAAGAGGGGTGGGTCGGGAAGCAACCAGACTGCAATGAGCTGACAGGGAGGGGGCGAGACAACAAGTGTAGACTCCTTTTTGGAAAAGCTTGACTGGGGAGGAAAGAAGAAAGAGTCTGCAAGATAGACAGGTGCTGGGTGATGGTGTTTTGGTTTGAAAATGGTGAGCTCCAGTTGAAAAGTTGCAGTCAGGGGAAGATGACATTAAAGTTCACGGGAAGGAGGGGATAATTGACATGGGGAAGTCCCCAACAGTACAGGAGATGGAGGGTTCCTCCCTCGGTCAGTACCTGCCTCTGCCCCTCCGTTCGGGGCTGCTTTCTGAGTGATGGCCTCAGCATGTCCCAAGGATGCAAGACAATGTTTTAGAAAGATTTACCCCATGCCCAGCATAAAGCAAATGCTTGGTCAATGTGCTAAATATTTATTTTGAGATGAGAAACAATGTTCTGTGGGTGAGACGAGGCTGCTGTGAAGGTGAGACAAACAGAGGTGGCATTGACCACTGGGAGCCTGTGAGCTGAGTCTCATCAGTTGGAAGCAAACAGACATATATGTTGGAGACAGGCATTGACCAGTATGGATGTTAATGAATTGGGGTGAGAGCATAAGAGCCCACCTGGGACAGTGCAGACTGCCTTCCTGGTACTAGCTGTGTGTGGATTTGAAGAGAGATGGATATTTATCCCTGGGCAGACGGGTGGGGAATTCTTAAGCACTATTCACAAGACTTCAGTAAAAATACTTCAGGAATTCTGCACTGTCACAAGCGTGCACAAACGCTGTGCTTCAGCTCAGGCCTAACAGGCTTTATATAGTGTGGTACTGATTTTCTTTCACGTTTTAATAGAACCCGATTTAATATTTTCTTTCTGCTCTTGCTGCTTGCTGCTGACTGATTCAACACAGACTCCTTCCCTCGTGCCCCCCGACCTTGTTGTTATTCCCTCATTTTGCGTGTTGGCATTTGATTCCTGTCTCCAGCATGAACCACTTTACACATGTCTTCGTTCAGCTGGTGACGGTCACGTGCACAAATTCTGAATGCATTACTATCTGGAGCGGCTGCTCCCGCAGACCTGTCGTTCAGAAGCGGGGGTTTCCAGGCAGGATTCATTTCTATCTGTTAGACATTGAGGATATGCAAGGCTTGGGGGCCTGAGGCTATAATCTGTTCTCTTCTTGAAGAGCAGGTTCTCCAACTTAATCTCAAAATGCCCAGCACTGTGGCATTAATGTTAATTCAGCCACATTTTCTTCTCCTGTGAAGAACCAGGCTTTCCAGAGTTTTGTAACAAGGCATTTCCACTTTAGCCAAATTGCGAATAGCAGCCATAAACAGAGCTGTCCAGAAGGAAGAGGTTGTTCTCTGCGAGTCCCCATGAGCCTGGCCACTTTTTTTTTTGCAGTTTTTGGCTGGGGCTGAGTTTGAACCCACTACCTCCAGTATACGGGGCCAGCACCCTACTTCTGGGCCACAGGCACTGCCTGAGCCTGGCTACTTTGTAGGAGAGAGAATCTGTTCACATCAGGGTTGTAGTTAATTAAGAAGAGCATGAGCTTTGGAATCAGGCAGGCACGGGTTTCCATACTGACTGCATTTCTTATAGACCTATGTGACCTGCAGCCAGCCTTCTCTCTCAGCTATAGTTTCTTTTTCTATAAAAATCAGATAATTATTATATCTTCTCAGTAGGACTCTTAGAGGGGGACAAATGAGGTAATGCATGCAAAGCAGCTAGCAGAATGTCTGGAACATGCTCCTGTGTTTTTTTCTTATGTCATGGGGTAAAAAATGGTGGCTGTGTGAATTTCTCTCCCACCCAACTCTGCTTCTGGTCTCTATGCACCAAATCTGGTGCAATGTAAATATTTATCTCTTCAGGTGCTCTGGCAGCCTGTCCTACAGAGAAACATGCCTGCTACCACGCACAAACCGCACAGATCCTGAATTGTATGAGATTTTGTGCACCACAAGATTTCAGGATCTGCTGGGGGCTTTTGGATGGGAACTGTGAGGTTAGGGTTAGGGTTACAGAGTCCTCTACCCTTGAACTCCACACCAGTTAAGAAAAGACAAGGAATCCTGTAACTATCCAGTCTGTACACACTTTACTAACGCTAAACCTAGCTAGGGAGTGCGGCTTGGTCCTGAGAATAAAAGACTTGAACTCAGGTCCCTGAACCCCCATCTCGGCACATGTGATTGAAAGAAGGAAATCCCCAGTGGAATTCAGTCACACATGAATGAAAGGGGAGCTTGGGACCGTTTGCCATCTTTGCCCACAGGCTTCTTTTTCCCATAAACATTGAAGCATGGAGATGTGGGGCTGAGGAAGGGGAGAGGGTGAGTGCGCATGACAAGGGACAGGGGAGCACAGCAGAGACCAAGCAGAAAACACTGGACGAGGAAGCTTCTGCCCAGCCTCACCGGGCCCCTATCTACCCACAGGTGTTCCATCTGGTCCCCGAAATGTCATCTCCATTGTCAACGAGACGTCCATCATTCTGGAGTGGCACCCTCCAAGGGAGACAGGTGGCCGGGATGATGTGACCTACAACATCATCTGCAAAAAGTGCCGGGCGGACCGCCGGAGCTGCTCCCGCTGTGACGACAACGTGGAGTTCGTGCCCAGGCAGCTGGGCCTGACCGAGGGCCGGGTCTCCATCAGCAGCCTGTGGGCCCACACCCCCTACACCTTTGATATCCAGGCCATCAATGGAGTCTCCAGCAAGAGTCCCTTTCCCCCACAGCACGTGTCTGTCAACATCACCACAAATCAAGCTGGTAAGTCTAAAGGCTTCTGTGCTCCTTCTGTCTGTCTGTGTGGCTGGCTCTTTTTAATCTGTGCAGGGACACAGCGGTGGCCAAACCTACACTGCTAGGCTGCCCTCTCTAGGGTACAGCCTTCAGATGTTGGACGTCTGTGGTCAAAGAGAAGGCAGGTCTAGTGTTTCACCTCTAAGGAGCTTCAGACTGGGCTATTTTTATGTGCTCCATACAAAAGCAAAGACATAACATCCAAGCCAGAGTGGACTCAGGACTCTGTATCCAGTTCAACAAATACTTTTAGAAAGATAGATGGGCAGACAGGTGTGTGGGTGGACCAAAGGATGGATGGGTAGATAGACGGATGGGTGAGCAGATGAGTGCAGGCACTGATAGACGCTGAGAACAGAAATACCAGTGATGTTTTAATGGAAACCCAATGGAAGAAAGTTTCCAGAAATCACATGATCAAGTCAATATTGCCTTCATAGATTATTTTTCAATTAAAACCCTGTAATTCCAGAGTGCACTCTCCTTTTCAGTTTGCTCAGGGGCATGCTCGCTGTTATAGAGACCTCAGATCTGTGGCAATAGATCACTCCTGATAGCCAGTTCACCCCTGTGGCGTGCACAGCTCAGAACACATTTTCTTCTCTTCTTTATTTCTCTTTTACTCCTCTTTATTCCTTTCACACAACTCTTGCAACAATCCATGTCTTTCTGTAACCATTTAACCAGCCCATTCATGTACTCATTCACGCCTTTGTTTACTCATTTATTTTAAGAGATGGTTCGTTAGCATCTACAGTGTGCCAAGCTGTGGCTGATGCTGTGAGGAACACAATGACGCTTGGCCACTACTGTCCCTCCCCGGAAACTTACCAGCTAAAGACTTCATAGGATATAGATGCAGAGGACGAAGCTGCAAGGGGAGATGCTGTGCATGTGCAGTAAATACCGAGCGAATGAGAGAGAAATGGGCAACTCTTCCCAGGAGTGCTGGTGCAAAGCTGCAGAGGGAAAGTGAGTGTCACACCTGCAGGCAGGGGGACCATGGCAGTGGACAACGGTCTTATTTGAAATTACAGATTTGTCTCAACCAACAATTCTAAAAGGACAGCTTTTGTGCAGAACAGTGGGAGGCAAGCGTCTCTCCTTGCGCTATCTTCCTCTGGCTCTCCCCTTCCTGTCCTCCTCTGTCCTGTTCCATCCCGTGCTGCCCTTCACCTCCCCGTGCTCAGACTCATTCTGCCTCTTTTAATACCAAGCATCCCTGATGGCAGATGATCCTTGAATTTAAGCTGTCAGAACAGAGAAGAAAAAAAGGTGTTGCGGGAGAGCTTGCCTGTCCAGATGGCTGCGCTGTTGCTGTGTGTGTGTGTGTGTTCATGTGGTGAGTTTGTGTGTATGTGCGTGGTCACGTGTTTACATGCGTACGTGTGTAGTGAGAGAAGAGGAGTGGAAGCGTAGACGCCTCCAGCTGGTGGCCAGTTTCAGCGTCATGGAGACAAAGGTTGTGACATTCTGTCCTGCCCAAAGAAAAGGGAAGGGCAATTTCTGCATCATGTTAAAAGCATGTAACATGGGCAGCCTTTGTTAGGAGCCTTTCCCTCAGAGAGTTGAAGGCAGAAAACTGGCGGAAATGTTTTAGTGTCCCAGCTTCTGGAAAGAACAGTTCTGCCAGGCTGTCATGTTACTCTGGGCTTGGCTGTTTTTTCCCTCTCTCTAAGCATGTGAGAATAAACCTGCCACTTATATTGGTTTGCTTTTATTTCTGCCCCTCCCTCCCCCCGCCCCGCTATTCCCTAACCTGCCCATCTGCTTGTCTTTCCATCTGCGTCTCCCCAGGCTGCAGTGGAGCTGAGGGGCCAGGGATCCTGCCAGGGGCCCCCCGTTACCAACACTATTTTTGTCCTCACCCATTTGCTCCTCTGCCAGCACATTTCTCATGCCTTTTGTCCCCCCTCTGATGGACCTTTTGATCTTAATCTTCCCTGATTTTGGACCCCAGCCTCCATGATCACCTTCCAATCCATGATTCCTCTTTGGTACTTCTGGAGTTTTGATGTCAGAAAGTTTACAGTCTCAAAGAAATAAGTAACTGCTTTTTAGTAGCACATGGTTATTACAAAACAAAGCAAATATCAAGTTGACCATAGTTTCTAATCTGGGGGCTGTGTGGTTCTGAGGAAGGTGGTGCTATCATGCTGATTTAGTGAATCCACATATGAATGCAAATTATTTTCAACCAACAGATAGCATTTTTTTTAAACAATGAGAGCTATCAAAATAAACATTCAAATCAGAACCTCTGTGAGAACAGTTTAGAAACATGAACAGAAATTATGCATTTTTAGGGAAGAGAGACTAAATAGTAGGCACCATAAAAACTCTAAAGACTCATGTTCAGTCAGACAATAATTTTTAACTGGTGTGCCATGAACATTTTTAAAGATTATTCATTAAATTATTTTTGAAAGAAGCTCAAAGCACAGTAAGTGTATTTTTTTTACTCTCTCTCTCTTTTTCTTTTTGAGCAACATAACTAAGTGTGCTGTAAAAGTTTAACCATAGGTTCAAGTGTCCTGTGAGATTAAAAAGGTTGAAAAACACTGCATTAAAGAGATGGGGTGAGTGGCCTCAGGTGTCACCAATAGGTCATGACATGTCTAAGCCCATCCCAGCACACCCTGAGCTAGTCCTCTCTGGATGGATTCAGGTCATCCTGCCTCCTCTGGCCTCATGGTATGATGGGACCCCTGTCAGTGCCTGTGGCCCCCACTAGCCTACTGTTTGGGTCATGTTTAAGTAGGTGACAGGTAAAGACTTTGATAAGACCAGTCCTAGGATCGATTGTTAAGTCAACCAATAACTGTTTATCAAGTGCCTACTCTGTATATGAAACTTCCCAAACTCTGAAATGGCTGAGGACCATTGGGTGGGTCCTGGCTGAAAAATGAGTAATAATTATTACAGGTAATACTTCATGTTTATGTTTCTTTTGAGTTCACAGAGAATTTTTGAATTATGTAGACTCATTTAATCCTCATATTACACAATGATCTACACATTGTTTTCCCCATTTTTCAGATAAAGAATCAGGGACTTAAAAGGTTTGCAGAATCTGGGATTAGAAGGTCAGCAGGATGTTGCCTGTCTGCTTCTGCCTTATGTTGTCCATTCTAAGAGTGGACATTCCTTCTGGGATCCTCATTTCGTTGTCTCCAACAATAGGCTTTTCTGGACTCCAAGAGTTGTAACCTAAGAAGAGACCATCTTTGGGGTCATTAAGCATAGTAGAGTTCTTCACTCAGAAGCAAGCTTGTCTGGAGAAACACCAAAGATCTGCTGAGTCCTGATGTTCAGAGGGCCCTCATTTTCTTCCATCACACCCCAAGTAATGCACATAGTCGTGACTATTCAAGGATCCTGTATCACTTGGAAAGTCTCAGGCTTGGATTTTTTTTTTCAGTCCAAAGGCAGTATCAGAGAACTGCCATTTTTGAGCACCTCCAATATGCCAACTTCTACTGAGTTCTTTGCAGAGATGAGATGTGTCAGGTGAAGAAACTAGGATCAGAGCACTTTTGGAATTTGCTCAGTATCGAACAGGCAGGAAAATGATATTTCTGAGTTTCAAACTCAAGTTTGTGGCCATTTGATCCTCACACTGATAAAACATTACATTATGGTGGGCTGTGGGAGCTGTAAGTCCCCTCTAGGCTATTGCCAGATAGCTGGGCCGCTTTAGCTGTCAAAAAAGTGTCCATCATCTTTGGTCAGGGTTGGTCATGAATTATGCAAGCTCAGGTTTACGTGAGGTCTTCAGGGATGCAGCCTTGTGCTGAATACAGCTGCCATGAGTTTAAAATAGAGCAGATCAGGTGTAACTCTCTGTTTCAGTAGCCAAGTGATCTGCAGAGAGGTTGTTATCACCACTAACTCCTGCAGTCACTCTTTGGCATCTGGCCCCAGATTCAGTCTGATGGCTGGATCATCTGGCTGTCACAGAGAATTAAGTGAATGACAAACTTTACTTCTCTCTTCAGCCAACTGGAATCAGAATGTCAGAATTAAGGAAAAAGAGGAAATCTTGGGGGAGAAGAAAGATGAATGAGACTAGCACATGAATTTGGGACCATCTAAGCCAAAGAGAATAAATTCAAAGGTCCCTGTAGCCAGGCAAGTAATGGGAAGAAGCAAAGCATAGGCGGTAAAGGCGGAGAGAGTGGTGAGGCCCACAGGGAACTGATGAGCACAGAGGCAGCCACTCCTCAGCTTCACCACGAGTTGCCATGCCCTGCACTGCCTGATTTCAGGAGCTGAAAATCCAGATTTAAAATGTTGACAACGGATTAGAAAATGTTAAAGCCAACCAAATCCAATTCTGGATTTGGCCTATTGGCTGTGGTTCATAACCTCTGATGCAGGGGGTTAATCTGATTTACCAAGCATCACTGGTGAGTGTGCTGTTTTCCATCTTGTTTTACTAAGAGGCAGTCATTGTCCTCACCTCTTGGGTTCATGATGGCAGAGGAGCAGTGCAGGATTCCTGGGGTTGTCCTCTCGGCTCCTCACGTGACTTGTGCCAGTTCACTTAACTGCAAGATCTCTCATCTTGCCCACAAAACAGTAGCCATGATACCTGCTCCTAGTACTGTAGTGACAAGCAGAGGAGGCAGTAGATAGAAAAACACTCTGTAAACTACGCTATGGACCGGAAGATTAGCATCATTTCTGAGAATGTGTCCTGAGCCAGAGAGCCATTTGCTGTCTGGGATTTTTCTCCCTAGGCTGTTTCCTTCCGAGGTTTCTCAGTCTCTTTGTCTGGGACTGATATCATCTGTATCAGATATGTAACAGACATCCGTTTGTCCATTCTGTGCTGGTCGCAGTAGGCACCAGGAAAGAAGGTGGCAAAGTCTGCATCCCAGTGAGCTAATGATGAGAGTGGGAGTGGAGCCCAGAACCTGGGCACCTGGCACAGGTTAGGCTGCTGCTCAGAGGAGCTGGTCTGTCTTTCCTCCTCCTTCTCCTTGTTTGGAGAAGCAACTCTTCCTCCCTCACTTGCATGATCCCACCAGCAAAATTTGTATCTGACACTGATAGTGTACACAGTTCATGTCTGGCCTGCTGTGTCTATTGCATGTGGAATACTATTCATCATGCCCACAATGCAGGCACCACCCATTATTTAATTCTGTTTAGAAAATACTGCACTACTTCTGTTAATAGTCATGAGGCCCTATAGTTTGTCCATTTCCAAGGCATTTTTTAAGTTCTCAGACAATTAAAGTCTCTCAGATACACTACTTTTCCTACAAGAGAATTACCTAGCCCGTCAATTCTACTGAATACATCACCTAATTTGCATTATTCCTTGGTTAAATATAGTATTTGCATGCATAAAGAATAATCTTTGAATATGAAAAGGAATTTTATGATATTGCAATATATTGAGCTCTTTGGAGGGAAGATATTATGTAAATCTCAAAATTAAATATTAAAACAATATTACACTGCTGCCTGTAAAAATGTAGAGTGTTAAGATCCATATGTTGAAACCAGTTCATTTTTAAGGGATGTTCTCATTGGAAATTAGCAGTCAAAATTTGCTCCAGAGCAGAGAAAAGATTGAGGGAAAACTTTAAAAAGACTGGAATGGCTTTGAAGAAAACTTTTCATTGAAGTTAATAAAGAAAAGTTTAAAAAACTTAAGTAAATAAAATTTCTACTGTTCTTAATTCAATTTCATAGTTCATTTCACTGCTTTCTTCTCATCGTTAATTCTGGAAAGGTTGTTTTTATTGTTTCTTAAGCTCTGACATTGAGAAGGAACTTCCAGGTGACCTCAGAAAGACCCTGACCATTTGCAAAAGGTGATGTGTTATCTGTTCGGCTAAGAAAGTCAGCAGGTCAAACTGCATGTGACCAGTGTCATGGCTTCAACCCTCAGCAGCCTTGGGGTTCTCCACTAGATGTGGAGCTGTGTAAAGAATAAAACTTTCTCACCTACCACCAGCTCTGTGAGGGGAGAGGCTACACAATGCCAGGCATGGAGAGCCTCGATAAGTATTTGTCAGATACCTTTAGTTCTCACAGGTGAGTATTAGAATGTGTTTGTTGGAGGTGTGGTGATCAGAATGTGTCCTGGTGGTCCACAGGTGACATCAGCCAGGTAACCAGGTATCTTCCTCCTCTTGTGGATATAAAAGAAAGGATGCTTAGGGAGTGATGCTTAGAGGGATGCTATGAGCCCTGGTCCATTTAAAGGAACATGGAGAGACTCAACCACACTCACAGGGATTGGTTTGTTCGTTTGAGTGCTGCAACTTCGGAAATGTATTCATTCATTTTACACATTCTCTGTGACTGTTTCCCAAGTACCAACTCAAGGGTACCTGCTTGTTAGGGGCTCCTTTCCAATCCATCCTCAAGAAATATTTATTGAGGCCTTCCATGTGCCATGGACTACTCAAGATGCCAGGAACACAGCAGCAACCCAAACAGACACAGATCTGTGCTTCTGTGGGGGTGCACATTCTGGTTCACAGTACCCATCGAGACTGAAATCAGAGGCGAAAACCAGAAAACTCACAAAGTGAGCAAATGACTGTGGAAAGTGACGTGAGGGGATATAGGCCGCCAGCCGGTCTCTTGGTACTACCCCCTGTTATGACTCCAAATCTCACATTCTAAAGTTTAGGAGGTAACTGCACACAGTTAGAGAGCATTTCCATGTGTGGTTGTCGTATACTACAATGGTGTGTTCACTAACTGTCCGATTTGGATTTCTCATGGATGGATATCACCGGCTGGGCCACACAGTGGTTGGGCATGGGAATGTTCCATTTCTGGTCCTGAGCAGTGGCCAGTGATACTGCTTTGACAGCTCAAGAAGAGCTGAGAATGTGCCCTCAACCTGCTAGGATAACTAGGGTGCTGCAGGACCCAGGAACCTTATTTGCTCAATTTAGTCTATCTTGGGTCAGGCCCTCTAAGTATATAACTTGGGAAGTGACAATGGGGATGCTGGCCATGAGACTGTAGGAAGTTCCTTACCCTGCTCAGAGTTCATCTGAGATCATTATAACCCTCATTACAGAAGGAACACTAGTTGGATTATGAGATAGTTGCTATTCACCTTGTGTCCTTAGCAAAGAGGGTGGACAGGAGGAGGGGTCCACTCCATACTCCTACAGTAAGTCAGCTCCAAGCCCACGCTAATTTCCCAAAGAGTATGCCCTATATCTGTCTTATTGAATATCATCTAGCTAGGTGTCTAGCTGTGTGCCTGAAACACAGAAAGAATTAAATAAATACCCATTGAATGAATAAACTATTAAATATATACATGACTGAATACCTCAGCTCTTTCTTAAACTAATCTCAGGCATCAGCAAATGGTGCGACTTAAGCTCTTTCTGTGGTCCCTTCTTTATCAGGCATCTTTGGGTGGAGGGCTGTGATTGGGGGGAAGCCCCTACATTCTTTCTAGATGTTGCTGAGACCTAGGGCTACCTGTGTGCACTGTACCCCCAAGCCATGGCCCTGTGGGAGCCACTCTGCTATGACCTGGCTGTCCTACCCACTCCCCACTGGCAGGGGCCCAGCTGCTTGAGCAAACACAGTGGGGGTACCGGGATGGCATCCCAGTGCTGCTGTCTGTCCACCTGCGTGCGAGCTCCATGCCTATCATTTTCACAGTATCATCCATGTTAAACAGGCTGGAGCACCAGGGGTTTCTGAATGCAGCAATTAACAAAACAGTAATCAAGCTAAGTGTTTAATTTCAGAAAATTAACATCTTCTCTGAGCGGATGTGAAAGATGGGGGAAAAGGCACATTGAATGTTCTGGGTAAATAAAGGCAACATTGGGCCACAAATACTTCATAGTGCAAGGAAGACTCCTTGCCAGTCTTGCTGGCCTTGGGATCAGTTTCCTTCTGAGCCAAACTGCAAGAAATGTTAGCTGAAGAATTGAGCCCTAGGATTTTAAAATGGTGTCTTTCTTTTCTTTCTTTCTTTCTTTCGTTCGTTCGTTCGTTCGTTCATTCGTTTTGCTTTTATGGAGGGCAGAGCAAATGCTTTGTCCATCCAGGAGCTCAGGGGAACAGGGGGTCCAGTCATGCCCCCTGTGAGTGTATCTGCCTTGCAGAAGCTCCCAAGGTGATGTGTTTTTCTTCTCTGAATTATATTAATTAAAAGGATGACAAGATGAGTTCTTGGATGTACATTAGCTTTTCATGTGCATAAGCAGGATTTCTCCTGATAGCGTGACGGTGGGGAGGAGACAGGATGGAGAGGTCTTCCTAGCGGCGGCTGTTTCCTCATCTGCCAGCCTGGCTGGGAGTGAGTGCCCAGGACAGAGGACTGGGAAGGCAAGGAAAGAAGGCTGTGAAGTTGAGGCACAGACAGGCAGCCTGACATGGAGAACAAAGAAACCAAAGCAGAAGAAGGAGAGAATTGTGTCCCATCTCGCCTGAACTCAGAAGCTAAGCAGGGTCAGGCTTGCTTAGTCCTTGGATGGCAGAATGAGAGAATGGCTTACAAGGACATAGGGGACACCCCAGGGGCTCCTAAGAGTGTTCAGAGATGGCATCAAAGAAAGACCGGTTTGATTCTGTGCATGTGTAATTTGCACAGATTTTGAGTACCCAAGTCAAGTTATTGTTTATGCAACTGGACATTCAGCATCTGTTTTCTCTGTGAGGTGGAAAATAAGGTTTGCAGAGTGAAGGGGAAAGAAGTATCAGGTAAAGTTTCAAAGCGAATGGAAAAGGTGTGGCAGTGCTATTGCAGAAAATGGAGATGTAATTAACCAGAGAAATTCAGGATTTCTGTAGTTTTGAGGGTTTGTTTGAGGTGGGGAACTACATGTTTAGAAAGCCACCCCTTGTCCTCTTATGTGACTTTCTCAGTGGTGTGAGGCTCTGGACAGCAGATCCTGCAGGAAGTGGATCATGGCCCGGTCGCTGGTTGACTTTGACAGCTGTAGGCTATGAAAAGATAAATGCAACCCAAGCCCGAGGGCATAGGGAGTGTCGTGAGTTATGTTATTGCAAAGGTAGGATCTAGGCTGGATAATGAGGGGTATGAATAAAGGAGAGAGCTGATGCATTAGGTGGAAGCGAAGGCTGAGAGGGCCAGACAAGGCCACAGAAAGTTGCAATGGGCTCATCTGAGGCTGCAGTGAGGAAGCAGAATATGAAGTACTTGAGGTTGTGATTTTGAAAATGGAGCAACTTTAGGTGAGCCAGAGTCCAAGAGCAGTCATGGAAGAGAGTGGGGGTCCAGGAACTGAGAGTCTATGACTTAAGTGGACATTGAAGTCATCCACATGAGAGTAAGGCCCAGGCTCAGTGGAGAGGGAGACAGACAGAAGCCAAGTCTTCAGTGAGTGGGGGATGGTGGGAGGGGGCGCATGGTGGTCCTGAGACTTCTCGAAGAACAATAGTCCAACCAAATGGCACTTTTGCAGAGGGTGTAGGAGATGGGTAAATGGGGTGAAAGAGGAGATGGGGAACAAAAAGGCCACACCCTGATGCATGACCAGAGCTGTGCCAGTGCCCCCAACTTGAGAGAGCTGCGGGGCAGAAGTTTTCCCAGAGGACAGCTGCTTTTCCTCATGCAGGCACAGAGGCAGTACTCTGGGAGGAGGTGGTGGGCACTGGGGTGTTTCCTGATTGGTGAGCAGCCACTTTGGAGAGCCTAGGGCAGGGCATGCTCAGTGGTGACAGGACAAAGTCATAGTCAAGGGAAAAGAGGCCCAGAACGTTGTGGTGTGCAGAGGGGCTTAAGGCTGGGTTTGCAGAGTGGAAGCCTGGAAGCACCTGTGCAGCTTGTAGGCTGCTCTCAGGAGGAAGCGCTCTGTGCTTTCAGGCCAGAAGATTTAGACCCTCAGATCTAGGGGAGGATAGTCCCAAGGCCACAGGTGCCGCTTCCCTGCCCAGCATTGATGGCTTAGGGTGGTGGTGGGGGGTGGGTGAGAGCTGAGGGCCCTGTGGAGCACATAGCCGGCTAAGGGGTAGGTCTATGGCCTCTCCACAGCTAGCATTTAGAGTGACTTGCCTTCCACGACCAAGCATTAAACAAACCAAAGCTGCTGACACTCTGCTCTTATCCCACTCCAGGAAAGGCTGACAGGCCTATGGGTGGCAGAGTTAAGTGATGTGCCCCAGCTGACTCCTGATGGCTCTGTCCTCAGCAGCAGTGAAAAAACCCAGGATGCCTGCCTAAGATGACCACCTCCTGACAGAGACTGAACCCCTCTGTGCCCCCTAACCACACACATGTACCTCCACAG
Organism: Otolemur garnettii; assembly: GCF_000181295.1. Taxonomy (NCBI): domain Eukaryota; kingdom Metazoa; phylum Chordata; class Mammalia; order Primates; family Galagidae; genus Otolemur; species Otolemur garnettii. Next base: position 5,528,240 of record NW_003852427.1, read on the forward strand.
CCTCCCATGACCACAGGGTCACAGAGCTCAGTTTTGCTGCCTTTTCCACTGTAAATGGCCCCTTCCTGAGGTACCTCTGCTCCCCCAGCAGGGAAAAGGAGCTGGGGTGACCCAGGAGGCAGAGGTGCCCCCAGGACTTTCCTGCAGCCTGACCTCCTCCTCCAGTCACAGGGCTTGGAACACTTCCACTTTGGGTAGGGGATGCCTGACCTGAGGGCAGAAGAGTCCTGGAAGGCAGCACCCCATCCATGAGAGTTGGGACCCTGACCATACCCCCAGCTGCGTGGACATGCCGAATGCATGAGTGGAGGGGAGGGGAGGACAGAGGGCTCACACTTGACTCAGGGAAAGAGGCCCAGCTATTTTTGGATCTGTACTAACCTGCTGGGGACTTGGAGAAGTCAGTTCTTTTGCCCTCAGTGCTCTAATCTATAGATTATAAGACTTGGTAGAAAACAGAATAGCCTTGGATATCCTCTCAAAGTTTAATATTATGATTTCTAGATAAGCAATTCTCAAACTTAAGCATGCATCAGACCCATGTGAAGGGCTTGTTAAAACAGATTCCCGGGCTCACCCGCTAGGGAGTCTCGTGTAGGCTCAAGAGCTACACTCCTTACATGCCCAGTGAAACTGATCTGGGAGCACATTTTGAGAACTAGCAGGGTCAATTGGATGATCCCAGTAAAGATCCCCACACTCACATCAAAGGTAATATCAGAACTGAGGGTCTGTGCTATAAACCCACATTCCCAGAGCAGCCCCATCCCTAACCCCAGCTGTCACCACCTCTTTGGCTTGGAACCAAACCCTTAGCAGATGAACCAATGGAGGAGGAGCCTGTGGCTCCCTGCCTGGGACTGTGAAGCTGACAGCTGGGCGGGAACCCTCACTTTCTCACCCCTCACATCCCCTTGAGCTCCATGAGGAGATCAGCCAATGTTCTACAGCATCAGGGAGCGGAGGCTGCACAGCCCAGAAAGTCCTCTGTCCCCAGGTGACTCCAGGGTAAGGAGGAAGATAGGAAGGAATGTCAGGGTTGTCTCAAGGCAAATTTCAGAGCAAAAGCAAAGAAGCCAATGTCCTCAATAGGGAAAAACATGAGAAAAATAAATAATTCTTCTTTCGTATCTATGTCCACTTTCCAAACGAATTGCTTGTTTGTTTAATCTACTTTAACCAGAAGGGTTACTGCACCAAAAATATTTAATGAATCAAACTTCCTAGTATAAAATTCAAGCATATTTGTGTAACAAAATGAGTTTTCATCAATAGAGAGAGAAGCTCTAAACAGGACCTTCAGTAGGGGGAGAAGCTCTAAACAGGACCTTGTCAGCAAAGTTCTTTCCTAGGCTCCTATAGGAAGGAAATATAAGTAGTTTTTTGTTTTCTTTTTTCCTTGTGGATGTGTTCCGTTTGAGGAAAAAATGGCCTTCCAGTCTTCAACCCTCAGCCCCACCCCATCACTCATACTCTAGAGATTCACCTAGTTTAATCTGAGGCCTCCTAGAGACTTCAGAGGCTGCTTAGCAGTTTTTGGATCCCTCTATAAGCCTTTCAGAGTCTGGATTAGGGAGATAGGAAATGCACTAGCTTCAGGGCTCTGGGGCTCCACTCTGATTCACCCAGAGCAGCTCTGAATTGTTCTGTTTCACACATTATGCTTCAGGGAAGCTTTTGTTTAGAGAAAGGATCCTATAGCTTAAATTCAAAAAAGACGAAACATCAGAAAAACACTAATGTAAGGGCAACATTTCAGCTGGAACACCCCAAGGAGGTGGGGATGGATACAGCTCTGCCCAGTTTCTCTGTCCACGCTATGCAGAGGCTCCTCTCTCCACTCCCTCGGGCTGCCATGTGCAGGCCTCATCTATATTCTTCCTGAGATGCCAGCTGCAGAATCACAACCTGCCTTCCCTCTCCTGCCCCATGCAGCTTCAAAGGCCAATATCCATGTTGGGTAAAATTAAGCAATTTTCCAACCCCTTTTACTTCTGGCATCTTTATAGAAGAGCTCACCATCATTGCAGTAAGAGCAAACCTTTGTTGAACATCTCTTAAGTGCAAGCACAATAGGAAGAGGCTGAAAGCATGATTCCTGATTTAAAGAGTTGGTTCCAGTGATGGAGAGCAGAGGTGAGCACCTGGAAAGTGAAATCACAACGCACTGTGTCCCAAGGTGACAATGGCACCCCAAAGGGAATTGAAAAGGCAGGATGGGACATGTTTCTGGTGGGCCCAGCCTGGCAAGGCTAATCCAGGACAGTGTGTGGCTCCCTGTGTGCCTTCCAAGGCCAGGAGAGTCATGAAGAGACATGACTACAGGGAAATACTGAGCTTTCCTTGAATATGGTTAGTAGGTTTCTGAGAGGGAGCAGTGGGAGGCTGCCAGGAGGAGTCAGTGGCCACCACATTGCTAAATGTTAAAGACCGAGTTAGAACTTTCTCCAGTGGGGGCCGTGGAGGGTTTTGAGCATGAGGGTAATGTGGGTAAACTGAGATTTAGCAAGATTAACCTGGCTACAGGGTAATTTGAAGTGAAGAGGCTAGAGGTGGACAGGAGAGTTGGGACTGTAAGAACAGGAAGGGCAATGAGACACAGGTGACAGACATATCGGAAGCAGGGGTGTGGGAGCATCAGTGACTCCTGGGCCTGAGCCACTCCATCAGGTGAATGGTCCCTTCCCCAGAATCACCAGGTCTCCTCATCCTTCAGGGCGAGGCACTGTAACACTTACATCCTAGATTACTTCAGGTCATCTCAAGATGCCACAGGGAAACCAGCCCTCCATCCCTCCCACCTCTGGGGAACTCAGCTGTTGGCTAGCCTTCCTTTTCTCCAATCCCATTCATAGCCATTGTCTCCATCCTGACTTGGTCGACATGTTTATGTATCCCCTCAAAGATATTTATCAAATAAAAACCCAAAGCTGTCACTGGATTCTACTTTTCACACTTACCTTGGGGAAAGATGCCCAGTGATTGATTTACATATGTAAACAGCAGTGGACCCAGAAGAAGAATTTGGGGTGATTGCCAAGTCCCTGGCTTGGCAGGTGGGATCTTGTTGGAAGAAGCAATAGACCACTCAGGGCACATCTTCAGAACATTTGAAAGTTCATACTATAAGGATTACTATTCCTGTATTACAGTTGAAGAATCTGAGGTCTAAGGAAGTTAAGGACTTAAGTTAATCTTAACCCAAAGATCACATAGTAAGCAGATGGCAGAGCCAGGATAGGAACCCACCTCTCTGTGAAGCATCTGCAGGGCCCTGACTCTAGCCCTTCTTCTTTCTACTAACTCCTACAGCTCTGGGCTGGGGCCATAAGCACTTTGCTGTTCTTACCCCACCAGTTTTTCTCACAGCTATGGTCTGCAGTGGTTAGTACAAGGAAGATTTGTCTGGAAAATGCTATTGTAGAAAGAATAGAAAAGGTTAGCATTATAGCATATAATTCAGCAGTTCCAATCCTAGGTATTTCCCCATGAGAAATGCAAACATATGTCCACACAGAAACTTGTGTATGAATGTTCATGGAAGTATAATCCTTAATAGCCAAAATATGGAAACAACACAAATGTCTCTCATCTAATGCACATTTGTCCTAGAAAACCAATGCCCATGATGATGAAACTGGTTACTAAGCCTGCTGTTCAGGCTGGGGCAGCAGCAGCACTCTGGGGGTCACTGTGAGGACCCCCTACGTACCGTGTGGAAGGGCCAAGGAAAGCTTCTTCCCCTTGCCCACCATGAGTGATTGTGAAGGAAGCAGATGGGCTCTTCCTCTTTCTATGGGTCTCGGGGAATTTTAGACATGAACATCCCTCTAACAAGAGAGAACATTTATCTTTCAGGAGCCTTGCCAGAGCTATTGCTTGAGCTAAGGTAGAGGAAATTGAACTGTGACCTGCATCTTCCTAGAACTGGTGAGAGATGGCCTCAAACAAGGCTGTCCCTGGCGTGGTTTCTACCTGCAGACGCAGCACTGTTTTCCCCGTTAGATAAAATTTGCTGAACTCTAAAATCCAAGTTTCATAATTTTACAACTTCCTCATGCATTTTTTATTCCAGTAGGTCAACTTAATTTTACATGTATCTGCATTTTGTGGTTATTTTTCTTTAAAACTCTTTACAAATGTTTTTGATGTCAAATAAAATACAGGGTGTTTTTTTTTTGTTTGTTTGGGTTTTTTTGCAGTTTTTGGCTGGGGCTAGGTTTGAACCCACCATCTCCAGTATATGGGGCCGACACCCTATTCTTTGAGCCACAGACGCTGCCCTAAACTACAGGTATTTTAACATAGTAAACTCTTATATCATTAGTTAGGTGCCAAAATAGATCATGGTTAAAACTGTTGAAAGAATTATTTTGGCACAAAAGTCCATCAAGAGATTATGAAGTCATGTCTGATAAGCAACAGGAAGCATTAGAACTTAGTAATTGTCCTAGAGAAAAGCATCAGCTTATTCTCACATTTTTGGAATTCGGGGATTTTAAATAAGAAAAATGAAATGAGTAAGAGGAAATACTTGAACATGACTGAGTCAGTAACTAAGTGAAGGGGCCAAGGAATGCCAGGAACACAAAATGTATGATCTAGGTGGACCTGGGATATGACTGTGAGGCTTCCACATGTCAGAGCTCCAGGGCTAGATTTGGAGTTATTAACTTTTGAGATATATTTATGCCACCATCCCAGACCCAACCTAAGCCTCATAGGATTGTAGGTTCCACGGGTCCCATCAGAGCCCTTCTTACAAATGGATGGCTGTCAGGGGGTCTGCCAGGCCCCATCTTCGATGCCTCTGGCAGTGACCAGAGGCCAGTGACCAGTTGGGGCCAACACTTGTCCCATGTCATCTGTGAGTTCTCTTGCACCTTGCAGTGGAGGCCATCCTATCCCTGCAGTTTATCCACGTCTCGTTTGTCAGTTTAGGCGAGAACATTCTGTGCTTGTCTGCTGTGTGTGACATACTACTTTGGATCTGTCTGCTTCAAAAGCAATTTGGGAGTAAGTTCTCCCCAACGTCTTCACTGAAAAACAGAGACAAAGGACGTACTCAGGCTGCCTTTGTTTTATTCTCCATTCCTGAGCCCCCGGATCAGTAAAATTTTAAGTCTCTTTACACTTGTATAAAAGGCCTCTTAGTATTGGCTGTAGATACTCTTCTCAGTCAGTCTTGGTTCTCATTCTGTTTGAACCCTGACTGGGGCCTGAGGAACACCCTTCTTTGCTCCCTGCTCTCCTCTCTGGATCCCAACTTTGTGTTGGATCAGCCTCTTTGCTAAGAAGGGATGCAGGGTAATGTTAATTCTGTTTGGTTTACTGGACACCATCTCTTTAGGCAAACATATCTTTGTAGAGCCTTTAGCACTCTTTCCACATAGCTCCTAAATTAATTCTTTCTTCTTAAGAAACCAAAGAAAGGTCCCTATTTGTTCCTTTGCTAAGTTCAAATAAGCTTGTGAACTCTTTATTTTCATTTCCTTCTTTCAGTAGAATGTTTAATTTAGTCAAAAGCTTTGTGTGCGCTTGCAAGAGAGATGCTTTCAAGTGTTCAGTGAAACTATCCTTTATCTGATGATTATGGAGAAAAGACAACTGGCCAGGACTCACTATCAAAACCATTGTTTTGGGAGGACATGAGGCTACTTCTTTGAATTAATCTTCCCATATCTCTGTAATCTGCCTTAGTTTTGCTAGAAGTTTGTGTTTGGGTGAATATCAGAGCTCATTTTTATTATTTTCTGTTTTGTCTAAAGGTTTATAGCACCTAAAATAACAAAGCTAGAGGTAGCATTTGCCCTTAGGAGGGGTAGAAAATTTATCACTGTAATTGATTGCCAATGGCAGAGCACCTAACATGGGCTGCCCTTGATTTTCAGGGAGGAGCAAAAATGCTTCCTTGCTTTCTCCCATGTGCTAAATCCCATTACAATGTGATGTAAGACATTTAGAGTGACCTGTATGAGGACACACAGTCTTCCACAGGCCCTGTGACCATCATGGCATTGCCATAAAGCTGAGAAATGCAGGTAGAGATGGCTGTTACCTTCTGGAAGCTCCTCCTGGATCTGTGCCCTGCTACCTGGAGGCTGAGGCAGTCTATGCCACTTGCAGTAATGCAGGCATTCCTCTCGATGGATTTTAGCTATCGATTACCTCTGGATCACCCTACCCTGTGATTGCCTCTTTACGATCTGACCCCAACTGGACTCCAAGGACCTTAAAGGCAGGGCTGTGACTTTCCTCTTTGTCCTTCTGTCCCCAGTGATTAGAATAGACCTGGCTTGGTGGCTGGCAATTGCATTGCATTTTTAACGATGGCTTCCCAGGGATTAGAGGCTAGGAGAAGAACCAAGGCCACCAAAATCTTGAGCTGCTAGCATTGATCTTTCCACTTTTTAAAACACGATGCCTTGGCTCTCAGGACAGAGGGATTCTGGAAACCTGCACGGCACTGACATGATTAACAACATGTACATTTTGCCTCCACAGAGGTCTCCAGGACCCTCGGAGGAAAGAGGGTTACTGGGAGCCGGGCATTTGCCCCTGCCTAGGTGGACCCACTGGGATTCTGGAACACTACCTCACCTTCCATGAGCCGCCTTTATCCTCCCCCATGGCTCTGTCCTATGCACACAAGGTCCTGGAAAGGCAATCATGTGCCATGAGCGTTGTTAACCATCCAGCATGCTGCTAAGGCTGGGCTTGGTTTTTAGTTTCATTGTACCTGACTAAGCAGCAGCATTTAACATATTCTGTCCTCCTGGGAACACTTATTTCCACTTGGTTTCTAGGCAATCACACTGTCCTGGTTCTTCTTCTACCTCATTGGCCTTCCTTTCTCAGGCCTATTTGCTCTTTTTTTCTCATTTCCTGAGTCTTAGAATATCTTTTTCGATTCTACTCATTCTCTTGGTGATTCCTGGCAGTTCCTATGCTTTTAAAATCTTCAAAATACTGATGGCTTCAAATTTATATCTCCAGTCTGGACCATACACATCCATTGGATGCTCAACATCTTCTCTGGGAATCTTGCCCATCTCCAACCTAACAGGTCCAAATTTCAGCTTCTGGTCTTTCCCCCAAGCTGCTTTCCACTAACGTCTCCCTGATCTCAGTTGATGACAGCCCATTCTTCCAGTTGTTGAGGCTACAAACCTTGGAGTAATTTTGATTTCCCTCTTTCTTCCACATCCCACATGTATGAAGATATTCAATACATATATAGAATCTGACCACCTCCACTGCTCAAATATGGTCCCAGCAACCACCGTCAGCAGCTGGATTATTGCAACAGTGATGTGATAGGTTTTTCTCCTTCTTCATGGCCCCTCCTTTCTGTTTGCAACACAGCTGAGGGGGAAATATTGGTAGCATCTGACCATTCTTTTCAGTAGGAATAACCCCAGGAAGATCAAACTAGTTTCTTTAGATATTTGACAAGCCATTCTTTGGAAGAGAGAGCATCCTATCTTACTTCATTTGGCAGAACCGAGACCAGTGGGAAGAAGACAAATTTTAGGTAAGGATGGACAATATGTAAGTTGGTGAGAGCTGTTCAGGTATGGAGCAGCAGCTCCTGGAGGCAGGGAATCTCCCTGCCTGGGGCCACAGCATGATCTTGGCAGCAAATATTCCACAGGGATTGTAGAGGGACTCAGAACCACATTAATTCAAATACTCCATGGAGCAGATGCCCAGATGGGATTTTATGTGCAAGAGGTCTATTGAGGAAGTAGGATGTGAGCCAGCAGAGGCTGGGAGAGCCAATGGACCACAGGGCAGGTCTGAACCCTGAGGAGAGAGGGAAGGAAGGAGGACAGGGAAGGAAGAATCTTACACTGCTGTGAGATTATAATGAAATGTTGGCAAGGCTAGTGGGGAGTCTTTGAGCAAAAGGTGCCCATCAGAAGAGTCCTGTGATCTTTCAGGAATGGATCTGCAGTGGCATCTCTGCTACTCTCGGTCACTGGCAGGAAGCAGCATGTGGGAAGTAGGACCTCTGTGTGAATGTGGTGATGGATTCTAGAGCACAGCAATGGGGCCATTCACCAAGTACTCTCCAAGGAGCAGGCACTCTGAACGGTGCATTTTCACCACCACCACTGGGCCTCTAATGGGAACTGCAAACCAGCCTTCAGAGTCCCAGGGGACACGCTGGCTCTAAGGGCTGAGCACAACACTCCTCACTCTTTATGGCTCCCTGGACTGGGAGCATCTTCAGAACAGAGGCTCTGCTTCTTCTTCCCAGGGCCTCACATAATAGGTGCTCACTGAGAGTCCGCCAAATGGTGGAGAAGGCAGCATCACCCCAATAGCAGTGCTCATTAATTCCAGGTCTTGGGGGGAAATCTTTAGTGTAAATTGAGGATAGTAAATGTCACTCAGCCACAGTCCCCAGAGAAAGCCTTGTAAAGTGAAGTTCAAGTGAAGAAACGACCTTCATCACTGCAGAAGTGCCGGGACTAAACGGAACAGCCCCCGAGCAGAGTGCAGACTGAAGCCTCATCCATTACCTGCCTCTGCCCCTAGAAAGACAGCCTCATTTATTATTTCCAGACTGCTTTCATTTTACTTACACTGTGTAAAAAAATGGTGAATTGGGAAATAAACTATTTCTAAACGGAGATTTCTGAATCAACGTTACACATTTTGGAGTTATTTCCTATTTCCAAGTGTTTGGCTTCTGTATAATTTCTACACTTGTATCTGTGAACCCCTTATGACAAATGTCTTCATTTGGAAAACTCTGACAATACCTCTGTTGTTGGTCTCTGTTCATGGCTTCTTAAGAGAGGTCTTTTCTTTTCCTTTTGAAGTATGGTAAAATCTTACATGTTATGCCAGAAAGAGATGTTTGCTGGAATGTTCCTTTCTATTGCATAGTAATTCCATATGGACCAGTTCTACCCTTTTATTATAATTTTTTTGCCCATAGTTCTCTTCTCTGCAATAGCTCAGCTGCCCACTGCGAGACTGAAGTTCCTTCAACACCTTCTGCTCAGAAACATTCCATGTTTCCTCTTTGCCTTCTGTCCTTTCCCCTGATTCCTCCAACCATCTCTTGTTTTGACCAAGCCTTTGTCCTCCCTGCCCATAAAAATACCAAATCCATTCCAGTCCCTGCCCATCCATGTTCTCCTCTCCTAAATTATCAACTCCATTCATTCTGCAAAAGTCACAAGAAGTTCTGCAGGTCCAGTTCAGCTGAGGAGAAAGAAACCCAATGACACTTCTCTCCCTACTTATCTCTGAAAGGTGGCACTTCTCCTTTGTGTCAGCTCAACCGCACTGTCTCTTCTTCTCTCTCCAGCCCCCTCCACTGTTCCCATCATGCACCAGGTCAGCGCCACCATGAGGAGCATCACCTTGTCATGGCCACAGCCAGAGCAGCCCAATGGCATCATCCTGGACTATGAGATTCGGTACTATGAGAAGGTGAGCCGTCTCTGCCTGCAAGCTGTTCCATGGGTGGCTGCTAGTGAAGGGTACAAGGAGACAGGCTGGAGAGAATCTTGAGGAGGGCGAAATCTGGGGATGGAAGCCAGAGGGTCCCTGGAGGGACTGTCCTGGAAACAGCCTCCAAAGCCTAAGCACTTTCTCTATTGACTCAGGAGAGAGAAGCTTCCAATGCATCAACCTGCTGTCTGGATAATTCTAGCCAATAGGTGCAGGACCAGCCCTGTTCTTTTAGTCGTGTGTTTCCTATACTAATGCGGATGCCACGAAACTTCCAGGTGTCCTTGAATTTTCAGAAGACTTAGTGGTTTTGTAGATCTGTCCTTTTTCAAAGTTTTTGACCAGGTACCTCAAAAATAAGTTTGTTTATTAAGAAATTATACACATATATTATTGCACTAATATATTTGTGGAAGTTAAAACATGTAAATGGAAAATTTTAAGGAGGAGATAAAAAATAATAGAAATTTACGTACTATTTTCCTTGACTGCTCTTTAGCAGCTGTTGCTGGGGGCTATAGCAAGGCAGGTGCTGCCAAGAAAAGGGAAATGCTATGTTGTGGCGTTGGTACCTAGCCCGTCTGCCAGGGAGGTAGCACATCCCTCCCATCATAGTGAGTTGCGGCATTTGCAAAAATCCTGGGAAAACGCAGTACTTTCTGTAGTAACCCACCACATTCACATTTTTTGTAAAAATGCCATTTTAATTTATTCAGCAAGTTTTTGTTGTCTGATATTTGGTACCATTCTAGGATATATTAGTGATAAAACAGACAAAATTTCTTGCCCTCGTGGGGCTTGCTTTCCAACGGAGGAAGAAAAACAATAAATAATAAAGAAGATAAATAAGGAAATCTCATACTATGTTAGAAAATGAACAGTGTAAAGGAAAAAGGAATAAACAGAGCCGAGTAAACGTGCTCGGGAGAGTCAGGCTTGTGAGCGGAGCAGGTTTCAGAGTTAAATATTGATATAGGGTAGTGGGAGGCTTCCTGGAGAAGGTCAGATCTGAGTAAAGAGCTTAAGAAGGTAAGGGAGGAAGGGGCAATAGCCTGTGCGAAGGTCCTGATGCAGGGTCGTGACTGGTGGCTCCAGGAGCAGGAAGGAAACCAACATGACGAGTGTTGCACACAATAGAAGGCAAGAGAAGTTCACAGGGGAGGTCATCATTAAGGACCTGGACCTTAAGGACCTTAAGGACAGGAGCTTTTCTATGGAGTGAAATAGGACCACAGTAGGTTTAGGAGCAGAGGAGGGATGAGATCTGACTTAACATTTTGAACAGGTTATACAGGCTGCTCCATCGAATATAGGTCTGCTAGTTCTATAATCATCAATAGGATGACAGTGGATTAAACCAGGGTGGAAGCAGAGGGCCACTGAAATGTAGTTGATTTTCAAATATATAAACTTAAGGCAGAGCCAAAAGGATTTCCAACGAGTTGGATTCCAAGCGTGGGAAGGTTTTGGCCTAAACATGATTAGAACAATGTAGCCACCACTGACTCAAAAGGAAATCACCATGGTTAGAACATATTTGAGGTGAGGGAAGGAACAGAAGTTCAGCTCTCTGTCTGAAAGGACTGTAATATGGCCAAGCAGAGATGGGAGGTAGGCTGCAAGAAGTACACAACTGGAATACACATGGACGTGGTGAAGATGTCCATCTTTGGGTTGTCAGTATATGGAAGGTATGAAAGCTCTGAGGCTGGGCAAGGTCATCCAGCAGGTCAGTGGAAATAAGAAGGGGATCAAGGACAGAGACCTTAAGCTGTGCAACAGGAAGGCTGTGTTCAGCAGGGGGGCCCAGCCGCTCTGGGAGCAGAGCCTCAGCTTCCATGCCCTCTGTGGCTAACCAGCCATGCAGCTACAGTCAAATTATTTAACCACTCGAGGTCACAGTTTTCACATTTGTAGATGGTAGCAATTTACCTCCCTCAAAGTAAAGGTCCAGATAGATAGCCGGTCTAGTCTGTGAGGAGGTGTGCCCTTCAGCCATTACTGCCAAACTTGCAAGCTAGGTGGAGGGTTAAGCAGTGCTCTGTTCTACTTAGGGAATGCAAGATTTTGTAAAGAGTTGACTCAGACAATTCAGTGAATTGGACCTAATTTGATCTATAAGCACCCCTTGTGGTCAACCCACTTTGGATTTGGGGCCCTTATTTGCTTATTTTTTGTCTGCTAAGAAAGTAAATGTTGGCTTTCCAACATGTTTTGGACCAGTATGTTTGGACCAATTGACCACATCATTTCATTTTGTCACCAAAGCTGACCAACGGTTCCACAGAGTACCATATGTGGCCAGGACATGGTGTGATGTCAGTGTCATCAGCAAGGGTCTACCCAGATCATTCCCCCACACATGGACTTTTAGTCCTGTTGACGTAACAGCTCATCTCAGAAAAATAACACTAAATTATCCCTATATGCACCTACTATGTGCCAGGGGCTTGATAAACGTTATCTACTTTTTCCTCACATTCTATGGTGGTACATGTTGGTATCATTGCTATGGGTAAAGAAGTTTTTAAAACAGGAGAACAAAGAAGTAAAAAAAAAAAAAAAACCTTGCCCAGACCACACAGTTAGAAATAAAGGCCAGGCCATTTTCCCCACAGTAGGGCTGGTGCTGGGAAGGGGCAGAATGTGCTGGAGACCATTTGACCTTCCTTGTCCCAGAAAGTCACTTCTTTGACTTCTGGACAGCTGAGGTGGGGGTCAAGGGCCTGGAGCCCTGGGGCTCAGGCCTGTGGCTTTAGGTCCTTCCTCCCAAAATAGCCCAGCCTCCCCCCTACTGCCTTTGCTCTACACCTGAGCCTCCTCCCTTGAAAAACTGTAATTAACTTTAACTTAGGCTATGAAGGAAGCTCGTTCTCCCATTTTAGGCCCCGTCTCTGTCTGCCTCTAGTAGTTTATATTAATAATTAACAGACACACATAAGAGCAGCACTCTGACCGAGGGAACTTTCGCACCTCAGTGAGGCGTATTATCGTCCCCACTCCTAAGGATAGAATACTTTCCATGGGAACAAAGTAGATTCTGCCAAAGAACTGGTTACCATTTGGTAAATATATTACTGTAGAACTCTCCTTCACTTGCAAAGTGCTTAACTATAAAATCCATTACATTGGCTTGACCATTTCTTATATGAATAAAGAAAAAGATACTAGCCCATAAGGGCATTTCAAAGCAATGATAATAACTCATCATGTATTAAGTACCTATTACGTGCCAGATACACACGGATATATTAGCTTTGATTCTTAAAAGGATAAAAGAAATGTACTTAAAAACAGATATAACCAATTTATAGAAGATGGAACTAAGTCATAGAAAGGTTAAATGACTTACCCATGACCACATAGGTCACAACTCAGGAGTCATAGGACCCGAGCTATAGACATTTCAACACTGGAAACTTCTAAGCTCGATACAAGAGTGGATACCATCACCATTGATGTTAAGCATCTCAAAATTAGTGTGGCCTCTAACGTAAAATACTGTATTTTCATAATAGATCCACATATTTGAAAACAGAATGATGTAGCTACCTGCTTCACTTGGCCGTGGAATCCTGATTGTTAGAAGATATAAACCCAAACACAATTCAGCCCAGTGGATGTCATAGATTCAGTCCAAAGGGTTTAGGACCAGATAGTAAATAATTTAGGCTTGTGGGCCATATGGTCCCATCCCAACTACTCTACCCAATTCTGCCTGTGTAACAGGAAAGCAACCATAAACAATATGTAAATAGATGGGAGTGACTGGGTTCCAGTGGACCTTTCTGAAAACAGGTCAGTGTCCCTGGCAACCCCTGATGGCTTTCTTGGATTTCCTGGTCCACGTTATTGTTGGTTTGTGCCTGGAACAACTTTCAATTTCATTCTGTAAAGAGAATCAATGAGGCTTTTGCTTCCCCCACCAGTTCATTAATAGATAGCTCAGAGGCCATCAAACTGATGACACTGCCAGAGCCTCTTCCATGTTCATCTCCTTCCCCATTTTAATACGTTTCCATTCATCATCCTCTCTTGTTTACTGTCGTGTCGCACTTTTCACTCCTGGTGTCAGTGCTTGTGGGCAAACCATGGGAGGAGCATCTACATCTGCTCCCAGCTGTCTTAATGATTAAGCACTTAGATGGTTCCTCGCTCTTCATAGTAACTGTCTAGGCTGGGACGAGCTGGGTTAGGCCTTGGGAATTACTACCCTTCAAATTGTAGGATCATTTTCTCGTAGCAACTCTTTCAGACCTTGGCAATAACTTGTGCTCAATCGATTGGTTCAAATAACTGGACTGAAGCCTGCTGTTTATTCATTCATTTAGCATTGAGCTGTTGAGCGCCCAGGCGGTGCAGGTGCTGTGTGCGTGTCAGGTGGGAATGGAGAAATAAGGGAGACATGGTCTCTGCCCTCAACAGCTGCATCCCCCATCCTCTGTCTCCCACACACTTAGGAAATCAGTCATAAGCAGCCTTGCTTGTGGCTCTCACACACTTGCTTGGGATTGATTTATGATTTTGTGGGGAACAAGAACTGATACTCATTTTAATCACTGAACTTCTTCAAGGATATGCAAACTGTGAAGTGATTGTGGAGCAATGTTTAGTCCTCACAATCTAAATACAAATGTATCAAAACACATTTTTCCAGTAAAAGCCACCCAGTCACTGCTCCGTGTATTTCAAGCACTGTGCAATTCCATGAGATTCCAATAAAATCCAAGAATTCAGCCAGCTGCCTGGATTTTCATAGCCATGGGATTTTATCCTTATAGGCAAGATGACAAGGTGATTTTCATAGTTTCAGATCTCAGATCTTCAGTCGAAATTGTAATGATGAAAGTTCTAGACGATGTCCCTTTTACAGTGGACAGACTTCTTTCTGCTAAATTCCTTATTGTGGGTGGGGAGGATCCCCTTCTATTTAAACAAATCAAGTGGTGAGTGGGCACTTCCTCCCCAGACTGTCTCTCCCTCCTAGGGCCCAATAGATATTCCCTCCATTCCGGACAGCATGGGTCTCTTCGTAAATTCAAGCTGGTCTCAAACCTGTGGTCCCTTACAACTGCTCCCAAATCATTTATTCCCGCCCCTGTGCCACCCACAATCCAGATATGCCAATTACTTGCAGGGTCCTAAACCCCTATGGGCCTTGCTTTTGCATGTTTAATTCTGTTTTCACTTTCTATATTCATCCATGTGGTTAATTTCTCTCATCTTTCATACTCAGCTCCTGTTGCCCTTTCCCTGAGACCCTCCGCATCTCCTTCCACATCTGGGCTGTGCCCCCACAATTCTCCAAGTTGCCCTATGCCAAGTGACTCAGCCAACACTGTAGTCATCTATTTTCCGGTCTACCCCAGAAGATGTTGCGTTCCCAGAGAAGGACCATGCCTTTGTACCTGCAGTCCATGTGTAACACACAGCTACAGTAGTGCATCAATGTAACTGCCTGGCAAATCAATGAATGAGTAGATGAATACACAAAAGGTCACCTTTGCCTTTGCAAAGCAGACTTTTTCATATCTTAAGAGAATGTCTTATCATTGAACTATTGTCATTTGACCTAACTCAACTCCTGTTTCCTCCATCTTTTGACTAAGGGCGTGGCTTACAAATCTCTGTCATGCAGCTTTCCTCTCTTTTCCCACCCTGGCACCAGAACCATGGAGCGTAGAACTCCTAACAGTACCCCAGATATGCAGGGACTCCCACTCAGTGACTTAAGCTCTTAATTTTCACTGAGGTCCCTGTTTGCTTTAGGATTCATGGTACAGACAAAGGCAGGCCCATACTCTAAGCTTTTGTTCCTACACACTTGGAGAAAGCCCAGAACCTTTACAGAAAAAAGACATGCTCACAGGAAAGAAACTAGGAAACAGGCTGAGGTGTAAGAATATGCTAAGGCTGCAGTGTAATCTGGAAGGACAGCAGTGAAGAGTTTCCATTGGCCAGAATAGTGAGGAAGCCTTCCAGAGAGGAGGCCTTTGGGGACAGAGGCTAACGCAGCCCAGAGGGAGCACAGGAGCCCCAGAGAGGCATTCTAGACTGGGAAAATAGCCTGAGCAAAGGCCTGCTGGCCATGGTGCGGCCCCTGGACTTAGGGGATGTGAGAGATTGGAACTGGCTTCATTATGAAGGGCCCGGGAACGTAGATTTAGGATAGCTTTAGGGATCTTTTAAGAATAGAATTGTGGCATTGGGCAGGGGTGAAGTGGTTGGGAGCATCAGGAAAGATAAGAGGCTGCACAGGTCCATGCACAAATCACATGTTTAATAAGATAAATAGTGGCTCAGTGCCTGTGGCTCAAGTGGCTAGGGCTCCAGCCACATATACCAGAGCTGGCAGGTTCGAACCCAGCCCAGGCCTGCCAAACAACAACAATTACAACAAAAAAATAGTTTGGCATGGTGGGTGCCTGTAGTCCCAGCTACTTGGGAGGCTGAGGCAAGAGAATTGCTTAAGCCTAAGAGTTTGAGGTTGCTGAGAGCTGTGAAATTACGGCACTCTACCAAGGGCAATATAGTGAGACTTTGTCTCAAAAAAAAAGATAAATAGCAAAAAGAGGAAGCCACCCTTTAAGGGAGGTTATGATAAGCAGGAGAGTCAGGATCAACAACACACAAATCTGTATACACCAGAGGACAGGGGCCGTGGAGGTCAGCACTCAAGGTGCTGCATAGAGTGACAGACTGGAGAGTGGGGCTGAGCCCATGTAGGTGGGGCATGAGGACACAGGGCCCGCTCTCCAGGCAGAGGGGCATGCCCTCCCTGGTGTGGGTGGGGAGGAGCTGGAGGATGGGCACCCAGGCACAGGCCAAGGAGAAGGCAGACACAGGTGTGGGAGGCAGTCCAGAATGGCCTCAACTTATTCAGAAAGGTGGACCCAAAGCTTTTGCCTAAGTACTTGAGGGACCGTAAGGAGTAACCTAGAACAGCCATTGCAGGGAGTAACCAGAGAGACCTTGAGAAAGGAGGGGAAACCCAGCAGACAGCTCAGCAGAAGTGAGACAAAGAGAGGCAGGCAGGGAGCAAGTGGATATTGCCTAGTTGCTTCTGCTGAGATCAGAGATTTTATAAAATTTTGCAAAGCTGCATGTGTGTGTTCCTCCACCTCTGAACCTGGGGGTGAAGGGTTAAAAAATGATGATGAGCCCCCTTGCCAGGTCCTGAGAGCTCACACGTTCCCTCAGACTTCTTTCTTCAGAGAGTGGCTGGATCATAGTCCAGAGCTGGCTCTGTAGCCCTGTGGTCTAGGATTCCTGTCCCCATTCAGAGGGATGGCCTGATACTGGTGACAACGTCTAGCAAAGCTGTAGGGCCAAGGGTTGATGGGGCCTGAGCACTGCAGGGCAGAATGGCTGAAAGTGCAGCCCTTGGGATCAGGCTGGTGACCCTTGGGATCAGGCTGGTGACCCTTCTCCTTTGCTTTTTTTTAGGAACACAATGAGTTTAACTCCTCCATGGCCAGGAGCCAGACCAACACGGCACGGATCGATGGGCTGCGGCCTGGCATGGTGTATGTGGTGCAGGTGCGCGCCCGCACTGTGGCAGGCTATGGCAAGTTCAGCGGCAAGATGTGCTTCCAAACTCTGACGGATGGTAAGGGGGGCAATCACGTGAGCACAGGGCAGGCCTTGGGATGGAGGTGGGGAACAACCCTGAAGATGCTGTACTCACAGACAAAATGCCAGCCTCCAACTGGATTTTGGTGGAATTCCTTTGGAAGGGTTTGCTTCCTTGTAGGACTGTGGAAACTTGTTCCATTCACCAGTTAGGGCATCTCTCTAAAGTCTGGCTCATTTTTCTCCCAACATCTGATTAGATTTACCTTTGGAAAATCTCTCACCAGGTATGGTACTGTGGTTGCACAGCAGTGAGACCCACACTTGTCTCACGGGGCCTTTTTGCATCTTTGTCCTGGTTCAGATGCATCTCACCCTCGCTCCTGCTCTGCTCCTCTGTGCTAGAGGTCTAGAAGCTGAGCTTGCAGCCTCATTGCTCAGCCTAGGTCTCCAGGAGGGACACAGAAAGACAAAATTTGGGGTGTTATAATCTTGTACACCTGAGATCTCAGAATATTTAAAGCAACTTCACATAGGACCCCCAGGAGGTCCTGCTCAAGTGCTTCCAGAGAAAACAACCAAACTGTCTTCAGGGCCAAAAGTCTGTCACCAAAAATACTTCTACCTTTGGGCTTTATTAGTTCTCTATTATAACTATCTCTGCCAGTCCTCTGAGACTACCCACTCCATAGTTCTGAAAATGTGATTTCCCTATAGCCTTAGCACATGTGGGTGTATCTTTCTGACTGTGTCCCCCGCTCTCTCCCTACTTAGCCATTTACCATAGTTTATGTATCTGTCTACTTACCTGTCTATAATTATTATTCACTTATAAACTTTTTCCTGTAAGTTTTCCAAATGTCAGTCTATTCCTAACTTTGCAAATTAAAAGCTTTTCATTTTTTCTTAATTAGTTAACTTACATAGAAAACAATCTGCCCTTAACATAGCATTTTATTTTAGGCCAACACTCTCAGATTGGGTACTTGATAGGACCTGAAGTTTTGTAATGACTCACATTGTATTTTTTTTTTTTTTAACAATTTTAAAGTGTGTTAGAAACACTTAAAAATCAGATGGTTTCTTGTACAAATCAAAATGTTCATTTTCTTGTAAAAAACTGTAAAAGAAGCCAACATTTGGGGGGGTGCTCTGCAGTGAAGACCCTGCCTTAGCTAAGTGGTAGCTGCCTTCCTGAAGTGCCCTCCATCTCTCAAAGAATCAAACCTGAGTGCCGGCCCCTGCAGGATTGGAGTTTGTAACCTATTCTTGAGTTTATTTTAGATGAGTTTTCTCTTGTATTTTGAGGATGGTGAGCTGGAGTGGAAAGGTGAGCCCGTTCATTCAGATTAATAATGCTGCTAGAATGGAGAGACTACATACTGTCATCTTGTCCCGTAAGGACTCTGTCCCCCTCTCTGCACCTCACTTACCATCTAGATTTATAAGCACTTTGGCATCAGGAGGTGCACAGGTTTAAAAGTCCAAAACTCTAAGCACTTCAAAATTCTGCTAGACAAATCAAGAAGTAACAAATTTCTCCCAAGAAGGCTATTTCTTTTACATTTGGCAGTTAAGTTTTGCAAACCCAAGAGGGGCTGGATATAAGAGAATTCTGGTAAATGGCCAAATTTGGGAGTATTTATCTCAATGACTGAGGCTTACCCCTTGGTAGTGATTATGTTCACTAAGGCTACGGGCCTGTCTGCACAGCAAAGGTAGCCTGAAGGTTGATCAATGCCAGGGTCACTGGGGCTGGGGCGACCCTGTGGAACCCTGCCCAGAGTCGATGGCCACACTCCAGGTTAGTGACCTCTACATGTCACAGGCCCACTATGGTCCTGGGCTGCTCTTAGCTGCAGTGTGCTAACCTTTGACTTAGCTGCCTATAGATATTTAAACTGTTCATGCTTTATGAAGTTTTTAATTTATAAAAACATTATTGAGGACTCTTCACTGTGGTTCCTTGCAATTTTTTTTCTAATTTTTTTTTTTATTAAATGATAGCTGTATACATTAATGCAAACATGGGGTACAGTGTAGTGTTTTCATATACATTTTGAAATACTTTCATCAAGCTGATTCACATAAATTTCATGTCATTTGCATAGTCATTGTGTCAAAACATTTATATTCTAGTTCTAGAAAAGTTCACTTGTAACATACGATAGAAAAACCTTTCAGGTGAGGGCAACTGAAACTCCACCTCCAGTCTTTAAAATTGATTTCTGTAGGGTGGGTGGCTTTAAGGGCCAACACTCTTGTGTTTAGAAGTCTCTTTCTCTGCCCACACAGTTGAAGGATGTTTCTCAAACATGGAGAAGCATAAGAATGATCCAGAGTATTTGTTAAACATGCAGACACCCTTCTCCTCACACAGAGGTTCCGATTCAGCGGACCTGAAGAAGGGCCCAGAAATGTCATGTTCAACAGTCAGGCTCAGGTATTCTGATGCAGGTCATGGAGAAACTCTCTATATAAGGGGTATCATTATTAGCATTATGGATAAAATATATGATAACCATAAAACCTGAATTTCAGACAATCAACAAATAATATTTTCGTATGAGTATCTCTTATGGAATATCTTAGAACATACTTATACTAAAACATTAGTTGCTCATCAGAAACTCATTGTTAACTGGTGGCCTTGTATTTTTATTTGCTCTATTTGACAACCCTAATTATAATAAAACGTAGATAGCTTCAGCTCCATATGCCTTGGTCCTACACATTAGATCCTTAACACCAGTAAAAGAATAGCCACCGTAATGATCTTAACAGATAGCCAGATGGGCCAAGTAGCTTATATGGATTAAAGAAAAGAGAACTCATATTTGGGGCACCCATAATAGGTCGGGAAACATGAAATGTGCTTCACATCATTTTTTAAACAGACAGGGTCAGAGAGATTTTGTCTGAGATCATGAAAAGCTTACTCATGGTAACACCTGGGTTTGGACAAGCTCTGCCTGTGGCCATGACCCCTGGGCTTTCCGTGCCTCTGTGCAGGATAGCATGGTTTCAACACTTGGCGAAAGCCTTGATCCTTTTCTTCTTGAGTGGGAGCTTAGAGTGCTGGACCATTTCTCAGGGATTTCTTCATCTTTCACAGCACCTGGTGCGGTGCTGGCTGACTGCGGACGCTCTTTAAATATCTCTTCCATGAAACTGTTGGCTATGCTGCATTTCAGTAACTTCATACATCGGAAGATATTTCAGCAGTGACTGGATAATTCCCCTCCACTGGATCATCCTTGGCATGGGTTATAGTCCTTTGAGAGATCTTCCAAACGAGGGGATATAGATTGGAGTCATCTCTGCTCCAGCTCTGAGACAAATGTCATCAGCCCTTAGTTCTCAGATTCTCTCTCCATCACTGCTGTTTCATTTCTACTGTCATTGTCCATTTGGGTTGTTTTCACTTATTTGTGACTTAAATATTAGTCTTGGATTTGGTTGGGCATACATCTCTGATGCATAGAAGTTGTTCATATCTATATACACACACGTATTCATACATACAGTAAGTACCAGCTGTATGCAAGGGCCATGTGGTTAGCATTCTAATTCTTCTTTCTCACCTAGATGATTACAAGTCAGAGCTGAGGGAGCAGCTGCCCCTGATTGCTGGCTCAGCAGCGGCTGGAGTTGTGTTTGTCGTGTCCTTGGTGGCCATCTCCATCGTCTGTAGCAGGTAAGTTCTCCACTCCTGCTTGCTTTCCTCAGACCCAGGATGCCCCTTCCCAGGCTGGGTGGACCAGACAGCATCTGTCCATTCACGGACACGATCATCACTCCACCTCAAACCACCGGCAGCCTAGAATTCTCCAGATTATTTATTTTCTATGCCTGGGATAAAATCCTTATGAGAGCTAGGCAAGGCTATCAGTAAACAGCATCCATCCTCAAACCTCATTTTCGCCAAGACTTTCAGCCCCCCTCACACACAATGGCTTTTCAGAATGACAGTTACAAAATTGCATTTGACCCAGTAGAGCATCACGGCCTGTGCACAGCCCATCCTCCAGTTAGAGAGCTCAGGTCCTCAGCACTTGGCAAGAGGCAGAGGATCAGGAGAGGGGGCAGGGAGGAAAAGAGCAGCTCCCAGTTTTGCAGGAAAGCTGGCCCTGAAGGCCTTGTGAATGTTTAACGCTGCTGCTACTGCCTTTGCTGGTTAACCCAGAATCTGCAGTGCACAGCCCTATAATTGGCTCCCTCCCAAGCAATTCTGCAGTGTGCCTCAGGCACCAGTGGGCAGCTTCCTCACCTCTGCCCTCTGACTTGGGGAGGACACAGCCCTGACAAGCTTTTGCAAGACCTTGACTTGGAAGCAGACCCATCTACCCACAGAAGTGAGTAGTGGTCAACCAGAAAGCTGAGCATAGCAGGATCAAAACCTCAAAGTGAGGGCTGCCCAGTTGTCAAGCCTGGGAGATGCCCTGGTGAGCCTCCATCTGGACACAAGGCCCAGAAGGTCCCTGGAGCAGAGTGGTGGATATGCACCCTGGCTGAGAAAGCCCTCTTCTCTATATCTGCAGGAAACGGGCTTATAGCAAGGAGGCCGTGTACAGCGATAAGCTTCAGCATTACAGCACAGGCCGAGGTGAGTAGAAAGTAGACACCCACTTCCTGACCCCTGGTGGGCCCACTGAATCAAGTAGGCCAGTGCTTAGAGCTCTCCTTATAGCCAAGCTAGCTGGCCCCAATGGCAAGTGCCCGATCAGCCCCAGTGCTGAGGGCAGATTCTCACTGCAGGTCCCGGGGGAGCACAGGCTGCCCTTCCTTCTGCCTTCTGCCTATTGTGGGCACTCACTGGATGCCTGGTGGGTAGATTATCTTCTGCATTGATAAGCTGTATAGGACACCGAATGCAGGGAAAAGATTGAGTTTAGCAAGTCAATGAATTCTGAAATCAGACTCAGTGGGGAAAAGATGGAGGGTTCTCTATTAACATCTTCTGCCTTATCTTATCCAATTGAGCGGCTAGGGAATGTGTTAACCAAATTCACAGATAAGCCATGGAACATGAATGTAGGGAATTAAAAAGATAGCAGAGCCCAAGAGGCCAAAGTGCTGGAATATCTCCCAAGTGTTTTCTTTTAAGCAGTATCTTCAAAAGTTTTTCTCAGTCATTACCCTATTCCTCTCTTTTTAAAATACTTATGTATATAAAACATTTTTATAACTAAGAATCTCTTTACCAATGTGCCACAAAAAGTTCTATGTCAGAATTGTTCTCTCATCTTTATAATTACAAAATTGCTAGATTGGAAAAAGGTCCTATTAGGTCACTTTGGTCACCTTCCTACCTCCAGAAAGCTGTATGCTCAGATGCTTACCGCAGACACATTCTGTTTCTACATAACTCCTTTGAATTCCACGGACACTCTCAGAAATCTCAGCACTTTGTGCTCTGCTCAGCCACAGGCTTCCTCTGTAAGCCACGTCTCACCTCAGTCCCCCTGTTGCAATGTAAGCACTTTTCTTCCTTTTCTCTCAGCAGTGAGTATGGGGAACAGGCCTCACAGACACCCCTACAGTAAGCATTCCTACCCAGGAGGGAACTTCTGAGAGCAAACATGGACTCCAAGGCGAAAGTTCTCATGGATCAGACTCCTCCTTCTTCCAGGCTCCTAAGCTGGGAAAATGATGCCAGGATGTTTAGAACAGCAGCTCTAGCATTAGGGAGCTTACGTTCCAGCGTGGCCGGTGCTGTACAAAGGGTGCTCTATAGATATGGCTTTGAATCCAAGGTCAAGACCCTGCCGAGGGTGGGTTGGGAACCAAGCTGTTGGCACTGGGCTGCTGCATAGGGCATCACTGCTGGAAGGATCTGTGGGGTGGGGGGCTCAGCACTGGCTCAGAGCATAGCCGTCATCTAGGGCAACGCCTACCATCAGCAGCCCCCACCATCAACAGCCCAAGTGGCAGCCTTTTCTAAAGTCAAGTACACAGCTCCTGTTACACTTACATTCCTGTTTACTCCCCCTTTTATCCCCCTCCAGGCCACCCTGGGCCTCCATTGTCACTGATTTCACAGGAATCTACACTACTGTGTTCTCTCGCCTTTCCTCTGGTCTGACTACCTTGCACCATAATCTATAGATACTTTTACTTTTGTTAACCTATACATTAGTCCTTCCAGGCAGCGGGCTTAGTTTCCCCACCGAAAAGTAGAGACTTTGGTTGTACTCATGATTCTCAAGAGATGATGCTTCCCCCAGGGTTCCTTGGAATCACCTCTTGGGCTTTCTTCATCTCCCTGTTTCCCACTCTGCCTCACGTTCTGACATTGCCCCCTGCCTCTTGCTCTGGGCTGACTCCTTGTCATGATAAGCTACGGTAAGGTCCTGGTCAGATCTGGGATCCTGTAAGCCTTTGGATGAAACATTTAGAGATAGCCATGCCAGTGGGAAAGCAGAATTAGGACCGACCACAGGGATGCAAAATTGGGTTCAACAGAAGGAATCCCATTTTGAAGTATAGAGAAACCCAAATCTGCATTCGGTTGCCTTAGGGGGGAGCCCCTGTTCTAGAGTCAAGCAAGGTAAGCCTTGGTTCCATGCCTCAGGTAGACTACAGAGGGTCCCCAACCATTAAGTGGTATAGAACTCAGGGTCCTTTTGGATACTTAGGCTCAACCTGAGATCTGGTTGAGCTGTGGATCTGCTAGTCCACCATGTGGTATCCATGTGCACAAAAGTAAGCCTCCAAAATGTCCACAGCCACATTTTAGAGGACTCTGTCACCTTTCAGACCAACAAAGAAAAAGGCTTTCCTGGTTCCCAGGGTCCATAGAAAAACCAGTCTGCATTCTGCAGTGACAGTGGCCTTGCCATGACCAGAGAAGACAGCTGAAGGCAAGTGTGACAAGCTGCACACTTCCTCCCTGGGGACTTGGATGGATGGAGTTCTTTGTGGGCCTGACTTTACTCCCTTGGCTGCCTTAGAAGTTTGTCCTCCTTTTAATTTGGTTCCCCTTTTATAAGTGTCTTTTCCCTCCTTTCATAGCTATTCTCTTTTTATCTGATCCCTGATGCCTGGCTCCTCTGCATCTAGGTTCTCTAAACTTCCAGTCTCATGGACCAAACTACACTTGTACATTTTCTCTTGCGAACATCCATCTCCCTGACTAAAGCTATTACTGTTGGAGAATCATGGTCAAAGTACTGTAGAGTGGGAGGAAGGCTCAGCACATATAACAAAAGAGGCAACTGAAGGTTCTGGTAGAAGGAGGGCCTGGCCAAAGAGGGGAGAGGGACAGGAGTGACGGGTTAGGGAGCTACTCTGTGCTCTGCCTTGGGAGCTTTCTTCTAGTGGCTCGCCTAAACTCACCTACCCTTTACAACCACTGCAGGAGATAGGCACTAATCTAGGAAGGTTAGCTCACATGCCCATAGGTAGCAGAGGTAAACCGCACACCCTCTAAGTCTGGCTGCAGAGTCCATGCTCTTCCCAAAGCCTGATCATGAAGAACACTCCAGGACTAATCCCAGATGTCCTAGTTTGTGGTTTGTGGGTCTTTCCTCTGGGTCCCTCTATAGAAAGCAGGAAGGTTGAGAATGTCTGATCTGAATGTGTGCACAGCACTATACCCAGACCACCCACATGCATGTACTTCTGTTGGAGGTGGACGGCAACCTGGGAATCTGGGGATTTCCTGCCCCAGTAGTGACAGAAAGCCTACAGTCGCTCCCTAGCTCTTTCACCAATGCCTGAGAGAGCCCCCATCTTTCTTCCCTGCAGCAGGGCACAGGAGCTTCAGAGAGGCTGACAACCCCTGCCTTCCAGACCACCCCTTCAAACTGATGCAAAGGCTGAAGGAGACATATAACATGTTTGCCAACACAATACCTCTCTAGCTCGTTGAGACGTGGCAGGTCTGGTAAATTTGAGAACGTATTTGGTCTCCAGGGCACTGGTTTATGTTACTCCTATGAGACTGGAGCATGGTGGAATGTAAAGAGATTTTGGGTTTGGGTAGAAAGAGCCTAGCTGGAAGGCAGGCTGGGAAGAGGAGGTGTGTTGTTGGGTATGCTGTTGCATGCTTGGATGAAGGGCCTGGAGCCTTTAGTGTGGGTTCAGGGGTGGGCTTCCCACATCCAGGATAAGGCAGAGAGACAGTGGGTTCTTGAGGATTTTGTGGGCCAGTTCTCAGAAGGTGCTGATTGATTAAAAATCACCTGCATGAGACAATCTAGGTGGGCCAGGTGGCCAACTACATGATCTAAGTTGGCAAAGACAGGCTTGGGAATCTATCCTTAGAAAAGTTCCAATTGAGGCCTGGTGTGGTGGCTCACATCTATAATCCCAAGACTTGGGAGTCAGAGGCAGGTGGATTGCCTGAGCTCACAGGTTTGAGACCAACCTGAGCCAGAGTGAGACCCCACCTTTAAAAATAGCTGGGTGTTGTGGCAGGCACCTGTAGTCCCAGGTACTTGGGAGGCTAAGGCAAGAGAATCACTTGAGCCCAAGAGTTTGAGGTTGCTATAGGCTATGACGCCATAGCACTCTACCAAGGGTGACAAAGTGAGACTCTGTCTCAAAAAAAGAAAAGACTTCCTGTTGATTCTGTATTTCTGCATCTGATAAATGGTAATACTCAGGTTTTGCTGGGCTTAGATCACTACAGACTTTACAGTGGTTGATAGCTCCCTGCTTCTGAGCTGGGTAGAGTGTGCAGGGTACACAGAGAGGAAGATGAGTGCTTGTTAAAGAGTAAGGAGACAGGACTTTGAGGAAGCAGCCCGGACAGAATCACATCCCTGAGTAGGCAACTGAAGATCAAATCACAGCAGCACTGTTGTTAAGCTTTAAGAAAAGCCCAAACAAATGGTGTACGGGCTAGAGGGCAGAGCACGGATATTAGAGAACAGGAGTGTGATCCCTGCCAAACATGTGGAGAGACTACGAAACCAATGAGTTCTAGGCGTTTAAACTTGAATTCAGTGATCACTGGAAACCAACACTGGTTCATTAAGAAAAAATTATGGTCTCCTCATGTCATTTACTAGGGTTATACATTTAGTAAATTCAAGAGGAATTGCAGATGTAGTGAATTGTTATTTTGGTGAAAACATGTTATGGTCTCCTAAGAGGAAGCATTCGTTAAGTGGATACAGAGCTTGTCTTCATACCAAAAGAAAGTAGGTTAGCAGTGCTGTCAGCCAGGAAGGAAGTCCCTAGTGCCATGCTAGTCCCTGTCCTACTCAATCTCTTGTTGTGGCATTGTGTTTAAATTCCTGAGTCAGGTGCAAGCGTGGGGAAGCTGATCGAGTTTGTAGGTAACAGGTGGGGAGCATAACTAACATTAGAGATGATAAATCAAACTTCGGAACCATCCAACAGCTTTGAATGCTAATTTGAAATCTGCAAGACAAAATGTTAGCAGGATAAATCTGAATCTGGTGTTTAGGTTAAAACAAAAATAAAGCAGTACAAATAGGAGGCGTCCTGATTTACTATTTATGTATGTGAAAAAAAAGTTAAAGCTTTAGTTGACCGCACGTTAGTATCAGTCATACATAGCTAATAAAGTCAAGCACTGTTATTGACACATAATAATACTACTAATAACCAGCTACTAATAACAACTCACTCTGTTAACTACTATATAGATATTAACTAACTTAATCCTCCCAACAGCCCTACGAGGGTATATTTCACATATGAGGAAACAAAACCACAAAGAGGACAAGTAGCTTGTCTGGAGTCTTAGAACTAGTGATTTGTAAAAAAAAAAAAAAAACAAAAAAAAAA
>NW_003852427.1:5555064-5556434 GCF_000181295.1 Otolemur garnettii
CCAAACCTGCTGGGACACAAAGATCTTAATGACTAAATGCAACCTGAAACCATGCCATGGGATTCTAGGGATCCTCCACCAGCTGGGAGATGTCAGGCTCTTCCTGGCACCCTGGAGCTGTGTGGGAAGTCATGATCTCCACAGACCCATACATGTCCATAGTCCTGACTTTATACTTTCTGAATGCCTAGGAGGCCTAAATAGGAGAATTCACGCTAGAGTGATCCCCTCAGTTCTGGGACCCCACTTCAAGAAGGACATTGTCTGCAAAGTACTTGTCCAGAGGAGAGCAGCCTGCTGGAGGAGGGACCAGTCTTGACCTACTACCAAAGAGACTTGGGAAGGCCAGTGTTTGGGGCTGGAGACACCCAAGCAGGAACCTGGAAGTCATCATAAAGCATTATAAGAAAAGAAAGATGTCACTGTGCTTCGTGAGTTTATATAGAACCAGCAGGTGAAAGATCGCAGTGGGCCTGCTTTGATGCAGTGTGAGGGTGCTGCCCCTCAGCTGGAGCTGCACGATAGAGGCAGCTGCCTTGTGGGGAGGTTAGCTCTCTGTCCCTATTGAGCAGAAGCTGGAAAGCTATCGGTACAGGATGTTGGAGAAAAGATCCCTGCTTCAGGTGGGAGACTGATGAAATGATGCCCATGCCTGGCTTCACGGTTCCACACACAGCTTCTTGAGTCTGGGTGGTGCCGTGTTTCAGAACTGCAGAAGACACAGCGTCCAGCCCACAGGAAATCGCCTTGGCACTGAGGTACAGGTCAGGTGTGCCCCTGGAGGAGGAGACAGAGCATGGCAATGCTGGCTTCCTCTTCTGGAGGGAAACAGGAGTATGAGAAACGGAGCAGAGTAAATGAAGACTTCTGGGGAGAGGAAGAAAGGCTCCTTGGTGCAAAAGGTGGCAGAGTTTACAGTGGGTGCTTATTAAATGTCAAATAAAGTTAATGAGCTAGAGTCACCGTGAGCCTGCTGCTGGCTCTAAGCCAGAGCCTGGAGAAACCCTGTTAACTCTTTTGGTCCTGAGAGTATTAGCTGTTGCCCTTGGCTTCCCAGCAGCACGTTAGTGGCCCCAAACCAGGGTCCCTTGCTAGGAAGGACCTAACTGTCCTGGTCACCGATACTCACAAAGCAGAGAGATGTCAAACTTTTTCCCTCAAGTACCTTCCTCAAGAGGAAGCAGCTGTGGTCCACTTAGCTGTTTTAGGAGACAGATATTCAGCAATAACATTTAGTAAATTCAAGAGGAATTGCAGATGTAGTGAATTGTTTCCTTGGTGAAAACATGTTATGGTCTCGTAAGAGGAAGCATTCGTTAAGTGGATACAGAGCTTGTCTTCATACCAAAAGAAAGTAGGTTAGCAGTGCT
>NW_003852427.1:5556726-5573530 GCF_000181295.1 Otolemur garnettii
GTCTAAAATCACATGTGCGAACTCACCCCGACACAGGGCTTCTTTCCAAAGTCTCTCACCTAGCTAACAGTACCACGGTTCTAGAAGTCTTGGCACTGATCTGGACATACCTTGTCCCTCCCTAATTCTCCAAGTCTAGTTGCTCACCAACTTCTATCCGTTCTTCCTTTGACATTTCTCATACTTCTGCTGTTCTCATTGCAGCACTCTGGTTGAAAATTATGTTACCTTGCACCTTAATGACAGCAACAACCTCATAGCCATTTTTCTAGTCTCCATCCCCTTCCCCACAATACATGCAAATGCTACAGCCGGCCAGCAAAATGAGCTCCCAAAGCCCTGCTCTCAGTACATCCCTCCCCTGCTGATGGAACAGTTGTCAGCTCTGTGTGTCCTGTGGCATCAATCCCAATGCCTTTCCTTGGTAATCAGGGAGCACCCATGCCAGTGCATGCCTGCTGCTCCGCCTCTGATTCGCCTTCCCTCCACATGCAACCTGGTTTCTCTCCCACTCGCGCAGCGCCAGTCCTCTCTCTGAGCTGTGCCTTTCTGCACTCCAAGCTTCTGTCTTTCCAGTACGGTACCACCTACGCTTGTCCTTCCAAGCCCAACTGGGCTCCTGGTGCTTTGAGAATTCTGACCTTGATGACTGGCATCCTTAGCCTTCTGCCTTCCCTGGTTTCTGCAGCACTTGCAACCCGTTTCCTGGTGTGGGCTCCTGATTTAGACACAGCACTGTTCTGAAGAATCTCCAGAGCTTTGTTCTTTCTGTAGCTGCCACATCCCCTAGCATAGTGATCTTAGGAGCCTAGTCAGTGTTCAGAAAGAGGAGGGCTGATCAACATACTGAGGCAGAGCATTGGATAAAGTCCCTTCCAGGAGTGACTGGGCTTTATGTGCAGATCCCTAAATTCGTAGAATCTTGTGCTTAGATACCTGGACCAAATTTAGAAGAGTCGCAAAGATGACAAAGTCTTCCTTGGATTCAGAATGAGGAACAAGGGGGCCTTATCTTCCTCACCTTCCCATGGCTCTGTCCAAACCTGCTGGGACACAAAGATCTTAATGACTAAATGCAACCTGAAACCATGCCATGGGATTCTAGGGATCCTCCACCAGCTGGGAGATGTCAAGCTCTTCCTGGCACCCTGGAGCTATGTGGGAAGTCATGATCTCCACGGACCCATACATGTCCATAGTCCTGATTTTATACTTTCTGAATGCCTAGGAGGCCTAAATAGGAGAATTCACTATAGCGAGCATTCCTGTAACAAGGTAGTTATTTACAAATACCACCTACTTCTTAGAATGGGCCCTTTCCCAGCCCTTTCTGCTCTCCCCTGAGACTCTGGCACTTGTAAACAGTTCTTGCTGGCTTTCCAGATACACCCCCACATGTCTGCTGGCATCCCCAGAGCTTTCCTCAGCCTCTTCACTTTGGGGAGCAGTCTGATGTATCAACACAGGGTCTCTGGCAATGGCCAGGAATTGCTTGCCTTCAGAAACTTCTCTGTGCCATGCAAGAAGGCTCTGGACAATGGCTAAGTCATTTCTTTCCCAGCTTAACATATGTACAGGCCTGGTTCATATTTAGGATTTGGCAGTTCTGGGGCTATTGCTCTTTAAGGCTTTAGACAGTCCCACCCATGGTGTAAGTGGGTTTCAAGGTCAAAGAACAAATGTATCTGCAAATTACATCTTTAATAGAAATTGGTAAACTTGTAGATCATAAAATTAAAGATTTTTTTTTCTCTCGAGGCACTAGCAATCAAAAGTTTTATCATAGGTTCCAGACCTTTGACAAAAAATTGCCACTTTTGTGCATAAAAGCTATGACAAAAAAATCTGAAATTGTATCTGGGTGTTGTGGTGGGCTCCTGTAGTCCCAGCTACTTGGGAAGCTTAGGCAAGAGAATCACTTGAGCCCAAGAGTCTGAGGTAGCTATGAGATGTATTGCCACAGCACTCTACCCAGGGCAACAGCTTGAGACTCTGTCTCAAAAATAAATAAATAAAATTAATCTGAAGTTGTAAAATATATGTATATATACATTAATGACATTTACATCAGCAGTAGGAATAATATGAAGCATTGTGCAGATCGCCTGCCCAATGTCATGAAATGCCTTACATGCTAGGAGTAGATTACATCTGATATTATTACTGCCACTAATACTGTTTCCCCAACACTCACAAATCTGAGAATGTTTTCTGAGCCCTGTCTGCAAATGTTTGGCTGTGCCTGACTCCGTGGCTGACTTGATTCCTTGTTCACTGTCTGGTGATTCATTGCACTAAATGCCATTTTCCTGATAATTAAAAACTGCTCACTGGCAAGTGGGAGCAGGAACAGGCTGATGCAGGATTTATGCAGAAACACAAAATGAGCCAAAAGACAAATGACCTGTTCTGCCTAGCTAAAGGCATTTTTTTCTCATCATCTTCTAGGACTTGAGAAAGGCTAGCTGTACTGTGGGGGAGAGGTCTGAGGAGGCGTGTCATTCTGCAATGAGGCGGATGCAGGGGAGCCATCACTGCCGGTGCTCAGCCCAATCACTCTCCTGATTTAGAACAAAAACTCCAGCCCCCCTCGTCGGAAGCCAGGGCCCTCTACTCAGTCCACCCAATCAGACTTTGCTTAGCGGAAAAACACTAAGTTGCAGCCATTTATTAGACCTACCATTTGCTTTTTCAGTTTCCCTTCCCTAATGTGACAACGCTTTCCTCAAGTGCAGGGAAAATGAGTCCTGATTCCTACTGTTGCAGTGATTAAGATGCCCTAACTTGACATTGGATGGCCACTTCTGGGCCCCAGGGGGTCTCCTGGGCTTCTGGTGAAAAGTCTCAGTGATACCAAAGCCTATAGCCCCAGAACAGCAGCTGTGATATCACACATATTACACATATGTACACACACACACACACGCACTTCTTAGTTCTGTAAGCAAAGCAGAAGACCCCCCTTGTGAGTAAATAACACCCATCATCGCAGTGCAAACTTTCTCGCATTTGGGTGCACTTTGTTGTACATTACCGGCCCCAAAGAATCCTGGCACCATCCGGAGATGAGCCCTTTCCCTCTGGGAATAGCTCCTTCCTTGAACTGACTGGGGCCAGTATCTGTAAAGCTCATTAACAGAATCCTTTCCCATTCATCCTTATATATGTCTTTACTTGCAAACCATTCATTACAGCACATTCTAGATTGTTTAATTAGTTTCCATGGAAGAGTTCCTGTAAGACAGCTTAGCATACATCGTTTAAAAGCCCTTGATCTAAAATAACAAGGTAGTTATTTTCAAAGTAACTAATATAACCCTAAATGCTTACATCCCCCCCTGTTCACCCCCTTTCTTTCCCTTCTTACCTCCTCACACACTTCCTAGAACAATTTACTGAGGATAATGAACCTCTCAGTCAGTGAGCCCTCACTGTACATTGGGCACTGGCTGGTTCTGTCACCAGCAATAAGTTCTTTCATCTCACAGCCATCCTGAGAGGGAAGTGTCATCCTCTTCACTGGCAGCAGAGAAAACCATGCCCAGCGAGGTGTACGACTTGCTGCATTAAGCAGGGCTAGCAAAGGCCTTTTGAGTTCTGATCTCACCTGAGGGTCCCAACCTCTGGGCTCCTCTCCTCCCCTCATCACTGCACGGAATTTGGGATAAGTCACAGTTTGTAGGCACGGGCTCGCTGTCCCTTTTGCATTTTGAGTGCGGCCGTTGCTGCTGGTTGCACATGGGCTGGCTCCTACCTGCAGCATCTGTATTTCTTGGCCTCAGTGCCTTCTCTGGGGCCTCCCCACCCACTCATAGGTCAGGCCCAGCAGCCCCCGACCAGTGGGAACAGGTGGGAATCAGTGCGGAAATAACACAGCTCCCTTGACCACCCCTGGGGGGAAGGACACTCTGAAGCACAGGTGGTCACCTAGACATTTTTTAGGTTCTAATCTCAGGGAGGATGAGACCTGCTTAGTGACCCACAGTGGTCAGGGGCCCGAGAACATAACTCTCACAGGCTCTTCCTTTTCCGATCTTACTTCCCTTCCCACCTAGGTACTTCCTGAGATTGACATACAGATTAGCCACTTGCTTTCAAAATCTTGCCTCGAGGGTTGCTTCTGGAGGACCCAAATGTAAGATGGGGTGATGGGGTGCCTGAAGATCACAACTGGGGATCTGGACACACTGTTAGCCGGGTTTCCCTGTTCTTGCCCCTTCACTTGTTCTCCACATCAAAGGAGAGACACACAATAGCCCCATCTCTGTATCGCCCCATCTGCACTGTTATTAAGGCAAGAACCCCCCTCACACATGCACACACACACCCCACTCGCATCCATGTCCATGGATTAGAACATTCTACATAATGTGAGCGTCTCCTATTTACTTTGTCCGAATTTCTGTCAGTGCATTCCAAAAGCAATGTCCTTCCAAAGTTTCTAAGGAGCCTTCTGGAGTGAAGTTAACCACCCTAGAACAAGGCCACCCAATATGCCAGAAGTGATTTTATTTAATGACAGGGAATAACTGATGTTTCAGAAAAAGCTGTTCTTCTGAGCATGGCACCTAGCTCTCTTTGGCTCACAAGAGGAGCCTCTCCCCGCAATGCTCTGCTGGATCACCCTTCTTCCTTTGGACTGCACTCTAGCCCTTGCCCCAGGTGGTGGCCAAGCAACATTAATTTGGGGAAATTATAGAGCTGTCATAATTTTTTTTTATGGAAAATATCTGAACTAGAGCATGAGCAATGGGCTGGAAATCACCAGAGAATAAGCTGTAGGCATGGGGTATGGGGAGGGGGGGTCCAGCCTCAGCCTTGGGTCCCAGCCACCGTGCACAGGGCAGCGTGGGTTTTTTAGGACTGCCTGCCACTGTCATGGTCTCCGTCATGAAGGAGACAGCAGCGCCTGGCAGGGAACACCGTAACTTTTCCCAAGACTGCGATGCTAGGCCATGACATTTTGCTTCCGAAGCCCCTGCCTGTCCACTGCCCATCACCATGAAACAAGTTTTATGCTTTGCCTAATGACACATCAAACATGTTGAAAAATTACATTGTGAATGAATCCATTTGTTTCGTAGGTTCCATTTACTTTTTTTTTTTTTTGGTGCCCTCTCCTCCACTTTTCAAATGTGTTTTTTCTACAGTGACAATTCTCCACTTTGTCCCCATATGCACCTATTTATCTTGCCACCGTATACATCAGTGACAAGGTCTATATTCCTTTACGTATTTCTCACTCACCATTTCATTCGTTTTTCATTCTTCAGGCTGTCTGAAGGCATGAAGTTTCAATTATATTTTTCTTTCATCCCACCTCATTTTTTCCATGTAGACTTTGTTCTTTTCTCTATTAGTATTTTCTAAGCTTTTCTCTTTGCATTTCCTCCTCTGGTATACTGCCTCAGCACTTCTATCTTGAGGTTTTTCTAACAGCAATTCCTCTTTCTCTTTTTTTTTATAAAATCTGTCTTTATCCCTCTTGTGGCCCTGCACCACAGCCGTCAGTTATAACCTTAACAGTGGCCTCCACTCAGGAAAGTTGTCAAGTTGATAAATATTGATATCTACCCTACCATTTTACCATCACTTTTCTGCTAATGTATTTGGTTGGCATCAATCAGCTTCTTTGCCTTCTGTGAGTGCCTGGTGTGGGAACTGGTCCCGATCTGTCATTTATAAGTAATCTGTTTCACATTTCAGCAAGAGCTCACAAAGAGAAGAAAATATAGAGGAGAAGTAGAGGACAGAGAACCAGGCTAGAACAGCCCAGTGGGGAGAGAGATGGGGAGACAGGCCTGGCGAGAGAAGGAGAGGCAGAGGAAGGCTGCAGCCTGGTGTGTAGGAGAGCGCTTCCCAGGAATACCCTTAGTACCAGGAACATCAGCAGTGCTTAATGACAACACTGTCCTCCTTGGAATGTTTAACCCTGCTTATCTCCTCCAAAAAGGCTCCCCAGGGATGAAGATCTACATTGACCCCTTCACTTATGAGGACCCCAATGAAGCTGTCCGGGAGTTTGCCAAGGAGATTGATGTATCTTTTGTGAAAATTGAAGAGGTCATCGGAGCAGGTATGGCTCTCCCCTTCCTCATGTATGTTCCTTTGGTGTCCAGACATCTTCTGCCCACAATTCAAAGTGTTCTCTTTCAGTATGAAAATCATCCCATTAGAAAGAGAACTTCTACCTTCTTTCTCCTAGAAGATGATTCTGGCCCATCCACCAAGTCTAGAGCAGAGAGAGAACATCACTTGGGATCTTCTGGAGACCTTGATCATGGTGGGCAAGTTTGTATGGTATTGCGGAAGAGTCAGCCATAGTTTTAAAATATTCAAAAATAGCTCTGGAAGTGCACTGTCAAGTGAAGGTAGGGAGAAAGATAGAGGGTACTTGCTCTAGAAGACTTTGAAAGAAAGATAAATTTTTTAGGAGCTGGATCTAGTATCACCGACAATGGTATCTCAATGGCTTAGGGCCAAGATTCCTTGGTGTACTTTGAGTTCTTTTCCTCCATACATAGATTGGGAAATAGACCCTGAGGAAAAGAAGAAACTCAAGCCACAACCCTGTGTTCTACAGAAGGTCTGTAGCGTAGATGGGTAACACAAGACAAATTTCACTCTTGAGTAACTCGTGTGCTCTCATCCTGCATTGAATAGAAACCCAGCCCAATGTAGAGCTTGCTGCCTGAGATGGTTTGGGGAAATTATAACTAAAGAATGATCTAAAATTTTCATCTTTATTTAAGGGTTGGTATTTGAATCAATTTGGGAATGGACCTAACCTTATTAATGCAAATGGGATAAAAAAAATTCAAATTATCACTACTTTAAAAGAAATCTCTTTATTGCTTCTTATGAATCTTCTTAAAACATGTGTTTGATTTGTGTCCCTTTCCCTACTTTCTATTCTTCTATGGAATTCTTTATCTTTTCTTCTTCTTAAGTTCTTATTAGCCATTGTCTAAGCTTTCTTCACTAATGTATTGCAGTCTTCTTTTAGGTTACTAGGTCTGTAAGTGCTTTATTCATATCAATATTTAGAGATACAGGGAGTTGCCTCTTCCAATAATATTTAAATTCAATAAAATATGTTTAGTCAAAGTCTTACAGACAGCCAGTTCATATATTATCTTTAGGGGGATTGTCACCATCCTTCCGTTTACTGCCTCTCTTAATGCACTTGGGGGTCAAAAAGCCATCTGTGAAATTGGAAGTCACATTTGAAAGCCTGCCCCATTAGGCTGCCATTTCCATGCTCCGATCTCTCTCTTGAAGAGCTTTGTCCTCATGCCTCTTTCAGCATCAATGTGGTGGGAGCTGGAACTCGTCCTGTCAGGTAACACCAGCTCCTCCTGCCACCCCTCAGAAGTTCCAGCTGGATGACCAGTAGCTGATCCACCCGAGTCTATCTATATGTATTTCCCATTGACTTTCATTAAATATGTTACGGAACCACAACTTTCACTTCTGTGCAGATAATTCTCTCTTCCTCCTTAGATGCTGGCATATTTAAGGATCATGCCTTGGAAGGCTGGGTACCAGATAAATTGGATTACTCTTAGGGGCTCAGATTTCTCCAGCAAACTGGAAAGAGTGTTGGAGAGGCAGGCTTTCCACCCTGCACTCTGTTTGCTCGTGTTATTAATTGTTGTTATGGCTTGTGGTAATGGTGCTAGTGATTTTAATGTTGTTATTTATGTCATGCGCGTACAGCGATGTGTTCTGGACCGCATTTCATCCCAGAGAGCACATGTCACCCCCCTCCCCCATTCTGCCTCTGTCAGGGGAAGAGTAAAGAGCCTTTTTCTCTTTATGACCCCACCGAGTAGTTACAATTGAGGTGAGCTCACCACCTGCCAGCTGCCCACAAAGGGACAATTGATGGCCCTGCTCTGTCGTTCACCTCCATTTGTGTATAGCATCTGCCAGTGCCTCTGTGTTTGTGCATTCTGCTCGGAGAAGGCTAGGTCCTCTCTATGGCTTCCATGGTACTGGGAAGAGAGAAGTGCATTTAGCAGTTTCTACAATGTCCAGCAGCATAATACAAAGACCTCTACCCACTCACTGCTGAACACCCTCTACCAGAGACACAGCTCTTTGTTATTCAGAATATTCCAGACCTAATCACTATGAATGTTAATTGACTATGCATAAATTGATGCAATTTTGTCACAAAATACTGAAGAGAACCAATCTTTCTCCAGTTTTTTTCTCCTCTGTCATCTCCCTCACTTGCCCCATACCCTGCCTCAGTGAAATTAACTCTACTTGGTGCTAAAAGAGCTGAGGTGAGGTCAATTTATTTTAGAAATTAAGGGATTTTCTAACTTAAAATTTATACAGTATAATTGGCAGTATTTCTTTTAGCCACCTGAAAGATTTAGAGCGGGGGGCAAAAATTGGGTTGCAAAATGGTGACAAAACAGAAGAAAAACCAGAAGTTATTTATATTCCCTTTATTTTTTTTCCCCCACTCCCTCCTTCCTTTTCTCTCCTTACTATACTTCCCTCAACAGGCTTTTGTTGAATATTTGTATATTCTGAACGTGGAATTCCAGAGATGAATAAAGAGTTCTCCCCCTCAGACTTACAGGAAATAATCAAGCCAGAAATAGTTAATTATTTCATACTATCCACATGTCAGGCATGTACAAAGTGGTAGGCCAGCTCAAAGGCATGCTCAGCTCCTTGTTCTGGGGTATCAGGAAGGTCACACCAGGTGGTCTTTGGACTGAGGTCACACCAAGTGGTCTTTGGACTTCAAGCATAAAATCTAGTAGAAAAAGGATGTTTTTCTGATTGAGAATGAGAGAGAAAATTAGACAGAATTAGATATTTGGAGAATGAGACAGTGACAAGAGAGGAAACTAAATGATTTAAGGAGGAGTATGAACATGGCCTTCCAGATGTGATATGCTGGACAACATGTACTAGTTTGCGGAATCCGATTGTGTGCATCTCTTTCCGGTCCCATGTTAGGTGACATCAAGTTGGTGGCTTAATATAAGCCATTATAAGAGTATGTTTTATACCATGGGAATTAGCAAATACTATCCATGATCCATTCATTCCATTCATCCCTGCATCTCTCTCTCTCATTCTCTCTCTCCTTCTTTCTTTTCTGGAGAGTCAGTAGTTAAACGCTTACCACCACACTCCTGCCCTCTAGACTGTGAAGGTTTATTTCAAAGAGGTTGCAGCACAACTAGCCTATACCTGCTGAATATAGAGCCAAAGGAGAAGTCTGTGTTTGTTGCTGAAAGGATTGAGAGTTCAAGAAGGTCCTTATTCATTAAACATTCCTTCTGTACCTGTGACTATGGTTGATGCTGGGAAGATACACTTGATACCTAGCAATTGCTTATATGCAGGGGTTATTGTCTAGTACACACTATACCAGTCAGTGAGAGAAAAGTAGTGGTTGAGAGCTGAGCAGAATGGTCCAGAGAACTTGTATTCCTAGAGATGGGAGAAGAGGCTGGATGGCAAAGGAGGATTTAGGGGAGAGGAAACTGAGGCCCCTGTGGAGGTGCAGACTGGGTGGGCTGATGCTGTGTGGCACATCCTGAGAGCCAAGGCAGAGAAGGCTGCTGGGGAGGGATTTCCCACGGGTAAGGTTTGAGCAGAGTTTGAAGAATCAGGCCAGGGCCTAGATATCCGGAAGATGCTGTGTGAATTTTGTCCCATGGAAAGTAGGTTCTTACCAGGGTGGGTGATAGGATTGAGATTCTGGGGAACTGATTCTGATAAATGCTGTGTTTGGCTTGGAATGGAAGAGGATGCTAGGAAAGGGTGGGTAAGACCCTGGGAGCATGGGGACCTGTTGTGAGGCTGTGCTTAGATATGGTGAGAGGCTTTGAGATAGTTGATGCTAGAATCGAAGATGGGAGAAAAGACTGCAGAGAAGTAACTAAGCTTATCCAAACTGGGTGTACCGAAACAAATGTGGTACATGAAGTGACCAGTGGGCATGGTCCTTGGAGTTGATGGGGAGAGGTGTCATGGTGGTTGTAGCCAGAAATAAGGGCATCAGATTCACACCTTGAAGGGAGTATAAGGCTGCCTGGCACCCAGGGCATGGGGAATGGCAGCCGTGCATGTGAGTTAAGGCCAATGGCATAAAATATAGAAACTGTGAGGCTGAAGAATTGCATCAGTTGTCAAAGTTTCTCCTAGAGTTGTTGATGTTGAACAAAGACTTAAAAAAATAATAACTGAGCTTAGTGAGGCAATACCCAAGAAGACAATAATTAATCATTATTTATTATCATATATGATAATATATATCATTATCATATAATAATAATTTATTATCATTACAATCATTATCATTTATTTATTATCATTAATAATTATCATTATTGTTAATGATAATTAACATATTATCATCATCTTTTCTTGCAAAACTCAGAGCTCCACGGCAGTGGGGGAACATACATCTTTTTGTTTTTCTGGTGCCTGGCCTTGAGCATAGCAGCTAGGTGCTCATTTAAATATTTGTTGTAAATGGTTAATAAAAGTAGGTCTTTGGGGAAAAACATGGTGAGGATAGAAGTTTGGAGGACCAGGTAGGAGCTTGAGAGAATGAAGAGAGACTGGAGAGATGAAGTGAGATCATGAATCATTTGGTGCTCTGAGAGTATCCCACTGGAGTGAGGAAAGCTGAGATCCTTCCTCTTCTCTCTGCAACTAATAAGGGTAATTGAAGTCTCTTTAGAGAGGGCAGTGGGCCACCTTGGTAGCTCTGAAAAATATCAGCTCATAGTTATCCTGAGTCTCACTAAGATGAGTCATCTCATAGGTCAACTCCAAGGCATTGGTTAATTCTGATCCATTTGGTTAGTAGACTTGCCCAGAGCATAAAGCAGGGCTACAGTGTTTGACTGGGCTTTACAGCATGAATGACACTCCTAGGTTGTGCTGTGTGCAACCTGTGTAAGCACATGCAGCAGCCTGAGCATGACTGTTAAGTGCATGACTGTGTTGGTAGAGGAGTCACCAGAAGTTGTTATCCAGAAGGAGACATGCAAATTGTATTTTAATTGATAAATATGTAATTGCTGGTAGTGAGGGAGAAGGAAGGTTACAGTCAGTGGGCTGAGGGGAAACAGTGGAATGAAGGAATGTGTGATATGTACAGATGGGGATAGGAATGTGAAGCCAGCAAAGGGCCAGCACATTTCTTTTTGAAGGAGAGGTTGGGTTTTCTTGGGGATGATTTGGCAGAAAAGGCCCTCTGTGAGTCTGATTCTTCTGGGGTCATTCAAAGTGAGAATGGGCTCCAGATTGGGGAGGAGTCATAGCAGGAAGAGTGTCTAGGAGAGGAAATCATAGAAATGTCCCCTGGAATTATAATTAAAATACCTAGCATGTCTTGAACATTCACTGTTTGTCTGACACTACCCTACATTCATCATAAGCATTGCCTCATTGAGCCCTCCTAGCAGCCCTGTAAGTTAGAGTGTGTGCATGTATACTTTCTTGTAACTGGTGAGGGTATCAATAGTGAGAGTATAGCTTATGGTAGGGCTGTGCTGCTAGTAGAGTTAATGACAGGACTAGCATTTAAACACAGCTTAAGCTGATCTGGATCTGGTGAGTATAACCCCCAGGTTAGCTGCCACCTTGGCTACCAAGGAAAGAGCTGATACAGAGGCATTGCTTCTGATGGTGAACTCTATGTAGCGTTTGGAATACCCAAGCCTCTTTCCTGGGAATTATGATACTGACCCTAAAATTCATTGTCTATATATGGTAATGCTGCAAATACCATCCTACACTCCAGGGGTCCTCAAACTTTTTAAACAGGGGGCCAGTTCACTGTCCCTCAGACCGTTGGAGGGCTGGACTACAGGTCCTGGGACGAGTTGGCTGCTAAGCAGGACAGGCAGTGGCGGCAAAAAACACCTGGCAGGCCAGATAAATGTCCTAGGCAGGCCACATGTGGCCCGTGGTCCATAGTTTGAGGATGCCTGCTACACTCTATGGAGAGAACATGTTCTTCATAAAATACCCTGATCCCACAACTGTGACCAGTTATCCTCCTTGAGAAGGTAAACAACAAGAATCAAGACATTTAGCATTTCTTTTGCTATGTAAGTTATTTTTTACAATCTACTTTGTAACAGAAATGAAATTAATTCTTGACTTCAGTATTAAAGATGTGGGTTTTGTATAAATTCAGACCATAAGAAAAATAAATAAAATAAGTAGTCCCACGAACAGCAGATAGGACTAGACATCTGATCAGAACAAGTCTCTTCTGGAGTCTAACTTTAAGGATCACTTTCTCTGGAACTTCCTGCCAGCCATGAGTCTAAGGATATTTAGCATTTTTAATTACATGTGATCGCTTATATTATAAAAATAAACTCACTGTATACACAAAATACATGTGTGTGTATAAATAGGCATGTATATACATATGTGATGTATAGGTAGGCAGTTCTCTGACAACCACTAAAAGGTACAAAAGAAGAGAAAACCATTTTGACCTTACCATCTAGGTAGCAGGTATTGCCGATGCCATGACTGTCAAGCAGGTTCCATGTCATGTGCCACCTCCAGTAGCCTGGTAATGGCTATCCAAGGAACTCTGCTGAGAGGATGAGGATGACCATGATTTAGTAGTAATGTCTGTCTCCATGCAGGTGCTGGAGGTGGTGGAATACAAAGGCTGGTTCTACTGTCTCTGGTTTAGCCATACACTACTCACCCTACACAGGCTAGTGCACTAAAACTTGCTGGAAATCATACTTTAAAACTGAGTTTAAATTTGTTCTTTAAAATTTCATTTCTGCTGTAAGCTTGAATTAGTAACTAGCAGCTCTGCCTTCCTTTTTGTCCCCCCCAAGGCAATTTGTGACTTCAAAATGCTGCTAAAAAAGGTGCAATTGTGTGTAGATTCAAGCTGCTCAGAACCAACAGCTACTGCTGGAAATACCTGCTGGCAGGTGGATGTTTCATTTTCAAAAATTGAAAATTCTTTTCTTCTGATTTTATATATAATAGTTGAGGCATTTAATGCTGCTGAACCACTTTTTCCTCTTTTCGTCATTTTGTCCAGGAAGGTAAGAAAGAGGAACTGGCAAGAAACTGAAACTTGTAGGGAATAATTTCAACACTTTTCAAGGAGGACTCTCACAGGAACTGGTTAAATTACCCTCAGCCGGCAGCCTTGAGGTTGTGGTTCTCACCCTTGTGAGGCAGGGATCAGAAGTGGCTGGAGGTATGTTCAAGCCCAGCTCACGTGGCCCCACCCACTGAGTCTGATGCTGTAGTTCTAGGTGGGGTTCAAGAATATGCATTTTCTAAGTTCCTAGGTGATACTGATGCTCTTAGGCCAGAACCACACTTTGAGGATCACTGTTGAGTGCCATTGGTCACTAGACTGGCCTGAAGCTGTATCCAGGTCCTAACCAAGTAGATGTTTGGCTCTAGGAAAGGACCTAGGATCAGCTGCAAAGATGTGTGCCAACCACAGTCCAGCCAGACCAAAATGAGGCTGGCGACATTTACTATCAGTAAAAAATCTGCATGGAAAGAATCAACACAACCGCTACCCAGCAGAGCGATTTTCAATAAGCATCTGTTTTAAACATATTGTCAATTCTAGATTTGTTGAAAGCACTTTTTAGGTATTATACATTTTCACTATTAAAATTATGGCCATGATTTTGAGCTCATATAAGAGAAAACTCTTTAGAGTTCTGATTGTGGCAAATGAAATCATGATAGACATAAAGTTCTGGCCTTAACTACAGGAAAAGTATCAAAAAGCAAAAATAGTTTCTCCAAGATACTGTATGTCCCTGATGTTGAGATCACAGGTGACAAGAGTTTCTTAGATTATAAGTGACACAAGGTCTTGATTTTATGGTTTTTATTCATAGTGGCAATAAAGCTATTGACTTACACTTCCCTATGAGACTGTGGCATGCCAAGGGGCCAAAGACCCCAAACCCTAGAGTCCTAGGCTTACCTGGGGACACTATCCATGCTCAGGCACCTGGCAGGAGGACCTCCTCATGACCCCTGGCAAAAAGCTCATGTATGTCTTGGATCCATCATCTTTAAGTCTTACAAGTTTCCAAAAACCTACTTTTCCTCGCTTTTCTCTTCCAGTGCTCCCCACTTTACACTCGCCTTCCTTCCCCTTACCTCTGTTTCATCTTTTTTAATCACCCACATATGTTTTGCACAATTTGTAGTTTACAAAGTACTTTCTCCTAGACATCTCTCAGCACCTGTTAGGAAGGCAAGATGGTTTGTCACTTCCTTTTATTGTATAGCACTGAGAGCCAAGTCCTGGAGAAGGAAAGGGACTGTCCATGTTGAACGACTCAGGAGTGGTTTGGAAGCAGACGTGCTGCTTCTTCCTCTGCTCATTATCAACTGTGCTCAAGGGGCCACTTAATTACCAGGGCGAACACAATCTCTGAGTGAGGATTAGGTACTAAGTGACATCCTTTGCAGCTGGTGCTTTGGAAACCTCCTAGCTTGGAGAATATGAAGTCATTTCTTTGCCAGACAAGAAGTTCTTTTTACAGAATCACCGTTAAGCTGTGGCACAGCAGATTACAAAGAGCAGCGACACTGTAACCAGCAAAGTAACCAACCACAAACCCCATCACACTCAAGGAAAGCATGTTTTTATTTTGTAATTTTTAAAAAACTGCATGATGAGGCCTCTACAGAGGATGCAATTTAAAACTAAAGTATTAGGAGCACTGCACTTGAAGACCAATCAGCCACAAGGATTAAACAATAAAATAACATTTGTCAATTAGAAAGGTAATTTACTCTTGGGCTTTTGGCGGTTTACTAATTTGTTTGAAATGTGCTTGGATGGTTTAGGCCAGTGGTTTCTCAGCCTTGGCTGCACATCAGTCACCCGGGCAGCCAGGCCTGGCCTCACAGGCCTGTAACCAGTGCATTTGCGCAGGGCACCATATGCAGAAGGGACTGTGCTTAATTTAAGGCTCTGATGTCTGAAATTCTCAGTAATGTTTGGATGAGGAGTCTTGCATTTTCATCATGCATCAGACCATGCAAATTATGTAGCTGATCCTGCACACAGATTTTAAACATGCCAATTCCCAGGCTGTACCCACACCATTACTAACTCTTCTTCCTTCTCCCACCCCACCCTCCCGGTATAAACATTTTTAAATATAAAATCTTGAACTGAAACATGAATTTGGTATGTATTTTTCCACTATTTTTCCTTTGCATACACACACTCTACATGGGCATGTACTGCATATCACTTGCTGTACCTTGTTTTTTTTTTTCTCTTCTTCACTTAATATAACATGGGCACTTTTTGAAATGAATGCATGTCACCCACCTATTCATTTTCAAGAGCTCATGGCATTCCAGAAGAATGATGTGTTTTGCAGCCACTCCCCTGGCTAGGGTCACATGTTGTTTGTCTACAGAAGTTGATCTTGCAATAAACGTTTTTTCACATATAAATTTAAATACTGATACTTCTATTTTTCTTAGATAATAGAACCTAGAGATAGAACTTCCTGCAGTTTATAACCTAAGAATGAGCAAGGCAAAAGCAAATAATAGCAAACCCCAACTTTAATCGGTATGTCTGCCACCTACCAGGCACTACCATGGATGTGCAGGCTACAGATGTGAATGAGATTCAGTCTGAATTAAAGCAGTTTACCAAAGCAGCATGTGAATCAGTGTCAACAAGTTACATCCAAAAGCAATGGCACACAGCTGTGGTCCCAGCTACTTGGGAGGCTAAGGTAGGAGGATCACTTGAGCCCAGGAGTTCAAGTCCAGCCTGGGTATCTTATCCAGCCCCAGGTTCCATCATGCTCTCTTGGCTCTGGGGTATGTACATAA
This sequence comes from Otolemur garnettii, assembly GCF_000181295.1. NCBI lineage: Eukaryota > Metazoa > Chordata > Mammalia > Primates > Galagidae > Otolemur > Otolemur garnettii. Next base: position 5,572,600 of record NW_003852427.1, read on the forward strand.
AAGTCCTTTCATCCAGCTTCCTCCCAGTTTGTTTTTTTCAGCATAAAACTAAAGGAGCCCCCAACTAAACCACAGTAGCAATGCTAACTTGCCTTTCTCATGCGGCCAGTAATTTATCTGGTTGTTCACAGTTTGCTCCATCGTTTTCTCCCAGAAGCTGAAAGTGAAAAAGAAAGTTTTCCCAGCAGAAAATCGTGTTTCTCCTGTCAGGCCTTTGACACACATTCAGTGATGCACTTACAAGTACATACTTAACTGTTCCATATGAAAGAACTGGAAGTTACAAAGCCAAGTTAAATCAGAAAATAACTTTGAAAGCACATTAAACAGGATTCAACAGATTTTTTTTTTAAGGCTGCTATGAAATAGTGTCACCAGAATTTGTTTACTCTTGGTGGCTTTACTGTGAAAATGTTTAAACGATGTAGCACCCATGGAGGTGTGCAGCTCACATGTGCTTGGAGAAATAACTTGCCATTCTCTTGCCAGGAGCTCAGTTAGCTGACAGCCTCCAGCTGCAGCACGTTCAGGTCTGTCTCAGCTTTCTGTGAAGACACAGCTCTTCTCAGCAGCCTTCAGCCAGTGGCTGAGCGTGGTGGGGATGTTAGGGCCTGGCTGTTTCTGGAACAGCAGCGCTTTGTTCTGGAGCTCTCCCCTGGCTCGGTCAGGTCGGCATTAGCTGGTCTGCCTGGTGGTCTGGGCCCTGCCTGCCCAATCCCATTTCCCTCCCTTTTTGTCTTTATCTTCCCTCCCCTTATCTTTAACTCCTTAGTAGCTGTTTTCTAGGGTACCAAATACACACAGAGGCTGAACATATCACTGTCTTCTCAATGTTCTCTCACTAGGCCCTGTTAAAAATGAACAATGATTTTGCCAAACTGAATCTGACCATTTCATTTCAATTATTCAGGTGGGACACAAATGAAAAATT
>NW_003852427.1:5573663-5584333 GCF_000181295.1 Otolemur garnettii
TTTGTGTTCACTATGAATCCTTTAGAGCCAAGACATTGTAGTTACAATGAGAGAACACCATTTCAATTTCTGCCACTCTAATCACAATTCCGCTTTGAGCACCATTGTTCTTGATAAGATGCCATCCCTCACAGTTCCGCAGACTGAGAAGGAAAAGGGGACTAATGGCATTCTTTACTGTTGCAGGAGAGTTTGGAGAAGTGTACAAGGGACGTTTGAAACTGCCAGGCAAGAGGGAGATCTCAGTGGCCATCAAGACGCTGAAGGCAGGCTACTCGGAGAAGCAGCGCCGGGACTTCCTGAGCGAGGCAAGCATCATGGGCCAGTTCGACCACCCCAACATCATCCGCCTGGAGGGCGTGGTCACCAAGAGCCGGCCCGTTATGATCGTCACTGAGTTCATGGAGAATGGGGCTCTGGATTCTTTCCTCAGGGTAAGGGCGGCTCAGGGACATGGATGGACACAGGAGTATGGTGGCTGGGGAGAAGGGTCCTAGGCACTGCAGATCTTAGCTGATATTTGTTGCTAAAAGAAGATAACAAGCAGAGCTGTGGGCTTCTTGGGAGGAGGATGGGATGGAATAGGGCCTTGATAAATTCTAGCTTGGTGGATGAAATGAATAGAGAGGGGCAGTCTCTTCACAGAGATTGGGCAGACTTTCGACATAGCAGACACCGACACAGCCACCTCCCAGCCAGCTCTCTTCATATGTGGCTTTGGAGATAGAGCAGGCTGCCTTTTTCTGACATCCAGGTCACCTCACCTCTGAGGATGCACTTCTGGGAAGGGAAGGGGAGGAACATGTAACAAGTATCGCGGTTCTTTTCCGGGCTTGAAGACTCCCAGCTGACCTGAAGCCGAGGTGGGATAGCTGAGGGTCTTTGGCTGGGAGACCTACAGAAAACCATCGTCAGAACATGCTCCAAATGGAGCAGGCCCACCATGGAGCCACTTTTGTTTCTGTAGGAGATCACAGAATCACTTTGAGGTGGCCAGGATGCTGGTGTCTGGGCAGTGGGAGCTGACGGCATAGGCTTGGAAGAGGGACCTGCAGCTGACCAGGTGGCTCAGCTGGGGATGGTGGGGGGGAAGCCTGAGAGCACAGGGTGCAGTGGGCAGCATCAAAGAAGGACCTTCTAAGCATAGACTTCAGGGTGATGTCTGGTGACAGGCTACACATGTCGCCATCACTGTGGCTGCAGATCAAACAGCCTTTCCTATAGTCGGTCACTGAAGTGTTGATGGGGCACCTCTCCAGCCAGGTGCTGTGCTAGATGCGGGGCCTATAGAGATGAAAGAAATCTTGCTCTAGTGCTATGCAACAAATCACCCCCAACATTTTAGCAGCTCACAAAACAACAGTTGATTTTGCTCATGAATCTGCAATTTGGTCAGAAGTTGGTAGGGACATCTTTGTTCCCCATGGAATCAACTGGAGTAGCCCAAGGGCTGAGGCTTGGAATCTCCAAAGGCTCCTTTGTCATATCTCAGGCCGTTGATGCTGAATGTCAGCTGGCTCCTTTCCATGGGCCCTGCTTGGGCATCCTTAGAGCAAGCTGGGCCCCAAGAACAAGCATTGCAAGAGGAAAAAGGGGAAACTATATCACTCTTGTAGCTGGGCTTCAGAAGTCACATGGTGTCACTTCCAACATAGTGACAAACCCACCCAGACTCAAGAAAATAGGCCACACATTTTAAGGGAAGGATATCAACCTGATGTCTTCATATACATAAGAGATGAGAGATCTCGTTATGTCTGTCTTATAGAATACAGCCTGCCACAGGGGTAGTCCCTGCCTCTTAAGACCCGAGTGCCCCAAATTTCTAGCAACCACTTGACTATCTTGTACGTTTTGTTTCTCTGAGTGAAGAACAGAGGTATCATACGTGAAAAAGGACTTAAATCTTCCTGGGGAAGCCAGGGAAGGCTTCAAAGAGGAGAATTTATCTGATATTGGAGAATAAGGAATATGCTGGATGGGCAGGGAAGGGGGCAGGTAGGCTGACAGAACAATGTGTTCGAACACTAAAAAAGCAAGAGTAGACCTATTTGGTAAATCCATTTGCAGCTGTGGGTTTGCTCCAGTCCTCAGAAGCAGAGCTTGGGAGCTGCGGTATGGGAGGGAAGCTGGAAGATCATTCTAGAAGCACAGTACTGAAGCTGCCTTTGCAGGGCAGGCACACAGTTTTTGCCTAGTTTGGGTCATTAGGCAGTAGTGGATTTTGTTTTTTCGGGGTAGGTATGAGGGACAACTGGTGTAGATTTGGGGGCCTAGACTCAGGTACTCTGTCTAGGACAGCCTTCTGGAGGGGGAATGCCTTGTATTTGAAACCCCAGTACCTACAACAGTGAGTACCTGATATACGACAGCGGAATAAAAATTATGAACAATTATTTATGGAACAAAAACTTCAGGGAGCGGCAGTGGGTAGAGAGCTGGTCATCCTGGGCCCACATGATCTCTCACTAACTGTTCTTGTAACCGTAAGGTAGGGCCTATCCTTTCCTGGGGGCATTCATTTATGATCTGAGGTCTCATGAAAACCCTCAAATAAACAAGAATAGAAAGTGATGTCAGAAGAAGAGGTTTTTTTCTGGAACCAGCCTCATGACCCTTTCTGGAGTCAGTTATTTCTACCAGTCCCCTGACTGGACCTTGCTGAAAGTCACTGCATGATTTCCCTCCCTGGATCGTACAGGGGACCAGGGAGATGGATTCTTAGGAGCCTGCAGAAAATCCAAACCCCACATCACTTCTGCTCCCAGGGCATGGAGGCATGTTGGGCACTAGCCTTTGTCATGACAATGAGGTCGAGCTTGCAGTGGGAAAAATCCTGGGGGCAAGAGAGACATGCAGGAGACTGAGGAAGGCAGGGCAAGAAAGGAGCGGCGAGGGCAGGCAGTGCCAGGAGGGGAGAGGGAAACCAAGCGTTTCTGAGTCCTCGCACGGCATGGAGGCAGGTAATCTATAAATCTAATTTCAGCCTTACTCCCGAACCCTGGAGCATAGCAACATTAATTGATGTATCTGCTGCTTGATAAAATCGAAAAATAGGTCATCAGTTCAGTTCTACAGGGTCCATCTTCTGGGAAGTGGGATAATTTTAGGATTGCTACTCGGAGAAGAAAGGAAAAGGGTTAGTCCTCAATTCGTGCAGCTGTTTCTATCCTTCTCACTCCTCCCTTCCCATCGGGTGTAGCCTCTTTGGAAAGTGGCTGCAGCTCTGGCCCTGGGTCAAGGTCTGAGAGGTCGTGGGCATGGGGATGCAGTCGGCACTTGAGACATAGCTTCTCCTAGTCCACTCACTGTTCCTGTCCCACTGCAGCACTCAGAAACCCCCACACTCTGGAGGATTGAAAGCTCCATTATTCCATCATTTTTTAACCACACATCCAGAAGATAGTTCATTATTTGCATTATTTGAAATGACCAAGCCATGGGTTATATAGTATACAAATTTATAATTAAATATTTCCTTCTTGGCACTCAAACCTGAGGGATTCAATCTGGTGGGTCTCCCTAATCTGGGGAACAATTCCCAAAGCTCTGATCAATGTCCCACATCTTAGCTAAGTGACCAACATGCTCCATAAAGACTTTTTGTCCAAAGCTTGCCTTAGAGTTGCTACTAGTTCATTCATAGATGGCTATACCAGGAAGACCCTTGGAAGCCACTGAATAATGTCAACCAGGGGCACTTCTCCTCAGGGAAGCTCATTCCTCGGCTGAAGCTGGAAGACAGCAGCCCAGGTGTCAGGAAGAGAACTCCAGATCAGAAGTCCTGAGACCAAGTTCTGCGTGGCTTGTGCCATGAGTCACCCCGTGGCCTCAAGCAAACCTGTTAACTCAATTTCCCAGTCTATGAACTAAAGGCATTGAGCTGGATGAGCTTGAAAGGTTCCTTTCAGTTAAAAAAAAATCTATGATTCATTTTCTTCAAACAAATCAAATAAGGGTTTCATTTCCTGAAGTGGATTTGTCAATGAAAGTTGAAATACCTAAATCCTTCCTGTCTAATATAAGGGCCAGCAAGTGGCTTCAGTGCATTTGCAGAAAAGCAATTTCAGCAGAAAGCACTTCATGAAGGGAAGAAAGTTTAAATCACTTCACCCAGGCCAATATTTCTTCTCTGCACTATGTTTTTACCATGTACTCAGCATGGAGCCGTGTTCTTTCCCGAAGTCACTAAGAAGGGAGTTGTTTGTTTTATTCTGTCTTGTTTATCTTTATATGCTGCTGTTCAGATCTCTGGAAGTTCTTCTTGGGGGGGGGGTTATACCAATCAACCGGGCATCAAACAGTTGAACGTGTCAGAAAAATCTTAATCTGCTTTTATCTTTAAGTTTCATCAAGGTTGTGAGTTCAGCAGACACAACCTTGCCTTTCTTGATACGTGGTTTCCTTGCATATCCTGAAGAAAATGTGTTGCCCATTGCAGAGTCAGCATATTCTGATGGAAAAGGGCTGGACAGGAGTTAGAGGACCCAGATAAAGGTAGCAGCATTAATCTATCATGGCTGTTCTCCCAGTGAAGTTTATAGTCAGCCTTCCCCTCCACGCAGGGTTTGAGGCAGCCATCACCAGTTGATCAGAAAGGGACTATATGGGGGGAAGCAATTTGCCATTCCAGGAGTGGATTACTGTTACTATGTATAATTCAAAACCTCATAGAATGATTTAAGGCTGATCACGTAAGCTTTCTGGACCTCCTTTATGGATTTCATCTAGGAAAACATTATAATATTGCCTGCTTTGCCTACTTACAGGAGCAGTTTTAAGGAGATATATTCATATTCTATGAAGTATGACTTGCCATTCACAAATCAGATAATAGAAATCATTGTTGATTAATTGGTGAAATCACTAGGCCTGCATCATTAGGTCTCAATCATCTACTGCAATGGCAGGTGCCTACCTGTTACCTGCTGAGCTCAGAATGTGCCATTTCCCAAAGGCAGTGATGCCAGGATGTCTCCCCTACTCACTCAGAAAGCCATGAGGAACCCAGAGTCCTGGCCTGTGGTGTCCTCAGTCTCTCTCACCATCCACTTCAGAGGTATAGACCAGAACTGATTTGTGAGACATTACTAAGGTCTTGCTGATAGTAGCAGGTTCATTGCTGCCATCTGAGTATCCACAGGGCATGAAGCTAGCCCTTTTACATGTATTATCTTATTTAACTTCATCAGATCTGTATGAAAAATGGACACTATGCTCTTATGGAAGTCACTGCTCTGGAGGTTAAACAACTCACCCAGCCTCACACAGTCAGTGAGCAGCACAGCCTGGATCCAAACCGGGTCTGTCCGGCTCCAATGCCCAGACCTTTAACCACTTCTTGGTCTTTGTTGACTATCTAAAGATGACTGATCTACACTTTAAAACAAATTAGATAATAAAGTAGCTCTGTTCTGGCTTAAGACAGAAACAGACAGGTTGCTGAATGCACTTTCCACATTGCTCTTCTCAAAGTTGTTTTCAGCCAGTGCCCTCATCAAATGCCAGCTCTTTTGGGAAGAGATTCTGTAAGTGCAGACATCCTCGTTGTTGCCTACTTACAGAGAGAAAATAACAAACCTAATCGAAAAAACATAACTGTGTTATTTGCAGCTGAGATACATTTTTTTTTAATATGCAGAAGTTGCATGACAATTTTCTGAGGAGGCAAATCCTTAGAGACCTACTTGGAGAAAATACATAATGCTAGTGACAAGCTGGCTAACTTTATGGAAGGTGTTGATCAAAGTGCATTAGTGAAAAGAAGGACTTGCATCACTCACTGTACATCCAGCTCTCACAGATGGGCAACATGTGCTGAAAAATCAGTCAGACTTTCCAAAAAAGCAGCTCTGCACTTTCTTCTGGAGTTGCTTAGAAGAAAATGCCATGGAGAAATCACCCAACCAATCTCTGGGACAGATTAGGAGGTGGGTTAAAGCTTTGAGTTCGAAACACCCTGGAACATGGAGTGTGCCAAACCCCATGTGTTTTGGGGGCTGTCCCTCAACAGGATTCTCCAGAAGGAGCAGGGAGAGTCAGGATATTCCACTTCTTCCATTGATCAGGGGGTACAACCCTGGAACATGGATCCAGGCTTGCAATCTTGCACAAGAAAGTCTTCAACAATTCATGCTGTCATTACTGGATATTCTGGTTGTCATTTTTAACTAATAAATAGTATTGTTATAACAGATTTTATCTGACTTTTGCATAGGAAATGCTTTTGCAGGAGCACATGCATAAACAACCTATCTCACGCATGTTTAAGGGAGATAGTCAGGGTATCGTGTAATATCTCACATGTGTAGGTACTCGATGGACAGCTCCTGGCTCTGTCTGTGCTTTCTGCATTTCACGTGAGGACTCTCAGGCTGCCTTGCCCAGAGCCTGTGTTTAGTAGTTAATACAAACTAGATCCCAGAAACACAAAATAGATCCTTCCTCCTCCTACCTCTCCTGCAATCAGAGGAGTCCAATGACTGGGCTGTGCTCTACTTATAGCATACAACTCTTGGCCCTTTGAGGTGCAGTGGGGCTGGACTAGACAGGAAACTATGGGCTTGGCAGCATGGCCCAGGACCCACCAATTTACTGGTGTGTATAGAGCCAAGACCAGGAGCTTTGTGGACCTAAGAGGAAGGCACAGGCTCACTGGCTGAAGAGTCTCTCATCTAATGAGAGGGAGGGAATCTATTGAAGAAATTGTGAGCCACCTATGATTGGAGAGGGGGGCACACTGAGGGTTGTTACAAGCACGACACCAACAGCTCCTACTCGCTAGGAAGCCTACCTGTGCCAGACACTGGGTGTGAGCTTCTCCTACCCCACTGATTCCCAGGTGGTAGGTGTGGCTATCCCAGTGTGAAGGCCGACAGCCCAGGGATTACCCAGGGAAGGTGCCTTAAACATTTGATTTTAGAAATAGGAAGAGATGTATTAGTCTTTCATTCAGCTTATGTTTTTGAGATTTCTCCATCTACCCTAAAGTTTTCAGCACTAACAATACTGTGGTAACCACAAGTGACAAGGTTCTTATCCTCAAAGAGCTTAGGGTGAGGCCACCAGACAGACAGATACCCAGATGCACGTGTGCGCACACACACACAATTCCAACTTGTGATGTGTGCTAAGAAGAAAAATAAGAGCATGTACTTAATGGCAGTAGTCAGACAGTGCTAATCATATTTGAGGGAGAGACATAAGGAAGGGACATTTAGGGATATTGTCTCTAAGGAAGTGACATTTAAGGGAGAAACTGAGCAGAAAGTAGTGGGGGAAATCCAGCAGGAATAGTATGTGTAAGGGCCCTAAGGCAGGAAGAGCTTGTCTTGAGGACACTTGGAAAGGTTGCCAGTCACTGTGGCTCTAGCACAGGAGCGAGGGATGCAGTGGCCTAAGGCAGCAGCTAATCCCACGGGGTCTTGAGGGCCATGCTAAGGAGTTAGGAGATTTTCTTTAATGCAATGGGAGGCTATTAGAGAGTTTTAAACTAGGGAGTGACATGGCCTGATTTATGTCTTTAAAAGATGGCTCTGGCTGGAGAGAATGGATTGTAAGGGGTTGGGGGGGACTGTTATAGGCGATGGATGATGGTGACTTGGTTGGAGTGGTGGCAGTAGAGATGGAGAAAAGTGGATAGGGTTGAGATGTAATTTGGAGGTGAAATTGACAGGGTTTGGCAAGGAGAAGACAACAGAGCATTCAAGGAGAAGGATGGAGATGGCGGTGGGAGGGAGGAGGGCAGCAGTGAGAGGCTTGACTGGCACAGATGGAGACTGACAAGCAGGGGGCCACAGCACCTCTGCCTCATATTGAGCCCATATTGATCCCAGTGCCCTTTGTGTCTCATTGCAGCAGAATGACGGGCAGTTCACAGTGATCCAGCTGGTGGGTATGCTCAGGGGCATTGCCGCTGGCATGAAGTACCTGGCCGAGATGAACTACGTGCACCGGGACCTGGCTGCTAGGAACATTCTGGTCAACAGTAACCTGGTGTGCAAGGTGTCTGACTTTGGCCTGTCCCGCTACCTCCAGGATGACACCTCAGACCCCACTTACACCAGCTCCTTGGTGAGTCCTTCCTGGTCTTCTGAGGTGGAAGTGTGGCAGGTGTGAGAGGTGGCTGCACAAGGCTGGGGAGCTGTGGCAGGGCATCGCGTGGAACTGGGGCCTGAACTGATCTCTTCACTGGGGGAGGACAGTCCATCCTGGAGAGGCAATGGCAGCTGCTTTTGCAGACAAGCAAGCATTTGCATATAGGCTGTGAGGAAGTGTCAGTTTCTACTCTGAAGGCTTACTATTCCCTGGCTAGCAGGAAGAGGAAATTTTGGAACAGATGATTTGGGGGAGTCCAAACAGGTGGACAGTAGCATCTGCCCTTGGCACCTGGGCACGGGCCAGGCTTGCTTCAGGTCTTCCCTCTCCAGTTGGGTGGGCACTGTCACCAAGGTAGACCCATGGTCCCCTTCTCTTCTCCCTCTACATTGCTTCCAGATAGCTGTAAGTACCATATAGATATGAGCACTCTTAAATTAGTATTTCCTGCTCAGCCTCCCCCTCCACACCCTGAGCAGCTCTAATCATCTCTATCCAACTGCCTAGTTCACACAATTCCATTCAGAACTTTAACAAGCCCAAAATAGAGCTCTGGATTTACTCTCCAATATCCCCTCCCCAGTCTTTCCATCTCAGTACTTGGCGCTACTTAATTAAAGACAGAATCCTCAGAATCGGGATTGAGTCCTTGATTCCTCCCCCGCCCCTCCGTGTCCATCCTTTCAGCAACCCCTATAAGTTCCCATGAAATCTATCCCTCTCTTCCATCTCTACTGCCAAGACCCTGTTCCAAAGCACCATTCTCCTCTCCCAGATGGTTACAGTGGCTTCCTAACTGGTGTCCCTGGCTTCCTCTTGTCTCCAACAGCAACAGCATCCAATGTGATTGATCTACTGCTAACTTGCCTGCCTATCTGTCTTCTTTAAACTTACAAAATCAAAATCATGCATAGAAATACAAGGAAAAGAATAAGACTACAGTTCCCCTGAACAGGGTGGGTATACTTTCTCTTAAAGGGCCGGCCAGTAAATATTTTAGGCTCTGCTGGCCAAGTGGCAAAATAGAGAATATTATGCAGATAATTATGTGGCCATTTATGTGTATAACCCTTTTAAAAGGGATAAACATCATTCTTACCTCATGGGCTATAAAGAAGTGACCAGTTAGGTTTGGGGCTCAGGCTATTGTTTACCTGCACCTTGGCTGAAGCATCACATTCACCAGTTACGTTGTGAATCCTTTTACATTTTTCTCTTCATTCGAACAGTTGAAACTTTTTAATCTGTAAAATGGGGACCCTGCTGTGCCTGTTCCTCTGCATTATGGTGTGTCTCTTAGGCATTCTTCCTGCCAGATTGCCTTTCCGAAAGTTTGTAAACACTCACCCTCCACCAGGAACCTATGATGCCTGTCTTCAGCATCCTCACCAGCGCAGGAGGTGATCAATCTTTTAAAATTTGCTAATCTAAGAATGAAAAATGATACCTCGTTTTATTTTAATTTGCATGTTCAACTGGCTGCTGGTGATATTAATGCCTTTTCACAGTGTCGCAGGAATTCGTGTTTCCTCTTCTATGGATTGTCTATACGTGTCCTTCCCTATTTTTAGTGGATTGTTCGTTGGTTTCTTGGAAACGTATGGGAAGTCTCTTTCTATCAGGGATGTTATCCCTTTGCCTGCCATACATGATATCATTCATCTTTCGCCCCATCTGCTGTTCTTTTATGTTGCTTGTGATATCCTCTGGCTTGAAAAGTAGTTGATATTCATGTAATATTTATCTATTCCTCTACATCTTGAATTTCCTGGTTTGTTTTAAAAGTTCTTTTCATTTCAAGGTTATAAAATATTTCTTTTTTTTATTAAATATAGCTGTATACATTAATGCAATCATGGGGTACAATGTGCTGGTTTTATATATAATTTGAAATGTTTTCATCAAACTGGTTAACATAGCCTTCACAGCATTTTCTTATGACAGCTATAACCCAATTATAGCCCAAAAAGAAGGAGAAAGGGGAGAGGGAGGGGAGGGGAGGGGGGAGGATGGGGGGAGGGAGGATAATTGGTGGGACCACACCTGCGGTGCATCTTACAAAGGTACATGTGAAATTTCCTAGGTGTAGAATATAAATGTCTTAACGCGTATAAAATATTTCTTCAAGTTTCCTATACTATCTTATTGTGGAGAGGGTTTGTTCTATATTTGAATATTTAGTACCCTAAAATTTACTTATCTTTTCTAACACTTTATTTTGGAAATTTTCAGGAACACATAGACCTCGATAGATTTTGATAGAGAATAGCCACATAACCACCTCCTAAATTCTAGAATTAAAATCTTGCTACATTTGCTGCATCATGTAACTGTCCACCTATCCATCCATCTGTTCATCCATCACTCCATCTAGTTTTTCAAGATACAGAACGTGGCCATCGATCTAGGAAGTCCTCTAACCTGTCCTTCCCCTTTCCATTCTCATCCCCATCCTTACTCAGAGGCTACCATTGTGAAATTTTCTTTTCTATCGCAGGTTTGTTTTCTAACTTATCTAAGTGTAATCAGACAGCATCTGCCCTTTGTGTCTGGTTACTTTCACTTAGCATAAC
>NW_003852427.1:5584820-5586460 GCF_000181295.1 Otolemur garnettii
CTCTGATCTTCCTCAGCCCCTCCCCCTTTACTCTTCCTGCCACTCCTTCCTCTTGTCTGGAGCTCCACCCACACCCTGTGTTTCTGCCACTTCTGGGGGATCTTTTGAGCCCAAAAGACTGAGGTTCCTGTGAGCTATGACACCATGCCACTCTACCCAGGGTGACAGAGTGAGACTCTATCTCAAAAAAAACTGAAGTAAAATAAAATCGCCTGGATAATTCCAAAACATGCACACATATGTGTATCCTCACATCCTTACCAGAAGGATGGTGGAGTTTCCAGCTGCAGTGTTAGCCACTGAGCAGATGACTACAGTGTCTGAGGGGGCCCCTTGGAGAAAGTTGGAAAAGGTAAAATCTCAAGATTTCAGAACCTTCAGGTAGTTTTTCTGTTCTTATCTCTTCTTCTCTTCTCTTCTCTTGTATTTTGTTGTTGTTTGATGGAGAGTTCATTTATTGGAAGCATCCTTCTCTGCATCCAAAGTGGAGCCTTCATCTTTAATCAGTAGTTCTATTAGACAATCCTTAAGCCCTCCCCACTCCATCTTAATTCCCCTATTTCATGCAGTTCTTTGGAGATCTTCTTAACATCACCATCTTCTAATACATCTGGTTTTACTTTCTAAGTGAAGACTTCATTAATAGCTATTAAAGTTTTCTGGTTTTTCCTCCTAGGTCCTCAACCTTCATCTCTCACTCTGACTTAATTCTCTGCCATACTTCCCCCTAGGTGTTCCTTCTCTGCTTTAAATTGCTATTTCTAGCCCCAGGAGCATTTCCTTCCCAACAGGCTCCTGAAATAATGAACAGATAGAATTTGCTCCTTTGTGTTTTCTTATGATTAGAACGAACCTACTAAACTAGGGAGAAGTCTGAGCTGCTACTAATATTCCCTGCCCTTTAAGAGGTGCAGATAAATTAGCTGCTCTGGCCTCTGAACACTTGTGTGACTTACACAACTTTCCGCTTGGCAGGTACATTTCTGAATACTGTTATATGTGTTCCAATAAACCAGCGGTTCTCAACTTTCCTAATGCCACGGCCCTTTAATACAGTTCCTCTGGGTCATGAGCCACATGTTGAGAACCGCTGCAATAAACATTCCCACGCTTGTGCCATAGACCATTTCTTGATGTTTGACCTCACAGGTCACATTCTTGATATTACTGGTCCTGTCTGATGTTACCAAGAGATAAAGAGGCACACACAGGCCAGAAGAGGTGTCACATCTTCGGTTAACTCTTTGCATTGGGGGCTCATATACACATTTATGAACCTACCCCTTATCAGCTGACATTGGTGAGCAGAGTGCCAGTAAATCTCTAGATATGGAGCCTGTAAATCTCTTATGCTGGTTTCATCAGAAGCTCTCCTCCCACATGGCTCTCGTTCTCTTCTGATCAGGTGGAAGAGGCCCATCTGGTCCCTTTTTAAGCACAGTCTTCCCTTCTTAGTATTCAGCCAGGTTCCTCCTACTAAAGTAGTGTCAACCCCACCATTCTCCATAGCCCCCAGGCTGTCCCTCTAAGAAGTCTCCAGCCTTGCTGAGTCCTGTGCTCGGCCCTGCTCCCTGCAGGCCTCCCCATTTTATCAGGAGCCGCATTAATTCTTCAAAGTGCCTCTGATCTTCCTCAGCCCC
>NW_003852427.1:5586694-5588133 GCF_000181295.1 Otolemur garnettii
CTTTTGCTACCATGAGCACTTCCAGTGTCTGGGAATTTCTACCCCTTGGTAAGAGACCCTCAGCTGTATATTTTCAGAGCTGACTATAAAAAATATTCTATTAAGTTTCCCTATTCCTGGTCACTTGGTAACCGAAAACACTAAGGCAGCAAGCCACCAGAATGACAGAAAAGCTGACGTTCACATAGGGAAGTTGAGGGTCCTCCTGACAAGGTCACATGGAAGATTTTTATTTTTATTATTTCAAAATATTACAGGCGTAAAATGTTTGGGGTTACATGTATTAATTTTGTTATGCTTGAGTCAGGGTTATGTACCTGTTAGGTGAGTTTTCGCCCGTTGCCTCTCTCCCCCGCCAATTGATTTCCTCTGAGTTTTACTTCCCGCTGTGCACAATGTGCTTGTTGGTTAGTCCCAATTTAATAGCGAATTCATATGGTTACATGGAAGTTTTTTGAAGAAAACTTGTCAGGAGTAATGAAGGGACTAAGGGGAAAGGCAACTAAATTTACTGTTTCCATTGAAACCTGTGATTTTCGCATTTCATCGTGCAGCAGAATTACCTGGAAGGTTTGTACAGACACAGATTTCTGGGCTTTATCCCATGAGCTTCTGATTTGCAGGTCTGAGCTGGGGGCCAAGAATTTACATTTCACGCGAGTTCCCAGATGACGCTGATCCTACTCTGTGTGGTCCTGGAGCACATGTGGGGAAGCTCTGCACTGAGACTATCTTAGGAAGGATAAATGTTACTTCACCATCTTGCATTACAAGAAATGCCAATTACCTTATTTTTCAAAACTCAAAGTAAAGCTGATACCAAGTCCCCATACTGCCAGGCTAGAAAAGATAATATACTTTGAGACACCTTAGAACTCCCCCCTTCCCAAGCCCAGAGAAGCATGCAGGTCCCAGGCCACACTCGGGCTCCAGCATCTTTGCCTGGGGTGGCAGCACCTGTGCCCACCGAGCCGTCGCCTCTGTCTGAGAAGGCAGTGAGGGCACAGGCCAGGAGGTCTCCCCATCGCAGAGCCCCAGGCCGGCATCTCCTTCCCCGTACTGGGACCCTCATCCTGATGCTGCTACATTTGCAACCCCATCCTCCACTTCATAGGACCTCCATTCTGGACCTCTCCCCATCCATCAACTCTCTGGGGGGGAAAGAAGCAAAACCTGATCAAATAGGGCCTGGAGATCTTGAGGATGGGTATGAAGGTGTTGAGGGCAGACCAGTAAAAATCACCCCCAAATCTTGAGAGTCTTCTATACCATAGCAAAAATCCCCAGTTAACACCTCAGTCATTTTTGTTGTCCTGTGTCTATTAGTGATTTGACTGCCCAGTACACTGGAGTTGAACTAAAAAAAGCCAGGTTTTCATGTACTGCATTTGTTTAGCCCCATCTTTCCTAAGTGTATCAGTCTTTAAGGAGAGAAGGTA
>NW_003852427.1:5590308-5644583 GCF_000181295.1 Otolemur garnettii
AATGATGTTGATTTTACCAACCCATGAACAAGGGATATTTTCCCATTTGTTTGTGGCATCTGTGATTTCTTTTATCAGTATTTTATAATTCTCCTTAGAGAGATATTTCACCTCCTTGGTTAAGCATATTCCTAGGTAATTCATTTTCTTTGTAGTTATTGTAAATGGTACTGAGTCCTTGATCTGACTGTTAGCTTGACTGTTATTACTATATAGAAATGCCAGTGATTTGTGTACATTGATTTGCCATGAAAGGTAATGGATTTTATTGAATGCTTTTTCTGTATTCAATAATAATCATATGGTCTTTGTTTTTCTTCTGTTTCTATAGTGAATCATGTTTATTAATTTGCATATGTTGAACAATCTTGCCTCCCTGGAGCTCAAGTGGGTCTCACTCAGTTGGTCATGGTGAATTATGTTTTTGATGTGTTCTTCAATTCAGTTTGGTAGTATTTCATTGAGGATTTTTGCATAAGGAATCTTGGTTTGCAGTTTTCTTTTTGGTTGTATCCTTTCCTGGCTTTGGTATCAAGGTGATCCTGGATTCCTTACTTCTAAGTGTTATGGGGGATTTTTTTCTTCTCAGTGTTATGAAATAATTGCTGTAGGGTAAGTACTACTTCTTTTTTGGTAGGTCTGGCAGCATTCTTCTGGGAATCTGTATGGTCTGTTGTTTATACGTGTGTGAGTGTGTGTTCTTGTGTGAGTGTGTGTATATAGTATATATGTATGTATATGTAATTACTATTTTAATGTCACTGATCATTATTGGACTGATATTAGATATTCATAATATCTATCTGTTTCTGATTCAAGGTTGGGAGGTTGTGTGTTTCCAGGAACTTACCTATTTCCTCTACATTTTCTAGTTTGTACAGAAGTTTTTGTAGTAGTCACAGATGATATTTTGAAAATCTGTGGTATCAGTTTTAATATCTCCTTTTTCACATCTGATTGAGCTTATTTGAGTCCTTTCCCTTCTATTTCTGCTTATTTTTGCTAGTGGTCTATTGATTCTGTTTATCTTTCCAAAGAACCGACTTTTTGTTTCATTGATTCTTTATATTGTTTATTATGGTTTTTATTTCATTTAGTTCTGATTTGAGCTTTGTTGTTTCTTTTCTTCTGCTGGCTTTGGATTTGGTTTCTTCTTATTTTTTAGTTCCTTGAGATATGGCATTAGGTTGTTAATTTGTAGTATTTCTGTGTTTTTGATGAAAGCACTTAAGGCTATGAATTTTCCCCTTAGGACTATTTTTAAGGTATCCCATAGATTTTGAAAACTTTTTTCCCCTTTATTGTTCAGTTTAGGGAATCTTTTGATTTCCACCTTAATTTCATGATTGACCCAAGGATCATTCAGCAGCAGGTTTTTTAATTTCCATGACTTTATGTAGAATTGAGTGTTTCTCTTGTAACTTATCTTTTTGCTTTTTCTTCTTCTCGCTCTGCTGGGATACCTATAATTTTTACATTGGCTCATTTCTCATAGTCCCATATTTCTCTGATTGACTATTCATTCTTTATTCTTTGCACTCTGGCTGTTACTGCCTTAGTTCAAAGGTCTTGTCTTGAGGGTCTGAGATTCTTTCTTCTGCTTGGTGTAGTCTATTGTTGAAGCCTTCTGCTGTATTTTTATTTTTTTATTACATCATAGCTGTGTACATTAATGCAATCATGGGGTACACTGTGCTGGTTTTATATACAATTTGAAATGTTTTTATCAAACTGATTAACATAGCCTTCATGGCATTTTCTTAGTTACTGTGTTAAGACATTTATATTCTATACCTAGTAAATCTGCTGTATTTTTTTATTCTGCTAAATGACTCTTGTATTTCCATAATTTCTGATGTACCCTTTCTTACATTGTCTATCTCTTTAGTGATTTTTTTTCACATTTCTCCTTCCTGTCCTGAATTTTGTTTATTTCTTTGTTTCTCATTTTGGTTTTCAAGTCTATTCATCTTGTTTCTGAGTTCCATTTCTAACATTTCAAAATTTTCTTTTGGTTGGGGTCCATTGCTATGGATCTGTTGAGATCCATTGGAGGTGTTGAGCTAGCTTGTTTTCTCATGTTACCAAAATTCTTTTGCTGGTTTCTTCTCATCTGAAACTTCTCTCAGCTCAGGCTCGTAGATTTGCATTCTACCTGTTCTCCTTTGCTGGGAATTCTCCTACTTAATAAGAAGGAGGAAAAGTCCCTGGATAGTGTTTTTGTGTTCTACTCTGGAGCACTGACTTAGCAGGAGGGGACAGAAGCACTGAGAGACTATAATACAGCTGTTTGATGTGCTGTTTGTCGTCTCAAACCCTATTGTTGTCATAGTCTAAACTGGTGCTGGGAGATATTCATTCGAGATATTCATTCTGATTGGTGCATCAATTCCTAGGCCACTGTTGAATGCTTGGGCAGATCTATCTTCATGGAGGCAGATGAAATGACCTTGGCTGGAGCTCAAGTGGGTCATAGTACTTGGGTGGACACTGGCATGTCATGGGACTGCAGCCCGTGGTGGATTGGCAGGTGCCTGAGCCTGGCTCAAGATCTTGACCAATGCCTGGGGTGGGTAATGGGACCTTAGTCAGCACCTGGCAGGTTTCAGAACCTTGTTGTGTGCCTGGGAAGGTTGTGGGACCAGGGACTTGGCCAGGACCAAGGTCAGACAGGTAAGGTATTTTTGGTCCCAGAGTAGATAAGGCTCTCATCCCATTCCACCTGTGAAGCAGATATAGGAGATGGACTTTCCTTACTCAGCTTCCCATAAGATTATGGGATCAGTTCTCTCAGGGGTGGGGGATAAGAAACAAAAATATACTCCCCTCTACACAACTGGTTTATGACCCATGGAGAAGGAATGCCTCTGTTTTAGATTGTTTTAAAATAGTATACTTAATACTTAAAAGGTACAAAGAAAGGAGAAAATTATTTCAAAACTAATCCTCCTGTAAGTTTTTCAGAAATAAGCCCCCTCTGTCTGTTCTTTGCCACACCACATTAAGAAGCTGCTAATTAGTAGGGTTAATCCCTCAGATTTCACCTCAGGCCATGATCTTCCTCCTTCAGAGTGAGCAAGATTTGCGGGCTCTCTGTCCAATAACCCCAGGTCTAGTCTTACTTCTCCTCATAGTTCCTAGTGCTTCTTATATTTAATTCATACTTTCCCTCCCTTTCTGATCCATAGCATCCCTCATGGGATAGTTTTCAAGGTAGAATTTTTAACTCTTCTCTCAGTTATTGAGCTTCAGTAGCAGGCCCTTTCTTGAGTGGGTGGGAGAGGAGAGAGGAATAAAGACAAGTCAAGATACCCTTTAATTGAAGCCAGAATAAAACCTGAATCCTGGTCCCCTGTAAATTCTTCCCCAACATTAATTAAGTTAAGAGAGGAATATCCAAATACCACCATACCCCACAATCTGCCACTCAAATAATTCTGCTTCAGGCAGATCTGTCGCCTTTCTCTGATATCTCTCCTCGGGTCACTTTATCACCAGATTCTCAGTTAGGGATATCAGGCCCTTGCTGCAATTCTCTTTTGAAAAAGACTCAGCATAATTATTCTTAGTAAGGCCTATGTATTATTAGGATAGGTGGGATCAGTGTGGGATTTCAGAACCTGAGCCAGCCTGTACCCCAGGGACTGGAACAAGGAGTGAATTGAGTTTCTAAGAAAGCACATCTCTCTACTCTAGGCCCAGTGGGTATGTGGTATGCGAAATCAGGTGGGCAAAGTCCTCCTCCTCATATTCATGTTGTCATATGTGAGAGGCAAGCACCCTGACCTCAGACCCATGCAGTGCCTCTACTGGCTGTTCCCCCAGCCGAGATATATTTTTAAAATAGCTAGTGTGTGCAAAGCATTGCAGTTAACAAAACAGATAGTTCAAGAGCTCGTTTGTTTCCTGCAAAAAAGATAGACATGAAACCACTAATTATGTAATTAATTATATAATTACAGTTGTTGAGTAATATGGTGGAGAAGCATGTATCACAAGACCTGAGGAAGAAACATCTGGGCTGAAACCTAACTGCAAAGGAGTTAATTAGGGGAAGGGTGTAGCCAGTATCTCCCTCAAGGGAACCATCCTGAAGCTGGACACAAACTCCATCTGCTCTGCAGGGACAGAGTATGGAAGAGAGGAGGGTGTTGGGGGAGCTTGTGCTCAAGCACAGATGAGGAAGAAGTATCTCTCCTGTAGAAAGCGCCAAAGGGGATACAGAGAGAAATAGAAGCAATAGGTCTGATTAGAAGAGGCGAGATAGTGCCTAGTGTGTACACTTGGTGATGAGCGGGCCTGTTTGGATAGTGTTGGGAAGAGAGTGTTGTGAAGGTCATGTTAGTCTTGGAAGGGTCCTGTTATTGGTTAAACCGTGTCCCCTCCCCCCAAAAGGATACACTGGAGTCCTTATCCCTGATACCTGCGAATATGGCCTTATATGGAAATAGGTTCTTTGTAGATGCAATCAAGTTCACATGAGGTCACACTGGATGAAAGTTGGCTCTAAGTCCAGTCACTGGTGTCATTATGGAGGGAGAAGTTTAGATGAAGACACACACAGAGAAGATAGCCATGTAATGATAGTGGCAGAGATTAGAGTGATGCATTTGCAAGCCAAGGAATGTCAAGGGTTTCCAGAAAACACCAGAACTAGGAGAGGCAAGGAGACATCCCCCCTGCCATAAGTTTCAGAGGAAGCATGGCCCTGCCAACATCTTGATTTCAGACTTCTACCTCCCTAAACTGTGAGACAATCAATTTCTGTTGTATTAGGGCAGCTGTCTTAGTCCATTCTGTGTTTCTATGACAGAAAGGAATACCACATCCCAAGTGACTTATCATAAACAGAAACGTATTCAGCTCAGAGTTTGGGAGTCTGAGAAGTCCAAGAACATGGCACTGGCATTTGGTGAGGGCCTTTGTGCTTTATTATTTTGTGGTGAAAGGTAAAAGGGCAAAGGAAGGTGGGATAGAGAGAACAAGAGGGGGCCAAACGTTCTTTTATAACAAAGGCACTCTCATGATAACTAACCTGTTTCTGAAATAATGACATTGATACATTCATGAGGGTAGGGCCCTCGTGATCTCTTATTAGGCTCTATGTCCCAAAACTTACATAAGAATTTACGTTTCCAACACATCCAAACCATAGGAGCACCTGTATCAAACCAAAACAAGTCCTAAAAAATAAACTCCATACCCATCACTGGACAAGTGTGCAGTGAGCAAGCAGTCAAGCTGTGTGGGATGAGGAGGTTAAACACAAAATGCAGAATCTTGGATGCACATCTGGAATTTTCCCAGGTGTCAAGGGAACCACTGGGCATCCCTTGCATAAGACTTTTAAAAAGGTAAGAAAAAAAAAAGAAAAAGAAGTTATAACTCTTGGTGGTTGAGTTCACTGTGTGGCCAATGCATCTTTGCACAAGCATTGCCTTTAAAGAGCTGTGACCACAAGATGTTAAATAAAAGGGACTGCTCAGATTTTGAGAACCCTGACAAGCCTTGAGATTGTAGAGGTCTGCAAATCTCTGGCTAATTCTGCAGGAGTCCTATACATTGTTATAGAAATTGATACAAAAAGTGGGGACCTTGTCCTGTGCACCCAGACTAACAGGGCCTCCAGGAAACTGTCGGGCTTAGCCCTACAGACCAGAGGTCCCTCACAAAGAAAGGTCTCTGGGTCTAACAAAATATTTATCCAGGAAAGGGCAACTAGGCCTTCCAAGAGCACACAGGGAAGAATGATTTTTCTAAGGACCCTGGGAACTCAAAAACAGCTCTGTCAAGGCTGAGTGTATTATACTTCCTCTGGGAAAGCTGAATTTGAAAATCTGAAGACAGTACAGAAGCTCCCATCCAGTACAGTTTCCAGAAGCAGAGGCAAAAGGAAGAGTGAGTCAGAGTAAAAGCAAGAAGGAAAGAGAGCCTAGTGAGGAAGGAAAAGACCAGGAGGATGACAGACCAAAGGCCGCTCTGCTGATGCTGGCTGTAGGCGAAGTACGCAGGAAGGATTTCAGAGGTGAAGGTTTTATGTTAATCCTCCCACAAAAGCATTCAAGTAAACCCTTTTCCTGTGAGAAAGCAAGAGAGTAAGAAACAGGAAAAGAAGATTCTCAGTAAAAAGATTCATGTAGACTCCTACTAATATTGCTCACTTAGAGAATACATGCCATCTGGGTGTTGGATAAAAAGAAAAAAGGGCATAAAGAAAAGCTCAAAGCCATGGATTCTGCTTGTGAGTACAAGCTGCTCACCTCTCCTCATGGCCAGCTTTTTCCTTTATCGGAGGCAGACTTTTTCCCTCCTGGTCAGCAATGATGCTTTCTCAAAGTGACCTGTCAAATCTCCACTCCTTTATTTCCTGTGGCCAAAGAGCAGAGCAGCATGCAGAAAGGAAGAGAGAGGACCAGGATGACGGGGGCACAGCTGGTCTTCTGTTCATTAACTGTCTGAAAGTTTTCTATTAAAATGCAAAGTCACAGCCCTCTTGTGCCTGGAGATGACCCCAACATACTCACATCTTGTTACTCTAAGCCACAAGGAACAGGGATACCTACTTTTGTCCTGTAGAATTACTTACTACCTGTTAGAGGTCCATATTTAGGCCAAAACTCCAAACTCATAGCCAGCAGTGGCCACGGAGCCCTGACTTTAAGCCCATCATTTTTGAAGACTTTTCCTTTGAAAAAGAATTTGTCCCACTCCAGGGATTATAGAAGATAGCAGAAAACCCAGGAGCAGGACAATAAGTTCATGTGCTTCTAAATTGACATCTCTAACAAAATGGAATGAAATGGCTTTGTAGTTGCATAGTCTATTCTAAGAAATTAGAAAGGCAAAGGTTTGTCCGGGAAAGGGGTGGGGAATAGGGAGAAAATCTTTTAGTACCCCTTTAAGATAGCTTATATTCTTCCTAAATTACTCTACTGTTGCATGTGCTATGATTCTATTGTCCTGAAATAATGATTATTTACAATGTTATTATTCTACTATAGTTCTCTGTATTAGAAAATTATTTTAATAAGTAATTAAGGTACCACCATTTAAACACCATTATTTAAGTTCTTGTCTGTTATTTATTTGTTGTGGCTTTTGGTATCCATTACCCTACCAATAATCATTATCTTCAATGATAAGCATGCTAAGCTCATTTTTCCTTGCTCT
This sequence comes from Otolemur garnettii, assembly GCF_000181295.1. Taxonomy (NCBI): domain Eukaryota; kingdom Metazoa; phylum Chordata; class Mammalia; order Primates; family Galagidae; genus Otolemur; species Otolemur garnettii. The sequence continues at coordinate 5,597,479 of NW_003852427.1, forward strand.
CTTTTTCAATGTTTTCATCGTATTTCAAATCACAAAGCATAACAAGTCTCAGTACTCTAATGATAACAATTCAATGCACTGGGCTTAACAGTAGATAACTCTGAAGCGTGATTCCTCAGTAGTTACAAGGACAGGGATGAATTTTGAACCAGAAAATACAATTTGTGTCCTGGCTTTGTCAATTGTTAACTGTGCTTTACTTCTCTGAGGCTTCGTTCCATTACCTGTCAAATGGGAATAAAATACTATGCCTGACCTGGACCACATGACTATTGTAAAGATCAAGAGAGAAATATTATATTGAAATCATTTTAATAAACCTATAAATCATTAGTAAATGATTCTGGATCTTAGTAAAATGCTTTCACTTGATTTGGGGGAGAAATCTATTTTAACAATATGTTACATGCTCAATATAATTAGCAATAAACAGGACAATTTGCTTTTAGTTTATAATGCAAGTGGTAAGAGGCCTAATATAAAATCTGACCAATGTCATATAAAAATCATAAGCTTGGGTGATGACAAGACTAAACGTTAAACCCTGGCTCTGCCACTAAAATATTATTGTAATAACCAGGATGAGATATTTAATTCATGAGCCTCTGTTTTCCAATATGTACAATGGGAATAAGAACTTTCATTTTAGTATAATTGTGAAAACTGGATGATATTAAATATGTAAAGTGCCCAGAATAGCAATTGGCAGCCAGTGGATACTTGATAAATGTCCATTTGCTCTGACCTCCTCGGAGGTGCTTCATAAAATGCGAATGGAGATACAGCCTCTTCTGTGGGCCTGTTTCTCCAACGCATCATGCTAACTCAATATGTTACTGGTAAATGGGAGATTGACGCCAGCTTAATGTGGAAGTCCTGTGGTTCTCACATGATCGTTTTCTAGGCTATTTATACCTTGAAGCAAATAGGGGATAGGAACAACCTTTCCCTACAAATAAAGACAAACCCATAGCCCAATGAGAAAACGTAAAGAAAAACATTCAACACTGACAGACGCACCTTTCTTTAGTGCAAATAATGGACGTTTACTTTCCTCTGGTTTAGTTTGCAGAACCATGGTATTTTCCATTCTGTTACCTGGTGAAGCAGAAGGTAAAAGATGAGGAAACCAAATAGATTTTCCTTTGTGTTAAATTGCAATTTTATGATGAAAAGTGTACACACTGAACTGGATCTTTAATTTGGATGAAACTGATCTCTATGAGATGTGAATGTCCTCAGGACCTACACCTCCAAGGAGGAAGCCCAAAATCCAGGGTTTAGAGCCTACAAAGAATCGAGAGAGAAACTAATACACTGGGTACAAATGCACATTGTAATTCACCTGTGCTGCTATTGTTATTAAAATTATCAAGCTTTTGTGAGATTTCAGATGGTCTTCTCCAGTTGTGTTTTCTCCCTATTGGTTCTGTTATTTTATTTTGCAGTTTTTCAGAATATGAAGACCTGTTTTAAAATGTGTGTATTATAGAAATGCCTGAATTGGGAAATTAGAGTGCATTCAATCACCTTCAGAAAGCATGCACATCACTTAGACATAAGAAATAGTTGAGCCATCAGTGGGCCTAACCATGTGAAACCATCTGAGATCAAAATTAAAGTAATTATGTTAGAACATATAGCTGAATCAAGGGAAAGGAAAAATTGTGGGGTTGCCCCTTGCATACGAGGCCGTTCACATGTGGGACTGACCAGTGCTTTTCTTTCCATGTCCCAGAGTTTTACTGGGATGGGTCAGGGCTGAAAGGATGGGGCTAGCCAGGCTCAAGCCCACCTCCTTGCTTCAACTGCGGCACCTCCCCTCTTGTCTAATGCAGATATTACACTTTCACCCACATTTCCTTTCAGACAAGGATATTGCCACTGGAAGTTCAGTATTTAAAAAGCATAGTCTATTAAAAAGTGATGATAATGGGTCATTTTGTTGTCAATATTTCTGTTCCAAATCAAATCTCTCCCAGGCTTAGAAGAGACTCTACCTACCATTGCCCAGGACTAGTCTTTAAAGAAAATTCGGGGATGTTTTATTGCATTTTACAAGAACAAATTCAAAAGCAAATGCCATTGTATGGTCAGAGAACTAACTCCTTTAGATAGTTTATTAACTAACGGGGGGATTTAAATTTCTTTTTATTTGGATAAAATTTCAAACTAAATTTGATGAATAAGTCTCTGCCATGGATCAGATTTTTAACTTTACCAAAACCTAGCTCTACTAAAGTGAATGCCCTCCAGAATCTACAGTCTAGAATTAAGTGTTGCATCTAGTTGTCAGGTTTCTTTAGTCTCCTTTAATCAAGAATACGGTCATGCGCATGACATTCTGGTCAATGACAGTGGTCTCATATTATCACACCATATTTTTACTATATATTTTCTATGTTTATATTTGTTACCATTATGTTACAACTGCCTGCTACTGTATTAAATACAGTAATATCCTGCATAAGTTTGTAGCCTGGCCGCAGTGCCATACAGCCCAGGTGTGTAGGCCATGCCATTGGGTTTGTGTAAGTGCATATTATGATGCTTGCACAATGAAGTCACCTAACAATGCACATCTCAGTTGTAACTCAAGTGACATATGACCATATTTCCACTGCTTTCGTCTTTCATGGCATTGACCTTCTTGAAAAGAACACAAGTCATCTTATTTCACTAATAAGACATTCCTCGCTTTGGGTATTTTCTGATTCAGATTCCACATTCTTGGCCATAATCCTACATAATGATGTTGTATCTTTCCTGGGCTGTCATGTCATTGGTATTATTACTTTATTACTTTTGATCACCTAGTCAAGGTTTTGTCCAAGTTCTCCAATACATAGTTACATATAGTATATTTTGCCTGTTTTAGCCTCTTGTGACTAGTCAGCCACCTCTGGGAAGATACTGTTAGGCCATGCAAGTATCCTGCTCATCAAAGCCACCTTCAACCCCCATTTCAGCATCCATTGATGAGTCTTGTCGGAACCAGTCTTTATTAGCATTACTGCAAACTGATGTTTTCCAACTCCAGCCACCATGTACAAGTCAGCACTTGCAATTAACAACAGGCTATTTTGGAGGATAGTTCCACAACCCAATCAAATCTTCCTTTATTCTGCTTGGAAACTCAGCCTAATGACATTCTGGACATCACATTCTCTTTGATTATTGCCTGGGAAGTTTCGAAGTGACCTTTGGCCAAGAATGTTAAGATTCTCATGTATTCCCAGGTTGCCGATCCCTGATACAGGCTATGGCCTTTCAGTCCTGGGCTATTCCATCAGTCATCACTCTGCCTATACCTTGATGTATAATAAACAGTCTGGGATTTTCTTGGTGGGAAGAGAGAACAGGTTGACACTGAAGCAAACAAGCTCCTATCTCCTGCATGGATATGCTGGCTCTTTAATTCATGTTTCTCTGTCTTCCTACCTGCTCTATTCTGGAGCTAGTATACCCTGCCCCCTACCTGTCCTCATTTCACCAATCCTTTGGCACAGGCAGTAAAATACTTCCCTAAGGGGCCCAGAAAGGTGAAAGTCTTTTAGACCCAGGGAGATAATAAGTGATTGGTGGGGTCACCTCTATGGTTTATCTTACAAGGGTACAAGTGAATCTTTCTAAAAGCAGAGTATGAACGTTTTAACTCAATAACTAAGAAAATGGCATGAAGGTTATGTTAACCAGTTTGATGAGAGTATTTCAAAATGTATATGAAAACAGCACATTGTACCCCATGATTGCATTAATGTACACAGTTATGCTATAAGAAATAAAAAAAATAAAATTTGTAAACACAACTAAAAAAAAAAAATGTTTCTACAGGATTCTGAAGGCTCTAGGGTCAACAAGGCCAGATGGGAAGGCTTTTGTTTACCATAGCAGAGGCTACAGAGCCTTGGACCTTCTCTGGACTCCTCTTGACTTATGGTTAAGAATTATTTTCTGAGCTTTTTGCATCTCTGTAATATAATGAATATGAGTAGGTTCCCATCCCTTGGGAGACCATGACTCTGGGAGAAAAGGAAATTGTTTTGGAGGCTCACGGTCCACCAGCCTCATATAAAATGAATTTTTTTATATAAAATGAACTCTTACTGCTCAGGAAAGAGGAGTCACTGGGTTTTAGCAGTGGGCGCTGCTATAGCTCTCACATTCCAGAAAACTCTGGAACTGAGCCCCACAGTTCTAGGCTGAGCTTTTAGACTATGACAAGATTTAGAAGCTCCCGAGTCTGGTGAGTGGGGATGATGATAATGGCCCCCACGAGCCACAGAGAAAGGATAAAGTCCAGGATTTTAACCCCCATTTAAAACTGAGAGAAACTGAGATATCTCTTCTTCCCATTGTAGAGGGCCCATGTGGTAAACCATCCCTGTGTTCCCATAAGACAGGAAGGGAAGCAAAGACCACAGGTCTAGACTCACCAGAAAGGGCAAGATTTAGGTCTGGGAATGTGAGAGTAACTCTACAGGTTGGATTTCTCAAGAATAGGAAAGTGGAAAGTAAATCCTAAGGTAGATCAGAAAATAGATGAGTCAGTGGGGAAAGGATGGGGGAGATGCAAGCAACCCTAACTATAGTCTAATGCTGGGGAGCCCCAGACACCCCAAGTGAGGTCTCTGGAGTGCAGGCGTAGGCAGGCCAACAGAAGCATGGTTGGGGGCCCTGTGGGCAGCTCCGGCTGTGGTCCAGCCTGCACTGTGCCCTTCATGCTGCTCTCGCAGGCTGTGCCCAGTCTCATGACACTTTCCTCCCACGTCCTGCTCAAGAGCTCTTCAAAGCCTCTGCCACAATCCTCATGTGGCTGGCGCGGCTTCCTCTTTTATCATAGTATCCCTGAGCTTTCATGTGCTGCTCAGTAAATGTTTGTAGAATGAACTAGGAGATTAATTAATGAGTGACAAACATGTCCTTGGAGATCTGATATTACCTAGGAGAATGGTCAGTGTGGAATGGGGCAGGAGCCCTCGCACCCAGAGAGCAATACACCTGCCCCAGAGGGAGCTAGGTTCTTCCCACAAGAGGAAGAGATCTTTCTATTTCTGCTCCTCCAGCCCTGAACTTGACCCTTTCCCTGAGCCTCTTGTTTCCCCATAATAATCAGCCTCATTCACCAGATTTTTGGCCTGCAAAAGCCCCTCCTTCTTTCCACCATACGTGAAGGAAGACTGAAGCCAGAACAGTTAGTAGAAAGGGGGATTATCAGTTCAACTTGGAAGATCACCCCATCTGAAGAGTGAGATCCAAGGAGTGTCTAGAATACTCTAGAATGTTATTATGGTTTTATTTATAAACCAATGCTTCAAAACATAAAGGACATGTATTTGCTAGTAAAAAGTGAACCTGACTCCCTTTCCCAATTCCCAGAAGTTTGGTGTGCTTCTGTCACAAATTTATTACGTGTGTGTGTGTGTGTGTGTGTGTGTTTATATACAAACATGTATGTGTGTATATATATACACGAACATATATGTTTATACTATATATGTTCCCTTGATATGACCTTTTCCCCTTTTAGTAATACCTTACTTCATCCCTTTGGAGACCTTTGCTGCCACACCTGCAGGTTTATTTCTCAGGCATCCTTCAGCCTGGACGAACTGTAGGAACTATTTAACAAGCTCCTCTTGGATGGCTTCTGATGCTGTATTATTTCAAACAGCACTCCAGTGAACATTCTTATGTAGATATCTCTATATACTTGTATGGATATTTCTTTAAAATCAATTCCAAGAAAAGAAATCGCTGGATCAAATAATCTGTACCTGTAGTTTTTAAAAATAATTTCACGTATAAAGAAAAGTTTTAAGAATGTGAATAATATGAGCAACACCTGTAATAACCTTTGCCCAAGTTTTTCACCTGTTGTTATCATTTTACCCCCATTTCTTTACTATTTATTCTCACTCTTTCCCCCTCTCTCTATGAAATATTTGTTTCTGAACTCATAGAAGATATAGTACATACATCATGGCTCTTTATTTTGAGACATTCCTGTGTGCATTCCTATAAGAACAGAGATATTCTCTGACATAACCATGGTATTGTTACCAATGTTAGTAATTTAACGTGGATGCAGTACTCTTACCTAATCTATCCATATTTTAATTTTTTAATTGACCTCCCTACATGCCTTTTTTTTAGCATTTTTTAGTACAGGATCTAGTCCTGAATCCAATGTTGTATTTAGTTGTCATGTCAATTTAGGAACATTTTCACAATCTTTTTTTATGATATTAACATTTTTAAAAAGTACCATTAATACATTTTTAATAGATCCTTCCTCATTTGGGGTTTGTCTGCTATCTCCTCATCCTCAGATCGTGCATGACGTATTACGTAAATGGTGGTGTGTCCCTTGCAGGGTGTCACATCCCGAGGCACATGATGCTCTTCTGCGCTTCTTCGTGATGCTAAGAATCTGCAGAATTTACATTCTGGTTGAAGTTCATTTCTCCGATCCTTTTGCCAAATTATTCTTTGCCATAGTTTGTGAGATTTGCCCATGCCTATAGCCTCTTCCTCACACAAGGTGCCGTCAATCTTCTTAATTTATTCCCAGTCTGCACACTGTGCTTGTTATTTAAAAAATAAAGCATAAATGCCTTTTGCCATTTTACCTTGAGATGTACCATGATATTCTTATCTCTCGACAAATGTTTCGCAAATATCAAAAATGTAGTAGACTGACACACTCTTTTGTATCCCAGAAACCACATGGGTCGGGCAGTCGGCAGGGACAACAGCATGAATGAGGGGGACCCTGGGCTGAAAGTCAAGGGAACTGTGCTCTGGAAAAGTAAAACTCAAATCAATCCTTTTTCTCTTTTTGCCTTTGGTATATAAAAGGCGACAACTGGCTCTCGGAATATACACAGGAATATACACTTTTCCACTTACCTTTCCTTCCTCTTTCCTGTTATCCAATTCTGGGGAAAGAGAGCACAGGATCTGGCATGGGAAGGCACCGTTTCCAGAGCCCCTGCCGCTTTTCACCAGGCCTCCTATCCAGTTCCTGGTGGCTGTAAGGGAAGCTCAGGACACCTGGGTCACATAACCAATGTGGAAGATAGGAAGGAGCTCCCCCGTCAAATGGTCTTTGCAGCGGGCTCTGCCCCTCCCTGGCTATCTCTCACTGCCACCAGTGGAGACAGACAGCCCAAGGAACAGGGCTCATGCCGGGAGCCAGGTGGAGTAACCTCCCTCGGCACACTTGCACACTCTGCCAGCATTAGCTAACAGCTCCTCAAGCACCCCTCTGAGATAATTAAGCATTATTATCCCTATTGGCAGGTGGAGACAGTAAGGCAGAGTGGTTAAGTGACTTGGTTAGAACTGCTGAGATTGTTTGAGGGAGAATCTGTGCCAAGAAGGAAGTGTAGTTCAGGAGGCCAGAAGAGCTTAAGTTATTTAATGTGACTAATTATTTTTAAATAGCTGTTGGAGGGCAGGGGCAGGAAGAGAGCCTAGAAGCAAGGCTAGTGGACTTGGTAAGGCATCACGCATTGCAGTAAGAAGAATATTAGTGTTTGTATTAAATTGAGTTGCCATGGACAGTATGTCAGATGCTTCTGTCCTGTGAAGAAGGGGACAAAAAATTGAAGGTTGTGGTAAACACAGTGAGGACAACAGAATATACCATACCATCAGCTTCACACAGAGCTGGACAGAGGTCTCCAAGATGGCTGAGCAGAGGCCGGTCTCCATCTGAGAGCCCCAGCCTTCTCCAAAGACAGAACATGCCCCCCTGAGCCACCCTCACCTCTCACCATGCAATGTCAGGAGCCCCTTCCAGCTGCATAGCCATAGCAGAAGCAGTCCTGCCACAGAGCAGCAGGAAGCCCACAGATCTTCCACTCACAGGGTAGGAACAGAATGGGAGAAGAGTACAGGTGGCCCAGGGTCATGGGGAGACACTTGAGACCAAGCTTGGAGGGCTGCCATGGCCTACTGACAGCCGTGGAGCCATGGGGCAGCCTCAGGGTCACTGGCTAGAAAAGGAATAGAAAACTGTGATCTCTTAGGGTGGGCACAAGTGAAGTATGGCAGTAGAGGGCCTCTAGAAAAAAGCATGATCCCCACCATCTTCAAAGAAGCAATGGTTAACACACTAGACATTGCCTAAGAAGGGAAGGATGGACAGCAGAATGAACTTCTGGCCTCCTCAACCCTATCTGTCCCCTATTTCATGCTCCTTCATGCCAACCTGTCATCTAGGGCCTGGAGTCTCACTGCCCCCCCCCACCCCAAAGGAGGGCATTTTTGTTTCAGCTGCAGGGCAGACACATCCCTGCTTGTTCCTTTCCCAATGGAATGGTGGCTTTCTCCTTGGCTATCAGCAGTCCACCATCTGGGAAGGCAAAGTGTGCAGAGAGACTAAGGCCCATTGGGCCAGTTAATCCCACTTTTTCTCCAGGGACCAGACTCTTCAGGAGCCCTGAAAGCTGGGTGCAGACTTTGGTGACTGCACAGGAGAGAGCTGATTTGAGCTGATTACTGCTGCAGGGTTCCCTGGGCCGTGCCCTGCTGAGGGCAGAAATGATGTTCCCTTTCCCTCTACCAAGCCTGGCCTGGCCTGGAGAGGGTACAAGCTGCCTGCTTGTCAAATGAATGAAGGCAGCTGTTGAATTATTTATCCCTTGTCTCTCCACCTTCCTTTTTAACTGTAAACTCAAGAAGTGCTGTGTGATTAAAATAATAATAATAATAATAATGCCCATATCCTAGCCATCAGGGGCGGTTTTGAGTGTGGGTAGTAAAGGCAGCTGTTTGTTCTGACAGTATAGTACAGAGAAATGATGTCTGTTTGGTTGAAGAACAGGATTTTTTTTTTCCAGTTGGGAAATGTCACCAAGTGGCCTTTCTGTTCTTCACACATGAAATACACACTATCATCCACATATTTTTAGTTAATTTATGTCCAAATAGGCCTTTCTCTAGCTGCTGAAAATGATGTTTAGGCTGCAATTACCTTTCACAGCAGCTCACAGAAGGGTTTCAGCGCTCACAAAGCTCAGGGGAGAGGCAGCGAGGACCCCACCCGACTGTAAATTTTTCCATTTGTAGTTATTCAAATCACATATTTTATTACTAGTACGAAATACATTGTGTCATTCATTTTGGACGAGCAGCTAATGCTTTAAGAAAAGCTTTGAAAAACATTCTATTTAGAAACAATTTTGTCTGCAGCTAACACTGCGTGTCTATTAGGCTTGTCTTTTCTCCCAGCCCTTTCTTTCTGCTCTGTGTGCCATTTGCATGACAAACGGGACCATCCTCTCCAAAAGCTCACCTGTTCCTGCAGCCTGCTTCCCACCGAACGTTCACATTCTCTGTGTGTTGCATCATAATCCTTAGCAGGGTAATAAATTACAGTGTCACCATCAAGATTGTGGCTTCTGGAAAGAAATAAGCAGCAGGGCCAGATGAACTCTTTCGGAAGATGAGAGACTGTTTTCATGCAAATTCCTGGCGTCCTGGGGAACTGGGAACAGCCTCTTTATTATATAGACTCAGCTGTAATTCAGCAGCCAGAAGCCATTTCCACTGGTTGTTAGAAGCTGGTAACACTCAGAGAAGGATAACCTTTAAGGCAGAAACTTCTTTTCCTTCTTGACTGATAAGGGTCTTATCTGGGGAAAAAAATCACTTTACTGATTAGGTGGAGGAAAATGGGTCGGTATACTTTCAGAGTGCTTTAAATCAAGACATTCATTCCAACATACCTTTGTAATTTAATACTTAGACACTTAGAGCACACTTTTGACCAAGGCAGTGGACAGTGACTATACAACAGGAGGGGGCCTGTCACATGGATGCCCCTGGGGGCCAAGGCCATCTGTGTCTGAACTTGTCCACAGCGGGATGCACAGAGCCCCTGGCACAGACAGATGCCTTGCCCAGGCTGGTCAACCACCACCAGGATGGTTACTGCTCCAAGGGGTGTGTCCAGCCTGCCAACTCCAGAGTTGCTGTTGATAAGACAATGCAAACTTCATCTCAAGTGGTTCTCCATTTCCTTTGCAGCACAGATATACTTGACAGAAATATTAGCAAAGTCAATTTGCTGCTTTTCCATCATTTTAAGACCTTTTGAAGTTTAATGCAGTATTGACCAATATTTGCCACAGATATTGAGTGGCAAATGAGTTGAGTGTCCCTCCTCCATGGCAGACTTCACTCACCCAGGCCAATGCTCCTCTTCTCTGCTCACCAGAAGCCCTCGTACAGTGGTCTCCAAGGCTGGTCACCCATTGGAATCACTTGAGGGAAGTTTAGTTTTTTTAATTGTGCAGGTACTCAAACTTATTAGACTCTCTGAAAGTGGGGCCCAAATACTGTTAGGTTTTAACATGCTTTATGTGATTCCAGTGCACAGTGATCAATCACAGCCCCCTGCTGAGCCCAGAGGAAGCCTCAGAATCCTTCTCAACACAACCACTAACAATGATCAGAGTCGGTATTCAAGATGGAATCTAATGCAATCCATGACTTTTGCTGGGTTGATCTATGCAAGTAGTTCTCAAAGTGTGACAGCTGTACTGGGAATTCTTTTGAAAGGTAAAGTCTCAGACTTCATCCCAGAGCTAGTAAATTTAAAAGTCTGGGTTGGAAACAGCTTTGTAAGAACACCAGAAGATTCTGATGCACACTGAAATCTGAGAACCACTGCTTTAACCAGTGGTTGTGACTAATGGCTGCACACTAGAATTCCTGAAGCATGTTAGAACTTACCAGTGTTTGTGTACCACTCCCAGAAATTCCAAATACATTAGATACCCATGGTATTAAAAAAAGTTCTCCCCCATGTAATTCCAATGAGCAGCCAACCTTGGGAGCCACTGAGTAGGCCACCGGGGCATGTCAAGTAGAAGGCTATTGGCCTTGCCTTCAGCCAGTGTGTTTTTTTTTTTTTGGGGGGGGGGCTCTTACAATATGGCTACCTAGGCCTGGAGTGGCCACCTGAGTCTGGAGACATTGCTAGGAGAATGAAGATGGAATTCTCCCCCAAAAATACACAGGAGAGATGTATTCTCCAAAGTATGGACTGTAGCTGAGGCATGATCAATAGCACTGAAGAAATAGTAGAGGGGCCCTGTGGTTAATAGAGAGGCTACAATACAAAAAAATCGCACTGCCCTCTAATAGTAGGCAACTCTGCTGTCTAGGAATTTAACAAGAGTACAGTAGAACCTCTATAAGTTGACCACCCAAGGGACTGTAGCAAACAGAGGAGGTCGACATAAGGAACTAGGCCTATTGTACTGACAAGCAGATGTGGAACATGTTAGGTTCATCTTGGGGAGGTGATCAACTAGGAGGTTCTACTACATTTTTAGTGCCTGATAAAATTGTATACACTGGAGGTGTTAGTTTCCTATGGCTGCTGTGACAAACAACAGCAATATATTCTCTCATGGTTCTGAAGAACAAGGTGTTGGCAGGGTCATCGTCCCTCCAAAAGTTCTAGGGGAGAGTCTGTTCTCTGCATCTCTCCTAGTTGCCATCAACCCTGGACATAACTAGGCTTGCAGACACTCTAGCCTCTGCCTCCACCTTCACGCGGTTTTCTCCCTATATGCCTGGCATCACTACATGGATTTCTTACAAGGACACCAGCTTTATTTTTAGGACTCATTCTTATCTACCATAATTTCATTTTAAACTGAATTATATATGCAAAGATCCTATTTCCAAATAAGGTGACAGTCACAGGTATTCTTGGGGACACAACTCAGCAAACAACACTCAGTAAGTTCTTATTTAATGGGAGCAATAGCATACTGTATGGGTTACATCACTAACATGACACACCTTCACAACCCCCGTATATTTTCTACATTATATACCTTTTGAAGTAGTGGGTATGAAGAGATTGCATGGTATTTTCAGTCAAAAACCTATCACTTCCAAACTTCAAGGGAATCCTACTGTATCATGAGTCTAACTTGCAATGAACAAGTACGTGATCACCATACTAGATATTTATGGGTATCTAGAATCCTGGCATAATCCCAGGACTTAATCTCACACAAGATGGTGGGGGAAAGTTCTATAGCAATTCCCAGGTACACTGGAGTACTACCCTCGGGATCCTCCAGGATAAGTACTCACACCTCAGCCTGGAAACCGTCACATTGAGTTGGGCCGTAGAACCAAAGGTCTGTGTCGTGCCTACCTAATCTTACTGCAGCAAGACAGTGAGCTGGCTGGGTGGCATCAGGGAGGTCCACCGCCCCCAAGAGTGGGGCCGAGTCTCGTCATTGCCATGTCCCCAGCAGGGTAGTGAGCACACAGCGGGTGCTACAGAGATGCTTGTTGCAGGCTGGCTGAGGGACTGAAGTTCCCTACACTGAGACCTTCGGGCAGGTGTGGGTAGAGGTCAGAGACCTGAAGAGGTCTAGGTTAGAATTAATCCACTGCCTAGCATCTTCTCTCAGCTTGTCAGAGCAAACACACACTCTTAAATTTGTCTTAAATCTGAGTGAAGGCATGATTATCTGAAGCACTCATTTTCAAACATTTGGAGAATTTCTTGACAGCACAACCATTTCATGCAAAGCTCTATGTGCAAGGTCCCTATGTGAAAACTTACAGGAAACTCAGAGCCCTGGTGACGTCCCGGTGCCTCGCCTCCTCCCCTCTCCCCTCTTCCTGTGCCCCAACAGTGACTCACATGGTTGCTCTCAGCAAATGCTGTCCTGGCAAAATGGAGACCTATGCCCTCAGCATCCCTGGGGGGAGCAAGTCATCTGGCTCCTTGTAAAAACCTGTGCCAGGTACAGTGTTCTCAAGCCCAGTGTCAGCCTCTCTGAGCCCACATGGATGCAGATTCTTTCCCAGGGAGCCCCATCCACTCTTCACCTGAGGATTCTTCCCCCATGTTCCCTACCATCCAACAGAACACACATTCCTTCTCTGTGTCCCCTCCTCCTGCCTGCACTGGGGAGCCAAGGATTCTTAAAGCACTTCCCAGTCACATGGGTACTGTGGCCCCCTCGCCGGCAGCAGGGCAGCAGAAACTGCCTGCTGCATAATCCCGCTTCGTTTTCTTCTGTTCCCCTCCACAGGGCTGGGCACCAGCCTCTAAATTAATAGATTCTCTTCATATAATTGAAGACATGTTAAATAATCATCACCATAATTACCTCTGAGCATCAGAAGGCAACACTAGCAATGTGATGTTGGAGAAGATAGAAGGGAAGTTTAAAATTCTCATGAAAGAAAACACCCATCTTGGTGTTTCCCTGACTTTGCGTTTCCTTTTGCTCTGCCGCTGAGGTCAGCTTCCTTGTGTTCTTCTGCTGAGTGGGGGAGCCGGTTATGACAAGCTGTCAGCTGCCTGTCCAGAGGGGCTCTTCTTAGAGACTAGGACACCTGCTGGGATGGCAGGCATGGCGGTGACAGGCCAAGCTCCATGTTCAGTGAGGCCCAACAGCGCAAGGTGGCAGGAGGGCTGGGGGCTGCTTGCTGTGGGCCTGGCACTGCCACTTTCCAGGCAAGAGGGAGCAGCTCCACAGCTGTCACTGACAGCCCCTGGGGTCTGCTCCAGACTTGGCAGAGGAGGACATTTCCAGACTCCCAAATCAAATGCCTCTTTGAAATTCAGAAGAACCACACTTTTACACTTTCATCTTCCTCCCTCCTCTGACACAAACACACACAAAAGCTTAGCTAGGCCTCTTTCCCCTTTACTCATAGACCCACACTGCCACGTTCCCCGTCTCGCGCTCTCTCACACGTATCGATAACTTCTCACTCACACAGAATCTCACATTCTCTCTCTCTCACACACACACACTTGCAGAATCGCATTATACTAATTAAACTTCTGCTCTCTCCTACCTCATTTGACCCGAGCATTTTGAGAGAACAAAGAACCCTCTCCTTTTGAGGAGCCCAGGGTGTCTCAAGGTGTGGCATCAGCCCCTCCCTTGATGGTGACACACAGCATGGGTCTCTAAGCTGTTGGACACTGGCCTCCAGGTCACTGGATGAATTTTCCACCTCTCTTCCTAGGCATGGGTACCAAGTAGATAAAACTAGTAAGTTCCTTCTGGAGGTGGGTGAGAATAGAGCATCCTGTTGCAGCTGCAGCCCAAGCCTGCCCTCCAGGCATTTGTCACGTTGCTGGCATTTGAGCTGAAGACATCTCCCACCACAAAAGCCTGCCATCATCCTCAGGGAAATCAGGCCTGTCTTCCTTGCAGAAATCTGTGTATGTGCCTGGGGAGGTCCAGGCCAGGTTCCTTCCCAGCTCCAATAGGAAACCAGATAAAAATATACCTTGCAGTTTGCTCCTGGCCCTCCCCGCCCCCTTTCTCCCTCTCTTTCTGGCTCAGATTAACTATTTATACATTTTAAGGTATGTTTGCTAAAGTCCCCCATGTATCTTTGGTAATTCAAGTAGATTATAAGAATGGTGTGTATAAAAATAGTCTTCATCAACAGAAAAATGAAACAAATGTGGAGAGGAGTAAGGGGGCTGCTGTCCTGTGCTGTGCTGCCACCTCCCACCACCAGCAGCAGGTGTCATATACTACTGTGTTTCCCCAAAAATTAGACCTACCCAAAAAATAAGCCCTAGCAGGATTTCTATGCATTTGTTAAATATAAGCCCTACCCTGATAATAAGACCTAGTGATAGGCCATGCATTTCACTGTGAATAAGACATCCCTTGAAAATAAGCCCTAGTGTGTCTTCTTGAGAAAAAACAAATATAAGATAGTGTCTTATTTTCGGGGAAACAGAGTACGGAGTAAGCAGAGATCAGGTATGGAGAAAGCACTGTGGAGGTGAATTCTCCCTTGGCGTAGAGAATTAAAAATGAGGATCATATTTCTTCCAGAGACTGGTGAGCTTGGGAGAGCAACCTTAGCAGGAGTTCCACTTTCATATCTCTAGGCAGCAGTGATCCTGGGCAGGACAGACCTGCTCCGTGCTCACCTCCCTCTACTCCCCTTAGGGATTCTGTGCCTCAGCCATGTGGGCTGCTTGTGCTCTTTCTTTCTCACCCCCAGCCTTTGTACATGCTTTCTGCTGGTACTTCCCTCCTTCCTTCACTCGGCCTGCTTAATTTCTACTCATTCTCTAGGGCTGAGCATAGTGACAGTAATAGTCTGACTACACAGGTGCTGATGAGAAACTGAGGCATGGAGAATAGTGAGTCCCCATCACACAGGTAGAAAGGGGCAGTGCTGGTACCTAAGCCCAGCCAAAGGCTTCAGGAGTTCTTAACCACTGCAGGAAGGGAGTCCGTGGCCCCTCCCAGTCTCCTCTGGTTCTCATAGCACCCTATACCCACCTTCCTCGGTTTCGAGCTTTTTACCCTATGCTCCACCTTCATCTTCACCTTCCTGTTTTAATTTTTTAACAGTGCATTTTACGTTTCTGTTTTCTCATCTGCTCTCCTCACTCTCTGTATCCCTAGGGCAGGGACACTAGCTGGCTTCTCTCTGGGACACCAGCTCCTCAAATAGGACCTGGCATAAGGCAGTGGTCATCGCCTATTTGTTGACAGGGTAAATGAATGAATGGATGGATGGATATCAATCCCTTAGGTAAATGAAGCTGGTCAAGGTCTGGCAGACAAGCTGAGGGCCAAGCAGAGAGCCAAGTCAGGAAATTCCAGTGTGGACTTGGAGGCCAAGAAGGACAACTTCAAGGCAACACCTTAGAAAAGCAGTCTTGGCAGCACCTGTGGCTCAAGGAGTCGGGTGCCAGCCCCATATACTGAAGGTGGTGGGGTCAAACCCAGCCCTGGCCAAAAACTGCAAAAAAAAAAACAGAAAAGCAGTCTTCAGATTCCAGGATCTGCCCTTCAGTGGAACAGCCAGCACTAGGAAGACCACAGCACTGGGTCCCTCATGCCCTGCTGCAGCCCAGAGCTGTCTACAAGATGCAGAGTTTCCTTCTAGAGGAAGATCACAGGGAAATGATGTTGAAGTGGGCGGGTCCTCCATATTGCTATTGCTATGGCTTGCATTGCACCTTGCCAATCTCACACAGTTCTGTTGTGTTTTCTACGGTTACACATTCTCACCCTCACCTCCCTGCAGCCACATCAGAATCCATGTGCAATGAACATGGTGTGCCCAATATGGCGTGAGATCAGCTCCAACATGCTGATCTCCAGGAGCTCCTCTGAGTAGGCATACAACACAGTGTGCCATGGGGTGGGGCTTGGGATGGCCATCCTAAGACATGAGATGTGGAAAGATATGGGAGTGGACTGTACATAGCAAGGTCTTTTCACCTGCTTCCAACCAGAAATCTAATGGTTGGGCTGATCATGTTTCTCCTTCTTCCAGGGTGGAAAGATCCCTGTGAGATGGACGGCTCCAGAGGCCATTGCCTACCGCAAGTTCACTTCAGCCAGCGACGTCTGGAGCTACGGGATTGTCATGTGGGAAGTCATGTCATTTGGAGAGAGACCCTACTGGGATATGTCCAACCAAGATGTGAGTGTCAGCAGCACCTGATTGCCACCACATCCCTTCCAAGGAGTTACAGAGTCAGTAGAACCCCAAGCCCTCCTGTTCTGAGCTCAGGGCCTTACAACCTGAACTTGAGGAATTCAGGGCAGGGGATGCAGGGATATCCTCTGGATGGGTATTTAAACTAATCACAGAGCCCAGCATGGAGATGTGATAGTTCCAATGACCACAAAGCCTGAGAGGTGTCCAAACTACAGATTCCAACCCAAAAGACAATAAGCTGGTCCTGAATGGCCATGGATCATGAATTTGTCAGGCCCCAAATTAATCAAGAATCTCTACCCTGCTTCTCAGAGCCCAAGTCTGTGTTCTTCTTCCTGGTGGATGATAGGAGGGAAGGGGCGCTGGTCACAGGGCCAGGGGATGGGTCCTGACCAGCTCCACCTCTGACAGCTGTGCTCCATCAAGCCAGTTGCAGTTTATATCTTGGACTCATAGTCCTTTAAGGAGAGTAATTGCAAAGAATCCTTCTCTGAGAATTCACTCCTTTGTGAGACTGTGTCAGCTGTTAGTGAAGGAGGAGATAAGAAGGCTTCCCAAAGTTGGTCAGCTGCAGATGGCCAGAGGAGTGGGGCCCTGTCTACGGGAAGTCAAGGTTGCCCTCATGGGACAAGAGCAGGAAAGGAAAGAGCAGGGTTACCTGAGATGCTTTAAGTAAAGGCGTTTTGGCACTGTTCCAAATGGGATTCTCTGCTCCATAATTACAAAAGATGGAGAAGTCTTTGTAGGATGATTGCTTTGAAAAGGCTCCAATGGAAAGCTGTGCTTGGATTTCAACAGCTCCAGTGGCCCTGGGATATTCTCCAGAGACCACCACTCTTCTGCATTTTGAGTACATACCCTCCTCTTGCAGCGGAGAGGATCTCAGCTTGCAAAGCCTACATACTTGCTCTCCCCATCACTTTAGGGGAGGTTATTTTTTCCAACTCATAGATTAAAAGAGGAAGGGCTTTCCCCAGTCCAGATCTAGGTCCACTGGGCACCCAGCCACACTGTAAGCACCTCCATGCTTGGGTGGCCTCTGAGGTGCTCAGAAGCTTGTGGAATCCATAGCTCCATATCCAGCCAGAGGCTTATCACCATGGTAGTTTCTCAAAAGGTTGAGAAAGGTGGCAGTTTCCCAGTGAAACTGTGCCAGGGGAGCTGGGGTACTTCTGTGACAGTATTCCTTGTTGCCACTGGCAGAGTGGCTCCAGCTGGGTGAAATGGCTGCATCCTTAACCAGGTCCCGATGACAACCACAGGCAATATCTAGGTCCTCTATTATCTATGATCAGCCACGCCTTGCTTCTGTTCTTGTAACCTGTCAAAGCAGTAGGTGTTGGAATCAACACAGGTTGCTTTCATGAAATCAGTGTCAGCAGCACCCTGGTTCTATACATACCGTCTGCTAGATGTATAAGAAATAATAGCCAGGAAAAGCAGACCCATCTTTTCCCACCCAAGATCTTAATCGGATTAAGAACAATTCAGCTCACAGAGAATGGATTACAAAACTGTCTGGCAGGCAAGCTTTGACATTCATGGTATTTTCTGTCAATGCATTTGCCTATGTTGAAAACAAATAGAATTTCTGATAATAGACTTCCAGAATCTCCAAATTATTCATTGCGCACACAGTCACTATATACTAATTGTGACTCAGCAGTATGCTTGCTAGTTCTGCTCCTGAGGGGTTTATAGTCCAGTGGCTTATACATGGGGCATTGGGAACACTCAAAGGAAGGGAAGGGAAGGGAAAGGAGGGGAAGGAAAGGCTTCTCAGATAGTTGACGTTTGAGATGGGTCTCAGAGGGAATAAGAACATCTGTAAAGTAGCAATTTGTTCTGATTTTACTGTATTTGTCCAAAATAAAGCCCCTAGTGCAATTCTGCTTCCTATAGGAGGCAGGAGGTGACTTCATGCTCATTCAGAAAGCTTCTTACAACCTGGCCTGGGAAAGGAGCAGCTCCCAGCTGCTGGGCTGCAGCTCCACTCACCAGAAACTGCCGAGGTGGTGTCGGTAAAGGATGTTACAGATGACAATTGAAAGGCTTTAAGAAAGAGAATTGCAGAGGCAAGTCAGAGTGCTGGTAATTAGGATTCCAGAGCCCAGGAAGGTCTTTGAACATGTACAGAGAGTTTGTCAGCCAGAGAGAGCAACTTGGAAGTTCTGCTGCTTGGATCTGATTGACAGAGATAATGAGAGTGGCAGTGTCTGTGGAGAGAAGCTGCGGTTTTATTGAAACATCAGAGCTCAACTTAACCCGCTCTGCCCTGGTTCCTCCACTGCTCTGAGTTCCTTCACTTCACTCTCCTCAGTGGAAGGTCGAGTAGGCACCACCCACAGCCCAACTCACTAATGCGGGGGGGTGTCCATGTGTGGGGCCGGCCAGAAGGCCCCACTGAGGATGCTAGGGTAAGGGGAGGGGCCTGCTCATTTACCAGAGGAGCTCCAGTCAATTCATCTGGTGCCCAAGACCGCCTGTGCTGGATCCCCTCCCAACCCCCACACCTACTCTGTCTGGATGTAGGTGAACCAAGGTCACACCTCACCCCACCTCATCCCTGGCCCTGGGATTTTTACTTATATTGACCTTCAGGATGGCCAAAAGGGTTGCTATAGATCATTCAAAGTGAGATAGCAGTGAGCTCAGGGTAAGTGTTGCCTGGACTGGCTCTCTCACCCACAATCTTCCACTCTTACTTTTCTCTGGAAATGCCATCTTATGTCCTTCTAATCTCCAATCTTCTTACCCTTCATTTATCTCATTCTATTATGGATGAAGGAAAGAGATCCATAATTCACTCCAGGTTTCAACTCTGGTCAGTATAACACACTATGCCCCATATCTTCGGCCGTATCTATCCCTCCAGTTCAAACCTGGTCGCTGGTTCAGAGCCATCAGATGACCATATTGGAGATGTTTCTCCCCACTGCCTCCCTGTCATCCATACCTCCTAGCATGGCATGTGAGACAGAGAATAATCTCAAAGTCCCATGAGAAAAGCAAAGTTATTTTTTTGATATAATGATGTTTTAATTTGACTCTTAAGTTATATGTACTCAAGAAATTAAGAAAATGCCCAAATCCTTAAGAAGACAATACACATCTCCAAAGGCAGCACACTTCAAAGATCTGTGCAGATAAATGCTATCCATCTACCAATTAATGACCTTGGTATTTTTTTCTTTGGAGTAGAGGGTATCGGCTATTTTTTTTTTTTTCCTTTGTGCAGGCAGCATCCGTGCTCCCAGGCTATCAGTTTTGGTAATAACAAGAAAATTACTTAGAAGAAGTAGCAAATGAAGTGCCATTTTATAAACATAAGTGTGGGAGGAGGTCCCCATAGCTATATTCTATCCTGAAAGGTGAGAAATGGGGATGTGGCATCCCCATGTACTAAGTCTCTTTCTTATTCTTGAGCAGGTAGGAGAGTTATCTTGTAGGCAGGGACAGTTAGTATTTTGAGGCTCTGGCACCAAACAATTTAGGCAGAAGTGCCATTAGTTGAGGGATACACTAATAATACTATCTACCTTGCACTAGAAGACTTTAGCATCCCCTAACGCTATTATGAGTTAAATTTGGACACTAGTTCCCCTCACTGGCCCCAATGAGCTTGCCCTTAGGTAACCAGAAAGGATTCATGGGGACATTCAATGGGTCATCCCACTTGTCCTCACAATGAGTGGAGACTTCGTGACCGGGACCTTCAATCTGTTGCCTAGAAGGAGCTTGAAAATGGTACAGGTTTCTGTGCCAGGCTGATGGGAACGATACCCGGCTGCTCCCTCTCATGGATTACTTAGTTCAGCTCTGTACCCCTATTTCATGCCACAAAGACATCAAACAGGTCCGGGGGCTGTTCTCCAGGCTCAGATCGTCACCGCAGCCTCCTGGAGACCTCATACGTGTGGCTTTTGAGGTATTTAAAAATTAAAAACCAGCACCCCTCTGACTTATTCCCAGCCCATCATCTAAGTGGTGTGCGCCTTTGGACAAATCACTTTAATGTTCTTGCCCTCCTTTTTTTCTCATGGGGTTAAAATACCCTCCTCAGGGGATAGTAGGGAGTTTGATTGACAACAGTTTGGGGGAGATGAAAATGTGTCAGTTCTACACATTGTTCAAAAGTGAATGTTCCCAGTCACTGGATTGTTTTTAATACAGTGATGATATTGGCAGGGTTGGTACACTTGTTTTCCATCATGTGGAGGGGAAGGAACAATGCACCGTGATTGTCTCTGATGACTTCAGGTTATCATATTATCTCGTGCCCTAGCTCATGTCCCACGTACTGTGCATAGAAATTGCGAGAATGTCAACTAATTCAAAATATTCATTTTTTTGAACAATTTATGAAGAAAAAAATAATAAGTTGCAATGAATCTGATTTTTTAATAGAGGCAAAACACCAGAAAATCCCTGACCTCCAGATTGTTTCCTTTGTTGTTTAAGGTGCTTGAGCTATTTATTTTAATATAAAATCAATGCATGCTTATTATGAGAAATAAAAAATACAAACAAGCAAAAAGGAAAACATAAAGAACATTCATGTTCCTACCTCCCCACAGGCAACCACCATGAAATCCATGCTGTATAGCCTTCCAAGGTATTTTCTACGGCTGTGAATAATTGTTGGGTTTTATTTTGTTTTGATTCTTGGTTTTTATACAAAAGCAGTATTATACCACCCCCAGCAATTATGCAGCCTGCTCTTTTGCCTAATATAATAATGTATATCCATTTCAATAGATACATTTTTTGCAGTATCATTTTAAAGCCTGCCTTGTATTTTAGCCTTCTATTGTATGCTAGAAGTAGGATCATTTACAATTGTTTTTGTTAATGTGAAAAGATCAGAGCAAATGTAATTGATTTACCTGAATTAGAAATTAAGAAGTACAGGATGAAAATACAAAAATCTGAAGAACAAAGTTCTCAAAGCTCCTAGAATCCTTACAAAATTATCCCCTAGAATTTGCAAAAATAACCAAAACTTGATTGGGGACGTTATTTTTGACTACTGGCTGCCTCATAAGGATTAAAGCAGATAACGCCTAGGAGATATCTAGAGCAGGAGTCCCCAGCCTTTCTGGCAACAAGGACTGGTTTCATGGAAGACGATTTTTTCACAGGGGATGGTTTGGGTATGATTCAAGGGCATGGTATTTCCACCTCAGACTATCAGGCATTAGACAGCTTCTCATAAGGAGCGTACAACCTAGATCCTTCCCATGCACAGTATGCAGTCGGGTTCACACTCCCGTGAGAATCTCATGTCACCGCTGATCTGACAGGAGGCAGGGCTCAGGCAGTGACGCTAGTGATGGGGAGTAGCTGTAAATACAGAAGAAGCTTCTGTCTTTTCAGCTGCTCTCTGCTGCGTGCCTCCTGCTGTGCAACCTGGTTCCTAACAGGCCACAGACCCAGCACCAGTACCGGGGGTTGGGCACCGCAGAACTAGAGGGTCTCTGGCACTGAGTGGGTGCTCTATCAGTGCTAATCTCCTTCCTTCTTTCCTGTGGAAATGAAAGAATGGGGATGTCTTTTATAATAGTGGATTCACTGGGTTTCCCACATGTCACTGTTTCATCACCTCAAGTGCCACCAGCTTCCAGTAAGGTAGCACCGGGCTCTGTGTCTCCTAAAGAAAGAAGATGCTCATTCCTCAACATTTACAGAGATCTAGTGTGTGCGGCCTACACCAGGTGGTGAGGGCACAAAGAAGCAATGTGATCCCTGCTTTCAAGGACCCCACACTCCAGGGGGATCAACCAAGTACACAGAAAATTCATTATGAGAGGGGTGTGAGCCCAGAACAGGGCACCTGAGCCAGCTCAAGCCAGGGAGACTACCTGGAGGCTAAGGTGTGAATGATCGGCTGGTGGCTCATCTTCCAGTCAACACCTGTTCCTATGTGTCCCTGCAGGTAATCAATGCCATTGAGCAGGACTACCGGCTACCTCCACCCATGGACTGCCCAGCTGCTCTACACCAGCTCATGCTGGACTGTTGGCAGAAAGACCGAAACAGCCGGCCCCGCTTTGCAGAGATTGTCAACACCCTGGACAAGATGATCCGGAACCCAGCAAGTCTCAAGACTATGGCAACCATCACCGCCGTGTGAGTCTGGTGAAACAGGGTGATTCCCAGATGTGGTTGGTTTTATGGTCAGGAGCATACCAGCAACCCCAGCAACCTCTGATTGTGTCCACATCTGCACTTGTTTTTGTTGCTGGGGATTCATTGAGGGTACAAAGAACCAGGTTACACTAATTGCTATTGTCAGCCAAAATCCTTCTTATAATTATGCTCCACCCCCAAGTGGCGTGCCACACACTGTGATCCCCCCACACATCTGCATTCTTAAAAAGAGCATCTGGCTACAGTGTAAACTTTATGTTAAGGGGAATAAGCATAGACAGAGAAAGACAGATAGGAGAACATTGCAATGATTATGATAGAGAAGACAGCATCTCAAATAAAGGTAATGGCTACGAAAAAAAGTGGATGAGTTTGAGAGATGTGGGACGCAAGATTTTTATGAGTTGGTGAAGAGCCAGATATGGGCCTTGAGGATGAAGGAAATGGCAAGATGCACCCTGATTTCTAGTTTGGGTACCTGGGAGTCTGCTTTGAGAATGTGGAAGGTGGGTTCGACCACTGCTCCATTTTCCTCAAGTATCTAAGGATGAAACCAAGAAAAAAATACGTGACCTCTAGGGAGGTTGTAGTGAATGGTCCATATTTTTGAAGGTCTCTGTGGTTTGGTGAGGCTTAGATTTCACTTTACAAAGGAGTTGGGAGCCTCTGCTTCCATGTAGACTCAATCCTATGTCAGTCTTCCTGACTGGGTTGAATGACCTCTGACAATTCCCAGAGGTCGGGGACTGCCCCCCTGGCTTTAGAAGTCACATCAGTTCAGGATTCTGTAAAGAAGAAAGGGCCATCCCAGGACTCTAGCATGATCCTCAACCCATGAGGGATGCTGCCATCAATGAAGTTTGTGTGAGGCCAGAGCAAGGCTCTGTCCAGGTGTCTCTACAGCTATGAGGTCACCTGCTCCCTTTGTCTCTCCAGGCCTTCCCAACCCCTGCTCGACCGCTCCATCCCCGACTTCACAGCCTTTACCACCGTGGATGACTGGCTCAGTGCCATCAAAATGGTTCAGTACAGGGACAGCTTCCTCACCGCTGGCTTTACCTCCCTCCAGCTGGTCACCCAGATGACATCAGAGTAAGTGACAATAATCCTCTCCGTCCAACCTGCATGTAAGGGTCAGGACTCCTTCCCTGCTGCTGTAGAGTCTGTGAGTCCTACTTCTGCCCTTGTCCTCAGGCTCCTCCTCTGTATAGCACCAGTCCTAGGGGGGCAGGGCAGGTGCCTTGGGAAGACAAAGCAGGATGTGAGAGTGAGGTGGGGCAGTGGAGATCCATTCTAGGCACCACATGAGAGTTCTTCAAGGTCATAGCCATATGTCATTTACCTAATCACTTAGAGCCTCTCCCCCATCTACGTTTTTAAACTTGACCCATCAAAGAGGCACCCAGATGGAAAGAACACAGGGAGCCAGCACTTTCAATAACAGAGCAGGCAAAGCACTGCACTGACTCAGCAACAGTCTCCACATGTGGGGAGCTTGTCTTCATCCCTAGATAGCACATGTCAATAAGCATACATTTCCATCCCCCTCAAATTATTTACCAGCCTGCTGCTCCCAGAGGATTTGGGGGGGAATATACAAAGTAAAATTATTTAAATAAGATGAGAGCCATGCAGTCCATCATTTCTCCAAAAATGTTCTGAATAGCACCAGTTGTGGGAAATGTTAATAGGTTCTCCTTGGGAAAAAAGGTCCCTTGGTCAAATAAATTTGGGAAATACTGTGCATTTTATCACCCTCTTGGAGATTCACTGCTCATATTAGCATTATAAAGGCCATGAGAAATCCTGAAATAAAGAAACCTATTTGGAATTATTAAATACCATGGAACCATATTTTTGAGGTGCAGGGTTTTATGAAACTGTAGTTTGGGAAATATTTATCTAGTTCCACCCCTTCCATTCAGCAGATTCTGAAATTATGTGAAATTGGTACCCACCAGTGGCAAAGCTGGGGTACAGCCTGCTTTTCTTATTGCCAGTTCCTTACCCTTCCACCTGTCTACGCCAGGGCCTCGGTGGTTCCCATATTTTGGTGCACAGTGGAATCACTGGGGGATCTTTAAAAAATGTTGATGCCTGGTTCTCACTCCCATACCTTCTGAATAATTGTGGTGAGACTTGAGCATCAGGATGTTTAAAAGCTCTCCATGTGGTTCTAATGTGCTACAACATTTGGAAACAACTGGATTAAAGTTGTCAAAGGTCAAATTTTGCCTTCTGCACTCACAGCAGCTTAGGTAATTTTACCTAAGATATTAACTCTACCCTCCTAACACACACACACACACACACATGCACACACACTCTACGTGGGACCACATGGGCTGCCTAGGCTACAAAATATATACTGGCCTACAACACACATTTACCATGGTAGAGGATCCCTCAGTCCATCAGGCAGTTGAAACATTTATGATCATCTATTATTTATCAGGTACAATTCTAGGTGCTGGGATTCCCTGCTAGGATGGGCCAGTTGCTGAGTCCTGGGAAGGAGGACCCACCCGTAGCCATTGAACTTCAGAGGGACAGCTTTCTGATGCTCAGACTGCATTAGAGTCAATCTTCATGGAGACTAGCTCCACTTCTCAAAGGTTTATTCTTTTTATAAGTGATTGAGCCTCTACCTTCTCCAGAGGTTTAAATATGCACCTAGCCTTAGACCCACTAAACATCAGAATACATTTTTTAAACCTGGGTTCATTTCTAGTGATCCCTAGAAAAGCCAGCCATTAAAGATTACTGTAGGATAGCCTAAATAAATAGACACACTCACCAGTGGAAAACCAGCTTCCCCGTCTTTCACAGAAAAAAATGGATATGCCTAGAAAGTCAGAGGGACTGGGTCTGGCATAGAAGTGGGTGTTCATGAAGACAGACGACCCCTGCTTTCCCACTGTGATCTGCTTTGGGAGACCACTGTTACGTGATCTCCCCGCAGTGGAAAGGAACTCCCTTGGTCTGGGAATAGTCACATGAGAAACAAGGAAGAGACCAGAAGGAAAGTCAAACTGAAAATTAAAGGATTCAGTTCAAAGTAAAACATGCCCTCATACTCTTGGAAGAATTCAGTTTGTTTCTTGAGAGATAATAGATGGAAAAAGAAAATCAGCAACTTAATAAAATAGATTATGGGACAATTTGTGAATCTAAAATTCAAACATGGTTTCTATAAGTGCTTTCTAAAGAGCCTTGGGCACTTTGACAGCCTTACTAAGCTGCAGCCCCTGGGAGACTGACCTCCCAGCGGAAAGGAGGAAGGGCAGGAGAGCCAAGGCACTGTGGATGGAGAGCCAGTGCAGGGCCCACCAGGGTCTGGTGTGCAGGGTAAAAAATAATCAGCTATGCTGGTGTTGGCAGTCTTGGGGGACCTTAGAAGAGTTCTGCAAGCAGTCCTGCAGGGGTGCTAAGTGCCGAGCAGTCTTGTATTTGAACCCCAACCACACCACTGCTCATTGGTCATGTGATCTTGAGGATATTACTTAACTTCTCTGAGCCATACTTTCCCTGTCTATTAATGTACAGATCATAATAGTACCTATCTCACTGGTTTGTGGTGGGACATAAATGGAAGAGCACATGGAAAGCACTTGGACTATTATCTGCCAAGGATGTATGCAAGAAACGGTTGCTGTTAAATTATAATTGGGCAATGGTCTGTCAATTTTTGTAAAATTTTCTCTTTCATGTAGGTTTAAGTGAGATAGCTTGTGGCACATGGGATGCACTCAATCAGTGTTATCCATTATCATTATTATAATTATTAGCTAGTGGAAGATGTATGGGTCTCCTAAGGTCAAATGTTAGCCCTTAACTTGATCATATCAATACTCACAGCTCACAGATTGATCCAATTCAAAGTGCTGTCCCAAACATACTCCTTAAATTCCTGCTTGGACAGATATTTTCAAGTTATTTTGAGATCACCCTTTTTAAAAATGCATGACATTAAAATTCAAACAGAGGCAGAAAATGGAAACTCGGGGGAAAACATCAGAAGACCAAGCAAGCCCCACATCCTTTCAATCTCAGTGGGTGATCACTAATTTAGGCAGAAAGATCCACAGAATAACTGAAGCCCCATGGAGTATGCACTTGGAGTGTTAAAAAAAAATTTAACACTCACAGAGGAAAATTCCAGTCCAGTGGAGGGTCTTGGACCCAATGAAGGGGCTGCTCCATAGCGTGTCCGTGAGGAACACATCCCCAGTATGAGGTGTGGCACTGCTAGGGTGATCTGAGCTCGAGGGAACATCCGAGAAGAATGCCACTGCATGGAGAAAGTGAGAAAATACATAACTGAGAGTTTTCCAAAAACTTGGGTGAACTTAGGCTACTTGGGCCTTAAACACTTTTATTTGCCTCCTTAACTATTATCAGGAGCATGGCTTTGGTGGTGAGTTGTGATCTCTGAAAAGCTGCCCTAATGCTAAAGGACTTCTTTTGTGTCTTCTTCCTTCCTAGAGACCTCCTGAGAATAGGGATCACCTTGGCAGGCCATCAGAAGAAGATCCTGAACAGTATTCATTCTATGAGAGTCCAGATGAGTCAGTCACCAACGGCAATGGCATGAAAGCTCTCGTTTTCTTGGGGGACGAGAAGAAGAAAAAGGACCAGGGTCAAGGGGAAACCAGAGGTTGACCACTGTGGAATGTGCTGGAGAGACCAGCTTCTCAGCTGAGAAATGTATTTTCATCTGTCAAGAGTCAACTGGCCCTGTTGCTAATAGGCAACCTCCATTTCTCAGTGACAGAAGCATGTCTAAGATGTCGTGGGAGACCAAATATAGCATAATAAAATATAAAAAGGTGATGTTCAACAGACGTGAAGAAAAAACAATATGCACCAGGGAGAAAGAGTAAATAAACTCAGCTCCCACCCTCAGCGGGCTGGAGTTATCCATCCACAGGAAGAAAGGGAAGGAGGTGGAGGGAAGAAACAGAAGTAGTGTTCCATTTTCTTCCTCACCAATGACATTCTTTTCTTTTCTCCTTTTGTACTCCTCCCAGAGAGCCCCCTCCCTTCTCCTACACCTGTTTCCCTTTGCTCATGACTCCCGTAGGGAAGTTTCTTCAAACGAAACCCAGCTCCTGAGTCTCCAGATGTTGTTCTGTCAGTTGCCAAAGGACTTTGCTGACCACTGCATGGGGATCCAACCAATTCAATTAATGTCTTCATATTGAAGAAAAGCTGTACCTTCAATTGAAAACCTTGTTTTTCTTTTGTTTGCATTTTCTGCAAAAAGGAAAAAGAAACCACAAATTGGGGGGAAAAAAGAAAAACCTGTTTCCATGTGCAAGAGCACGCCTATGTATGTCTGCGTTATAAAATGACTGTGCTTGTTCGTAACCGATGCAAACAAGAAAGAATAACTGGAAGGTCTTGGTCCCTGGGAAATCCAAAGGGGAAGGAGTGTGTTGTTGGTTTGACTTTCTGGTTGGGGAAGTCCTGGTCCTCTTTCCCAGGACTCAGCAACTGGCCTGTCCTAGCAGGGAATCCCAATTGGCCTATTGGCTAAATGGGAAGAGAGGCAAGGGAGAAAAATAAAAGGAAAAGGGAAAAAAAACTCTCAAGAGTTTGCAAATTCAGACAGGAAACAGGTGAGTGGTTTGAATTGGAGGCAGTGTGGGCCATTCTAGAATGATACTGACTGATTAGTTGCTCTTGATAACATCTGAAGAAAAGGAGAAGGAAAATGTTTCTGGAGAATGTTCTTCCACATCCCTGGAATCTGCAGTTGGAGAGGTGGCAAGGGAGAGTTCTTGCCTTACCTGCAGACTGGCTTACGCCACGTGGCATCCGAGGAATGTTTCCGATGTGTCTGTGTTTCTCTTTACATTCCTTATTGTACCTCATTGTTCGATTCACTTTTGTAAATTCCACCTAACATTTAAATATTTTTAATTTCTCCCTTTACCTTAATCTCCTTGCTAATTTTATCTGTCTAATTAAAATGAGCAGCAGCATGTCTGGGTTTACATAGAATGGTGTCAAAGTGTGTGTCCCTGGACCCCAGTAGGTTGTCCCCCAAATCGAAGAGAATCCTTCCTTTCTTCCCTCTACTGGGGGATGGAGGGAAAGAACACATCCCTGACCCTGTGACTCCCAAGGAGCAGAATATATTAGACTCCCTGGCACTGATGTGACCCAAAGGAAAAACTGAATAAATATGAGGCTCTGAGGATTCAAACAAGAGGCATAAGAAATCACGGGCAAATAAACATACACAATCACCCAGAATCCATGATTAGCCATGACTAGTTTACACACTGCATCCAGGCCAATTCTGTAAAATTTAGATGGCTTGCTTGTGGTGTATCTATGGATGTGCAGTTGGGGATGGAAAGATGCCAGGTAATAAAAGTTGCTATGGTTCCCAAGAAGCTCATTTGATACATTTTTAAGGTGGTATTACCCTTTTCGTGTAGTCCTCGGTAACTTTGATTTGAGGAGAATCTTTCTCCTTAAGTCACTGGCCGAGATTCACTACAGCACAAACCACTTTCAAAGAAGCTCACAGGCCTAGGGCTACAGCTGCAGTTTGGGAGAGCTCGTCTTTAAGCTCCTGGAGGACGGCAGTTAAGCTGTCAGCATGTTCACATATGGCTGCAAAGAGCTTCACCCAGCAAGGCGGGTAGAAGAAAAAACTTTTCTTTATTAATTGCTTACCAATTCCATGCACAATTTACTAATTACCCCAAAGACGTCAATCCATGAAGTGTCTTACAAGCCTAGGCAATTTGGTTAATCTACTCTCAATTTTCCACAGGAATGAATTTTAATTTGTTACCAAATTCCTCAGGCAGAATCTTTAACTCAAAATCCTCACTGCACCTCCACCAATGACAATCCACCTCTGTCTCTGGATAAGGCAGGTAGAGGTCCTCTCAAGCCCTTGGCTTTAGTTTTGCCATAAGATCCCAGAAAGGAGAAAATGAGAACCCCAAGTGCACAAGAGGAAAAAGCATGAGGGGTCAACAGAGCCAAAGTCAGGTAATCTCAAGACACAGTCCTCAGAGAGGCAGGCCTGCCTGCACAAGACACACCCTCACTCTGATGGTGCCCCGGGTGCCCCAGGTGCCCCGGCTATCCCACCCCGGGTGAACCACAGGAGCACATGAAGTGTGAGGGGGAAATGAGGTGTGTCGCTAGTGAGCAAGACCTTACACATTACCCCTGTAGCACTGGGCCAGTCATGATCCTCTCTGAGCCTCAGTTTCCTCATCTGTTTAATGGGAAAGTAATACTTGCCTAGGATAAAGAATAGCTCACATTCCTGAGTAGGTTCTCCACGTCAGGCACTTTGCTCAGTGCTGTGCATGCGTGAACGCTCTTCTTCACTGTCATCTTGTGAAGTCGTAGGTAGGAGATAGTCTATCATTTCCAATTTGGGGATGAAGAAACTGAGAGCCACACAATGATGGAGCCAGGATACTGACACAGGCAGTCTGTTCCCTGCGTCTAACTTCTGCCTCACCTCAAGCATGCGTGTGCACTGGCGTCACTAAGAGGGACTGTGACGGCAGATCACAGGCCCCACCTTTGGGTCCCTGATTCAACAGGTATGGAGTAGAGCCCAAGAACTTGTACTTCTCACAAATCGCTAGGTGGTGCTGATGCTGCTGGTCCAGGTACCACATTTTCAGAACCACTGCTCTACACTAACCTATCTTTGTGTCCCAGAGAACGATAGTCAGGGAGGTTCTTGATATACCCAGGAGGAGAGGAATGAAGCCTCACACTCTTGGGCATGCAGTGATGGCAGAGGTTGAGGTCCTGTGACCTCCTGCCCAGAGGCATCTATGGCTGTTGGCACTTTTGGCTCCTCAAGGAGCTCCCTGGGGAGCATTCTGACTGGCAGGGGGACCCCAGTCTTCTAGACTTTAGCTACACTTGCTGCCTTATCATCGGCAGAGGATTAAATACAATTTTGGCCATTTCTTAAAAACATACTTTACACAGTGGTCAGTGCCCCATGGCCCTGAGTGTCAAGCTAAAGAGATGAAATCTGCAGCAATGCTGTGCAGCCAGGGCATGGCTCACAGAGAGGGACCACTGAGCCAACGCTTGCTAGGATTCAGGTGGGTGGAGATCCCATGGGGGCAGGTGGGAGAGATTTATTTGATGCTCCTAGGTCAGTGGTTATTGAAGTGGAGGTGATTTGTGGGGAAGTCTGGAGATTATGACCACCTCCCCTCTGCCTTCTCCCTGCCTCTTCCAACACGTAAACAGAATGACCAGTAGAGAGGAGGAGAGTAGATAAATCTCCAGTGCACATTTATGGCATCATCTGGGTGTCCCTGAAGCTCATAGATGTCAAATAGGTTCATGCACTGCTGAAATTATATGCTACTCTCCACCTCCCCCCCCACAACATTATGTATAGAGCTGGGCACTGGGCTCCTGCTGAGGTCATCTGAGATAACTGAAATTAGATGAAGACTAAAAGTTTTCCTTGACAATGCACTTGTGAAGAGAAGAAAGAAACCAATGAGAACTGAGGAATAGGATTCCAGGGGTCAGGAAGAGTGAGACATAGAGCAGGAGGGGAAATATATACAAAGGATCATGTCTATGCAAGATTCTAACAGCTCCATTTCATTCTAATAAGGCCTTTGTGGGTTAGCCCCAGTATTTCATCAGCATTTTAGAAATACTAGTTGCTCTGGAAGCACCTGGCAGAGGGCATGATTAGGTCCCTACAAAGGAAGTGAGGGGAGGTGTGGCATGATGTGCACAGTCAACAGGCACAGCAAACATCCACTGTACTGTGTCTTTAAAGGATACCTTATATGAAAAGAGGGCTTAAGATTCGTGTCAGGGTGAGCTTTGCATTTACTGAGCCTCGTAGTTCATATCCAAATTACAGGGTCATTTTCAAAAGTAGCCAGAAGTTTGCATTGTTCAAGATATCAGTGGAATTGAGTGTGGGTACAGGGGTAAAGGGGAGTCCCTGAGGTCACAAAATCTGTCAAAGTGGCCAGGGGCATCTCAAGCACAGTGGAAGGTCATTGAAGTTGGTTGAGGTCAAATGGCCATTGTGTTCAGGGAGTCTCTTAACCAGCAATTTACAAATGAGAACAGGTGCATAGAAGTCTGAGAATAAACTCTCGGGACCTCTCAGACAATACATGCCCTAGTTGGAGGGGGTATGTGATCTGTAGACCTCGACGAAGGGTGGATAGGATGGACAGCCCCTGCGCAGGGGTAGATGGGCCTCCTTTACACATCTGGGAAAGAGAAGAGTCCTCCACTCTGGCAGCCCCCTGGACTGGCTTTGCTATCACAGGCCTGTGATGGATTCTCATGCCTTTGGGAGCATGACTTGGCACATAACCTTCCACCAGAACCTCCCAGTAATCCTCAAAGTCAGGGTGAATATAGTGTCTGTCCTTCACACCTGTGAACCCTGCACTTAACATACTGCCTGATGCGTGGAAGACAGTTCAATCACATGTTTGGTTATTGAAATAAGTCTGAATTGAGAAAGTTTAATGTGTCATTATTTTACCTGCAAAAGTCTCTGACCTTAAACAGCGTGATTTAAAATAAATTAATCCCTAGATATTTAGCTGGAATCTTTCTCAATTACTCTTAACTGCTATCATTCGTAGCCTATTCTAATTTTAGCTTTGTGAAGTTTAAACCATTTCTTTTCAACCCTGTCTGAATCTTTAACACAATGTCACAATCCCCCGAGCTCCAGCCTGGGATAGAGCAGCCTCCTGCAGAGTGTCAGTCACCGTGCAAAGGCCCTGAGATTTAGAAATGAATCTGACACAGTCCCTGGTACAATAGAGGAAAGTATGAAGGGCAGTGAAGGACACAAGCAGGGGGTGGTCTGTCCTTCTGAGAGCAGAATCCAGGCTGTGTCCTGCTGGGTGACATCTGGCTGGGCAGAGGGTATGGGCAGGACTTGTCTGGCCAGGGAAGCTTCCTTGGGGTGTTTTACAGCCCCCTCTATGCAAGATTTTCTTTCAAGAGTTGTTCATCCTTTCTAAAGCCATCATTTCTCCAAGCATTCCTGTTGCCTGTTTCTCACTAGAAGGAAAAAGTAAAGTTGAAATAAGGAAACAAAACATGGGCAAATAAGCTACTTCAAAGCTATTGAGTTACAGAGCCCATGCTATTCTATTTTCCTAAAAGGAAGAGGTTCTCTTCAGCCCAGCAAGGCTTTGATTTCTTCTTCAGGTCTTATTTAAATTCATATTTGCATGTTCACAAACAACTGGTGTAACTTTGGACATGGCATTGTGACAGAGAATATGATGACAAGTCAATTCCAGCTATGATCTTTATAGCAGAACTCAACTTTGTAAATAGTTTCAATAGGGAAATAAACAGAACTACAGAAGCACAGAGAAGAGCATGGCCGTGATCCCAGGTGGTTACAAAGGCGTCACCAAGGGAGTCTGCTAGCCTGGGGCTTGAGGAGTGAAGGGAGCTTTTAAGTTTGGTGGGGGTGTTAGTAGCAAAATTGGAATTGCAGGCAGAAAGGACAGCATGGGCCAAGGCTCAGAATCCAGACAGCAGGTGGTGTGTTTATGGGCTCCCACACTGCTCAGCAGGGCTGGGGGACATTGTGTTCCTCATGAGTAGCTGGAAGGGTAGTGAGTGGGGTTTAGAACATGATAAGAGGCCTGGGTGTGATTCTGCTGCAAGGTGTGGAAAGAGTAGGTGGAAACAAGGCAATTATGTTTTATACAGATCAGTGTGGCCACAGAATGGTAAATGGAAGGGCAAGAACCAGTCTCATTCCAGGGAGACTAATCAGGATGCTGCTGTGATAATGCAGGCAAAAGGCAACGGTGGCCGGGTGAAGGGGCAGAAGCAGCAACTGGGCAGGAGAAAGTGGACCCATCCAAGACACATAGGGAGGTGAGAATGGCAGAACGGGGAGGCAGATTGGCTGGCAGGGCTGAGGGAGAGAGGAGTCAAGGATGACACCCCATGTTTGGGGGTAGGCAACTGGGTGGATTTTCATACCACTCACTGAGATGGGAAACACAAAAGGCAAAATAATTGGGAGACAATGTAAATTTGAGTTCCTGGGGGCCATTGAATAGAGGTCTCCATAACCTAAGGAGATACCTTTGTATCTGATGATACAGTTTTGGGAACCATCCTTTTTCTAGGTGGTAATTAAGCCAAAGGCATAGAAGAGTTTAAGGCACAAGAATGTGGAGTGAGCCCTCATGGAACCCAGAGCAATAGCTATATGTCACAGGTGCCTGGCAAAGGAGGATTCACAGAGAAGCCTGGATAGAGCCATCACAGGGGGAGAGGGAAAATCAGGAGAATACAGTGTGTCCATGGAGTCAGTGGGAGACACTTCAGGGAAGGAATAGCAGCCTGAAAGCCCAGTGCTGCCAAGGAAAATTAATCTGAGGTAAGGATTGAAAACTGCCCAAGAGTTTATCCATAGGAAGGCACAGTGAGCACGGTAAGGGCAATTCCAGCAGAGCGGGCTGGCAGAAGATGCTAGCTGGATTGAGGAAAGAGGACATCACCATCTTTCAAGAAGATTGCCTTTGAAGAGGAGAAGGAAAATAAGGATGCAGCTGAAGAAGGCTCCTTTTGGTTGGTGTTACTTTTTTATTTTTTAGTGGGAAAGACTTGAGCATGTTTAAAAGCTAGTGAAAAAGAACCCACAGAGAGAGAGAAAAGGAAGAAAGTAATTGACATGGTCAGACTCTAAGAAGGCTGGGAGTTCAGGCAAGGGGCATGGTGTGTCTTAAAGTGTAACGGTTCTAATCCAGCTTGGAGGATGAATGAAGTGAGAAAGGATGTGAGTTTCTAGCAGAACTCATGCTCACTTTCTGGTTTCCTCATAGTCTGATCACTTAGTCCCTCAGCCTCTTGAGTTGAAGAGCTATGATTGGACTCCTGGGCCTTCCGGAAATGCTAGACTGATAGAGCAAGCATGCCTATTTCTAAAGAAACTGGTGGATGGACAGTGAAAAGATAATGAGGTAGGGATGTGAAAGGCATCACATTTGAGTTTTGGGGGGCCATTGAATAGAGGCCTCCATAACCTAAAGAGATTTGGGCTGATATAGATTTGGGAGCCATCCCTTTTCTAGATGGTAACTAAAGCCACAGGAATAGAAGAGTTTAAGGCATCAGAATGTGCAGTTCTGCTCGGAATTCCTCAATGCTACCTACTATCCATAGGATAAAGTCCAAATTTCTGGTCATAAAAGGGTGGCCCATGTCCAACTCTCCAAGAAACTAAGGGTTCTCAGAAGGTATCCCATGTCTAAGCCATGTGGATGGAACAGACTGCTTCCAAATCTAACCAGTTAGCCTACCTTTTCGTGAATTGCTGTGGGTCTGCGCTGACTCTTGGAGACCATCCCACTCTGGTACTGGAGCAATTGCCTCACTCCCTCAGCACTACCTGGGCAAGGTTTGGACCCAGAAGGCTGAGCCCACAACTGCTGAGCTCTGCAGGCCAGTGGAATTTGGCACATCAACTGGGCTTCCCCATTTGATTATAGACAGCTCAGGGATCTCTGACCATAACTAAGAGCTCTTCAGAGCAGGAAAGGCTGACTAGAATGCCTGTGCTGTGTTTAGGTATAAGGATAATAGCTAGAAGTGTTGTAAATTTAGAATTTAAAGGGAGTCTTTCTATCAGCTAATTAATGGAGGTGCTTCTGGGGTAGGGGTTGAAATTAGGACCACTTGAGAAGTTCTCAAAAATAATAACTACAAATTTAATATTATAAATGATAATAACAATTTTAGGTTGTTTTTTTCTTTTCTTTTTTTTTTTTTTAGTGCTTAATAGGACACAGGCAAACCAATTACTTATACAATTGGTCTTATTATACTTGTTTTGAAAGTGAATTAACTAATAAGGTTCAGAGAGGTTCATGTAACTTGTTCTAGATCACATTGAAGAGGTAGGATTTGAACCCAGGCTATTTGCCTAAAGTGTGTTCCTCTGAGTTACTAAGCCATATTGCCACACGAGCTTAGATGTCTTGGGAATTCCTACTGGCCACCCCAGGCTGTCACACTGGTGACTTATTTTACACACTGAGGCTTTGTGTCTATAAAATGGGGGTAATAGCATCTACCTGGCAAAGTAATTACAAAAGTAAAATGAGGGCCCACGTACAAATCACACAGTTCCTAGCTCTTGGGGAGTGCTCAATAAATGATAGTTGGTATTTGTTAGTTTATTTTTTTCCTAGGGATTTGTGAACATAATCTAAAAATAGAAAATGAATCAGGGCCTGAGCTTTGTGGTAAAAAGTCTTCTTTCTTGCTTTCTGATAAAGGTCAGTTTGTAACCCCCGTGGATTTGGGGTTTTGTGAACTTCACAGCTACATGTATCTGTCATCTTAATCATTTCTGCCCTTGGCCTTGCATGTTTGCAGAGATTGCAATCAAGCTTTGCCTTGCTTCTGGGACTAAGTTGGTTCCCAGGTTGCTCTTCGTATTGGACCAGTGGTTGGATTCTGGACCTTCACTTCTATATAATACATAGACACATTGCTTGCTCACTGACGCAGGCCAGTGGCCTTCCTTCCTGGCACTAAACCAAGTCTCTTCTTTTGATTAAAGCCTAATTTATGAACCTAACAGTCCACATGAAGAGTTCTCTTCATCTAAATAAGTGTTCAGAGACTCTCTTGCGACTTAAATGTTATCCTCAGGGGTCAACTTCTGGGTTTCCAAAATTGTGCTGCATGTACCATCCATGGGCAAGAGGTTTTAGGGCATGTGTATCCAAAACCTTGAAAATTGTAGTAGTTATATATTTATTTTAATGTATACTAGAGAAAAATACATCTAATACAAAAATGTATACATTACTTCACATAAATTATGACGTTTCCTTTTAAGATAAGTATATTTGAGTAAAACTAGCTCTTGCTTTTAAGAAAAAAGTGGTAACTGAATGATAGTACAATTAATACATGGACATGGAAAAATAATGTGGAGGAAACTGAAAAATGGGAGTTTGGAAACCTCAGCATCCTGCTCATTTTGTCTCCATTTCCCATCACCACTCAGAAGGCTCTCATGGCCCCTGACATCCACTGCTTTCCTCCCCCTGCCCTGGGCCCTTCCTCTCACCTGGCTATGCCCTTCAGCCTCAGCTCTTCCTGAAGACATCCCAGAGTCCTCCTACTTGGGTTAGCTGCTCCTCTGTGGACCTTCTATTCCCATGATCACAGAGTCCAGCCTTCTGTATTTTAATGGGCTTTTCATGCACTTGTATCCCTGGGAACTACACCAGCCCAGGGAGCACATCTTACTCATAGCTGAATCGGCAGGCCTGGGGCACAGTTGTCACACAATAAATTTGTTGCGTAAATGAGCTAACAATTGAATTCATGCACCTTTACCATCAAT
This sequence comes from Otolemur garnettii, assembly GCF_000181295.1. Classification (NCBI taxonomy): domain Eukaryota; kingdom Metazoa; phylum Chordata; class Mammalia; order Primates; family Galagidae; genus Otolemur; species Otolemur garnettii. The sequence goes on from NW_003852427.1 coordinate 5,634,512, forward strand.
AACCTGCACCTGAGGAAACCAAAGGACCAACTATACTTATTGAATATATTGATTCATCTTAAAGTTACTTCACCCCGGGCTCAAGGTTGGGATATGTATGCTCCAGCTCTTTAGGACCCTGTGTACATCGCCTGCTCATATGGTTTCACTTGTATTCTCACAACCTGAAACTGCAACAGCTGAGCAGGGCACCTGGTGGTGGGTCTCCCTACAGGATACAGCAGATGGCACCATGCCTTGCATCCCCACAGTCTAGGATGGGAAGTAGGACTCCTCTGCCTGTTGGTGACCTCTAGCCTTATCCACAGTCCAGTATATTCCAAATACAAAGTGCCCACCGCAACTTTGAAAGATATTCTCTGTGACATCCAATTTAACAATTAACAATTTTTTTATTGTTTTTTTCCCACTATGGGGCTCAGCTCCTGCTGAAATGTTTCACAGAGAGGGCAGTTTGCCAAGCATTAACTTCTCTGGCCCAGGGGGCATTATCGTACAGCTGATTTCATTTGAATGAACATCATTCCTTTGGTCTTATTTGCAAACTGTCATATGGTGCTGAGACTTATTTAACTGTTTGTGGATCTGAGTCCTGCAGCTAGTCAGAAAGCAAGAAAAACTGAGCATCTTTTTTAGACTCTGGTGCAACAGATTTAACCCAGGGGATTATAAAATTTTTCTGTAAAGGGCCAGATAGTAAATATTTTAGATTTTGTGGACCATCTGGTCTCTGTCACAACTATTCAACCCTGCTGCTATAGTGTGAAAGCAGTTGTAGACAATATTTAAATGATGGGCATGGCTGTGTTCCAATAAAACTTTATTGACAAAAACAGGTGGAGGGTTGCAGATGGTATATGGGCCATATTTTGCTGAGCCCTGTTCTAACTTAGTGATTAAGAGCTCCTGTTCTGGAGTCAGGCCAAACTGGACATGACCAGCCTAAGGTGGACCAAGGGGCAGTGAGTGGCTAAAGTCAGAGAGGTTATGGCAAAGCTCAGGAATCCAACATATTTGTAAAGACTTCACCAACTAAATCCCAATCCTGTGACTGTCTCCTCAGGCTTGTCAGGCAATTTTTACCAGCGTTGTCTTCCAATCATTCTTGAAAGCTGGCTTCAAGAGAATCTTACTATACTCTGACAGGTCTTATTATCACAGACAGGTAGGAACAAAGCAAACTTCCCAGAATATAACTGTTCGTTTTGAAAAGCAGATGGCTCCTGGTCAGTGTTCAAAAGTCAGTGGTCCTGGACTGAAGCACTAGTCCTAGACTTTAGCACTAGCACTAAAGCAAAGGATCAGTTAGCCACTGTGGGATCAGTTGGCCACTGTGCCCTCCACGGCACAGGGTGGACAAAGGGAAAGGTAGAGGTGCTGCAAGAGAGCAGGAGTCCTGAGGGAGGGCAAGGCACTGGGGGGAAGGTTGGGTCCTCCTGGGGTAGGAATCTGGAAGGAGACAAGGTGGCCATTTCCAGGCAGCCCTTTGCCATCCACCACACACACAGAGCCCCAGGGTTCCTCCCCGGAGAGGCCGGCTTGAGGACCACGGCCCCCAGCTGCCAGCGCCCCTCCCTCACCAGGACCTCTGCTACTGGCCTTGGTAGAAGTGCCCCGATGACCCAGACGCTGCCTGACCCTCACCCCAGCTCTTGGGACTTCCACCCCCTTCCACAGCCTCAGCCCCCCGGGTTTTCCCATCGGCTGGGGGAAGATTTATTGCACTCCACACACCACAGGGAAGTCGTCCTGTTCCCAGCCCGCGATGAGAAGCAAGCACAACCGGCTGCCGCACACGTGTAATTAGAAGAAATCAGAGTGGTGAGATGAAATTGGTTAAGTAAGCCCAAAATGACTTTTTCATAATGAAAGAATAAATCTCAGAGAGAAGAAGCTAACCGAAGCCAGAGCACACTGCTGTCTTTTCCTTTCCACATACCATGTTTTCAGAAGGGATCTCAAGATCACCTCACCTCACAGGGTTCCGCCTCACCTAGACCAGAAGGTTGGCAGTTCTCTCAGGTGTGGTGGAGGGGTCGGGTGGTTCCCACGTGCCCTGGTGCATTTCTGAGGACATCCTGCGCTGCTTTCCCTCCTGCCCCAGGCCTCCCCAATTGCATTCTTGTCTCAGTCCTGATCCCTCTGGCAGATTCTGTGCCCCTGGGGCCAGACCCCTATCCCCATACCGCCTTCCCTAAGTATATTCAATATCACCTCTCACACCTCTCTCACTCCCTCCCCTTTGCTCTGGAAAATGCTTTTCAGCTGTCAGCCCAATTTCTAGATTTCTATGGCAACCACAGCCCCCAGCCTCATTGCCTTCTCCCCACCCTCCCTCTTCCTCTTGCAAGGAGGATTTGCAGGGAAGCTGCTGACAGGCTGGGCTTCCAGTAATTCCCCCCATAAAACAAACAGTTGAGGAGAAGGTGTTGAGGGCAGAGGAGCTGACTGAGGGGGTCGGCAGGGAGCAGAGAAGCATGAGGGCAGTGTGGTGTAGTGCACACTTGAAGAAAGGTCCTGAAGTGCAGTGCTTGACAGCCTTGCGAAGTCAAATCCGCCTGGGCCCACAGGGCTGAAGGAGGTGTGGAAGGCTCCCTCCATGTGTGCAGGGCCAGACAGCCGAGCTAGCACTGCCTGGGGAGGCGGGGGAGTGGGGGTGGAGGGGGAGGCATCACAGCTGCACAGGAGGAAGCGGTGAGGGGGGGTCAGGCTCCAGAGGGTGGAGGAGGCAGACCTGCCTGGCTGCAGTGACATACACCAGGGGATCAAGGACACAAGCTGCAGCCCACAGGGGAAATTATCCCAAATATCCTCATTACGGAGACAAGTGCCTTTGAACCCATCAGCACTTAACTGCCGGAAGTGCCCTTTCCCTGGAAGACAGGGCTATTTTACCAACTCTAATGGCCATTTGCATCCATCCCAGTCCACTATGAGTCACAGGCCCCTGTGGGTGCTGCAGACCACCAAGCAGGTGTCAGGGAGAGGGCAGGTGTAGAAAAGTGAAGGCCAGCGGGAGGGCAGCTTGCAGGCCCCAAGAGAGGCAGGCAGCTCAGCCAGAGGGGGAAACCACATGAGAGCTGGGAGGGCAGTAAATATTAATAGCTTTATTACATGTCTTTTTTATAAATAAAAGAAATATGTTTTTGGCTGCTAATGACCTTCAAATTAGCAGCTTTTTCCAAAAACGCTTATGTATTTTTAATTCCAAACATAGCTGAGTGTCAGTTGCAGCGGCAATGAAAGCAGCAGGGCAGCTGGGTAGTTTTAAATAAGAGGAAACCCAGATCATTATTTTTGAAACTGTCAGCTTTTACGCCTCTTAATAGATTCACTTTCTATCATCTCTCCCTCCTCCTCTGTGATCTTTGAAGATTCCCAGGCATTCTCTGCGGGAGAGGGGAGCAGAGACACAGCCCTGTCATATGGAAGGCCCTGGGGCTTTGGTTCCCAGCGAGTCTGTAAGGGCATCCCAGTTACTCACAGGGAGACTTAGCACAAAGGGCCTCCAAAGAGCACTGGGAAGAGGAGAATTTCAGCCTGGGAAGCAGGATGCTGGGCAGTGGGGCCAGGGACTTCCTTCTCTAGCTTCCTCTTGCTTCCAAGTAACACAAAGAGAAATCAGAGACTTCAGAACAGCTGAAAGAGAGATAGAGAGGGCAAGGAGGAGACAATGACAAAGACTATGAAAGAGAAGGAGACAGACAGACAGAAGTAGACAGAGAAATGCAGTGAGAGGCTGAGTGGTAGGGAGAATGAGAGTGGCCCAGGGCTCTCTGAGAAAACTGACTAGAATGCAATTCTCAGGCCCCAGTCCCAGACACATGAGCTCAGAAACTCTTGGGAAGAGGCCCCACGATCTGTTTTCATAAGCTTCCAGGTGATTCTGACGCTTATACAAGTATAAGGACCACTGATCTAAAGCAGAGGATCCAAGGCAAGGGAAGGAAGAGAGGATTCAACGGCAGGAGAGAGAAGAGATACACAGAGGCGAGCGTGTGAGACTCTAGCCTCTGTCCCTCCACACGCATGCTTCATGCTGGTTTTGAATAATCAGCTCTCTGCGACTGTTCCACTGACACCAGCACCCAGTCTTGCTGCCTCTTTACCAGTGGGATTAGAAGTGGGGCTGTGCTGCCAGTGAGCCCCAGCTATATGAGGCTTCCTTCTACACCAGGGGAGGATGCAATGTCATTTCACTGGTTTGAACAATGGGGTTTGCGCTCCTCTTTTGCTTATATAGACACCTGAGTAGCCTTTTCCATTTGGCACTCCATTTTCATTTTCAGCTACAAGAAAGATCAACTTCCAGGGTGAAGGTTAGATTAAAGTTGAACTCTTTTCTAAGCTATTCAGGCTGATGAACAAACAGCAAGAGTATTTCCACTTTGGTACGGGAGCTCTTGATACCTAAAGCATGATTGTACCTATGTTCAAATGGAATACTATGCAGCCCCAAAGAAGGATGAAGACTTTACCTCCTTCATGTTTACATGGACAGAGCTGGAAAATATTCTTCTTAGCAAAGTATCTCAAGAATGGAAGAAAAAATATCCAATGTACTCAGCCCTACTATGAAACTAACTTATGGCTTTCATGGGAAAGCTATAACCCAATTATAGCCCAAAAATACGGGGAAAGGGGAGAGGGGAGGAGAGAGGATGGGTGGAGGGAGGGTGATTGGTAGGATCATGCCTATGGTTCATCTTATAAAGGTACATGTGAATCTTTCTAAATGTAGAATATAAATGTCTTAACACAATAACTAAGAAAATGACATGAAGGCTATGTTAACCAGTTGGATGAAAATATTTCAAATTGTAGATAAAAACAGCACACTGTACCCTATGACTGTATTAAGGTACACAGCTATGGTTTAATTAAAAAATAATAAATAAATGTATGTGATCTTTAAATCCAGCTGATGGACCTGTGTTAAGTGTCTACTTCACACAGAGGTAACCCTGGTGCCTCCTCAATAAAGACAGAAACAAAGACTCCTGCTGAGTGACCCAGCATCACCCAGACCTCAGGCTGGTGTTTGCCTTTTCCCCAAACTCTGACCTTCTCAAGCAGCCATTCTGGCAACATAAAAACATCGTTAAGGAGGCTCCTGGGATTATTCAGATTTGGGCACAGCTGAGTAGAACCATTCATTCAAAAAATGTTTATTTGGTAGAGACTCAAAGCCACCTTGAAACAGACACTATTTCCAGGTCCTTAGAATCCATCAGTAAACAAAACAAAGATCTAGGTCCTCAATAGGATCTAGCAAGGGGAGCAGAAAACTAACAATAAACATAGAACATAGGCTATCTGATATCTCTGAAGATGAAGAGTGCTGTGTAAAGAAGAAAAGTTAGAGAATGGGAAAAGAGAGGTTTGGAATTTAACTTTTTAGGACAGAATTCACTGAGAAGGAGTTAAGCAAATCTTTGAAGAAAATGAGGAAGTGAAACATGATGGAAAAGTTTTAGGAAAAAGCCTCTTGAGCTAGTATAAAGAACATATCTCATGTAAGCCTCACCATGTCTTAATGCGCTAGATATTATTTTTACCATTTCACAAATGTAAACACTGATGCTCACAGGGGTTGGCTAAGACTATCCAGATAGTATGTGGCAGGGCTGGGATTCCAAACCTGACTAGACGACATTATTTTCTAAACCTCACGTTGCTAGTGTGTGAAGGTGGATGTGAGGCTGCTGATCACAAATGAGATGCAGAGTCCAGCCATGAAGACGAGGCCATCCCCAACAACTATGATTTGACTTCCACAAAGGGAAGAGACTTCTCTGCCAGGTGAAAGGTCTTGTGCTGAAAATGATAAAACTCATGGCCAAGAGAAGGTGAAAGTCCTAGACAGTGCCAGTCCTAGATAATAACAAAAGAGTCAAGGAAAAGGCAGCCATTCGAAGTGAATTTAAATTTCCTGTTCCAGATGACTGATGTCACAGGATTCTACTAAAAGTTGTCTGATAGCAAGGAATTGAAGCAATCTGGGTATTCATAGATAGCTGGGAAAGTCATTAGCCAAATATGATAGATACACTTTATTATCACACACTAATCCATGGAGTATTGTGTGTTTCAAATAATGACCTACTGGATTTCCACATAGCCACTTGAATGGATCCTAAGATCATAGGGTTGAATGGGCAGTGCAAGAGAAGAATGGTTATACAATACGACAATATCCATTTTATAAGAACTTACATAACCAAAATATATGCATTGAGCACAACAGTATGGTTGCCTGTGGTTGGGAAGGATGGAAATAGCTACCCATTCTTCACTTCATTTGCTGCCTTTAAATCAGACTCATATATGTGTGAATGTATTTTATACACATACACATTTTAAGAGATGTTATCTATGTATTGCTTTTCAAAGGTGAATTTAAGGTATTGTTATTGGTCAAGTGTACCTAGACATGTTACCCACATCTATTTTACCTGAAATTCATACACTTTGGGGGAATAATTGATTTTACTTCCAATGAGATCTTTGAAAATGTGTATGCAATTTTTGGTACCCCTGGGCATATGTGTATAAATATATAGCCTGCTTGTAGATACCTGAAATGCTGTATTAACCTGCCAACTGTTTGTTATTCCAGGATAGCACCATCTTAATTAGCACAGCTTTATTGCACATTTTAATGTTGAATAACATGAGTCATCCATCTTTATATTCACTTTTATAATTCTCATAACTATTTTCATCTGTATGCTTTTTCCAGGTAAATTATGAACTAATTTTATAAAATTCCAAAAGATCAGTACTTTTATTCATATAGCATTAAGTATTAAATTAACATGGGAGAAAATGGACATCTTTACCAGATATGCCTTCTAATTTATAAAAATGACATCTCTATTTCAACCAATAGTCTCTTCTAGTCCTGAGAAATGCTTTTTTGTTTTTCTTTTTTGCAGATGCCGTATATTCCTTGCTAAAAATTCACATAATTTCTATTCTGTTGTAATTAGGGAACTCATCTTTTTCATTATACTTTCAACTTGTTTTGAATATATTTTTTATAATTGTACAACGTAGTGAGCATTATTATTATTAGATAGTTCTTAAATGGGTTTTATTATTTTGTTTTGTTTTGCTTTAAGCACAATGATTAATACAGTCTACAATAGAAGAGAGTATTAATTCCAATTCCTCAATTTTAAAAATTTAGTTTCTCTGCCTTATTGCATAGTCTAAAACTTCTAGAAAAATATGCAAATATGTCGCATTTGCAAACCTATTTATCTTTTTCTCATTTAAATGGAAATACCTTTATTCTTTCATAATGAAGTGTGATATTCATTGCTTTATTGTTTAGATATGAAATAAGGGAGTTTATGTCTGTTTACTAAGAATTATCATTTATAATGGATGTTCTATTTTTTTCAAATGCATTTTAGCATTTATAGCAATGAGACTCGAATTCCTGAAATAAACACTACTTGACCATGGAATGTTTTGCTTTTAGTTTATTAGTGTACTTGATATATTACAGTTTTACATAAGATTCTTGCTTCATTATTAATAACCATGATTACTGTGTAATTTTCTTACTTGTATATTTGTGGTATCTTTATCAGCATTTTACTATCAATGGCCCTGATTATTTAATAGCTATTTTAATTTGAGTATAATACACATAACAAAATTGTCTAAATTATTAGTCAACAGCTTGGAAATTTTCCTAAAGCAAACTCACCCACATAACCACCTTCCAGATCAGAAAATAAAGCAAGTCTCTGGCATTAAGTGCCCTTCTAGTCACTGTGGTCCCACATTGTTTTGCATTCTTTTGAACTTTCCATAAATGGAATAATATAATATGTATTATTCTATGCTTGATTTGTTCTGCTCAAATCATATTTGTGAAATTTGTATATGTTTTTATAACAGTAATTTATTTATTTTGATAGCCATCTAACATTTCCTTGTATAACTATACCACAATTTGTTTATTTACTCTATTATTGTACTTTTGGTCTATTTCCAGTTTTTGATTGTTATAAGTAACTGTACTATGAATATTCTCACACATATCTTTTGATGTACAAGTATTTTAATATACATATGTAGGCATTTCTATTAGTACATACCTAGAAGTGAAATTGATGCATCAGAGGATATCTGTATGTACTGCTCTCATAGGCACTTTCAAGCATTTTTCAAAGTGGTAAGATGGGAGATAAAATTTCTCCCAAAGAGAAAGCTGCCAATTTTTTATTTAAATTCAAAGCACTGTTGGGGCCAACCTAGCTGAGTGCTTAAACATACTATTTTCATTTTACAAGTGAGACTTCATGAGCACTTTCCAACTTCTTAGTCCCTGAATCTGAGTTGACCTCCACAAAATGAGAATATCAGTTCAGAGAGTAGCAAGGACTTCATGAATCAGGTGTTCACTTTCCACAAGTGCAAGCTAATAGATACTTTCCAAAACAGATGTAACTGAGCACTGTGAATCTACGTACATAGTCCTGAGAAACTTTATTTAAAGAGCACAGTTTGAATTCTGTCCGAGTTTATCAGCTATGCCTGCTGGTAGTGGTATGATTATACTATAGTCAAAACCACTGTGACACAGGCTTCTGACTCGCCAACCAATAGGACATCACCTTCTATATAAGGAAGGCTTTGGACATGAGGGAGTAGAGACACACTAGAATCTGACATACACTGGTGGCAAATCATAGCAGATTTTAGGTGCCCCTAGAGAAGTATTAAGTGTTCATCAAGCACTTCTATTTGTGTAGCTCTTCTGACCAGTTAAATTTCCTCTGGACTTTAAGCACATTCACAGTACATGCATATAAACATCAATATCAATTATACATATAGTAGTGGAAGCCACAACAATAATACATTTTATTTAAACAAAGGGTTCCACTCACAAGGTCATGTCAACTTCCTTGCCCTACTCTGAACCCTGTTAGCTGAATCTAGGCAGTGTGTAGGATGATGACTTGAGCACTGGAGTATGTTCATCACAGCCATAAAAGTTTGAGTTCCTCCCCTCTCTGACATTCGCTAGCCTACTCAAATGTGTGGGTATGGCCTTCAGCACTTCTTGGGGATAAGGGGAAATCTCTGCTTCATCCTTAATCATCTTTCTTATTAAAGTAGCTTAAGATCAGGGTAGAGGGGGATAAAGGGATCCAGGGAACTTAGAGAAAGTGTCTCCATGTCAGGGAGCAGGGTCTATTTACTTTCCATTTTGAGCAATACAACAGCTGCTCCTGACTCAACCATATGAACTTGCATTATTTTCATTTAACCCAATGCTGCATTTAACGGTGAAGTTCTCATGGGTGACAGCATCTATTTTATCCCTGGGAACTCCCTGACTTCACAACCACAGCTACACTGATTTCTAGCCAGAGCAATGAGGTTTGCACCTTCTGGCTGGCTTGGACCTTGGCTCATGCAGTGGTAACCTTCTTTGAGGAGTCCACCTTATTCTAAACCATCATTTCCCATTACTAAGATAACATCTCCTGAATTCTCATTGACTTCCCTATTTCCACAGGGGGACATGATGAGAATGAGATGACACCTGTACATAGTGTGTCCCATTGAAGAAGCAGAGCCCTGAATCTACTCAAAAGTCAGCTTGCCTTTTGCTCCAGAAGAGACATTATCTATACTGCACTGGACATTAATCATGCCTGCATTTTATTTCAGAGGGTGACACTATCTCTGCCTACCAAGCCTATTCACTGTGCAATCATTCTTTAAAAGGTAGCCCAGAACAAAGGTCAATCATTGCCTGGCCCACAAGACATACAGGAATGCAAAAAATCCATGAAGAATAATGTCTCAACAAATATAATTTACATAAAGTTCATTCTTCTACAGTCCAATAAATTTTGACAAATATATATTGTACAGTCATATAACCACTACAAAAATCAATATATAGCACTTTTTATTGACCCCAAATTTCCCAGATGCTCCTTTGTCATCAACATCCTCCCTCTATCCTCAGCCCCTGGCAAGCACTTATCAGACTTTGTTCTCTATAATTTTGCCTTTTCAAGAGTATCATTTAAATGCA
>NW_003852427.1:5645209-5711060 GCF_000181295.1 Otolemur garnettii
AATTTTTTTCTAATTTTTTTATTCGATTGGGTCTTTTTATTATTGAATTTTGAGAGTCCTTTTCTCAGTTTTTAAAATTCCATATTCTTATAGTTATCATAAGGAGGCAGCTCAGGTCTGGATCAACAGTACTCCTAAAAGTACTGAACTTAAAATATATATATGTTTATGGTATACCACATTTTGATATGCATACATATAATGAAATAATTGCTACCTCCAAGAAAACTAACAGAAAACTAAAATATCCATCATCTCACATAGTTTCCTTTATTTGTAGGTAGAAGTACATAGAATCTGCTCTGTTATCAAATTTCCATAATAGCGTACAGTATTACCAACTACAGTACTCGTGCTGTACATTAGATTACCAGGCTTATTTATTTAACTGATGTGAAACTTTGTACTCTCTGCTCTCTCTCACCCTATTTACCCCACCCCCTTGCCCCTGGTAACCACCTTTCTACTCTCTGCTTCTATGTTTTGTTTTTGCTTTTTTAGATCCCACAAATAAGTGAAATCATGCAGTATTTTTCTTTCTGTGCCTGGCTCATTTCACTTAGCACATTGTCTCCTAAGGTTCAGCAAAGTTGTTGCAGCTAATGGCAAGATCTCCTTTTGTAATGCTCAATAATATCATTCATATATGTATACACCAAAATTTTTTATTCATTTGTTGATGGACATGTGGGTTGTTTTCATATCTTGGTTACTATGAATGATTCTGCAATGAACATGGGAGTGCAGATATCTTCACATGGTGGTGATTTTTTTTTTTAGACATATATTCAGAAAAGAGGTTGCTGAGTCATATAGTAGTTCAATTTTTAATTTATTTCAGAACCTCCATATTGGTTTCCATAATGGCTGGACCAGTCTACATTCTCACCAACAGTGTACAAGGACTCCCTTCTCTCCACACCCTCACCAACACTTCCTGTCTCTTGTCTTTTTGATGATATCCTTTATATCAAGTATGAGGTAATATCTCTCTACGAATTTGATTTTCATTTCCCTAGTGATTAGTGACATTGAGAACGTTTCATATAATTGTTGGATGCATTTATATTGTCGTTAGGGAAATTTCTGTTCATATCCTTTGCCCAATTTTTGACCAGATTATTATTATTATTATTTGCTATTATTTTTTGAGTTGTATGAGTTCCTTACATATTTTGGATATTAACTTCTTATTTGGGAAGAACTGAAAGCTTTTTCTCTAAGATCTGGTACAAGACCAGAATTCTCACTCTCACCACTTCTACATAACAAACTACTGAATGTACTAGCAAGCACAATCAGATAAGAAAAAGAAACAAGAGGCTTTCAAATCATAAAGAAAAAAATAAAATTATCCCTGTTTGCAGACGACACAATCCTATATGTAGAAATCCCTAAAGAGCCTACTAAAAAAACAATGAGAACTTATAAATTAACTGAGTTTGAGGATACAAAATAAGTATACAAATCAGTTGCACTTCTTTATACTGACAATGATCTATCTGAAAAAAAGAAATTAAGAAAATAGTCTCTTTATGATAGCACCAAAAATAATAAGACACTTAAAAATAGGTTTAACCAACAAAGTGAAAGGTCTCTACACTGAAAACTATAAAACGCTGATGAAAGAAATAAAAAAAGATGCAAATAAATGGAAAGATATCACATGTTCACAGATTGAAGGAATACATATTGTTAAAATGTCCCTACTCTAAAGCAATACACAGATTCAACATAATATCTATCAAAATTCTAATGGCATTTTTCAAAGAAAGAGGACAAAGAATTTGTACAGAAATATCACAGATCCTGAGTAGCCAAGGCAATTTTTACTTTTTTTTACCTTCCACCTGGCTGAGACTCAACATTGTCTCACCACCATTTTTTAATTATATACATACATATACGTATATATGCATAGTATATACATATATGTATATATACACATTATATATGTATATAATAAATATATTATTATATACATATAATACATATACATGCATATTATGCATGCGTATAATACATATATATGCATATTATACACATATATACATATATGTATATAATAAATACATTATTATATACATATATATTTGTATATATATTTATTATATACATATATGTATATATATATTCTTTTTTAGCAATAATAAAGTTTTTATTATGTAGATTTAAGAGATATTAAAAAATAGAATAGATCCCCATGTTTCCACCACACAGCTTCAGTAATTATCAAGAGGCCAGTGTGGATTCATATTTATCCTTCAGCCCCAAACCCACCCATCGTACCCATGACTGCATTGTTTGAGAACAAATTACATACATTGTTATCATTCCATTTGCAAAGACTTCAATGTTTATGTCTCTAAATGATAAGAACTCTTTTTATAAACAAACCCACAATACACATCTATAAGATAATAATTCCTTAATATCATCTAATACCCAGTTTTTCAAAATTACTCATACATGTCTTTTAGAAGTTGGTTTGTCAGCATCCCCGAAATGTCTACATGTAATACCTTATATCTCTTTTACTTCTAACATTTTCTTCCTCATATATACTATATATGAGGAAAAATATATATACATACTACTACTAGTATATATGAAGAAGAAAATGTTAGAAGTAGTATATATGTATATGTTGTTGTTGTTGTTGTTGTTGTTGGGATTCATTGAGGGTACCAAGAATTAGGTTATACTGATTGCATTTGTTAGCTAAAGTCCATCTTATAATTGTGTCCCACCCCCAAGAGGTGTGCCATGCACCGTGACCCTCCATCTCCTCCCTCTTCCCCTCTCCCCACTCCCTCATTCCCCTACTCCCCTCCTTGTATTGGCTCATCCACTGCCTTCATATTAGAATTGAGTACATGGGATTCTCGCTTCTCCACTCTTGTGATGTTTTACTAAGAATATGTTCCACCTCCATCCAGGTTAATACAAAGATGTAAAATCTCTATCTTTTTCAATGGCTGAATAGTATTCCATGGTAAAAATATACCACAGCTTGTTAATCTATTCCTGGGTTGGTGGGCATTTAAGCTGTTTCCACATTTTGGCTACAGTACATTGAGCTGCAATAAATAGTCTAGTGCAAATGTCCTTATGGTAAAATGATTTTCTTTTCCTTCTGGTAGAAGGAAGTTCTCCATACTTCCTTCCAAAAAGGTTGTGTTAGTTTGTAATTCCACCAGCAGTGTACGACTGTTCCTTTCTGTTCACATCCATGCCAGCATCTGCAACTTTGAGGCTTTGTGATGTGGGCCATTCTCACTGGAGTTAGGTGATATCTCAGGTATAGAGACCATCTCTACACTTGACTAATTTTCAACAAGATCACCAAGAATATACAATGGGGAAATAACAATGTTTTTAATAAATGATGTTGTGAAAACTGGATACCCACATACAAAAGAAAGAAATTAGATGCATATACCATACACAAAATCGCTGAAAATGGCCTAAACATAATCCCTGAAATGACAAAAATCCTAGAAGAAAACACAGAGGAAAGTTTACCTGATATTAGCTTTGGCAATAATTTTTAAGTCTGTCTCAACAGAAGCATAGGCAACAAAAGCAAAAGTAAACAGTGGGACTACATCAAACTAAAAAGCTTTTGTACAGCAAAGAGAATTCTTTATATATTCTGGATAGATGTCTTTTGCTAGACTGTTTTTCTTACATACATTTTCTTCTAGTCTATGCCTTCTCTTTTTATTTTCTTAACATTCAAAGAGTTTCAGTTTTAAATATTGATTACATTTCATTTTTAAAATTTTTTAGTTTAGACTTTGTGTTTTTGTGTTCCCTCTAATAAATCTACCTAGATGAGGGCAATTTTTTTCTTTGATTAGTTTTATGTTTTATATTTCAGTTTATAGTCCATTTTGAGTTGGTTTTGTGTATGGTGCAGGGCATTTTTATTTTTTGCATATAGATAACAAACTGTGCTGTCAATATTTGCTGAAAAGACTATCCTTTACTCATTGAATTATATTGGCACTTTCATAAAAATCAGATGAATATATGTTGGATCTAATTCTGCTATCTGTTCTGTTCTGCTTATCAGTACATTTAAACCTTCATAAATATTACATTTCATAATTATCATAGCTTTATAGTTAAGTCTTGAAATGAAGAAGTATAGTCCTTTATGTTCTTTTAAACATTGTTCTGGCTACCCTAAGTTCTTTACTTTTCCATATAGATTTTAGAATCAGTTTTATGATTTCTATGAAGGCCTACTGGTATTTTCAATGAGGCTGCATTGAATTTATAGATTTGTAGTATAATACTTTGTTTATTTAGGGATTTCTTGATAGCTTTCATTAGGATCTTATAGTTTTGGCTTATAAATCTTAGGGTTCATGTTGTTAATATTTTGTGTTTGTGATGTTATTGTAAGTGGAACTTGTAAATTTATATTTCTAAGTGTTCACCTCTAGTATATAGAAATATAATTTATTTTTATATTGACCTTGCTAAATTCAGTTATTAATTCTCGTAACCATTTTGTATATCTTTTGGAATTTTCTACATAGACTGATTCATGTACAAATTAAGATGATTTTATTCCTTTTTTCTAATCTAGATGACTTTTCTTTCCTTTCTCTTTTTTTCTTTCTTTTTTTCCTCTTATTTATTTTCAGAATTTTATAGGGGTATAAACATTTTGGTCACATACATTGCTTTTGTGCCATCTGGGTCAAAGTTATAAGTGTGCCCATCACCTAGATGGTATACATTATACATGTTAGGCCTGAATTTTTCTTTTTCAGCCCTACTGCAATGGTTAGAACCTCCAATAAAATATTGACTGTAAGTGGTGAGAGTAAATGTTCTTGTCTTATTTCTAATCTTAGGGAGGAAGCATTCAGTCTTTCATAATTAAGTATAGTGTTATCTGTGGTTTTTTCTAGACTCCTTTTATCGGATTGACTGAGTTCAATTCTGTTTCTGGTTTGATGAGCATTTTTATTATGAATAGATGTTGAAATTTGTCAAATGCTTTTTCTGTATCTATTGAGATGATCATTGGTTTTCTTTTGGGGGTTATAATGTAGTAAATTGCATCAATCAGTTTTTTAATGTTAAACTAGCATTATATTCCTGGCATAAATCCAACTTGGATATGATTTATTATCCTTTTTAAATATCATAGAGTCAGGTTGCTAAAATTTTGTTAAGAATTTTGTTTTATGTTGCGAGGTATACTAGTCTGCTCTTTTCTTATGATGTCTTTGTCTGGTTTTAGCATTACCATAGTACAATTCTGGCTGTGTAAAATGAATTAGGAAGTATTTTTTTCCCTTAAACTTTTAGGAAGAGTTTGTGCTGAGTTGGTATTTTTCCTTCTTAGAATGTTTATGGAGAATTAATTCTGCATTAATGTGAAGTGGGCCTGGAATTCTTTGTGAAAAAGGTCTTAAAAATTCAATTTCCTTAATGATAGTAAAGGCTGTTCAGGATATCCATTTCTTTTTGAGGAAAGCTTGGTACAGTATGTGTATTTCAGGTATTTTACCATTTTATCTAAATTAAAAAAAAATTTATTGGCATAAACATTCAAGCACAAATGTCTTTATGGTAAAATGGCTTTTTATTTTTCTTTTGGGTAGATACCTTAGTAGATACCCAGGATCAAATGGGGGGTCTACTTTTCATTCTTTAAGGATTCTCCATACTTCTTTCTGTAAAGGCTGTACTAGTTTGCAGCCCCCCCAACCAGTACATGAATGTTCCCTTCTCCACACTCACGCCAGTGTAGATTAATGACTATAGGCCCACATGAGAGAAAAACACAATGAAATTCCAGAAGCAGAGAGGAGGAGAGGGGCCTCAGTAAGTTCCCATCTAATGCATGTAATGTAGGGGTACATGGCACACTTCCTGGCTGAAGGACAGAGCTGCAACTTGAACTTTACCTTACAAATGCAAACAATGTAGCTTAATCACGTGCACCCTCATATTAACCTAAAATAAAAAAAAATTATTGACATATAATTCTCTACAATATTTTCTAAGTAACTATTTAATAGGGATAGAATCTATATGGCTATCACATCTCATCCCCGATACTGATAATTAGTCTCTTCTCTGTTTTTTATAATACATCTGGTTTAAGGCCTAGCAATTTTTTAATCTCAAAAAACCAAGTTTTGTTTTCATTGATTTTCTCTGTTTTTCTATTTTCTATTTCATTGATTTCCACTCTAATCTTCATTGTTTCCTTTCTTGTACTTACTTGGGTTCAATTTTCTTCTTTGTTTTCTAGTTTCTAAAGGTCTAAGCTAAGATAATTGATTTGGGATCTTTTCATTTTCTGTTCTTTTCTTCTCTTTCCTTTCTAGGTATTGAGAATTTTCTCCTAATTTCTGGCTGAACTACGATCTCAAATTTTGATACATGGACATTTTACTTTTTTAGTTACAAATAGTCTAATTTCTTTTTAGATTTTTTTCTTTTACTTATGAGTTATTTAAAAGTGTGTGAAATACTCAGAAGTTACTAAGTTTTTAATTGATTTCTATAATAATTCCATTTTGAAGAAAAACAAACTTTCTATGATTTGGATAATTTTAAATTTATTCATACTTACTTTATGACTCATAATATGATATTTTGATAAATATTCCATGTGTACTTTAAAGAAAAGATGCATTATACTTTTATTGGGTGAGCATTCTATAAATATCAAACAGGTCCAGTTGGTTGGTAGTGTTCTGTGCAAATCTCCCATATCTTTCTTAATTTTCTATTTGTTCCATGAATTATTAAGGCATGGATATTGCAATTTCCAGTGATAATTATAGATATATATATATGTAACTGTACTGTACATATGAATATATAGGTATATTTGCACAGATTTGTGTGTCTGTATATATATGCATATATTTGTGATTCTATCAGTTTTTGCTAGTATATTTTGAAGTTGATATTTGGGGCATAAATATTTAGGTTTTTTATTTTACCTTGATGTATTGATATTTTAGCCATCATTAAATGACCTTGTTTGTCCCTGGTAATAGTATTTGTTTTTATAAACATTGGCATGCTGTATCATTTTCCATTCTTTTATTCTTACACCATTTATGTCTTCATATTTAAAATTTATTTCTTATAGGCAGCAAGTAGTTGGGCCTTACTTTTTGTCCAATCTGCCAATTCAACTTTGTGATTTAGGGAGTTAGACAATTTGCATTTAATGTGATTATGGGATAGCTTTGTTATAAAAATAACCTTAGACTACATTTTTAATAATGGTAAGGCTGTTATGTTATTGAATAAGAAAACATTAATTTTATAAGAAAGCCAATTATTCTTAATTTATAAATTTTGTTCTATCTCTATAAAATGAACAGATTATTTTTAAATACATAAGTTGAAATTGATTTTTTCATTTTTAACATATTTTTAAATACATATGCTGATATATAAAAATAGTCTATAGCCATACCAACCTGAACATGCTCAATATTGTCTTATGAGGAAAGATAACCACTTAAGAATATCTAAGAAAATTCTGAAAAATAAAAATAATGAGGTGCTATGAATCTTACAAATATTGGAATACATCCTAAGTTTATAGTAATTAAATTGAGTGCTACTGACACATGATTAGAGAACCTATCAGTGGAACAGAAGGAATGGAGAAATAGATCTAATATTCATTAAAAATTTTGTATATGAACAAGATGGCATTTTATATCAGTGTAAAAAGTATAGATTATTCAATACAGAATAATCTTCTTAGGCGTTCAGACAACTAAGAAGCCCTCAGAAGAAAATTTAGTTGCATCTTTTCTTTGTACTTTGCATTTATGTAAGTTAAATTTGTATACAAGTGTACACATATAAAATACTAAGCACAGATAAAAGTACCAAGCAAAGACATAACAGAATTCTTTAAATAATCTTGAGAGTTTAGGCTTTTTGCAAAAATTAACTCAAAATGGATCATAGACACAAATGTAAACTACAAAAGTATAAAATGTATAAAAATTGCAAAAGAAAATACATGTTAAATTCTACATGACCTTGGACCCTGTTAGAAGTTTTTCTTTAATATTTTTATTTTTATATATTTACATATGTATGTACGTATATATTTTAGAGACAAGGTCTTGCCCTGTTGCCCAGGCTGGAGTACAGTGACATAATCATCATTCATTGCAGTCTTGAAAACCTAGGCTCAAGCAATCCTCTTGCCTCAGCCTCCTGAATAGCCAGGACTACAGGCAAGTGCCACCATGCTCACCTAATTAAAAAAATTGTTTTTCGGGAGAGTTTGAGTCTTGCTAAGTTGCCTAGGGTGGTTCTGAACTCCTTACCTCAAGTCGTTTTCTTGCCTTGGCTTCCCAAAGCACTGGGATTGCCAGTGCAAGCCGCTGTACCTGGCCTATGAGGAGTTTTTAGATACAATGTCAAAAGCATGATCAATAAAAAAGAATTAATTAAACATTAAAACATTTTTAAATTAAAAATTTCTTCTCTGCTAAAGAAATTGTTAAGAAAATGAAAAGAGAAGTCCACAGACTGGAAGCAAATATTTGCAAGCATATCTGATAAAGGGCAAGTATCCAAGATGTACAAAGAACTTTTAAAACTTAACAGTAAGAAAACATTTAAAAATGGGCCAAAGATCTCAGTAGACACCTTATCAAAAAAGATATATGGATGGTAAATAAGCAATTGAAAAGGCACTCATTATCATTTGTTATTAGAGAAATGAAAATTAAAATAAGAAAATATCATAGCATACCTGTTAGAATTAATAAATCCCCAAAGAACTGACAATATTAATTGCTGATAAGGATGTGGAGTGGAGAAGCTCTCATTTGTTGCTGGTGGGTATATAAAATGATTCAACTACTTTGGAAAACAGTTTAGCAGTTTCTTGTAAATCCAAACATACTCTTATATATGATTCAACAATTACACTCCTAGGTATTTACCTCCTTCATTTGGAAGCTTATTAATTTGCACATAAAACCCTGCACATGAATATTTACAGAAGTTTTATTCATAATTACCCAGTATTAGAAACCACCAAGATGTCCTTTGATAAATGAATGGATAAACAAGCTGGTACATTCATATAACAGAATACTATTCAATGATAAAAATAAATGGGCTATCAAGCCACACAAAGACATAGATGACTCTTAAATACATATTGCTGAGTAATATAAGCCAGTCTGAAAAGGCGATGATGGTATTATTCCATTTGCATGACACTCGGCAAAAGACAAAATTATAGAGATGGTAAATAGATTTGTGGCTGCTAGAGGTCAGGGAGAGAGGGTTAAAGTGGTGAAGCACAGAGAGTTTTTAAGGGGGTGAGACTGATATTGTGATGGTGACTACATGACACTATCAAAACACATAGAATTTTATAGTGCAAAGAGTAAACTTTAATGTATGCAAATTTCAAAAAATCACTTAGGAGGTTGGGGATTCCCTGGGTGGAAATTCGAATGAGACAAAAAACTAACTGTATTACAAAGACGTGGAACAACCTCACTGAAGGAGATAGATCAAAAGGTGCTGATCTAAGTCACTTTGGAAATGAATAGAAGCTGTAAGACTAGAAACAAAAGGACTTGACCTTAAACACTGTACTCTAATTGGTAAAGTTGCTTCCCATGGGTGTGTAGGTCATTAATTCTGAAAACACTATATCCTGGAGAAAATGGACGACAGATAGCAGGAGCCAGGTTTCTCACTGTTAAAAATGTATTTTATTGATCAGCAAGGGAGGAGGCTAGAATGCTCCATGTGGTGCTGGGCTATAGTTGAAAACATAAATGTGAACTCAAGTTAATCGTAATACAGATGCAACTGGTTACATATAAAAGTATTTGTATGTGTACATTCATTGTTTAGTACACACACGTGGATTTCCTTGCTCTGCCAGTTGAAAAGGCCTAGAAGCAATAATGCTCCAATAACATTGAGCATACCCGGAATTCAGACACTGGATTTTAATATTATTTTATCCTCGGAGAAATGGTTGATTCAAAATAAGCTGGGAGTATCTTTCAGTAAAAGTAAAGGGCTTAAAAACAAACAAACCCATAATGATGGGAATATGACAAAAGGACATAAGAGCTAATTAACAGAGTTACCAATGGCCCAAGGTGGAAAAATTTGAAAAACAAGAGAGTAGTGCCAGATTATATGTCCAAAATAAATATTCATGAGTCCACACTGACATATACATCGCTGAATAAAGAAATACACAAATGGGCGGTGGGGAGAATAGACAAACCAGCCATGCAGAAGAATTCCCAATAATTCACAAAGATACTCTGCCTCGTGACAGTGTTAAGTCCACACTCCTTGGGTGCAGGTGGTACACAATGACTTTCCTTCAAGGAGTGAAGTATGGAAATGAGGGAGGGGAAAGAGAGTTAACTTTACAGTGGAGAAACCAGACTAACTCAACCAATAGTCAAGTTTACACTGACAGTGATAAGTCATATTTATAGTGTGTTTGCCCTACATGACAGAATGAAATGGTACTTTTCCTCTGTGATCTTCTTCCCAGTATAATCATGAAAAAAACATCAACCCCCAATTGAAGGACATTCTGTGAAATACCTGACCATTATTTCTCAAATATTCAAGGTCATCAAAAACAAGGAAAACCTGAGAAACTGTCACAGCCAAGAGAAGTCTAAGTAGTCATGATGACTAGGTGTAATGTGATGTGACCCTGAAACAGAAAAGGACAGTAGGGAAAAACTAAGAGACCCTAAGCAAGGTATGCACTTTCGTAAATAATAATGCATCAAAATCAATTCATGGATTGTTACAATCAAACCTTACTAATGTAAGATGTTAATAATCGGAGAAACTGGGGTGGTTGTATGAGAACTCGGTCTTCACATTTTTTCCTTTAAATCTAAAACTATTCTAGATTTGAAAATTTTATTGAAAATTTAAGATGGCAAAAACTTCATAAATAGTGTCAAATAAATGCTTTTAACACATATGATCACAAAAACTAATTTCTTGAACACATACAAATTCCAATAAAATTTTTAAAATATCAAGAACTTAGTAGAGAAACATGGTCAAAGTTTAAATAGGTAGTTAACAGAAATGAAATTTCAGAAGACTTGACCATATAAAAATTTGATTTCTATCACTCATAATAAGAAAAATGCAAATTAAACTACTGTAAGATATCATTTTCACTGCTCAGCTGGTTCAGGTCTAATAACTTACTTTGTTGGGGAGAAAGACAGAATTTTCTTTACTCTTTATGGGAATGTAATTACATGCAAACTCAGTAGTTGGGGATTTAACAATACCTACCAAAATAAATGGTCTGTATATACTTCAAACCAGAAGTTTTATGTTTGGAAACATATTCTTCTGAAATATTAATTTGCATGTACAGAGATATTCCTACAAGATTCATTGCAGTATTGTTTGTATAATATAAACTCTCTTTTAAAGACCAGATAACCATTTTTAGGGAACTAGTTAAAAAACTACACACATGTAGAATAGAGAGTTAAAATCAATGTAGCTCTTGAAAAGAATTGAAGTGACACTATGGACATGGATGTATAGTACTATCTATTATACTTGCCAAGATAAAATGACTCGCAAAAAGAGCAACATTTGGAACAATATTTGCCTAAAATTAATTCTTATGTATACACAGTAACAACTCAAGAAAAAATTATATCCCTAGAAGAACTGGATACTTTTAAAAAGTGCAATCAGAAAACAAAAAGTGTTCTTAAGTAATCAAATACAATTGCAAAAATGAAAAAATTAATTGACTTCTGAATAATAAGGGCACAGAGAAAGACAAAGTTTATCTTCTGGCAAGTAAGATCTCCTAAGTTTTGCTAATGTCTCAAAACAGCACAAAATTAAAAATATAATGGAAAATTAAGACAGACAGATGAAGAAGGACTAGTATCTATATGGAAGAGATTTAAATGGGGGAAACTGATAAAAGAAAATGGATAGTGGCAAATCATCAAGGAAGTATTAGAGATAAAGGAAGAAGGGACTTCTGACTGAAGACCACACCAAATGCCAACAGGGGTTAATGCACGAATGCTTACGCTGAGAGAAATCGTAGAGAAATTTCTGAACTCCAAAGAGTAAAAGAAAATCCTACAACTTCCCAGACAGAGTAAATGAGATTATCTCAACATAAGAAAAAAAAAATGGACCTGGACTTCTCATACACCATAATGAATTATAGAAGACAAAGGAGAAATGTCTTCAAAATTGAGAGGGACGGTGGATCTGAACCAAGAGCTCTATGCTAATTTAAATGAATAATCAAGTGTGAGGGTGAAATAAAGACAAATCAGAAAGCTTAAATTTAATTCACATATATTTTCTGGAACAGAAACACTCAAGATTATATTTCTGGGTTGCCAACAGGAATAGAAGAAAATAAGGACTTTCAGAATTAAGTTGGCTACTTTGTAGCCATTCTAGAGGTTGAACAATTAAGTTTGCAAACTCGTCCTAGAAAAAGTGCTACATACCTCATTGCTGAATATCACTACGGTCACCTTCGCCGTGCTCCCCTTGGGGAGCGATGAATGAATGCCAGTGCCTAGGCCAGTCTTCAAAGCAATTTTGGAACTCTTTTTCTAGAATGGCTATCAGAGCTATCATTGTGAGAGGTCTGACAATTAAGTTCATGAACTTGTCCTGGGAAAAGTGCTGCAGACCTCATGGCTGAATATTACAACAGTCCCCTGCAAAGTACTCCCCTTGGCCATCTGGTGACCAAAGTAATATTCAGCAGTAAGGTATGTAGCACTTTTTCCAGGACAAGTTTCTGAACTTAATTGTTTGACCTTGTAGTCGTTCACATAAAAACAGTGGCATTGAGGACTTCCATAAAGGAAGAATGTTTTGAAGAAAAAGAAGGATTTCATTTAATCAATGGCATGAGTAAGACACTTAAAGATCTGTTAGCCGAAATGACAAGAATCTCAGGGTATTAGGGAACAATAAAAAGTTTCCCTGACCCCAAATATCATTCTGTCATTAAAACAAATTAGAAATGAGGAATGATAATCAATGTAAAGGGATGAGCCAGGAGAGGTGTGAAAAAAGTAAAAGCAATTGGGCTTTATTTTCTGAGCAGACCTCCTTAGTGACAAAGGAGAATATGTACTAAAAAAAAAAAAAAAAACCCACAGTATTGGGATCTACAACGAATAGTATTTACTTATTCATAATATTTGAAGCTTTATTTGTTTTTGGTATTAACTTTTGAGTATGTGCTAAGGGAAGTAAACCATAGTTACAGAATAAAAGTCTATGTAAAGGGAGAGAAGAATGTTCATTTCTTCTCCATACACTGTGGGGAATAGATAACGTCTAAAGTTGAGAATCAAACGCAGAAGTTCTATAATAGCATTAATTTTAGTATTAATTTTAAAAACTAATGTGACATGACGTTTGAACATAAAAGAGGATAAGCATGTTATTTAGTGGTATCCATAAATAAGTGGTTAACTTGAAGGAGGGAACTTCAGTATTTGGAGGGAAATTGGACAACTAGGTTATCACTTTCCATTATACAAGGTGAAATTGTATAATGACATGCATGTTTCGTTCTATAATAAAAAGAGTAGCATGGATTATTAAACCAATGATCAGGGAATGATTAGAGTATAAGGCAATGATTAATTAGAGCCATCATAGATTTCAAAAAAGTCTTGTTAATGTGGTCTTATGAAAACTGATGTGGAAAACCTGTATTCTGGTCTTGGCTTTGCCAAGAACTCACTCTGGCCAAGTGATTTCCTCTGTTAGGTCTCAAGTTTCTCATCCATAAAGCGAAGGTTTGAGCTTATAATCTCTAGGTTCTTTTCAGCTCTAACTTTCTAATATTCTAATTTGAACTTCATTTATTTTCCACTTTGATAAAATTATTAGCCTGGCAGGTTAAAGGTGCCCCATAGGTATGTGTGTTTTTATGCTATCAGGACATTTGCACGTGCTTAGTCTCTCATGACTACCCATGCAGTAAGACATAGCACTGTGGGCTGGAAGGCAGCCTAGCTCCTAGTTGGATAGTCATCTCCAGTGGGTAAGGTCAGGGGCAGGGGCGTCTGGGATCTGGAAGGCAGCACAGTACATAGCTCTGTCATTATTGACAGGATCATCAGTGGATCTACGTGGCACCTGCAAAGAGCTACTTAGGATTCACATCGTAGCAACTCAGTCACCAGAAGCACAATGAAAGGCTTTGTGGGAATAGATCTCGGATCCCTGGATTGAGTTCTCTGAATGTCAGGCAAGAGGTGGGATAGGCCTGGCATCCTATATGTGGAAGGACTCAGTCTGAAGGAGGCAGAGGAAAGGAAAGGGAACACCCTACTGTTCATTCAACCTTAAGAGAAGCAGGACCCAGCTTCTGGAGGGAGGGAGCTGTAGTGAAAGCTTACTACCAGGGGCACTGAAAGGAACAGTGAGGCTTGGCCCTGTGCCTTGGTTTCCAGTGGCTGCTGTAACAAACCACCATAAACTGGGCAACTTAAATAACAGAATTTATTCCCTCTGGAGGCTGAAAGTCTGAGGCCAAAGTGTCCATACGCTTGCTTTCTTCTAAGGCTAAAAAAGAATCTGCTCATATGTCTCTTCCCTAGCATCTAGAGGTGTTCTGACACTCTTCAGTTTCCCTTTGGCTTGCAGAAGCATGCTCGGGGTCTCTGCCTCATGTTCACACAGTGCTCTCTCAGAGTGTGTGTCTGCATCTCAATATTTAGAATGATACCAATCATATTGGAGTAGGGGTCCACCCTACTGTACTATGACTACATCTTAACTAATTATATCTGAAATGACCCTATTTCCAAATAAGGTCACATTCTGAAGGATGGGAATTTAGTATGTCATCGTGTGAATTTCACGGGGACACAATTCAATTCAGGACATCTCACAATTAGGCTAGAAGTCAGAGTCCTTCCTACTCCACCTTAAGGGCAGAAATGAGTAGGCACAGCTGGAGTGACACAGAGCAAGGCAAGGGCTCTAGGGGCAGGAGACAGGTAACTGCTGTCAGGACACACCAGTTGGTATGGGAGCAGCCGACTCTCCCTCCTAGTTGGTTATTACTGTAACAGTGCTATATAAAAACAACCATAAAAGCTTTACCTCTGTTCTAAGGGCTCTCAATTCTGGGGCCAACAGCCACCCGTCGTGTGCTCTCTCTGTGGTGGCTGGTGGGCTGCAGAAGCACAAGTGACCAAGCCAAACCACACCAGTAAGTTCAAGACTTTGCTCACATCTCATCAGCTCCTACCAAACTGGCCAGGGCAAGTCACCTGGCCTGACCCAATGTCGGTGGTCAGCCATGTGTACACTGCTTACTCCACTGCAGTGCTACAGTCTTGCAGCAAAGAGAATGGATGTATAATCTCTTTCCGGAAGGTAGTAAAGAGGTAGAAACAATATCCAACCTACAAAACACCATCTTTTATTTCTTTTTGAAAAGATGAAATTAACCTAGTCATTATTGAACATTGGAAAACAGTAAAAAGCAAAAAGTAAAAATAAAACCTCTACCAGCCAGAAATAGCCATTGCTCACATTTTGTATATTCTTTGGCTTCACTCTTACAGTGACCCTCGCCAACGACCCCTGTCCCCCTCCTCCCAGTTATTCCCTCTAGGCCCAAAAAATCAGAACATGTTTATTAGACTTGTGAAGGAGAAAGCTTTTATGCCTTAGAATCAAAAGTAAAAAAAAAAAAAGATTTATTTATTTTTATTTTTACTGGAATTCTAGAACACAGTCAGCTACATGAAACTGAATAAGAAGACATAGAATATCCTACATTTAGATGAGGAAAAAAAAACTGTACAAGATGGAGAGATGAAAACTTAATAACACTTCATGTGAGAAAAATCTGGGTGTTCCAATTTATCATAAATAAAACAAGAACCAATCACAAGGCTGCTGTAACAGATGTATCCAAGCTAAGAGTAGAATGTGTGTGTTTAATGTTATGTATGTCCCTCTGTGTATGTGCGTGTGTGTGCGCACATGCTCATTATTTTAAATGCAGAACACATTTTTGGAGAGATATGCAAGAAGCTGCTAACAGTGGTTATCTCAAAGTGGAGGAGGAGTATCGGGAAGGGAGTTCTTTACTTTCTATTTTATGTCCTTTCATGTACTTGAGATTTTTTTTTTTTTTTTACCATGAGTGTATATTATTTTATATTGTTTAAATTGAAAGAAAATGTAAGAGAGATGATAGAAATACTGTTGGGGCTGAATAAAACTGTACTCACTTTGGGGCAAGCTGGTTTTTATTATTTTTATTATAATAACACAATGTGACAGCGTAAGAGAATGTTTAATATATATCCTCCTAGTTGCAGTCATAGCACATATACAATTCTTTAACTGTGGTTTTATCATTTGATTTTAGCAGTGGTTAGGCACATAGGCTCTGGAATTAAGCCGCCTGTGCTCTAGCTGTATGGTCGTAAGTGGTATACTCATCTCTCTGGGCCTCTTTCACTACTTTTAAAATGGGAATAACAGTGCTATTTGTGGAGCTATTGTGATCATTCAAGAAAGAGTTCATTTCATTATTATACTTTAACCTGAGTGCAGAGTATAGTAAGTGCTCTATTAATTAACATTTAGTATATGATTAGCATTTTCCTGGGTGTCTATATAGTTTCTATATAGTTCCTATGCCTAGTATCCCTTAGCCTTCATATATCATAATTTAATCATTCTGTTGTTTGATATTGGGGGTTACATGTAAGTGGGTGTGTGTAAATTGCTATGAAGATGCTATAAAACAGTACTTCCCAAAATTTAATGTGTGTGTAAGGTATCCCATTATAGTGCAGATTTTCATCAGGAGGTTGGGGATGGGGCCTGAGATTCTGCATTTCTAGCAAGATTCCAGGTGATGCTAATGCTGTAGGTCCATGGGCCACATTTTGAGCAATGAGTTAAAAATATAATGAAAATACGAGGATTAAGAGAGTTCTAGAAATAGTTGCTATAGAAATAAGGGGTAATTTGCTTGGATAAGATAAGATGCTGTATTTCTAAAATACCTTCAAATATTTGGAAGACATCCTTATAGAGGAAAATCCTGATTCTCTGGAACTTCAGAATTCAGACAAAGGGTAGAAATTCTAGGGAGGCAAAATTTCTGTCAATATAAGAAAGAATTTTCTTACAGGCCCTGTTTATCTCCACAACTCTAGGAGTCTGTGAACTAAAATATTGTGGGGCCAGTTAGCACAGTGATGAAGTTTCCTTCATCAAAGCTGAGGGAATGTGGAATCAAATGTCCCCAACATGCAGTGGCAGCTTGAAGGAAAGAGACTATTCCCAGAAAGTATATCAAGTGGAAAGTCTACTGTGTGCTGTCAGAGAGGGGCCCTGGAGTTCCTGTGATACTCTTCATGACTCTTTGGAGTCTTACTGGGCCCTCTTGTCTGGTTTGCTGGACCGTTCTGCCTCTGAGTTCTTCACAGTGCCAGACTCTTTAAGTCTGTCTGCAGTCATACTGCTTTCTGACTCCAATTCCTGGCTTTTGGTTTCTCCACGAACTTGCAGCCTATAGACTGCCAAAGCAGCAGACTTCAGTGACAGATTTTTGCTCACCACGTGGCCAGGAAGTATCTGGGCATGTCCTTCAATAGGATGTAGACATCCTGTCCTCCTGCTGGCAGAAATCAGTGGCACCTAAATTCTTTCCTCTCCTTAAGTGGCAGGGCTGGCTCTCTACCCACTGAGCAGAAACAGCTGTGGATCTGTGGGAAAGGAAGAGCACCAGATTTTCCATCCTAGTCCTGCTTGGAAATGAAGTATTATCAGGGTCCTTAGGCAGCTTCTAAAGGGTAAAAGAAAAAGAGAAAATATTCAGGGAGTAAACAGGGGATCTTCAAGGACAGGCCAGGAGTGGAAAAGTACCCATGAAGCCAGCAGTAGAGGAGGTATTGTACAGCCTGGTCTGGGTTCTGGGAAGGATGTAGGAGTGATCCTCTCACCAGTGATATTCCACAGAAGGACCACACTTGTCCTAAGTGACACCTCCCTCCATCTACCTCCTCAACTCAGCACAAAACCTACCAGGCAGAGCCTTTTCCTCTCCTCATTTTTGATACAAAGAAGATATACAAGGTTGAACTGTTTTTACTTATTTCTAACACCAAATGTTGGGGATGGGGTTCTTATACCAACCAGTTCTTCAACTCTCAGGACATGAACCAAGTTTCTTGCAATTCAATTCAGTTCTGACACTAACAACCCAGAGTTAGCACAGACCCCCACAGGTTAAGGCCTCAGCCCCACAGGACTTTTCCTACTTCAGATGGGGGAACCAGTCACAAATCCTGGGTTACTACCTGTATTTCTGGCTATAAATTTTAGAGATTCCCAAAATCCTATGTGGGTTTGAAAATTTTCTAGGATAGTTTACAGAATTCAGGAAGGCACTTTACTTAGTGTTGTGGTTTATTATAAAAGATACAATTCTGAAATAGTCAAATGGAAGAGATGTGGAGAGCCAGGCACAGGAGATAGCACAGAGCTTCCAGACTCTCTCCCTAGGCACACCACCCAGCATTTTGATGTGTTCGCCAACCAGGAAGCTCTCCAAAGCCCATTGATTAGAGTTTTTATGGAGGTTTGATTGAATCATTCACCATTGGTGATTAACTCAATCTCTAGCCCCTCTCCCCTCCCTAGAGATCAGGGAAGTGAATTGAAAGTTCTCACCCTCTAATCATGCCTTGGTCTTTCTGGTAACTAGCCCTTATCCTAAAGTTTTCAAGAGGTCTCAGCTACCAGTCATCTCATTAGTATTCAAAAGACATTCTTATTATTCCAGAGATTCCAAGTGTTTTAGGATCTCTGTGCTAAGAAATGGGGACAGAAGGCTGTGTTGACCAGTTTGATGAAAGTATTTCGGATTGCATGTGAAAACCCCACACTGTACCCCAGAAGTGCATTAATGTACATAGTTACCATTCAATTAAAAAAAAAAAAGAAAGACACAAAGATCAAGTATTTTTTATTATACCACTAAGGTTAGTGAGATGCTTTGTGGAATGAGAACACAAGACTAATGTTCTCTGTGTGTTATCTGAGGTGCTGTAATGAGGAGACAGCATTGGAAAAGGAAAAGATCACACTATTAGTGGTTCACAGATAGGCCTGTGAAAGGAGAGAAAACCCAGAAGGCAGAAAGCACTCCAGACCATTCTGCCCCTGGATGGAGTCTCTGAGGAGACACTGTCTTCTGTTTGTCTACCATGTGTCTTGTGCCCATGCCTGGCTTCCTGCATCACACAGAGCTGGCTCTTGGTAAACACATGTTGAATGACTGAGTCTCCAGATGAAAGGGAAGGGCAGGGAGGAGAAGGAAAGGAGAGAGGAGAGCAGCAGTGTGGAACTGCACTCTCTGCACAGGTTCTGGCACATGGGAAGTACCATCCCTCATAATGGTAAACAGGCTTAGCAAGTGGGCCTTTTTAAAATTATCATCTGGAAAATGGTTATCATTCCTCTCTCATAGGTCAAAGCTTAAGGACATTAATTAAATCAACTGAAAGTATTTTTTCAGCATACACTGTATTCTTCCCTATGCCAATGAGGTCAAAATTTACATAACACGGAGCTGAATTATTTGCCTTGACATAACCAGTATTTTTTAAACAGAGTATACACCTGGTGAAAATTATCTAATGAATGAATGTGAAACATGAGAAATCAATGGGACATAACATGAAAATCTGCTCTTTATTTCTTCCATTATTTTCTTCAGTTTATTTCCACAAGGGGAAAGAAAAAGATGTGAGGAGAAAAGAAAAAAGGAAGACGAGGAGAGTGATCTCCAGCTGACACCTAATTATTCAGCCTGGAGGAATTCGGAGCTGAGCTTGTGTGTCAAGCATGACTGATGCTGGCAGGTGGAATTCTAGGTTGAATCTTGGTGGTATACACACAGATCACTGATGGCAGTGGGAGTGTATGCACCAATACCTCATTAATAAGTCCTGCAGCCCTCCCCACCTTGCACTGATCTCCCTCACTTTCATTAGCTTACAAACACTCTCATTAGTCAATTAGATGCTCAATTTGGATAAAAAGAGAGAGGGTGTGGAAATGATGGTTCATATGCACATACAATCAGCATCGAGTGGGGTAGATTGCATAAGGCCCACCTTGGATGTAGAGAGAGTGGAGCTGTAGGTGCAAAGCTGAACTCTTGACTGAGAGTGGGGAGGACATGGGTGTCAATGTAATCTTCCCACCGTCAGCCCAGAACTGTATTTTCTCATATCTCCCCACTCATCTTGACATGCACACTCACTCATTTTATATTATTATCTTCCTTGACAGAAAGTTTACAAAGTGCTTTAATTCACATTACTGCTATGTTGTTGTCAATACATTATCAAGACATCATCAATGAATAGGGAGCATAAAAAAAAAAAAGGTTTTGTACGCTGTGTGTATGACTTGGTTTTTGGCATTTTCCAGAGCTGGGGGCCAATGGATGCAGGAAAAAGCCAAATATGGGTTGGCCAGGAGCCAGAAACTGACCAGTCCTAGGAAGGAGTGCAGGTCCAAGCATCAGGGCAACTGAAGGTTGACCACACTGGGTAGGAAAAGGAAATCACTTACTTCCTGAATGAAAACAAAGCCTAGTCCCCTAAGTTTGGAAATAGATGAAATTTAATCGATGCCATTTATTTAGAATTTAGTGTGCTCCAGGCACGGTGCTAAATGAATTTATATAGATCATCTCAATTAATTGCTATAATAATCCTGTATTATAAGTATTGAAGTTTTTACTCAAGTGAGAAAACTAAGGGATAGAGAGACTAAATAAATTACACAAGATCGTATACCTAGTGAGAGATGGAGGCAGGTCTATAGACCACATCCATCTGTATTTAAAACAAATGCTTAGAACCACTCCACCAATAGCAACCTCCTGAGGAGGGCAGGATTCCACGTGGGAGGAAATAATGGAACCTGTCCACTCATTCTCACCTCCAAGGCTCTGTTTCCCTTTAGGAATCTCACTAAGAGCCATTGCTGCTTTAGGTGGTCCAACTTCCTCTTTCACATTCAAATGGAGTCCCTGACCTTACCTCCTATGGATACAATCAAGCCATGAGGCTGGAACAGACTTTACCTGATACACCTCTTTAGAATTGTCTTGTTTGTTTTTAATATGGTAGGTGCTCTATAAATGTCTGTAACATGGTATTAATTATAAAATGGGGTTAACTTCCTAGAGCTCTTTGCTCTAGCCCTTCCTACAGGCTGATCTGCACCCTTCTGGTGGGCACCATCAAAATAGCTCTTGCAACCCAGAAGCATGTGTTTAGGGCTCTTAGCATAAAATATGATCCCTTTCAAACCTCCAGAGGGGCAAGTGGCATCCTAGCCACAGCTGACCTATATAAAGTCAGCATCCAGGTGACTTTCCAGAGGGATAGCCTTACATTTCAGAGAAGACATACACAGGGCACAGTCTTAGCCCAGTAGATGACAGGTTCAGTATTGGCAGCACTTGGTGGGAGGAGATCTTACCAGGTAGGACAAGAGGCAAGAGGTAGCACTGAACTCACCCACTAGCAGCTGGGAGCCTAGGCCACAAGGGCAGGGAAGATAAGCATGGTCCAGTGGTTATAGCCTCCCAAGATACAGTCTGGACAGAAATTTACCATGAGGTCAAGGCACAGGGTTCGAGTCTGAAGCAGCAAGGAATCTAAGGGATAGCTACTAATGGCTGGGTACAGGGATGGGATGGTACCTGTAGGTGGAGATCAGAAGGGAGAAGGGAACAAAGACTGAGAACAACACAAAATCTGAGAAGTGTCAGGGGCAAGACGAATTTCTTGGAGGCTTGAGGTCAAGTGCTTGCCACAGGTCAGGAAGAGCGGTACTCCAGAGATGGGCTTTTACCATAGAGTAGAAAGCAAATATCCACAGGATTAAATAAAGATAAGTGGGGGACTGATCCCAGAAAAGGGTGAGCACCTCAATTCTGGGTTCTGTAATACAGGATACTTGAAATGGAACCACAACCAAACTGTAGAATCTAAGCCAACAAATTATAGAGCATGGGCTGCTGCTGGGGGCTGCCCGTCATCCCTGAGACTGTCAGGGCTGTGCCTACCTTCATGGGTTAATTTGTCCAGCAACAAGGGAGGGCTGTAGGAGCCAGAAGCTGAGCAGGCATCCCATCTCATCACTCTTCTCATGTCTAGAGTGATATCACCTGAAGATCAGCCATCTGTGGAAATCCAATAGACATATAAACATGGACATGTCAAGTAAATCAATCTCCACTTGACCTGGACCAGCCGTTTCTGCTTCTTGCCCTGAGTGGATGCCACACAGAAGCTGACTGACAGTGCACACCACAATGTCATGGCCTTCGGCAGGCTGTCCCAGGCTCCAGTGCACTATTTCAGGCTCTCCTCCCTGGCACTTGGAGCAGCTTCAGAGTATGTGTGTGGCCAGATCATGACTGAGGGAACCTTCATGCAAAATTCCTGCTAAGTCAGGCTCAGGGGATGCTCACCTCATTGCCAAGAGCAAGCAAACCAGAACTTTCCCATAAGGTGGTCAAACTGCAGGTCTAGCAATCTCTGATCTTTCCCCAAAGGTCTCTAATGGCTCCCATCACTTCGGTGGGAAGCTGGAGGCTAGACCCTCCAGCACTGGTCCTGATGCTGCTTTCCCCAACTGCCTGGCTCTGGGCTAATCCCAACCCAACCAGCCAGGAGACGAGAAGTCTCCTTCCCACCATGGGCTGTGAACCCTGGCTTGGACAGGGAGCCTTATTCCCACAGGTCCCTTCCCCGGGGACTGGACCCTGCTGCAACAACCCCAAAAGGCTGGTTTGGGGAGGCACAGCCTATCCCCAGTCATCTAAGGATAGTGAGGGCCTAGTACTGAAGAGGGGTACAGCAGATGGAGAGGAGAACTAACGAATGCATAAAGAATGAAGAAGCACATGAGTGGGAATGATCTTCAGCTGCAAAAGCTTTTGCTAAGGAGATCTGTCCAGAAAACTAGAAAGTTTTTATTTTATTTTTTTTAGCTGCTGATACCCAGATCTTAGTAGAATGGGGGTATGCACAAATGACAGAAAGGCAGTTATCTATAAACCACTGTTATCAAATCATCAATCAGGGATTTATGCCCCACTCTCAAAATTACCCAACAAGAAAACTGTCTCTCTCAGACCTTGATGCAGCTTTTGTCCTTTGAGAGGCTAGTGTAAGATAACTGCTTCTTCACCATCATCCCAGTTCCCCTTATTCCTCCTCCTCCTTCCTCCTAACAACTCTCAATCCCCTGCACACACATGTGTGCACACATACACGGACACATGCACACGCAGCTGCCTGCAGCAGCATTAATTCCACTGACGCTGGCATTAAGCATCTGTCATCTCTCTTCTATCATTTCTGTATTTTCAAATGCCACTGAAACAGGGCTCTTTATTCAATATTTGAGCCAGGCCCAATGGTGGCTAAGGCTAGCAAACTTGAGGCTAATCCCCCATCTTGGGACCCTGCTGGTTTTGATGTTTCTCTGTTTTCCTCTCCTGCATACCCCACAATGACACAGTGGACTGTGATGATGCTGAGGTGATGATGCCTTCTTTGGGCAGAGTGTGGGGAAGGTCCGTGTACACCAGCAGCTCCAGCTATGGGGAGAGCTCAGGATAGGTAGTGCCTTTGAGGCTCTGGGGGTTACAGACCCTATAGACTCACAGCCTAGAAAGGATCCAGGCCCCTCCTCAAAGTACAGGGAACAGAACAGGCCCAACTCCAAACTCAGGACTGCAGACTTCCCTCCCTGCCTAGGACTGATAGGGCTCAACTGTGAGTTCCAGCCTGCTTTGTCTTCAGCTGCACAGAGCCTACTCACATATATTTTTTTCTCCTATTGCAAAGCCCTTCCCACCAGCCCCTAAGACAAGAGAATTATAGATGAGCTGCCTTCATCATTTCTTAGGTCTTTGGTTTCTTGGTTGGTAGGCTTTGTCTGAATAATATCTATCCAGACTGACGGCAGCATAAGCACAGAAAGGATCCCCACCACAGGCCCAGGTCAGCCGCAGGTCTATTAAGTTCTCTAGAGGAAGTGTCTTACCTTTGGGCAATGAGGCATCTAGCAGAAGAAAGGGGCAACATGGGAAGATCTGGGGCAATGGAGCTCTTCCATTCATGATCATCGTGGTAAATAAATTGCCATGAATCTGTCAAAACACATATGCCACATTTGCCACATTGTGCATCATAGTGTCCACCTATTATAGGGCGCCATTTCCCAGCTATTAAAAAAAAAATGGAATCTTCGGCAAGTCATTCTTGCTGAAGAATGGGTCCTCCTGAGAGCATCTGTTAGCCTAAGCAAGTGGCCTGAGCTAAGGCACTGGCTATCCAAGCTTGGGTCACTGAGGGCATAATACGGGGCCTCCTGGTGTACATACCTGGAGGTGTGGATATTTTCAGGCTCTGGACCCATTTGGAGAATCCATCTATCATTACGTAACAACCTTCTGACCACCCACCCCATCCAGCAGTCACTGCTCAGAAATTATGTGGATTCTTCATTCAGCTCCTCTGTCTTTTCAGGAAAAATTGGCCTGCTCAGAGGATTTCCCTTCCCTGGTGGCATTTTAGGCCATCCTTAAGTGGGGAAATAACTCCTAGCATTTAGTTCTTGGTGGTACCAACCAGAAAGCCAAGCACTACACATTCCCATTGTTATTTAAGAAGCCACAGAAGACTTTTGGAGCTGTAAGTGCTGTGTGATATTCAGGAAAAAACGTGGTAGGTAGGATTAGTTTGTTTCCCAAATATTTTCAGTTGTCCACTTAACACAGTAGGACTGCAGTTCCTAGCCTCTTACTAGTTGAGTGGGAGGACATAATTAGTTCTGATGGGAAAGCACACACGTACACATGTCCTTCCTCTGATGATGAGTATTAAATTGTCAGCTATGAGTCCCTTTGGTTTCCCTTTCCCTCAGGACTGTGACTGACATCATTTGATTTTTTTATTTTTTTGAGACAAAGTCTCACTATTGCCTTAGGGTAAAGTGCCATGGCATCAGAGCTCACAGCAATTTCAAACTCCTGGGTTCAACTGATTCTCTTGCCTCAGCCTCCTGAGTAGCTGGAACTAAAGGCACCTGCCACAGTGCCCGGCTATTTTTTCTATTTTTAGTAGAGACAAGATCTCACTCTTGCTCAGGCTGGTCTTGAACTCCTGAGCTCAAACAATCTACTTGTCTTGGCCTCCCACAGTGCTAGGATTACAGGTGTGAGCCACGAAGCCCAGCCCAGCTATTACTGGCATTACTTGAGATGTTGGCTGCCCCTTCAGTTTGGACCCAATATGTCTGTGATCAACATAGCCCCACTCTCACTAGCTCCTCTCCTGACTGACCTTCAGTCAGAAAAGACAGGGAAAAACAGGCAAGATTTGAATCCTTGTTATACTAAGCCACTGAGATTACCAGAACTGTCCGTTACTGCAAGCATAACCTAATCTGAGTGAGACAGACACTAAGTTGCCCATAGATTCTGGGAGCAGGGGGTATGACTGATTAATCACAGCTAGTATCTGGAAAGACCATTCACTGAGTCCTTACTGCCACACTTACAAAACTGTCTATTATGTGAGCCAAAACTGCTTTGCTTCTAGCTGTGCCCTGGGCCATGTCACCCTAAGATTCTTCTATCCCCAAGGACACAAGTGTTCCATTTTAGTAAGTCTCATCCACAACATTCTTGGCCCAGAGGTGATTATCAGAAGATCATTTTAAAAGCATTTTGGCATTTCTCTTGCCACCTACCCCTGCCAGGGTCTTTTGGGCCCTGTCAGGGGTATAGTAAGAGAGTAAGTCGGAGAGTTCCATTCTCCACATTCTGCAGCAGTTCGTGGCCTTTTGGTTTCACTCAGCTTGGATCAGCCTTTCATAGACATTTTCATTAATGAAAGAATCAAACTGTTGGGATCCAACTGGCTATTCAAGCAGGTACACAGCAGGTACAGTTTCTGATGGTACACCTGTAACAATACATTTTGCCTCATTTACAATTATATTCCATCTTCATTTAGTTAAGCACTCTCAAAATTTATGCCCCCCAAGTTTCCCAAGATGATGGACCTGCAATTATTTCTATGCACAACTTTCACTTCTCTATCCTGATTATTCATTTTACACTCCAGGTTGTGTTGAATCTAAATCTTGCTTATTCAGGAAAGAACAATGATACAGGGGTAGAAAGTCAGTGCCACTTCTGCAGGTCAGGGAGGGTGGGAAGGATTTCAGAGAGTTTTAAGAAGCAGGGCCTCAAGCCCTCCACTGTTTACAGATGTCCCCATCCCAGTATTACACACCCCACCCACCTACACTCCTGGTTGATGAAGTTATAGGTTAACATAAACCAGCAGATTTAATCCCTGAAATTTTCTAACAATACTCAGCCCCAAAGCCACAAGCAATGTGAAATTATTTATTTAAGGAGACATTTTTGATGTGTGAGCTTAGCTCAGGCCACTTGCTTAGGCTAACAGATGCTCTCAGGAGGACCCATCAACCTGATGTCTCATCCCTTTTGTGGGTAAAGACAGCAGCTCCTGCTCCCCAGCACTGCACCCTCACTGAGCTTATGTCATCTCAGGTGAGCACAACAGGTAATGGGCTGGCTGCTCTTTCTCTGCATACTTATGCATTCCATTTGAGCCATGACCAATTCCACATACCCTGAGGGTCTGCTGCCTACAACTAATTTCTGGAACCAATTTCTATATCAGCCAGGATTCTGCTGCAACAACAGAAACCAATTCTGACTGACTTAAGTGGTGGGGGTGGGGAGCAAAACAAAACCCAAAGGAGGCTGGATTCTGTGCATATAATTAAGCCAGAGGATCCTGAGGTAGCTCACAGAATAGAGGATGAAAAAGTTGTCCTTGAAACTAGGGAGTCTCAGGAACAGGGCTGCGTCTCAACAGTAACAGATGACATACACCAACCTTCCTCTTCCTTTCCCCACAATCTTACATATGTAATTCCTAGGACATAATATGCAGATCATCCAGTTTGGACCATGTGTCTAATCCTGGCAAGAGTCAGAGTCTGCTACCAGCAAAAGAGGAAGAAATGGGTGCCCAGTAAGACAGGCTCCATCACTTCCCCTAGCTGAAAGCCACATAGCTTCTTCCTCCTGAGCACACACACTCTTCTCACCAAGCCTGTGATGGGGGAGAGCGGAAAATAAGACTGTCCTGTGACAAGCATGCCCTTTGTCTAGAGGGGAAGTTTTACGTCTCTGAAGTCCAAAATATGAGGACCCCTGGACCCCAAGACCATTAGTCTTGGCCCTGCCCAGAAGGAATTCCTCTGAGATTTTATATCTGTGCTCCAAATTCCCCTGCCTTCACAGAGTTGATCTCTCCAGCATTGTGAGAGTTTGGAGAATCAGAGGCAGACCATTACCCTAAATGTGGGGGTAGATATTTGGGCTTTTTCTTTTTTTCCATATTGGGAGGTCTTAGCCAAGAATACCGTTGTTTATTTCCATCAGATGAAATTAACACACCTCTGAATGAACCCCTATCTTAGTCTGTTTTGTGCGCTATAGAAGAAGAAGACTGGGTAATTTATAATAAAGCGAAGTTAATTGTCTCATAGTTATGAAGACAGAGAAGTCCAAGATCATAGTGTCAGCATCTGCCAAGACCTTTTTTGCTGAATGGCAGAAGGTAAAAGAGCATGAATGAGAGTAAGAGAGTGAAAGTGACAGCAAGAGAAAGAGATTGAGGCAAACTTATCCTTGTATAAGGGTCCCAATCCTACAATAATAGCAACAATCCATTCATTGGTGCAGTGCCTGCATGACCCAGACCACTCCCATTAGGCTCACCTCCAACATCAGGATATTAGGGTTCAAGTTCCCAAGCCGTGAATGTTGGAGGACACATTCAAACTATAGTATACCCTTGGCACACTTGGCAAGAGGATGGCTTCACTGAGGAAGTCTGTTTAGTGCATTCCTAGCAGCAGCCTCTCTTGGGAGAAGTAAACCCCTTTTGAGTTTGCTGATAGTATGAAATTTCCTCCCTGGAAGTGTGAAAACTCACTTCACTGACAATGTGCATTCCCTTAGAAGCACAAGAGGATCTGGTATCCATGAGTGTTGTACTTTGGAGAATAAATTCTCATAAAGTTCCATATCCCCAACCTGAATGGGGGTTGGAAAAGTCATTCTCACCCCAGACAGCTTCCCATGGCCAACAGCTTTTCAAGCTTCCCAAGGTCCTTTGGGATGACCAGCACCTCTACCCCATTATAACCAAATGCCTATCTTACCACAGGGCAGGGCATACTGCTCCCACCAGCTCAGCCCATTACCTTCCAGAGGCAATGCTGACTGGGCACAGGTCAGACCATCCCCATGTTGAAGTCATGCAATGGCTCTCACTGCCTTCCTGCTAGCTTATAGTGTACACTCTGGCCTCATCTTTACCTTCACACTTGGCTCCCACCCATCCATTACTTATTTTTAAACCCATCCTCTTTGGGTTCCTTTTGATCACATTCTCAGCCCTCTCCCCAGGAGAGCTGGCCACTTCTCTGTGCCCCATCTGTTCTGCATTTCTGTTACAGCACCTTAGCATTTTTGTACAGTCATTTGCTTAACCACCTGCCTTCACTACACCAGGAGCTCCCCAAGGGAGCCCACCATATTCCTCACATCTCTGTATACTGCGTGCCTAACACTGTGCTTGGCATGAATGTCACTCAAAGTATTTAATGAAAGAATGAGCGGATTAACTGAGCAATCCATCTTCTTTGTGATCAGGACAGTGCCCTGATCCAGGACCTCGGACAGGGAACTGCACAAGCATGGTCTCGCCACTTCAGCAGACCCCCATCCACATCCCGGGCTTTGTAAAGCCTCCTCTTACTCTTCCCTAGCGTCACTTTGTACATTTTCAAACAGTTTCAAAGCGTTAACTTTGAACAGTGTCACCAGGCCTCCTCATACTGTGGCAATGAATAGGAGGTTGGGAAAATTGTTACACAATGCATCTTTCTGTTTTTAGTAAATTCCAGATTTGTTAAGCCAGGTATCAGAATAAGCTGGGAAGCACATTGGACAGAAAGACAGCAGCAGACTGGCCGGGGTCTCAGTGCTTACTCTACAACTTGCTTTTCTGATAATGGGTTTTAAATCGATAAAAGAAGCAAACCTTCCTTAGAGGTTTGCATGAAGTTTAATTGAGTAAAACAGGGTAAGCTCCTAGCAGTGCCTGGCACATGGTAGTTATGTGACTCTCCCAAATATGAACAGTCAGGAGGCTGATTAAAT
Source organism: Otolemur garnettii (assembly GCF_000181295.1). Lineage (NCBI taxonomy): Eukaryota > Metazoa > Chordata > Mammalia > Primates > Galagidae > Otolemur > Otolemur garnettii. The sequence continues at coordinate 5,674,617 of NW_003852427.1, forward strand.
GAGATTTTCCAGAAAACATCTACAAATAATAATAATCTAGGAAAATCAACAATATAGAATCTTAAAAAAAGCTTTTGAGAAAATGACATGGATTCATTATACTTTTAGCCAGTGGTCTCACTCCCACCCTGAAAAAGCCAGAGACCCTACTGCTTTCAGAGGAAGGGTTGGTCCTAAGCCCTCAGTATTAACAATGTCTTGATTCTGGGAAAGAAGTGGCTTCCATCTGCTGAAGCTGAAAATATATATACTCCAAGACATTTAATCCTACAGAAATATGCCCATAATTTCATCAAAAATCACATACAAGACTATTTATAGCAACATGTGCATGATAGCCTGAAACTTGAATCTACTCAAATGACCATTAATAGAATAAATACAGTCATAGTGTTATATTCACACAATGGAATATTATACATCAGTGATAATGAATGAATGATGTGAATTGACATGGTTGAATCCCAGCATTGTAATATTGAGTGAAAGAAGCCAGGCATAAAGAATCACATGCTTTGTAATTCTACTTAAATAAATTCCAAAAGCAGCAAATAATTTTTATGCTGTTAAAAGGCAAGATTACGGTCATCCTTGGAAAGAAAGTATTCACAGGAAGGAGGGAGAACAAAAAGAGCATGGCTTCTGGGGTGCTAGTAGGCTACATGCCATGTATATTTTCAGATAATTAAAATTCACCAAACCAGACATTTATGATTTGTGCTCCATTCTACATGTATGCCATATTTCAGTTTCAAAAATATTTTACTATAATATTGCTACACTTGTACACAAAAAAGGTGGCTTATGGCAAGGCCTCTAAAAGAGTGGTCATGTAGGATATCTGGGTGGAATGAAGTTTCTTTATCTGTGGCAATATGACACACACTCCAAGCCCAGTGGAATACAGAATTCTCTGAATGGTGACATGACATCTAATTAACTGCCTGAAGCCAAAAAGGGAAACTTTTGAGATCAATTCTGGTTCTAGGATTTCATTAAACCTTCCCTGGTTTATGGGATCTGGTTCTTGAAGAACATTTTATTGTGGATAATTGGGAAGGTATGGCCCCCAAGGCCTATCTTATGACCTAAAAAAGGTAATCTCTGTCTCCCCGAAATTTTAGATCCATAGGTTCATTGAAACTTGATACTAACTTTGTTTTAGAAAAACTTCAAGCCTAGGTACTTTAATCTAAAATTTTCTGTGAGGTCTGTTTTCCCTAATTGGAAATGTGAGTAAAGATAACCTAAGACCTGTCAAGACACATTGATCTCAACATCAACTGTTTATAACACAGACAGAAATCAAACCTGGCCCAAGTTGTACGACCTCATTATTGACCCAATCCTACTTAACTCTCTTTCAAAGACTTTAATGCAGGACTTAGACCATAAGAAATGTCCTTTTTTCTCAGAAAATTATCAATGACATAAAAAATATCTGTGTCCTACACCCTTCCTGGTAGTTTTTAGATAATTTGAATTTGTGTCTGTCTATTGGAGCAGAAAAAGATGGTCAGCATCTACTGTATAAAGGTGATGTAGCATTCCCAGGAGGAGTCCCATAAGGTTTCTATTCTGCTAAGAGCAATTAACCAAGAGTTATGCTTGAGGAAGTCACTGTTGGTTGGTAGACCCAACATCCAACTCCCACTCCCTTGTTTCTTGTCATTCTTCACCACAGAAGATGAGGAGTTAAGTACTTTTCTATACCCTGCTTTGGCAGAGATGGTCAAACTACACAGCTGTGGCCAATGAGATGTAAGCAGAAATTTTCCTGAAGGTGGTTTTGTTGATTAATGAGAGCAAAGACAGCATTTCCTTTATCATTTCTTCCTGCATTGACTATGAATGACGTCTGGAAGTGCAGCAGCCATCTTGACACTGTGCAGTATAAGTCAACCTGCTAAGGATAATGGTGTGAAAAAATGAAAGTGTGTGGACTACTTCCAAATAAGAAGGGCTACTGTAGAGACAAGACTCAGAGTATTTAACAGAACAGTAATTTAAACCATCCAGGCAGTAATATTGTGGGTGCCAGAATATAATTCAAAACTATCTATAAACTAAGCCCCAGTGTTTTTTTCTGGAGAAGAGGGGCAGGAAAGAAAACTAGTCACTTATAGGCAATTTTCCATGATGCTATGCATGGAGGAGGAGGAAGCAAACCAGCTGGACAATGTGCTGTAGCCATCTGAATCATCTTAGATGATGTCCTTGGACCTGCAAGACCTGCTTGAGCCTGATCATTTGTAGCTTTTATTACTTTCACTTGACAATGTATTGCTTCTATGCATGCCTAATCTTATGACTTGGAGGGTCCATTAATACTACATTCATGATAAAAAGCTCAGATCACATGCTATTTCAAATCCATGGTCAGATGTTCAGGTGCTACCAGGGCCAAATAACAAACAAGCAGTTATTTCTCAAAAGGATAATACATATTGGTATCAAAGAGATGAGCTGTTCTCCAAAATCCAAAGGCTCTCCACTGACTTTCACCAGAGGACACATAAACCTTTGGAAACTTTATGTGACATTCAACTTGCTAGGTCATAGGGACCAAGTGACAGGGCAGCTTGCCCTAAAGCCTAGACTTCTCACAGAGCTTCCTCTTTATCCAGGACCTACTCAAAATTTTCAGTCTACTTATTTGATAGATCTGAATCTCATAGTAAAATATGGTACATGTTATTTTCCAAATCCAAAGAAGCCCCTAAAATATTGTTTCATTTTTCATCTGATGGTAGATGGTACAAGGTACAGGAACCTGCCTTTCACTTTGAAGTTCATATCCCATACAATCTAAATTGTAGGAGCCCCAGATACATCATGGAGGTTTTAAGTGCCTACATTTTTATGGGATTTATCTCCAATGCTCTGGCACTAATGTATCTTACTAACACTACTAAGATACTTCATACTTTCAGGATTTACAGTGACTAGTGTAATATTCTGTGGAATATCAAGATGATTAATATCTTCTGTAAAGGGCAGGAGAATTGGCATAGTCTGAGGGTAACAATGAATGTGTACTATAGTCCCTTCCATGTAGAAGGGAATACAGTGCTGAATACATTCTCTATGCAAAGAGCTATGTAATGGGTTCTAGGGATTGTGTTCATTTGTTTCAAGACAGATTCCAGTTCTGGGACAGCAGCTATTATTGATGTTAGCAACTGATTAATTTTACAATATTCCATAGTAATTTGCCAACAACCATTCACCTCCTGCACAAACCAAGAAGAATAAATTAAGTAGGATATGGGAAGAATCACCATCTCAGCATCTTTCAGGTCTTTAATCTCTTCAGTTTCCCTTAGTTTATGGTCTTGCTTTTAGCTTGCTATCCTAGTAGGAGGGCAAGGTCCAGAGGCTTCTGCTTGGCTTTTCTGATCATATATGTCCTTATTTCTTAGATCAGGACGCCCATGTGATTTGTCTTACTAGTTTATGAGTAAGTCTAGTCTAATAATAAATTAGAGGACTTTGAAAATAAACATGAGGATCTACAGACCTACTGGGGTTACTATAAGACAGCTTTGGACTTAATTTATCATCAAATCTTCATAAGCCTTTACTCTGCCAGTGAACTACTGTGGCATTCTGTATTCTTAAGGATTAATATCAAATCAAAGTCAGTGTCTAATAATTTCTGTAAATTCTGGGCATACTCATTCTCCTATGCAAAATCGTCCTAGTAAATGCCTTCCAATTCCTTTGGAAAAGTTGCAAAGATATACATAGAGGTACTTTTGTGGCAGCTTATCTCAGGAGAACCTAATGTTCCCTGAAATCAAGAACTCTGAGCTTATGAACTGACTTTGACTTTAAAAGTGGATGGGAGACCAGGATTCTTAATTTTGGCATCTTTGTCCTAGTTTCTGACCACTGAATTCTAGTGTTTCCTGTTATATAAATTAAATAGCATTTTAATAGGTTATCCATCTGTTTCATTCCTATGGACACTGTGATTACCTAGGCTCTGCCAAAGATTTCTGTAGGTAAAAACATCCTGATGAGCACTACATTTTTGCTGCTTATAATGGCAGTTATACCCACCTTGTCTCTAGCAGTTTGGTGTTGTCATGTGGCCTCTGCTACTTCATAATGCTATCAATCCCACTAAGATTAGGAAACCTTCCCAATGGCAGCACCTCCAGCCCTGCAGATGACCACAGCAAAGCTATTCAGGAAGTCTGGTGATGCCAGGCTGAGGCTCTTCTCAATACCTTAATTAAGGCAGTACAGCATTGACCCTTCCAGGATGGGGCTGAGTAAATGTGAAAGTTGCACAAGATAAATCTACCTCAACATTCTCATTTTCCTAAGCAATTTTATTCTTTTCTCTAGATTATGCCAAGGAAGTTTCAGTATCTCAACATCACTAAGCTAAGGCAACCACATATATATTAATTCTGCTTAACTCACTTTTCATTAACAGTTGTAGACAATACTCCTTGGTCTGCTACCTTATAAATCATTCCCATACTATTTCCTGGGTCTCTACTCATGTAAATTAGCAAAATACAGCCAATATTTTTTGCCTGGGACAGACTTTGCACCTGTCCTTGGGAACATGTGTAATCTAACTCTAATTATGTGTCTAGAAACAATGAAGGTAAAGAACTCAAGGCAATGGCTCAGGCACATATGGTGTCAGAGGGGCCAGCAGAAGCTAGAGGACACAGCCACCGTCTGCTGTTTTTGGTGGGTAAATAACTTATCCTGGTATGGCCCAAGCATTGTTTTACTTATTCATTTTGCCACACTCATTTTGCCACATTTCACTTTCTTTTGGAAGAAACAATACCATTAATTTTTTGAAACAATCCTATTCGCATTCTCATTCATGCAAAGGAAGTAAAATAAAACACTCCTGGCTCTAGAGGTGAGCCTTCAATGGCTTAAGCTAACCAGCACTTCACACTGCACTGTTCACTATAAGGAAGAAACAAAGAGGATATATAACAAAATCCAATCAGAGAGAAGGAGATGCACTAAGACCTTCCTACAAATTCTGGGACAAGGGCAGAAAGAATATCATGGCTGATCATAATAACTTGTAGAATGGAGCTACTGCTGGTATCTTGCTGGAACTTGAGTCTAAGCATAAGGCAACGCATGAAAGAGAGCAGAGCTGAGACAGAGACAGTCCTTGTCCCTGTGACACTCTTATGAACCTTATTCAAGCTAACACCAACATTATCCTAGAACATTTACATTTTAATAATCACATGTTCCCTTTTTGCTAAGCTATTGTACACTTTTGCCTTTGGTATCTACTCAACATATTGCTCCAGAGAACTGATACCCAATAGTAGGATCTGTTAGAAGAAGGATGGCTATTGGGGATGGGATCATCCCCCATTTATCTCAGCCTCACTATTACATTTATGGCCAATACTGATACTAAATTAATGGTCAAAGACCAGTACAAAGGCCAGTTCTCCATAGAAGATTCTAATCCTGGAGCTAGACCTCAACAACAGGGCATTAGTAACAAAATACATGTACTTAACAAAACTCTTATGGACTTGTAATCTGCCAACTTTGTGAATATATTTGAGGTGGGTATAAAACATAAACACATGAGAAGTAGAGTAATGGAAAATGAAAACAGATAGAAATTGTAGGAAAAAGGGAGCTCATGGATAGATAGCATAGATGTTGGCAGATCTCTGAGTGAGCTCTGAGTTTGCTGACAGTGAAGAAGGAAAGAGAAATGAGATGATTTGTATAGTCCTCACACTCTGATGAAATGAAGGCTGCAGGTTTGTTTTCAGAAGAAAGAAGGCATCAGTATTTATGTGGTGCCTGCCATTAATATATGGCAAGCATTTTCCATTTATTATTTCATTCACTTCTCTGAGTAACTTGGTAGGGAGAGGGCTAGTGTCCAAGATTCAGGAATCAGAAAGCAGAGAGTCATAGACAATAAAATCCTTGTCTACGGACCTAGCCTTAAAAAGTGGTTCAGCCAGGATTTGAGCTCAGATCTACCTGATTCCAAGCCCACTACCTCCTATAGTCAAAGGTTGTAAGAATGAGATGAGGAGTTCATGAGAAGTAAGTAAATGTTTATCTAGTGCCAAGGGATCTTTGCATGTATGGTCACAGCTGATCTTCCCAACAGCCCAGAAAGGTAGTCATGTGACTCCAATTTTTTTATATTGTACAAGCCCTGGTGAACATTTTTCTTGGTGCTGAATAGAAGGAAATCTCATTCTGAAAGGCTCCTCATGAAAGGGATACTTGATGGACAATGCCTTTAACTTTAATTTTACAAAAACACAAATCATTTTTCCAGATGCATAATGCATACATAAATGAAACATCATCAAATCCTACTCTGCAATGGCATGCCCATGGGGAACTAAAACAGCCCAGACCAAACATTTTGATTTTTGATGACCTTACTAAATAAGAGGACAGAGTTTAGGGGATCCGAGAAAATGGGGAATTAACATGTTCCAACTGTCTCTCTCAAATCACCCAGGTTTTGAGCAGGCCTGTGGGAAAGCCTGGGTCTCTGTCAATTTACACTGGATCCTCTAGATTATAAGCAGAATGATATTTCTAAAATGCATATCTGAGTATGACATTCTCCTGCTTAAAAACCCTTATTGAAGCCTGTATATTGCCTTCAGGGAAAAGTCCAAGATTTTTAATTTGTTCCTTTATGACCGAGCCCTCACACACTGGCCTCATTTATTACCCCTCTCTTCTTCCCCACACTCTGTGGTCAATTCACACTGAGGTACATTTGGTTGCCCAGAGAACCCTCTCCCCACCTCCTGACATTTCTCCATGCTGTTCCTTCCTCCAAGAATGTCCTCTGTCTACCTGCGCCCTCTCATGACTACCTCTGCCATCTGAACCTACACTGACTCACTCACATGTTAGATATCAAATCAACCCTTTCCTTCCCCAGGAAGATTTCTCTATCCCAGTTCTGGACCAAGCTGACCTCAGTGCCTGGGCTGATTCCCATCCTGGCATTCCAACCTCCCCACAGTGAATGAAGCATCTTTTTCACATCGTCCTTATGCATTTCTCAGCCAAGGTCTCAGGACACGTTCCATGTATAAGGTGCTTGTTGGATGAACTAGCAGATAAAATGAATAAATGAAGTGTCTTAAGAATAAACTGCCTCTGCTGAAAGAAATTTGCATAAGTTTTAGTTATTGAATGTACGGGTAGCAAAGATGACAGTTTATTGTAGAAGCTTAAATTCTGAGTTAAATTTTTCCCTAACAGAGGGATTATGCTGTGAAAAAAGATAATATATTGGAGCAGGTTGGTTCAAATGGGCTAATGTTCAATCCTTGAAAGACAAAATCACCTGGATTAGCTGGACCAATAGCCTCTGAGACAGAGCGCCTGACATTCTTGCTCTCAGGCTCCAGCCTGGGATGAGTGCAGAGGTTTGGGAGAAGAAACCAGCAGCTTCTGGAATTTAGGGAGCAAGGACAAGCTCTGACAAGGCTGGAATTTATGGAGCAGAAGAGAAGCTGTCAATGCTCAGCTTCATTTCAGAGTTTATCTTGCTCCACTGTAGCCTGGGACGTCTTCTTGTGGGTTCCTTGCTCAGCCTCCAGAATTAACATGCAGAGTGCCCAGAGAACAAGTACATTTTGTACAATAGACAGAACCAATTTCAAGTATGCTAATTCCTCCAACCTCTCAGGCCCTCATTCCCCCAAATGCCAACAGAGCAAGAGGGACAATTTGATAGAAAGAGGCTGGGCACAGTGGCTCACACCTGTGATCCCAGCACTCTGAGATGCTGAGGCAGGTGGATTGCTTGAGCTCATAAGTTCAAGATCAGCCTGAGCAAGAGCAACACTTCATCTCTGCTAAAAATAGAAAAAGTAGCTGTGGCTAGTGTTTATAGTCCTAGCTAATCAGGAGGCTGAGGAAGGAGGATCGCTTGAGCCCATGAGTTTGAGGTTCCTGTGAGCTATAACATCGTGGCACACTACAGAGGATGAAAAAGTGAAACTCTGTCTCAAAATAAAAAGAAGAAACAAGCAAACAAACAATTTGATAGCAAGATCCCTGAAGTAGCCATGGAAGGCTTAGTACAGCTCTAGTTTCCTCCAGTTTGGGGGACTTGTCACCTTGGTGCAAATCTCTACCTCCTTGAGCCTGAGGTTTCTAATCTGTAGAATGGGGATAAAGATACCTGCCCTGCCTACCTCAGAGGTCTTCCTGAGGATCAAATAAGATAATGGATGTGAAAGAGCTTTGAACACTCTAAAGTGCCATGGAAATTTGAGAGAGTGTGATTAAGAGAGCTGCTGCTCCCACACTTACTTCAAAGGGGAGAAACAGGGTGGAGAAGGCTGACATGCTCGGCTTTTGAAGTGCACAAGAGCAGCTCTCAGCAGAGAAAAAACAGCGTTGCTGCTTAAAAGGCAACTTTCAAAACAACCATTTTCCCTCTGAAGGGAGAATATAGTTGGGAGGACTTCAAAGGCTGGGGAATATTTCCAGAAAAAAAAATGATGTTCTCAATCCAACTTTTAGTCAAGTCAGTTATTTAAAAAAAAAAAAAAAACAACTTCAGAACTCTTCACTTATTCAAAAAGAATTTTAATGCATTTTAGAATTAAAAACTGTTAAGAGGGACAGACAAAGGCAGTTTTCCCCATCCCTTAAGACCACACTGCAGAAGGTGGATATAGTGACTCTGCGCATCGTTCCCCACTTCCTCTGATTAGACATTCTTTCTGAGGCTTTCCTCCCTGCTTTGATAAATTTCATACCAGGAATAGGCCCTTATCTTCTCCTATCCATCTCTGACACCTAGCTATCAAGCACAGTGAGATTATTTATTCAGTTTTTCTTTCTGCTTTCTTTAAACATGGCAGCCTCCAAAAGATCAACTTCAAGAATCCAGAGCAGAATTATAATACTCTACTTAAAGAGAAAAAATATCCCCACCTCCAAGCAAAGAAAGACTTACCTTTTAAAACAACTAAATACTGAAATAAATAAAGCTTCAGCCTTGCTTTTAGCAGGAAGTAAATAGCAATGCAGAAGATGTACTGAGCCATCATGCCCAGTTCAGCTGGCTGGAACTTGGCCAAATCTACATAGCAATGGGTCTGTGTCTTCCTTCCAGCCCCCATCCCTTTCTGCTTCCAGCATTGTTCTGAGAAAGTAGCCTAGAACTGAAGTCCAAAAAGGTCCTGAAGAATCAAGCTTACCCCTTGAGGGACTCCCCAATTCCCTGTGGCCATGACAGCAATGTTGGCTACTGAAAGACAGTTCTTTTCTCCATAGATCAATCATATCCACACCTACAGAAAGTGACCAAATTGGATATCTCATAGACAATGTACAATGCATAGTCAGGGGTCCATGCATCCTACTCTCATTAAACAAGCACAGCCCGACAAAGGTAGGGGCTGGACAGGAGAGGGTCCAGAAAGAATTTACTCTTCCCAAAGAGGTGACCCACAGAGAGAAAGCTCTTTTCTCTCTACACCCCCCACCAGTTCTGGCCTCACAGTTTATTTTTACAAAGGGCTTTGAAGGCAAAAGTTAAAGAAATCTAAGTGGTCTGAAGTCAGAGAAAGGCAGCTGCCAAGGGAAGATTAGTCCTGCGGAAAAGAGAAAGGACGCCCGCAAGCAGGGTGATGTCATAGAAGAAGAGGCTGTTGAAGCCCCAGCTCTTCTGCTGCAGTTTTAAGCAACCCCATTTAATTAAAGTTGTGCCTCTTGCTGGCATGAGAGCAATGGAAGTGTCAGTTTGCTTGTCAGGAGCTCCTTTGCCTGGAGCACAGATCGGAGCACCCGTGGCTGAGTGCCAGGCTTCATCTCCAGCACAGATGGGAAGGCCAGGGGTAATTACCCCACCCTGGTCAGTCGCCTTCCAGGGTGAAATTACAAAAAAGTCAGAGACAGCAGCTCGGTCTGATTCTTATGCAGCACCATTTCCAGAGAAGGAGTGAGAATGATCACGTCCTGATTTAGGCAGGAAGGCTACCCTACACTCTACCACTTCGTGGATTGCTATTTGGGAGAGTACACCAGAGGAGACTGTGGAATTGGCCATGACCTGGGAGTCATCTGACCTTTGGCTCCACAAATGTAAGCAGTTGACCAAACTGTTGAACTCTGCAGGGCATGTGCATAAAGAGGTTCCCCCCCATCTCTGCATTCAGTTGTATTTTGTCGAATCTACTCTTCTCATCTTTCAAGTATATCCTGGGAAATTCTGAGCTTTCTGGTGACTTCCAGTCTAGTTTCACCTTTAGATTTGCCCTTTTCCATCGTGGGCCAGGTTTTGAACACAGAGACGCGAAGTGGGGAAAAGAGGGCCTGGTCTTTCTTCTCCCTTATTCCCGTGTTTCCCTCCTGGCGTGGAGGAGGAGGTGAGTGCCTCAGGGATATGTCAGCCAGTGATCAGTGTGCCCAGCACCCTTCCTGAGAATGTCACTCTCTCCCCTAGTGTCTCCCCTGCAGCTACAGAGCCGATGATGCCTCTTGTACTCTCTCTCTGTGCAACAAGCAGATTGTCAAAGACCACGTCCATGTCTTCTGGGGACCACTAGCATCTTCTTTGGGGACAGACTATTCCACAGTTTCTCCATGCAGATGCCTCTTTAAAGCCCTTTCCTTCAACCTGAAAATAAGTTCTATTATGACACCCTTCTCCTACCCCTAGCCACCCATTTTGTGGGCTAGGAAATTCAGATTTAGTCAGTAAGCACAGATACCTTAGTGTAATGAAGAAAGCCCCCAGGAGGGAGGGATCAGAATACTTTGCTGAGAGTGCAATTTGCACAAAGGTGGTACTAGTACAAACTTCAGGTACAGAACTAAAGTTAGTTGGGAAATAGTACTGTGCCAACAGAAGGACCAGGGCCGGCATGTGGCTGGCAAAGAGTGAATGTAACCCTGGGCCTGCATAAATTTAATGACAATAATGATAATAAGAAGATAGTAACACCTCTTGTACCCTCTCACATTTTTGTAGCCTACTTTCCCCTCCCACTTTCACTGGGACAACTACCTTTGCACAAGTACAGCCTGACTGCACCCTGTTTCTACTACACCCTGTCTCTCTTGCTTCTGAGGGCCTCTTAGGTCCCTCAGTGTGAGTTGCCTCAGGGATCTGTTGGCACTTCCACGTGCAATCAGATAGTATGAAATGGTTATCACACATGAAGTTCATCCTTGGCCAAGTGGCAAAGATAAGCATTTCCCTTTTCATCCCTCTTAGGTGGACATTTCCAAGATAAACTGCTTTTCAGAGGATCCCAGCAGGACTGACCCCCCTGTTGCCAACAGTGGTGACCAACTCAAGACCATCTCATGCGTTAGTCTTCCTCCTTCCTAGGTCACTCTTCACAGGACCAGTATGTGTACCTCCCAGCTCCCTTCCCTATCTTCCACCTTATCTTCCCCAAATAAATTTCCTACCTACAAGTCTGTCTTAGGCTTCAGAGTGGACCCAGGCTAAGTTGATTAGTCGTATATGGCCAGTGTGTTAAGTGTTGGTTATGTGCTTTGACCCTCAAGCAACCCTAAGATGGATGAAGAAGTGAATTTCAGAGAGCGTTACATCACAGGGGAGTACCCTAAGAGGGGTTGGTAATCTCAGTAAACTCAGGTGAGAACCCATCTTCTACCCAGAGCACTGTTACTTCTTCTTTGCTCTAGCCCATCAAAGGACGTGTGTCCACAGAAAGCCCCCAAGATGATAACACAATGCAAAACTGATCCGTGGGGGGGGGGGGATTGGAGAAAATAGGTAGCTGAGCCCAGAAAACATTCAGAAGGCACAGGAGAGCAGCCTTCCCTGTGGGACTTCATGCTAGAGTGGGGTGATTTGTTCTGAATAAACTGGGAAAACAGAACATTCACACTATAGGGAGGCACATTTTCACTCAATACATAGTACTTACACTACAAGAACTTTTAAAAAATTTCCTACTAGAAGTTCCTTAGAAAAGAAACTTTAATTTTTTTTTTTATTAAATCACAGCTGTGTGCATTAATGTAATCATGGGGTACAATGTGCTGGTTTCATATACAATTTGGACAGAGTTGCCCCACTACAGAATGAGTAACCCTGGCTGGCTGCAAACCTGACATTGCACGTGGGGAAGCTGAGGGTAAAGGGCCAGCCATTTCTGAGGAAAGCTGTAAGGAGAATCATATGGAGGAATTGTGTCAGATTAGAGCAGTACTGACAAAATTTATCTCTCCACTCACCAGTTCAAGATAGCCCAGGCCTCAGCAATCCCCACTGCTGGGAGAGGCACTGAGAGGTGAGGTTTCACTGCAGGCAAGGGAGCAGGATGTCTTTCTAGACTGGAAAGACCCTGCTGTTTGCTGAATGAATAAAGGATTCCTTCTAAGTGTAAAACTGAGAATCTATCTTGAGATTAATTTCTATTCTCGCTAGTTCTTAGAACAGGAGCATGCATAAAAAGCAAACCCACAAATGTTCATACTAGGCAACGTAGTTGACACGGCTCTCAGACTTAAGCCATCTCTGAGCTCCAAATTGCCTTGATTCCTCAGCTGTAAGAGCCAGCTTGGTGTCAAGTCCTCTGTAATGGGCAGCATCTCCCTCACTGTGAGGCCATTTGCCTCAAAACCCAGTGAATGTTCTGCAGACCTCGAGAAGGAGACTGGAGCTGGAATCTGAGCTGATACAGGATGCACCCAAGAAATGAAGTCTTGGCCTGCTGAGTAGATGGTTCATGATCTTTTCGAAGCTGTGAGCTCTGTGTGGATGAAAGATTTCCTGCTAGAAGCTGAATTGTCAAGACTGCACTCCACACGCAAAGAGGTAGAAAGATTGCTGTCAGTGATCTTGCTCTTGATATACAAGTTGCACAGGCAGGGGAGTGGGCCTGGAAGGGAGCCCATGACCTCTAACCAGTTACTCAGAGAGTAACTGAGTTACTGGCTGGGAAAAGAGGTAGTTCATGAGAGAGTAACTGAGTAACTGGCTGGGAAAAGAGGTAGTTCATGAAAGAATTTTAGGAAACTAGTAAATTAAGGACCAGACTGGGAGAGGCCCAGCCCATGTTTGGTGCTCTCTCTAATTCTCTTCTAAATGTGCCAACTTTACACATAACCAATATGAGTGGCTTCTGCTCTTTGGTGAATTTTGCCCCAATTTCTGGAGGGAGAGGCCCAGATGACTAGGAAGCTCTAATTAAGGAGCATTAAATCAGCAAAGGTTTCAGGGCCACAAGTGCCCCAGCTGCAGCCCAGTGCCTTTCAGGATGGAGGGAATATCCTCATCCATCAAGATATAGGCCCAGGAGAAAAGTTTTCCAGAGACTAAGAGGATACCCCAGGAGCCCTCTGGAGGCCCTGGGGCAAAGGATATGTACCTGCGCCCTTCCCCGTTTCCATCTCCACTGTTCAAATGGGCTGGATGGCTGTGACAGCCTCTCTTGGATCTCCTCTCTGTATCTGGCCCAAGGCTAAGGTGACCAGACATCCTACTTTTGGTGGGACAGTCCCGATTTTTAACAATTTGTCCCATGTCCCGCGACATTTTTAAAAAGTCCCAAGTTTTGGAAAGAATGCACAAGCTAGGGAATGAGTTTTGGAAAGAATGCACAACAAGCTAGGGAACGGTAGAAAAATGGGAAGGTTATATGCTTTTCGGCTGCTGAAACGGTTAATGTAACTCCATTTGGGAATGAAGAGGTTAATGTAACTTCATTTGGAAATGAAAAGGCTAATGTAAACTCCCTAGTCTTCTCCTGGGCAAGGTCACCCAGGTGGAATCGGTATCAGAAGGAGACTGGCTCCCTCCCTCACTTCTGGGCAAGGACAATTAGCTCACAAGGAGCCAAACTGTCTGGAACAAACAAGTAGCCCTGCCTTCTCTAGAGGGTCCCTAACCATAAACAGCTCAGCCAATAGCAGCCCAGCCCAACAAAACACCCAATGAAATTCCTCTATGCACTTTAAAAACCTCAGCTTGCTTCACTAGGGGGTTGCCCTTCCCCTAGCCACGCTGAAGGGAAAAGTGGCCCAGGCATATGCTTGCAAAATAAAGCACTTTTGGTCTTTACATATGTGTGGTGGTCTCTCAGCAGCAATTCTGGTCCCAACCCTGCCATGTGGCTATTTCGCCAGGATATGAGTTTTATATTATTTTTGTTAATTTTACAATGTTAAACTTTAATAATAACAAATAATTGTTGAGAACTGATTATCGAGAATTGCTTATCAAAGTTTGCATTGTTGATCAGTTGTTAGAATTCAACCACCATTGTTTGGACTTAATGAACAATGGCATTTTTTGACATTGGCAACAAAAAAGACATTTTGTAACTGTCTCTCAGATGATACACATCGTACTGCTCGCTAGTGCTAGTTAAACAAGTGATGTCAACAAATCAGCTATTCAGATAATTTAGGTACTTTATTTATTTATTTCATGAATTTAGCAGACAGTATTCTTATTATTTATATTTTACAGTGGCGGCAAAAAGTCTAGCGCCAGACTTGAAAGTGACACTTACAACTTATGAGGTATCATTATTAAAAAAATATATTGATAAGGAAAAGTTTAATTCTTGGGCATCAGCAAAAATCACAATAGAGAACAAATGGTTAGAAATATTTCATCATTTTGAAACAAACCATGTTCCATACAATAATGCACTAAAAACTGTGGGATACATGCTGTCCTTACCAGGAACTAATGCTGCGACTGAACACATTTTTTTCTATGGTCAATAAAGTGTAGACGTCAGAAAAATCACAATTAAGTGTTGAGACTTTGAAAGTTATTTTATGTGTGAAATATAATTTAAAAAATTCTTGTGAAAAATTTCATGACCTTTTAAACAATGATAGCAATCTACTAAAAAAAAAAATTCACTCAAATGAGAAATATGCCAAAGAATAAAATAATACTATACATAATTTGGGGGGGATTTTTGGCCAGGGCTGGGTTTGAACCTACCACCTTCGGCATATGGGGCCAGCGCCCTACTCCTTTGAGCCACAGGCACCACCCTGTACATAATTTTTTTAATGTATTATATTTGTAAATTGTACTTATGCTGAAATTAAAAATATATATGTTACAACACTATTTTTGCATTTTATGAAAATTTTTGTTGCTCCATAGAGACCAAATTTTTAATTAAGACACCTCCCCACCCCCAGTCAATGGTGTCTCGCTTTACCAATGTTAAAATCTGGTCACCTTACCCAAGGCACATTCACTCTTCACACAGCAGCCAGAGGACTTTTCCTCTGAGGTGTGTCCATCAGATGGGGCCACTTATACTCCAGCCCAGGCTCCACACCATGGCCCCTGAGGGCCCCTCTGGCTTCATTTAGCATGCCACCCACACTGTCCCTCTCTCAGTTCCCCAAACACGCTGCAGGTTGTCTTCCTCCTGCCTTTGAGTGTCTACCCTGCTCTTCTCTCTGACCACAGCTTCACTCCCTATCTTTCTTATAGCTGCTAGGTTGACACCCTCTCCAAAGAGAGGTCTCCCTGACCTCTGAAACTAAAGTGGCTCCTAGGCTTGCTGACTTTCAGATACACCCTTGCCTGCCCTGACATTTTGTACCTTGTGGAGGAGTAGGGGCAGGGGATGTCCTTGGGTGCAGATTGTGTTATCCATGAGCCCTTGTCACCAGCCTCTGGAAGGCTTCAGCTGGTGGGAAGACTCACAGGATGCTGGGGGTCAGAGAGGAAGCTGGGGTCCCCCTTTCCTCTCTGCCACACATAGATATCCAGCAGCTCCCAAGGCAATTGGAAGCCTTTGAGGGGTATTAAGCAGGAGGAGGCATTGTCCAATGTGCTTTTTTAAAAGATCTGTTTCCATATAAAATTAAGTACTCATTTTTCCAGATCTTTAAAGTATGACAGAGGTACTTTAATAGGGATTGCATTAAATCTGTAGATTGCTTTGGAAAGTATAGACATTTTAACAATGTTGATTCTTCCCAGTCATGAGCATGGTGTATTTTTCCATTTGTTAACATCTTCAGCTATTTCTTTTTTCAGAGTTTCATAGTTCTCTTTATAGAGGTCTTTCACATCCTTTGTTAGATACACTACCAGATATTTCATCTTCTTTGGCACTATTGTAAAGGGAATAGAGTCCTTGATTGTTTTTTCACCTTTACATTGTTGGTATATATAAAGGCTACAGATTTGTGAGTATTGATTTTGTATCCTGAGATGCTGCTATATTCCTTGATCACTTCTAGGAGTTTTGTAGTTAAGTCCCTGGGAGTTTTCAGATATACAATCATATCATCTGTGAAGAGTGACAGTTTGATCGCCTCTGATCCTATTTGGATACCCTTGATTGCCTTCTCATGCCTGATTGCAATGGCTAAGACTTCCATACAATGTTAAAAAGCAGAGGAGACAATGGGCAACTTTGCCTGGTTCCTGATCTGAGTGGAAAAAACCTCCAAGACTTTATTAAGAAATAAAAACAAACCAGGAAGTATAACACTACCAGACTTCAGACTATACTATAAATCTATAGTGATCAAAACAGCATGGTACTGGCACAAAAATAGAGAGGTAGATGTATGGAACAGAATTGAAAACCAAGAGATGAGCCCAGACACTTAGTGTCATTTGATCTTTGATAAGCCTATCAAAAATATAAATTGGAGGAAAGAGTCTCTATTTAATAAATGGTGCTGGGTGAATTGGCTGGCAACTTGTAGAAGACTGAAACTGAACCCACACTTTTCTCCTCTAACAAAAATTGACTACCACTGGTGAAAGGACTTAAACTTAAGACATAAAACTATAAAAATTCTTGGAGAGAGTGAAAGAGAAATACTTGAAAAAATTGGCCTGGGAGAAAACTTTATGAGGAGGACACCCCGGGCAATTGAAGCAACATCAAAAATACATTACTGGGATCTGATCAAACTAAAAAGCTTCTACACTGCCAAGAACACAGTAAGTAAAGCAAGTAGACAGCCCTCAGAATGGGAGAGGATATTTTCAGGTTATATTTCTGACAAAGGTCTAATAACCAGAATCCACAGAGAACTCAAACTTATTAATAAGAAAAGAACAAGTGATCCCATTTCATTGTGGGCTCATAAGAGACATAAACAGAAGCTTCTCTGAAGAAGACAGGCACATGGTCTACAGACACATGAAAGAATGCTCATCATCTTTAATCATCAGAGAAATGCAAATCAAAACCACTTTGTGATATCATCTAACTCTAGTAAGAGCAGCCCACATCACAAAATTCCAAAACTACAGATGTTGGCATGGACTGGAGGAAAGGGAACATTTCTCCACTGCTGGTGGGAATGCAAGCTAGTATGTTCCTTTTGGAAAGAAGTTTGGAGAACACTCAGGGATCTAAATGTAGACCTGCCATTTGATCCTGCAATTCCTCTACTAGGTGTATATCCAAAAGACCAAAAATCACTTGGCAACAAAGATATATGCACCAGATTGTTCAATGCAGCTCAATTCATAATTGCCAAGTCTTGGAAGAAGCCCAAGTGCCCATCAACCCATGAATGGAATAACAAATCATGGTATATGTATTCCATGGAATACTATGCAGCATTAAAAAAGATGGAAACTTTACCTCTTTTATGTTTCCATGGATGGAGCTGGAAAATATTCTTCTTATTAAAGTATCTCAGGAATGGGAAAAAAAATACCTAGTGTGCTCAGTACTATAAAACCAATTTATAATCACTCACACTTTCATATGAGAGATGAATCACAACTATAGCCCAGGATGAAGGAGGGAAGGGGAGGGGAAGAGGAAGGGAGGAGGGTGGTTCGATAGAGGGAGGATTAATGGTGGGGACCACACCTATGGAGCATATTGCAAGGGTACAAGTCAAATCTATCAAATATTGAACACAAATGTCTTAACACTGTGATTAAGTAAATGTGGTGAAAGCTATGTTAATTAGTAGGAAGTAAGCACTCCAATTTGTACAAATAATCAACAAACTGAATCCCACAAAGGTTTACACGTATTCATGATCTATGTATATATGACTTAATAAAAAAATCAATACAAACACTAAAATAAAGAAAAAAACAGGAAATTAAAAAAAAATCACTCTGATTGCTTTGTGGAAAACGTGCTGGATTGGAAGGAAGGATTTAGGAGGCAGTCCCACTGAGAAATGGTAATGGCTAGGACTAGGGTGATTGCAACTCAGAGGGAGAGAGGTGGACAGATGAAAGAAAGCTGTCTCTGACAGAAGAGTTAACAGAGCGTGGTGACTATTTGGACGCAATGCTTGAGGGAGAGGTAGGATTAGAAATGACTTTCAAGTTTCTGGCTTAAGCAACCAGAGAGATATATCATTTATTATGATGACAAAAACTAGGATGAAACGGATATTGTTCTGTTTGTGGTGGGGCAAGTCATCTGTGGGTCACTATGAAAGTTTTGAGACAGACTGTGTTATGGTCCATTATTTCATTTCTAAGAAACACAGTTGACAGTGTCCTTTCTGATTCACCCATGCCTGTTTCAACTGGCTAGGCTTATCAGTTTTGCTGGGAGGGTTTCATTTGTTTCCTCCACATGGACTTGTTTCTTGATTTTTGTGTATCTCAGTACTTACCTAATGACCCATAATATGCATGTGGTCTTCCCTCGATCCTGTAATTAATTTGTAATTAAACTCTTGTCTATCATCTACATATCTATTTATTATCTATTACCTATCTAGCTATCCTGTCTTAAAGCTTGGATTATGCTGTATGTACTATGCTGTGATTTCATTTTCCAATTGTTTGTTGCTGTTATGTAGATAGTCATAAGCATTTTGTGCATTGACTTTATATTCTATACCTGTCAAGTTCACAAATTAGATTTCACAGGGTTTTTTGGTGGGTGGATTCTTTAAGATTTTCTAGGTATACCTCATTGTCTGTGAATGTGACAGATTGACTTCTTTTTTCACAGTTTTCATGGCTCCACTTCTATCTTGCATTATTACATTGGCTACCACATCCAATCCAATTTTGAATAGAAGAGGTGAGAGTGACTATCCTTGCCTTTGACATCAATCTCAGGGGGAAATTGTTCAACAATTCCTTGTCAGACACTTTTTAGATTTTTTTTTTTTTTTTAGCAGATACTTTATATCAAATTGAGGCAATTTCCTCCTATTCTTCGTTCCTGGGAGTATTTTTTTTTAATCATTAATAGTTATTAAATTTTGTCAAATAGTTTTTCTACATATATTGAAATAATCACATTTTCCTTTTATTCTTATTCCTTTTTAAAAATCTACTGAGGCATAAGTGACATACAAAATACTGTACATATTTAATGTGTACAATTTAATGAGTTTGGAGATAACAATTTACCTATGAAAATGTCTCCATAATATATTCTATAAACCTTTCCTTCTCTTTGAAAAGTTTCCTCTTGCTCTCTTTACTTATTATTATTTTGTGATGAGAACACTTATTGTAAGGTCTACCCCCACAGCAAATTTTTCCTTATATTATACAGCATTTTTTAGTATAGGCACTATGCTACATACACGGTAGATCTCTCGAACTTATTCATCATTTGTAACTGAAACTTTATACCTTTTAACTAATACTTTCCCATTTTCCTCCCTCCCCAGACCCAAGCAATCACCATTTTACTCTCTGCTTTGTGAGTTTGATATTTTTAGATTCATCACATAAGTGGTATCATGTAGTATTTTTCCTTCTCTATCTGGCTTATTTCACTTAAGCATAATATTCTCCAGGTTCATCTGTGTTGTCTCAAATGGAAGGCTTTCTTTCTTTGTAAGGCTGAACAATATTCTATCATAAGTATATACCTTTTTTCATTATCTATTTATCTGTCAACAACACTTAAGTTGCTTCTGTATCTTGTCTCATGTGAGTAATGCTGGGAGGAACTTAGGAGTGCAGATATCTCTGCAAGGTGCTGGTTTCTATTCTGGAGTCACAGGATAAATTTTATCTGGTCAAATATTTTGCTGTTTTTATATAGTGCTGCACTCAGTTTACTAATATTTTATTAAGGATTTTGGATCTATATTAATGTCTACTCTTTTCTTTCTTATAAAGCATGTGATACTAATGGCTAAAGATGTGGCCCTCTGGGGAGTGTTTGTAGGGGGTTCTCATTTGAATACTCTAAGGATTCAACAAGGACTCTTTACTCTGGAAGATCTAAACTCTAATGTTTGCCAGCACTGTGCCACGTCTGGTACATCTTTCAGCTGTCATCCTACAGCATGTACTCCCTGCTGGGCACCACAGGTCCTTGCTCTGTGCATACAGAGCCATCCCTCCAAGGCATTCAGCAGCTTTGAACTCTGCCATCTGCCTCCTTACTCAGTGAGATAATGCCCCACCTGGGATCTACCTCTCTGCTTCATGGTAGAGAAAGTATCTCCAGACAGAAAGCTGAACTTGGTACCATCTCATATTGAGTTTCCTTTTCTCAAGGATTACATTACACTTATACTCTGCCTCTTTTTCAACAGCTGAAAACAATCACAGGTATCCATTTACTTTTATAGATGATGATGATGATGATTTTGGTGATGATATGGCTCTGCTTTTTGCTGGACATTCATGTGGTTATTGTTATCTGGAAACATGTCCTTAAACTCAGGGCAGTTGCCTTAATCTATTCATTGGTAGTTACCTTCCTTTCATTTTCTCTGTTCTTTCTTTTGGGAATTCCTATTATTTAGATTTTAGATATCTGACACATTGCTAAAATCTTTTATGATTTCTTTTTGACTTTATATCTCTTTCCTTTTCATTGTTTTCTGAGTAATATTTTCAACTTTATCTTCCAGTTCTTCTATTGAGTTTTTCACCTTAGTCATCATATTTTTAATTTTAATTATTACATGTTCTCTAAATGCTAATTTTTTACCAGGCTGGTCTCAAATTCCAGTCTCAAGCAACCTGCCTGGCCTCAGCCTCCCATATGGCTGAAACTACTGTAGGCCTGCACCATATACCTAGCTCTTTTTTTTTTTTTTTTAGACAGAGTCTCAAATTGTTGCCCTGGGTAGAGTGCTGCAGCATCATAGCTCACAGCAACCTCCAACTTGGGCTCAAGCTATCCTCTTGCCTCAGTTTTTTCTATTTTAAGTAGAGACGAGGTCTTGCTTTTGCTCAGGCTGGTCTCAAACTTGTGAATTCAAGCAATCCACCTGCCTGAGCCTCCCAGAGTGCTAAGATTACCGGTGTGAGCCAGTGCGCCTGGCATATAACTACCTCTTAATAATGCTAATTTTTATAGGCTCCTCTTCTTTTATTTCTTGGAGAGAATATCTTTCACTACCTATCAGATTATACAAATGTTTCTTTTAAACTTTCTTATTCTTGCATTACCTCTACTTTCTCCAACTTGCCTTTTTCCTCCTCTTGTTTTTGCCTCAGTGTTTTAAATCAAAGAGCTTCTCCAACTTTCTGGTGAACCTTGCTTGTTTGCTCATGTTTTAGATTAGGTAATGAAAGTCTGATTGGCAACTCTGTAAACATGGTTGGGCTTCCTCATTATGGATATCAGGTGTGGAGTATTCGCTGATCTGTTTCTCCGGCAATTTTTTCAATTTCATTTTCTTTAGACCTGACCTCCTACCCTGGTCAGCCTCCCCAGAGATTTTTCTGATCTCTTACCTGGAATGTCAAGTCTAGCTGTTGGGTTTCTAGAACCTGAAAGTATAAAGGACTTGGCAGCCTCAACATTCAGTACATAATCACCCTCCTTCCCTTAACTTTGTCCTTGCATGAGTTTGATCCTCCCAGGCAGAGACCCTCTCTTCTCCCCTCTGGCAAAAGGGCAGTTGTCCACCTTCTTAGAGCAGAGGAGGGATCTGAAACCACATTTATCCTGATTTCATCCCAATTTCATTTCCACTCTTAGGATACAAGACCAGTGATTCTAAAGCATTTTGAGAGTTTGGAGTTGACAGCTGGTTTGCTTGTCAGCTCTCCCCAGTGTAGCCTTTAGAGTCAGCTTTCTTTATACCAAGTCAAATGTTGCTCACGCATCTACAATCCATCCAGCTTTCAAAATTCTGTTACTGCTGCTGCTTTCAAGACTTTTTGTCTGTAAGCGTTTGTGTTCTTTTAAAATGTCATTTATTTTATAGGGTTTTGAAGAAGACACTTATATTTTTTTCAGTGGACAGAGAAAATGATGGCTTGCTACCTAAAGCTAGAATTGGTAGCCCATAGTTACCAATGGGAAGCAAGCCTGGAGACTTGTGAGGTTTTCCAAAAATATGGGGTGCTAGGATAAATATAAACCTTTTTCTCCAAATTCCATAGCAGTAGACTAAGAGGGAAGACCTTAAACTTGAAGGTATAAAAAGAAGAAATTCTGTCCATTGTAAACCGTGAGTGTTGGGAAACTCATTTTCAAAAGGACTGGGTGTGGGCTATTTATTGATTTGAAGACCCTTGTTTTCTCAGAGATTCAGAAAAACCTTGAAAAGCAGAGCCATGGTTGCTCACATAGGAACCAGGCATCTGCAACCCTTCTGGCAGCTGGATCCACCCAGGAGCTGGACCCATCCAGGAGCTGATCTTTCTTCGCTGCAATCCTTTGGCTCCTGCACCCACCTGCATTCTAAGATTGATGCCCCAAAGTCTCCTCTCAGGCTTTTGGTCAGAACCACTGCCACTCAGACCCAGAAAGAAGTTGTTTATCCATCATTATGGCGGGTTGATAGAAGAAGCATCCCAATGTCTAAGTTGCCATATCCAGGGCTCTGTGACTACCTATTTCTTCAGCTAGAGCTTTCGGTCTCTGTTAATTTGTGACAGTAACTACACTAGTAAAGAGAGGGTATTTCTTGAAGATCTTCCTTCCTAAGAAAGTGAACCCTCTTCCTATGATCTGCAACCATCAGAGATGAGGAAAGACCTTAGTACGAATAGGCCATCATTTCAAGGAGCCTCTTGATTGGAAAGGTAGGTACCCTACTGGTGCTGGACCCTGGACACTGTAATCTACTACACCCTTCCCAGGTGCTCCAGCCCTAGTAGGACCATTTTCCCAGAGATACAAACCTCAAAACCATAACCTATTGGGCAACCTCCAGCCTCTAAAAATCCATAGACAAGAGAAAATCATCTAAGTCTTTCCCTGCACCATTTACCCACAGGGGACACCAGCAAATATAGAAGGGGCTGGAGGGAGGGTGTTTTCAGGTAGAAATTTCTTTTGCAGGTTGAGAAATTTCATTTTGATCCCGTCTTCAACACTGCATTATGATACAGCAATGTCATGATCACTTCACAGCCACAGAAGGAATTATTTCCACTGGCATCTTTCATTTCTGATCCCCTCATCCCTATGTGTCTGCCTGCTGACAAACCAGAGCTGTCAGAGCCACCTGTCACTGCAGGGGGAAAAATACCTTTTTGACAACTGTATCTTCCTCTTTGTACCCAATGTCTGCATTCCAACTCGTGTTTGTGACACTTCTGTTATTTCAAAGGGCCTCATGAAATTCTCCAAAAAGGAATCTAAAACCTAATTAATTTAAATTCATTTTCATTTTGAATGTGCTACATGACATAATTAGGAGGGAGTGTGTGCATCATAAAGGTAAGCAATAGGAGGGCCTTGTTGTAAAGAAACAGCCTCCCTCATTAAAAGCAAACATGGGAGCCTCCAAGGAGTGTAGCAGGCAAGGGCACCAGAAGGTGACTCTTATTATGGTTGGGGTAGGAGTGAGGGGGGGATTGTTGGCTTTAATTCTGGTGTTAGCCACACTCTGGAGGGATAAATTATTCTAGGTGGAAATAAATAGTCCTTCCAGGCTTCTCTTTAAATAACACCACCCAGTGATAACAACAACTTGCCCTTCTCTTCACCCTTCTCCCTTATTCTTGGACAATACACCAAAGCCATGTCTGGGCCCCAGGAGTTCTCTATTAACCTACTAAATTCTCAGCTTGCATGCTCTATTCTCTGGTTCCTGAGTCGGGCTGTTTTTATTTGTTTTGATTTTTGTTTTAGGAAATGCCAACAGAAAATGAAAATAAAAAAATATTATTTACAAAGGTGACCAGGCAATAGAGAATTTCTGGTTCCCCAAGTTCAATGGCAATCTTTTGGCTTTAGATTTAGGAGGCTAGCCTATGCCTATGCACTGCCCCCTCTCCCCACAGGATCCCACAGACATGTCAGTAACATTTGGCAAAAAGGAATAAATCTGTGGGAGAACTTAAAAATAAGGAAGAGCATTATTGAAGGAACAGAAACAAAAAAAAATTATGAACAATAGAATACAGATATGACTAGGTCATTGCAACTCAAACCCACAAGAGAGAAGGCTCTAGCAGCAATAAGTGCAGTTCCTTCCAGGAGAGCCCCCAGAAAGTCTTTCAGCTTGAACTTGTCTGTGGAGTGATGATCAGGAATATAGTTAGAGGGCTATCTACATTAGGGGTTTCCAAACTGTTTTGAGTCATATACTCTTATTATTTTTTTTAAGAAAGCACACATTTACAAGTTATGTAAATTTTATTTATTTATAAATTATACAAATATACTATGCTCATGAGCAAATTTATCTCTATAAATAACATGATTTATATTTGGTTGAGATTAATTATTAATGACCATGACTGAGATTTTATCTTCCAAATAGTTTTCATGATAGTTTTTAATTTAGGGCCATACTCTCATCAGGTCTTATGAAATCATCAATATTTACATCACATAATGTGATGGATAAAGGTTAGAAGTATCAGCTTTGCTGTTCTCCAGTTGTTTACTAGTGTTGGCATTTTAAGTTATCTTTGATTCACATATTATATGCCAGAATTTTTAATCACTTGACCATTTTGCAAAGATTAGATTTTTTAATGGGATGTATTATCCATAAATCTCCTTAACCAAGAAGATATAACTGCAATTCATCCCAAGACAATCGAACAAGCAAACAAGTGTATTATGGAACTCTTACCTCTTAGCTCAGGAATGACAAGTCATAGATTAAAATTAGTAAGCTGTAATGTCTTTCATATTTTCAATAAAATTCATGTAAGTAAAAGTTCAAAGATTTTCTTTGCATACTCAGTAGGTCAGCTTACACAACTCTCAAGGAGAGCACAGCACTAGCATTGATTGAGGTATTGTTCCCATACTTTTCTGAGGTCCAAAGAGGCTGGCTGAAGCACCATTAGTGAACTGAAGCCCTGAGGCCCACAGTATGGATATGGGGGAAAGTGAAAATGAGATAGTGAGTCATCTCTCCTCCTCAGCAGGCTAACACCAACATTCCTGGGTTCAGTATGACTTAGAAGTAAAATAAGTTTCTCATGATAAGGGTCAAGACCAGCATACTGAGGCAGTGGTGGGAATTACAAGCCTGTTGTCTATCCAGCACAACCCCAGGCCTCCCCACAATGTCTTACACACAATGGCATAGAATTTTCTATGTATCTTGTGTATCAAAAAGCATTGTCCTTCATTCATAAAGGGAGGAAGTCAGCCTTTATGGAACATAAAATTCATGAAGTAGAAGGACAAAATGAATGAAAATAACAACAGGAAATTAAAGAAATTTTAAAAAGTAAGCAAAACAAGAAAAAAAATTAAAATTGTGCTTCTTACCTGAATTCGTAGAGTCATTTGAGAAAAAAGGTGCAATCAGAGGGACAAAGAGATTAAATATTTTAAATCTGAAAACAAACAAAACTAAAATAGTGAATGACAAGATAAGGAAATCTTATCTAGCTAAAAGACAGAGATGGAAAATATGAATAAACATTTTTAAAACTGAAGTGAGAAAACAGACTCTAAAATTCATTTAATAGGAATTCCATCAGGAAAGGACAAAGTCAAGGAAATTGAGGAAATTGTCAAATAAAAATGTCACTCTGATTGGACAAGATGCCATAGGCCTGGTTTTGCCTCCTCATCCCTGATAAGCACAGCTCTAAACCCTGGAAATGGAGTTAGGGACAACCAAAGAATTCTGAAAAGTGGCTAGAGGAGTCCTAATAATGTGAAGTGAGCACAACACCACTGGCAAGGGGAACTGATTAGGAGCTCAGCCAGAAATAAGTGGCCGGAGAAGGCACTCTTTCCCCAGGTTTGAGGGTCGCCTTCCCCACTGTGAGATATAAGAAGGCAGGTGAAGCCAGCAGGAGATATGCCCGCTGGTGCTCTGATCTGGGAGGTCCAGGACTCTCCCCTTCTGCACAGAGAAACTAGGTCAGGAGGGTAAGGGACTCAGCTAAAACTAGCAGCCTGATTCCAGAATCTTCTTTATCCTCCTGGCCCCTAGAATACCATCCCCCACCCAAGATAATCCAGGAATATATGTGAAGAGGTAAAAAGGGTCCCTGACTAGGGATCCCACCACACCCTTCCCTCACTGAAGCATACCTAGTACACCAACTGAGGAAGATTTTTCTTACACTCTAAAGCAGTACCAGCATGAATCAGTGGGAACTCCAGTGGTACCAGATAATCTAAGCAAATCAAAATAATACCTCAAAGGCTTTGAAAATTAAACTGCCTTTGGAACCACTGCCTACAAAAGTGAGTGTGTGGGTATGCACGTGCACACCGGGACCTGCCTTCTAAACCTAAACAGGTGACTGCCAACCCAGATATAGAGGAGAAATAAAGTAAGGCTATAAGAGTATTTGAAGAAATAACGGTTGAAGAGCTCTCATATCTGGGAAAAGACACAAATTTATAAACCCAAAAATAAACCCCCCAAAAATCCATGCCAAGAGACATTATAACTAAACTTCTGAAAACTAAAGATTAAAAAGAAACCCTTCAAACTAGCCAGATAATGATTATCTATAAGGGACTATCCATTGAAATCATGATGTCTTTTTCATCTGAAACCGTAGAGGCCAGAAAGCAGTGACACAGTATTTTAAAAGTACTGAAAGAAAAGAATTTAGCCAGGCATCATGGCTCATACCTGTAAGCCTAGCACTCTCAGAGGCCAAGGTAGAATTCCTTGAGCTCAAGAGTTTGAGCCTGAGCAAGAACAAGGCTGCCTATCTCTACTAAAAATAGAAAAAATTAACAGGCATGTGGCAGGTACCTGTAGTCCCAGTGGGCAGGTAAGGCAGGAGGATTGCTTGAATCCAGGAGTTTGAGGTTTCTGGTGAGCAGGCTGATGCCATGGCACCCTAGCCTGGGCAACAGAGTGAGATTCTGTCTAAAAAAATAAACAACAACAACAAAGAAGAAAGAAAAACAGAATTTTAAGGAAAAAAATTCTATATCCAGTGAAAGTATCCTTCAGGAATGAGAGAAAATAAAAGCCTTCTTAGGCACAGGAAAACTAAAAGAATCTATTATTAGCAGATATACCCTTAAAGACTGACTGAATAAAATGCTTCTCAAACAGAAAGAAAATGAGCAAAGAAAAAAATCTCAGAGTTTCAGGAAGACAATGGAATGATGGAAATAGTAGATAAGTAGGTATATACAATACACTACCCTTTTCCTCATGTATTTTCTACACAGTATTTAAAAACTGAAACAAAAGTTGTAACACCGTCTGATAGCCAAGAGAGTTATTTTAAAAGTGGAGAAGGCAAAATGATACCAGGTGTGGTAGGCTGAATGGTGATCCCCTAAAGTTGCGCAGGTGCTAATCCCCAGAACCTGTGAATATGTCATTCTACACGCAGGAGGCTGTGTAGATGTGATTAAGTTAAGGAGTTTCAAATGGGGAGATTATCCCTGTGCAGCCAATGTAATCAACCAGCATCTTTATAAGAGGGAGGGAAGAGAATATATAAGAATGAAGCAGAGGCCAGAGAGAATAGAAGACACTCTTCATCTGGCTTTGAAGATGGAGGAAGAGACCACTAGCCAAGGAATGTATGAAGCCAAAAGCTAGAAAAGGAAACAAGTTCTTCCCTGAAGCCTACAGGCGAAATGCAGCCTTGCCAATACCTTGATTTTAGATATCTGACATCTAGCACTATAACTTAATAAACTTATGCTGTTTTATGCCACTACATTTGTGATAATTTGTTATAAAACAGGAAATTGATACCCAGTAGACTCTTATAAGTCCCATATGTATACTACAATAGTACCACTATGAAAACTATACTAAGAGATATGCTTTAAGACACAAGTAAATCAGTCAATGTAATATACCATATAATATAATGAAGGAAATAAAGCACTTGATAATCTCAACCAACACAGATAAAGCATTCGACAAAACCCAACAACATTTCATAATAAGAAGCCCGCAAACTAAAAATAGAAGTAAATGTCCTTAACATGATAAAGAGCATTTATGAAAAAAATCTACAGCTGATATAATTATCATTGGGGAAAAATAAAAAGCTTCCCCCTAAGATGAGGAGCAAGACAATGACACCTGTTTTCACTGATTCTTTACAACATTGTACTGGAAATTCCAGCCAAGGCAATTAGGTAAGGAAAAGAAATAAAAGATATCTGAATTGTAAAGGAAGAAGTAAGATTATTCCTATTCAGAGATAGCATGATCTTATATATACAAAATCTCAAAGAATTCACACAAAAAAGCTATAAACAAATTCAGCAAAGTTATGGAATACAGATCAACACACAAAAATTGACTGTATTTCAATATACTAGCAATGAGCAATCTGAAAAGGAAATTAAGAAAGCAATTACATTTACAATGGCATCAAAAAGCATAAAATACTTAGGAATGAATTTAGCCAAAAATATACAAGACTTGAATACTGAAAACTACAAAACATTGTTGAAAGAAATTAAATAAGACCTAATAAATGAAAAGACATTTGTGTTCATGGATTAGAAGACTTGATATTGCTTAGATGGCAGTACTCCCCAAAGCAATCTAAAGATTCAAGGCAATTCATATCAAAATCCCCATGGCCTTCTTTGCAGAAATGAAAATGCTGATCCTCATATTAATATGAAATTGCATGGTACCCTGAATAGCCAAAACAATTTTGAAAAAGGAAAAACAAAGTTGGGGGACTTGCATTTCTCAATTTCAAAATTTATTACAAAGCTGTAAGTGATCAAAACAGTGTGGTATTAGCGTAGGGATAGATATTGTTGACCTTAAAGGAAGATTGTGAGGCACAACTAATATAAGTAGAGAGTTTTTTGAATCAAGCTTGAGGATGGCAACCTGGGAGCATGAATTAACGTTGCACTGAACATATGATGGGATTCACAACAGTTACAAGTGGATTTTTAAAGGAAAAAGGGGGAGATGGAGTGAGCTGATATAAAGTTGTTTGTCTGGAATTTTCACTGGTTTACAGAAACCACATTGATTAGTGATTAGCTACACACTGTTAAACTGTAGGGTATGGGTTATAGTGTCTGCTGTGACTTTATTAGGTTGACTTATAGCTACCAGTGGTAATAACAAGCAGTTTCAGGAGATGAATACATAGCTCAGTGGGGAGGAGTAGAACGTGATTGCCGTCTTGTTTTAGTGTCTCCTTGGGCCTGATAATTAAAAGGACTTGCATTTCTCAAATAAAAACTCTTTTCTTCTCTCAATATATACGTTAATGGAATAGAATTGAGAGCCCAGAAATTGACCTATGTAACTATGGTCCATTCATTTTTTGACAACGGTATTGGAACTGTTCAGTGGGTAAAAAAGAGTCTCTTCAACAGATGGTTCTGGAACAACTAGAGAGCCACAAATGAATGAAGTCAGATCCCACTTCACACACAGAATTAACTTAAAAGGAGTTAAGACTTAAATGCTAGCTAACAATGCAAAACGTTGGGAAGAAAACATAGCAGGAAATCTTCATGACTTTAGTTTTGGAAATACATTCTTAGATATGACACCAAAGGCACAAGGGACAAAAGAAAAAAATAGACAAATGGGAGGTCACCAAAATTAAACAACTTTTGCTTCAAAAGACACTACCAAGAAAATGAAAGGACAACCTACAGAAATGGGAGAAAATACCTTCAAATCATATATCTGATAGGCATCTTCATATCTAGAATATATCAAGAATGTATCAATGTAACAATAAAAGGACAGCCCAGAAAGACTCAAATCAATTCAAGGTGGGGGACAGAGGAACAAAGGAGGAGGATGGGTGTGCTCCCACTTGCCGGGCACAATGTTAGGGTGTCTGGCACACCTCTTGAGGACAGGATACAATTATAAAAGGTATTTTACCTAACACATGCAACCATTATAACCGAATTCTTTGTGCCCTCAATTAACCAGAAACAATAAAACAAGAACAAACAGTAAAAAAAGAGAGAGAGAGAGGAAAGAAAAAGACAGCCCAAATGAAAAATGGGCAAAGGGCTTTAATAGATGCTTCTCCAAAGAAAATAAACAAACGGCCAAAAAGCACATGAAAAGATTTTAAACAACATTAGTCATTAGGAAAATGCAAATCAAAAGGGCTTCCTACCCACTGAAATGGCTACAGTAAAGAAAAAGAACAAGTGTTCCTTCCTCAGAAAGTGTCAAAATTGTCACATGACCCAGGATTCCATTCCTAGATATTTACCCCGAATCATCGAAAACAGATATTCAAACAGAAACTCATATGCAAATCTTTGTAGCAGCTCTGTTCACAGTAGCTTCAAGGTGGAAGCAAACCAAATGTTTATCAACTGGTAAATGAATTTTTAAAAAAGTATTAATGAAGAAACAAAAATATATTGTATCTATGCAATGAAAATATTATTCAACCATAAGAGGGAATAAAATACCATTACATGCTACAAAATGGGCAAACTGTGGAAACTTTATGATTAGTGGAAAAAGCCAGATGTAAAAGGTCACATATTGTATAATCCTATTTATGTGTAATATACAAAATAGCTAAGTCCATAGAGTCAGAAAATAGATTAATGATTGCCAGTGGCTGTTGGGAGGTGGCAACTGTACAGGTTTCCTTCTGTAGTGATGAAAATATTTGGGTCTAATAGCTGTGATGGTTACACATTTAAATGTACTAAATACCACTGAACTCTATACTTAAAATGATTGTATGTTATATAAGTATGGCTTTTTAGAAGCCAATCCCCAAATCACATATGCTGTGTGAGTCCATGTATATAACATTTTTGGAATACAAAATTTTAGAAGTGGAGGACAGACTAGGGGTTGTAGTGTGGCAAGGTGAGGCATGGAGATGTGTAAGGTTAGCCAAAGGCTGTAGAAGGGACTCTCACGGTGTGGAAATTGTTCAGTATCACAACTGTGATAGTGGATTCACAAACCCACAAAGGTGAAGAAATTGTATGGAACTTAAATCATATACATACACATAAACACACACAGATACAAGTAAAACCAGCAAAGGCTGAGTAAGATTGGTGGATTGTATTAAAGTCAATATCTTGATACTGACATACTATAGTTTTGCAAAATATTACCATTTGGGGAAACTGGGCATAGATCTCTCTGTATTATTTTTGAAACTGTTTAGGAATCCACAATTGTCTCAATTAAACAAATAAAGGAGATCCGTTAGGTCAAATCAGTAATCACAATTAACACAAATTAATTGAAATAACATGATAATAGGTCAAGGTTCCTAAGAGTGATACTTAAGGCATAAAGATTGAAGATGAAGGGATGGAAAATGATTGACCAGTAATGACAGGCCCAGGTGTATTGAGGGCCCGGAACATATGTGGCACAGTTACAAACAACAGGATATACTCAAAGATAGACAAATAAAAACAGATAATGTTTCTGCTTGATGGGAGCACATTCAAATGATGAAGGGCCACAGATACTAAACAAATAAATAAACATATAAAATTTCAAAGAAAGATATGGGTATGGTAGGGTAACTGGGAATACTGTTTTAAAGAGGGAATTGTAATAGTAAAGGATTGTCCACTAACAATATTCAAAGTGTAAACAAAAGAATTCTAATGTAGGGGTTATTGATTTCACTCAAGATATTAACCTGGCAAAATAATTTATAAGAGTAAAGAGTTGCACAAAGTGATAAAATAGATAACCCAGAAATAAAATACAACAATTATGAACTATCAACTGAGATTCCACTGTGGAACTTGCATAATTAGAAACACCATATCCATAATACATGGATAAACAAAGACATGTCTGTCCCCTCCTAATAAGAAAAAGAAATTCTAAGTAAAACAGAAGCCCGCTTTTAAAATCCTGCTTTGTTCACTAAAGTATAGTATGATATACACTAACACAAATCACGTCTGCAGAGAGTGGTGTTGGGATAGGGATCCAGCAGGTGTTGGAGACAAGCAAATGAGCAGTGTGATTTGTGAAGATTTAGTGAGGTTACATTACTTATTATTCATGGGACTAATTTACTGCTTAACACATAGTAGACTTTTGGGTTTTTCAGAATAGTGTAGATAATGCTACAGTAACAAATAAACTCCCAGGTCTCCAGGTCTTACTCTGAAAAGGTTTGTTTATTACTCACATAAACAGTATTGCAGGTCTTGTGGCCCCCCTCCATCTGGTAGCTAAGACGCATGAGTCACTGCAGCCAGGAAGAACAGGTCTGGAGGATTTTGTGAAATGTAAGTATCTGCCTGAAGCCGGCTCATAATGTCACTGCCATCCACATCCCACCAGCCAGAATTTTGTCACGTGGTTCTATATTAACTGCAAAGGAAACTGGGACATAGTCTCCCTGTAGGCTCAGGGAGATAAAATGCTACAGAGATCACATACCATGGTGGTACCACAGCATCCAGAAAATGGAAACACTGCTGGCTGCTGCAGCTTCTATTTCTTCTGTTATTACTTCTATTGCCCAAACAATAATAATAGCCGCACCTGAACTTGTTTAACCACATGCCACACATTAGCCACATTTCATCACTTGGTTTGCACCACTCTACCAGATAAGTTTATTGTTTATTACTATAAATCAAGGCTCCAAGTGGTGGAAATTGCCTGAAGTCCCAAGCTAGTAAATATTTGCCTTACTATTAATGCTAGTACTCTTTTACTTAAAAGAAAGGCAGTTTTCTCCAAGGGGCTGGGCAATCCTAGTGTAGTCCCTCTGGCAGATGCCAGCTATTCCTGGCTGTAAGCTACCTGCATGGTACATAATCATTGGAACATCTATAAAAAGCTTCCCTGCACAGCAATTTTTTCTTTGATTTACTGGTTGTGTTAAAATTGTCATTCTATAATGGTCATGTCTGGAGAATGTCGTACTTAAAGAGAAAATTGCCCTAAATAAAAACGAATGATACTAAAATCCCTTCTCTCCCAATGAAATGATTCTCTTGTATTTTGTTCTCCTTGTGAGCACACCAAAAGAGCTTCTTCGGTCTATTATTTCCCAATTACCTCCTCTGGTGTTAGCTGAGAACAGAGAAGGAAGACGGGATCATGAGGCTCATAACATTTGATCTTTCCCAGGCTCCAGCAAACCTGTGAATCACTTTCATAAGCTAAATCAATATCAGGTGTCACCTGGTGGCAGGTAAGGGCAATCCGATGGCTTTTCTAATACCTTATGGACATTGATTTTTCCACATATCAGGAGAGAGGACACGAAATAGGGAACGGAGGAGTGTGCAAATGCAAAGGGACCACATAGCTCTGCAAGTTGGTTCAGGAGATGTCAGAGCTCGCACGTGCCCTGACTTCACCTTGATTTCTCAACCTCTCCCAGCCATGCCTACATCCGTCAGAGGATTCCCAAGCCCAGGAGCTTACTACTGATGATCATGCATTCACCAGCTGAAATGGACAATTCCTCTGCTTTCTCTGTTTTTAAGGGTTAAGCCACCCCACACAGGGAGCATGTATAAAAACTGCTCTGTCAAAGAGTACGAGGTGTGAAACATGGTTCCCAAAGTTTGCTCACCGGCCAGCAGGATCAACTTCACCTTGGAACTTGCCAAAAATGCAAATTCTTAGGTTCCAGTATAGACCTACTGCATCAGAATCTCTGGGGGTGGGACCCAGCCATCTGTATTTTAACAAGCCAAGAAAGATTCTGATTTGAGAATAGCTGTTCTAAAATAACTGTGAGAGATCATTACGCTGAGCTCTCCATTTTGCAGAAATGGAAGCAAAGGCCCAGAGAAAGAGAGAGCTGTGGCCTGCCGGGATGGGAACCCAGGTCCCTATCATGGGGGCGTCATCTTTCAGCACCAGCCTTTGCTGCTTCCTCTGTGCTGTGGTTTGGTTTATTTGGCCCCTTTAAATCTCATGCTGAAATTTTGATCCCAACTGTTGGAGGTGGGGCCTAATGGTAGGTGGTTGGGTCATGGGAGCAGATTTCTCATGAATAGGGTTTGTTTTGTTTTGTTTTGTTTTGTTGTTTTGCTTTGTTTCATTTAGACTTGGGCTAGAGTGCAGTGGCATCATCATAGCTCACAGCAACTTCAAACTTCCAGGCTCAAATAATCCTTCTGCCTCAGCCTTCCAGGTAGCTAGGACTATAGGCATGTACCATGACACCCAGCTAGTTTTTCTAATTTTAGTAGAGATGGGACCTCCCTCTTGCTCAGGCTGGTCTCAAACTCCTGAGTTCAAGTGATCCTCCTTCCTTGCCCTCCCAGAGTGCTAGGATTATAGTTGTGAGCCACCACACCCAGTCTCATGAGCAGATTAATGCTCCCTTGGAAAGAGGGGTAACAGAGTGAGTATCTCTATTTGATCCCCCAACAGCTTGTTAGAAATAGCTTGACACCTCCTCCCACTCCCTTGCTTCTTCTCACCATGGGATATCTGCACACACTGACTCTCCTTCCCCTCTCCCTTCCATCATAAGAGGAGGCAGCCAGAAGCCCCCCCCCCCAGAAGTAGATACTGGCACCATGCTTCTTGTACAGACTACAGAATCATGAGCCAAGAAAACCTGTTTTCTTTATATATTTCCAAGTCTTGGGAATATATATATATATATGTGTGTGTGTGTGTGTGTGTGTATATATATATGTATATATATATATGTATATGGACTAAGACACTCTAGGTAGCCAGCAGATCCCAGAGAGACAGCTGTGACTCAGAGCAGAAGTCCAGTCCTCCAGAATAACACAGGGACCATTACTGCATTACTGAGAGCCCCTATTTCAAGACAGTTGGGAGAGCCAAGGGGCCTGGCAGCTGGGAGATGCTCCTCAGCCAAGGGTAAGCCAGAGCACAGTAAGTGGACCAAGGGCATCTGAAGTCCCACTAGCTTAATTGTTAATGAGGTGAATCACAACAACCCCACTGATGCATTTGTGGTGGGGAAGCACATCCAGGTTGGACACCAGCAGGCTTGCCACTCAGGTGTGCTTCCTTCCTGAGAAAGGGCCAGGTGAAAGTATGCTCATCCTTCCTCTTCAGTGCCCAGATTCTCCTCCTGCTTTTCTGCCCTAGGCCTGCTCCTCTCTCACCTGGTCCAGAACAGGAGCTTCCTACAGAATTATCTCTCTAGTGTCACCAACCTCCAGCCATTCCCAACTAACACTGGAGGAAGAGATTGCTGATCTGACCATGTCTCTCCCTGCTTAAAGTCCTTCCCCACTTCCACTGCTTCAATCTGCATTCCCTCATGGGCAAATTCTTCCGGACCTGACCCTGGCCCTCTCCAGCTTCCCCTCTTGTCATGGCCCTTCTTGTCAGGGACAAGCCCGTGCAGTGCCTGGGGTGCTGCTTTCTCACACCCTCATCACCTAAGATCTATTTCTTTAAAACCTAGATTGCGACCCATTCTTCTGAGCAGTCAGAACCCTTCACCCCGTCAGCTCTGCCACAGCAGCTGTACACATGTCTAACAGAATTCTGATCAATCACAGGTTTCAAATACTTGTTTGTCTCTCCCACCAGACAATAAACTACCAGTGGCAGGGAACCAGCGCAAGATTAACACAATGGTGATGATGTTCTGAAATCCCATTAGTATGTATGTGTGTCCATTTTGCACACATATTCTAAATATTTTTAAACAATTGGGTGTTAAACCAATGTATTATTTAGTGTCACCTCAGAAAGTTCAAATTCCTGAAAGTTCCCTGGTTTTCATCCTAATTATACATTATTCATTCAGGCTGAACAATCCCTTGAGATGTCATTGCATCCAATCCTCAGTCTCTTTAAGGGACTAATGGGGACTTCTGGGCTCCAGTTTACAACAATCCAAGTCAGCATGGAAAACATACAGATTGGATGTTGGTGGGCAGTGCCAGGTGCTGGCATTGTAGAAGACCTGTCCTCTCAGCTTTCCACCATCAACAGGCAGAATGAGAAGCCTGCTGGGCTGGCCTGAGACTCAGCCCACAGTATTTACTCTGAGAGACCATTTTAAGTATATTATGTGTCACTTAAAAGTTACCACATCTCCCTGCTTTTATCTAAATTTAACCCCATAACTTTTACTATCTTGGTAATAAAGCAGATGAAAGTATGTGGTAGAAAAGGTTTGAAATAAGAAGCTTATTTTTTTCTTTGTTTGCTTTCATTTTTGCTTGTACCCCATCTTGGTTAAAAAAAAAA
>NW_003852427.1:5711482-5715571 GCF_000181295.1 Otolemur garnettii
GTCAGGGTAGACAAGGCTGTCAGGCTTGCCTGGAGGCTTTGGTTTTCTCTCAACATAGCATCAACTACAGCTTCATTCAGCCTGTTCCTCGGCTTAGCATGAGTCATCTTATTTGTGCCTCCCTGTTCCAGAGCCTAGCTGTTCTTTCTTACCTAAAATATCCTGAGAGCCTCATGGATAGCTATTTCTCCTTCTGGAACGGGAGAGAAATGCTTCTAAGACACCTATATCTATAGATTCTCTCTGGTTTGTTTTTGGTATTGCTGATCCTCAGATTCCTCCTCTAGGAATTCCTGTCTGCTCCAACCCAGAGTGGCCCCATAGGAACTTTCCAGAGAGTAAAGCTGGGCTCACTCTAGGTACTGGTGGATTAGGATATATCAGGTTGTGCTACACTAGCAGAAATCTCAAAATCTCAGTGGTGTCAAACAATAAATTGTTTTAGGCCCCTATGATATTTTGCTGCATTAGACACTCAAGGACCAGGGTGACAGGGGCCTCTTCTTGACATGTGCTTCCATGATCACCACAGCATGGAAAGAAAGCCTGGCTGTTAAAAATCTTCCACCTGGAAGGGACAAAGTTTATGCTTGTTCATATTTCATTGGCCAACATAAATCACAGAAAGACAGAGCTTGGGCTGATGAC
Organism: Otolemur garnettii; assembly: GCF_000181295.1. Classification (NCBI taxonomy): domain Eukaryota; kingdom Metazoa; phylum Chordata; class Mammalia; order Primates; family Galagidae; genus Otolemur; species Otolemur garnettii. The sequence goes on from NW_003852427.1 coordinate 5,712,131, forward strand.
ATGTCCAGAAAGTAGAAGATAAGCTGGAAATATTTAGTAGAAAACCATAACCAGCATCTCATGGACCCAGATAACTTGCCCTTCCAAACACAGAGAGTCTATCAAGTCCATCTCATATGTGCAGTGCACCAAGAACTGCACAGAACCATGCTGATGCCTTGGGATATGAACTCAGTCTGCTCAGAGACCATGCTCATCTTTCAACCCTCCCAGGGTGGGGGGTGGGAGCGAGGTTTTAATTATAGCAAATAGCCCTGTAATCTCTGTCACAGAATCTCAGGATACTGGATAGAATGAATGGAATCTCTGTGTTACCCAGTCTTCTCTGCAGCCTCCATGAAGAAGTAGACCCACTGTTTTAAAGGAACTATTGAAAGAAGGAAAATCCTAGAGCTTCCTCTCCTCACACATCTTGGTGCCAAATAATTATATCCTTTCCATTACTTCATTCCTGATGTATAAAGTGCTTTAAAATCAAAATAACAAAAAACAAAGACAAAACACAAAGCAGTTAATGAACATTAAATATTGAAAAGAGATCTCATAGTGTGTTTGTGGGAGAGTGAATAAAATAGATCTCCGCAACCCACGTACCCTCCCTCAGAAAGACTGTCTAACTTGGGCTGCAGGCTACGATATAATTAGAACAATATTGCCCAATTGCAAAGACATGTGCCTGTTTTCATGAAATGGAAGCATCTGCTGAAATTATTTGAGGTGTCCCGTCACTAATTAAAAGAGCTTTCATTTATAGAGGAGGCGCCATATGGACGCTGTTGATTCTCGGGTTGCTGGATGTGAACAAGCACTGGGCAAGTTGCTGGGGCAGGTGTATGATGAGGAAGATCCGGGAAAGTATGATTTAGCTTTCCAAAAATTCTCCAAACAAGGAGGTGGGGGCGGGGGAGGTGCTGCTGGAAGTTGTTTTATAAGACGCGGAAACATGACACATCATCCTCGGTTGTACCTGGTTGTGTCTTTGTCTGCTTATGAGCTTCACCCCAGAGCCTCGCTATACTCCTTTTACTTGCCAAGGTAGCACCTTGTTTTCAAGGGGCTTACCAGACAAGTGGGATCAACTATAGAATCTGTGGAGCCCTATGGAAAAATAAAATGCAAAGTCCCTTGATAAAAAGTGGTTAGGGATTTCAAGATGGCACTGTCAGAGCATTAAACCAAGCACCTGCTCTCCAGAGTGCAGAGCCCAGTATAATTGCACATGCCACATACCTAGGAAGCAGGCCCTACAGGTAGGAAAAAGCAAGGTCTGCTGGAAGATGAGGCCAGACGTCAGGGAAGTTAAAGCAGAGAGCCATGCCAGACACTAGTCACTCCAGCAAATTTTAGCTGTAAGGATCTTCCACATTAACATTCTACTCTGAGGACCACATAGCACACACTCTTAGCAGGACTCAAAGAGAAGAAAGGACTTGCTCTTTTTCCATTTTTATTTTTTAATTGATAGGTAAAGATTTTATATATTTTTTCTTATGCCTCCTTTCTATGGCAGCACTATATTAAAACCCAGATGCTAACTTTTGGCCTCACATATTTCCTCCTACCATTTGCCTTACCCACTCAGAAAGTTCTATTCCCTATGAAGCAAAGCCCTACTTTGCATCATTCTCTTCTAAGACATATATACTCTTTGAGCCCATGCATATTCCATTTAGCATAACAAAGTAGTTCAAATAGTACCAACAAATTTAAAAAAAGTCATCTGAGCTAGAGACAGATATATTCAAGAGACATTAGTAAAACTGATTCTTATAAATCTCAATAGCTAGCAGGGCAGTGACAGATTATTCAAGATGTGGACTCCTAACCAATTTGGGCTAAGATCAATAATTAAAGCATACTTGAAATAATCATAAAATTCTTTCTTTAAAGAAGATTCTGGGGGCAAGGAAAGAGAGAGCAGTCACTGAACTAAGGTCCCAGGTTTGGGGCTAGGGTTTTATAAGTTCAAGGGAATGGTACCACCCCAAAACCACTTTGGGGTATCCCCATTTTCAGATTATAGTTTTTAAGAATTACCTTAAGGAGACAGGAGATTCATAGTATTTAATGGATACAATGAAAAACAAAAGTTACAACAGAACAAATTTTGTCAGTTAAAGCTGCATTTGTAAAGAAAGACCTAAAATCAATGACCTAAAGTTTCAATTTAAAAAACTAGAAAGGAAAGAATAAACCCAAGTAAGTAGAAGGGTCAGAATAATAAAGCCAAGGGCAAAAATTAATGAAATAAAAATGAAGCCACAAAGTAGAGAAAATTAGCTTAGTAAAAACCTGGTTCTTTGAAAAGTTCAGTAGATTGCTAACCTCTAGCTAAACAGGTCATGCAAAAAGGAAAAAGAAAACATATAACTAATATTAGTAACAGAAAGAGTTCATCACCACCAATCCTACGTATGTTAAAAAAAAAAACAAGAGAGTACATACCATAAATAACTCTAGGCCAACAAATTTGGCAAATTAAGTGAAATAAAGGATTTTTTAAAAAAGCAACTTACCAAAATTGATGTTAAAGAGAAACAGAAAAACTTAATGATGCTTTATCTATTAAAGAATTTTATTTTAAAAATGAATTTCATTCCATAAAGAAATCTCCAGGCTGAGATAATGTGGGAGGCAGAATTATGGCTTTCCAAATATGTTCATATCCTAACCCTGAAAATTTGTTAATATATTATGGCAAAAAGTAGTTAACATAGTGGAAGTAGTTAATGTTGTTAATCATCATGTCATAAAATAGGGAGATTATTTTGGATTAGCGAGGTGGGCCCAATGTAATTTTAAGGGTCCTTAATATGAAAGAGGGAAGCAGAGAGGTCAGTGTTGGAGTGCTGAAATTGGAAAGAAAGACTCAATTGGCCATGGGATGACTTTGAAAATGAAAGGAGCCATGAGCCAAAGAATATAAGCAGCCTCTTGGTTCTCAACCTGTGGGTCCTATATTAAAGGGTTGTGGCATTAGGAAGGTTGAGAATCACTGCTCTAGAAGCTAGAAAAGGCAAGAATACAGATTCTCCCTTTGAATCTTTCCCTAGGAGGAAATGAAGCCCTAGTGATGTTTTGATGTTAACCCAGTGAGACTCATTTCAGAATTCTGGCTTTCAAAACTATAAGATAATAAACTTAGTTTCAGCCACTACCTGTGTGGTAATTTGTTACAGCAGCAATTAGCAACTAATACAGATAGTTTTTCTGGTTAATCCCATCAAATAGTAAAAAAAGCACAATGTCACACAAATTTATTTTAAACAAAAAGAAGAATCGATGCTTAACTCATTTTCCGATATTTTCAATACCAAAACCTAACAAAGATATAGCTAAGGTAAGAAAATTGCAGCCAATATCCTTCATGAACGTAGATGAAAAATTAACAAAACAAGAGCTGTGAATCCAACAGTATAAAAAAGGACAATCCATCATAAC
>NW_003852427.1:5717156-5718753 GCF_000181295.1 Otolemur garnettii
GACAAATCAGACCTCATCAAAATTGTAATGGAATCCCATTAAAATAACCAACGCTATTTTTTGCGTGTCTAAGCTTTATCTGGAACCAGAAAAGACCTCAAATAGCCAATGCAACTTTATGTAATAAGAACAAGTGGGAGGCATCACTTTATCAGACCTCTGATACAATACAAGGCTATAATACCAAACTTCAAGGCTATAGTAACCAAAACAATATGGTACTAACACAAGAACAGAGACATAGACCTATGGATCAGAACAGAGAACCCAGAAGTAATATCATCCTCATATTCTCATCTGATTTTCTGATAACATAGATGAAAACATTCAGAATTCCTGTTCAGTACATAGTCCTGGGAAAACTGGATAGCCACATGTAAAAGACTGAGACAGAATCCTCTTCTCTCATCACTCACAAAAATTAACTCACTATAGATAAAAGACTTAAACCTAAAGTAGGGAACCATACCAATCCTAGGGGAAAAAATGTTGTAGAAACTCTTATAGATATCAGCCTAGACAAAGAATTAATGAAGAAGATCTCCCAGATAATTATGGCAACAACAAAAATAAATAAATGGAACCTGATCAAATTAAAAAGCTTCTGCACAGCCAAGGACACAACCTAAAGAGCAAATAGACAACCCACAGAATGGGAGAAAATATTTGCATGCTATACATCTCATAAAGAACTAATAACCAGAACCTACACAGAACTCAAATGAATCAGCAAGAAACAACCAGATAACTCCATTAAAAGGTGGGCAAAAGACATGAACAGAAACTTTTCAAATGAAGATATACCAATGACCAAAGTCATAAAAAAATGATCAAAGTAACTAATCATTAGGGAAATGAAAATCAAAACCACAATGAGGTATCTCTTAACTCCTGTGAGAATAACTTATATTAAAAGTCCTGAAACAACAGATGCTGATGTAGATGCAGAGAGAAAGGATTTCTTATACACTGTTGGTGGGACTGCAAACTAGTGCAACCTCTATGTAAAGTTGTATGGAGAACCTCAAAGAACCTTAAGTACAACTGTTTGATCCAACAATCCCACTGCTGGGTATATACCCAAAGGAAAAAGAAAGCCATTTTATAAAAAGGACACCTGCACTCAAATGTTTATAGCAGCGCAATTCACAATTACAAAGACATGGGAACAACCCAAGTGCCCACCAATACATGAATGTAGATTAATAAAATGTGGTGTATGCATACTGTGGAGTACTACTCAACCACAAAAGATGGTGACCTAGTACCTTTTGTGACAATTTGGATGGAACTGAAAACCATTCTTTTAAATGAAACATCACAAGAATGGAGAAACAAATACATGTACTCAATACCAAACTGGAACTAATCAAACAACCCTTAAGGGCATAAGGGAGGAAGGAAGGAAGTGCATAAGGAAGTAAATCTCAATGAGAATGGAGCTGGAGGAGGGAAGAAGAGGGGATGGTAAATTCATACCTATTAGGTAGACTGCACACTATCTGCGTCAAGGGCACACTTATAACTTTGACTCAATCTGTACAAAAAGCAAAGTATGTAAACAAAACATGTGTTTTAATATCCTGAAATAAAAAAA
>NW_003852427.1:5718773-5721822 GCF_000181295.1 Otolemur garnettii
CCAATAAGCACATGAAAGGACAACCAACATTATTAGTCATCAGCTAGAATGCGAATTAAAACCACAATGAAATATCACTAGATACCAGTTAGATCAAAGGAGTAGGGTGCTGGCCCCATATGTCGGAGGTAGCGTGTTCAAACCCAGCCCTGGCCAAAAAATAAAAAACTGCCAAAAAAAATAAAAGTTCTAAAACTTAAAGATGGGCCCTACTGATGTTGGAAAAGAAGTAACAAAACCGCACACCCATATTCTGCTAGTGAGAATGAAATTACCACGTGACCCAGCCATTCTACTCCTAGGTATTTACTGAAGAGAAATAAAAACAAAGACTTACATATAAATGTTCATAGCAGCTTCATTTGAAATAACAAAAAATCTGGAATCAACCTAAATATCTATCCACAGATGAATGGCTAATCAAATGTGGTATAGTTATACAAGGAATACTATTCAGAAATAAAAACTAAGAACCTTTATGAATGCATGTCAAAATAATTATGTTGTTGCAACAAGCTAAATGCCCATCAACTCAGGAATGGATTTCAAAACTGTGGTATATATATACCATGGAATACTAATCACCCATAAAAAAGATGATAACTTTACATCTTTTGTATTAACCTGGAAGGAGTTGAAACACATTCTTCTTGGTAACGTATTACAAGAATGGAAAAGCAAATATTCGATGTACTCAATATGAATATGAAGTGAATAGATGATCTAACTCAGGCCCACATAGGAGTAAAACTCAATTCAAGTTGTGGGGAGGGGAGCAGGGGAGGTGGTTGGTGCGCTCCCAGTGGGCACAATATACAAGTGTATGGCATACCTTTGGGGTGTGGGACGTAACAACAAGAAGGACTCTACCTAACAAACTTAAATATGGTGACCTGGTTGTTTGTACCCTCTTTTTAAAAAACAAAAATTATGTTGAGTGAAAGAAACCAGTTTAAAAAGAGTACCAAGTATATGATTCCATGCGTGTATATAAAATTCTAGAAAACTCAAAATGGTCTGTGTTGACATACAACAACAGATCACCAGTTGCTTAGGAGTGAGGGTGGGAGAGGGCTAGATTACCAAGAGGCAGAAAGTAACATTTCGGAGTAATGCAAAGTTTGTTATTTTAATCATGGTGATAGTGTAACAGGGAAAGAGGCAAACTGCAGCCACCTGAAGAGGGGGCCTAGGGCTTTAGAGACAGGGCTCAATTGCCTGGGCCTATCTCCCAGCTCCTAGTCTACCGCCTTTACCTGCACCCCCAGACCTCTACAAAGAGATCTTCTGCTAAAGCCCGTATGTGCTGTCATCCCCGAGGCACATAAACAACTTTGAAACCAATATTTGAAAGGCTTGTTAAACAAAGATCTCAGGTGGTTTCATAAAAGTAACAAGAAAACTCATTTCTGCATACTAATAGATTGGGCCCAGATACTCTGTGCATGGGGACCTTCTAGCAATCATCTCTATCTTTTGGGTTCTCTGTCCTCAGCACTATTATTTGATTTTCTGACTATGAAACAAAAGAATGCTTTAAAGCATTGCAATTTCAATAAGAAAATTAATGGAAGAATCAGGATACAGAATTCAGGCAACCTGGACTCAGAACCCCAGTGCCTCACGGGGATCCTGTTCTGCCTCCCTTCCTCTGCCCTGGGTAGGCTCTCCCCTAGAGCTCCAAGTAATGTGTTCTTGGCACCCATTCAGATATCTAAATCAGCTTGTTAAGGTGGTAGATGTATGGACTCTTACCTTCAATCATCCATTTATGCAAAGACCACAACAATAATTGCAGCAAAGCAGACTGTCATCTATTTCTTTGGCCGCAGTGGTTGAACATGTAGAGCTAATCTCCTTGGAATGAATTTCCTTAAATAAAGACCACTTCCTGCCAATGAGCATTTCAAAGGACAAATTGTGGTTGAGAACCTGTAGACTACTCTTTAGGGTCCCTTGATGGGATAGAGACTCTAAAAGGCCAGGAAGTTGTAGGTGGTTCTGGGTAACACAATTAACATATGGGACAGAATGACAGCCAGCCGAGAGAGCAGCTGAAGATGATTGTCAAGGCTCAAGCAGAATTCAGGTGATGGGCACTGGGCTGGTGAGGTGTCAGAAGCCATGGGAAGAAAATGGCAGAGTTAGAAGACTTCAGGTGTGATAGGTAAAAAGACAACCTATGGGCTGTCCTTATCTTCTTCCTACATCCTTTGTTTATGTGGGAGGAAGTTTCTGATCATCCTTTCCAAAGGATTTGCTGGAAAGCTCTACCTTGGATTTCTTCAAACTCCTTGGCCCTGAAGTGCTGGAGAGAAAAGAAATAGCACCATTTTTGTGCCTTGAGTTTGAAGAAGAAGCAAATCAAGCAGCTGGGAGATCCAGATTTTGCTCAATAACCACCTACAAAGAACAGAACAAAGAATCCTATAATCTGTTTAAACCCAAGATAGGAAAATTATTGTTTTAACCAACTTAACTTTGTATGTTTCTGAATTTGAATAATTATGTTTCTGAATCAATCAAAATTTCCTATATAATCAGCTGCCTTGATAAAATTACCCAGACTTACCAAGTATTTAAAGAAAACAAGGAGCACTTCCCTCCCACAATTTAAAAGTATCAGAAATCAATTTCCAATTTGTTCTCAAGGAAGCATTCCCTGATTGACCCTAACGATTCCCTAGTGCATTAGCCCTTCCCTGGGGCAATCCATCTTAGCCACAGGTGCATCAGCTTAGGCCTAACCAGCATCTTCACTCTTTCCCTATTAGCCTCTTTCCTCTCTGCCCCGGGAGGAAGCTTAGGAAACAAAATCAAGGTGGCAGATGCCAAGAGGGGATTCAGAGACATAGGCTGTGCTGGCTGATCAAGACAAGAGGTCTGGAGGGGACCGGTTAGGAAGAAGGGCAGGCCTGGGTTTCAGGACAGAAAAGAACATAGAAAACAGAAGTTGCTGAGAAACAATAGGATCAAGAATTATTTGCACAGGGAAAGAAAAAGGCAGAGGCAAATCCAAAGTAACCACAAATATCCTTCCTAAAGAATG
>NW_003852427.1:5722158-5729440 GCF_000181295.1 Otolemur garnettii
TCATCTGTGCACTGACATTGGGAAGAGCTTCCATAGACCAATCAAAGGATAGTGGCCACAGTGCTAGAGCAGGCTGGCCCTCGAGGCCCACTATAGTGTTGAGCCTTAGTCTTCAGCTCTGGGTTTGAGGGACTTCTCAAGGAGGGAGGGATTTTCCCAGGGTGATGATAGTGTGTGGAACAGATTTCAGTACTTCAACAACCTAATGGCCCTACCTCATTGCCCAGGCAATATTATCACAGAAGCTCCTTGAGATGAGCAGTTTCCAGCCAGGCTTGTCTCCTCACAGCCCACCAACTTATCACACTAGCCTCTCTGACTTTGCTTCTGATGTCCTCTTACCTTGGGTACCCTCATCCCATCCTGGATTCTGGCTTACACAGAATATATATAGACTCATCCCTGCTCTCTCCTTGCCTGAGCTAGTCCAATACCAGGTGCCCACACCAGATAAGCACACACTGCTTAAAAGTGTCCTCCTTTCAGATGAAAAGCTCCTTCGAGGAGAAAATTATGCCTGATACTTCCTGCTTCTCCTTGTAGGTTCCCTGTAGAATCTTGTACACTGCTGAGCCCACAGCCAGCCCTCTACAATAAGGGCTTTCTGCAAGCAACAGAATTTACAAAAGTGATGTTATTAGAGTGGTGGGAGAAATAAAAAGTGAAGAAGTGAGAATTCCCATCTTCTCCTTTCCCATCTCTGTCCCTGTGGAGCTCCTTTTAGACTTACCGCACTTGATACATGTATGAGTATTCAGCATTTACCAGCTTATAAACACTTTATATGTACATGTATTTAACCTTTACAACAAACTGGTGGATTAGGTATTATAATTATCCCCATTTCATGCATGAGGTATTTGAGGCAGAATAAAGCAAGGTGACTTGCCCAAGGTGTCTCCAGGGCAAGTAAGGGGTTAACCCTTATTATACCAACTCTGTCAGATGAGTGAGCCTCTCTCCAGCATAGCTTGTTTCTAGGGTTTTCTTCATAGCCATTTTAGGATTGATCCTTCTGTACCGCCCTTATCTCAAGATGAAGCTGAATTCTTCTTGGCAGCATCACAGTGGGAGGCAAGCCAGCAACCCATATAAGATCAATTTGTGAAGCAATAGAATTCATCTAAATTTGTTTAGGATCAATGGAAGCCCTGTTCTGCCAACCCATGAGTAAAGCAGAATATAGATTGAATCCTTTAGCTGAAAATTCCAGGCTACTGTCCACATACTTTTTAGCTATGCTGGTAGTGAACATGTTGGAAGAAGTAAGCCACTTGGTACAATTCAGCAGTGCTCTGATCTTAATATCAATGGATACTTCTGCACACTTACTATGGAGCAAGCCTGATCATAGGTGGTGTGCATATATTCTTTCACTTAATCCTCCCAAGAATTACATGAAGTAGGGATAATAATTTATTCCATTTTAAAGTAGAAGAAATGAAATTAACTAAGTTGCACAAGTTCTTACAGGTAGCTTGCTGGTAATGGACCCAGAATTCAAGCATTGGCAGACATATTCCATCCCCAATTACCTATGTAGGTGTCTATTTTTCTGCTTATAACTTAAATGTTTTCACTGGAACTGATATAATGATACACACTAGGATGTGGCATGCTAGAAAGCACACCCAACTGAGAGTCAGACACCATCCAGAAGCCTGGACCAGGTTGACTCTTGGGGGTCCCCTGATTCCAAATCTGTGTGATCTTATGATTCTCTATCTTGGCTGATAACATATAACTTGGTTTGGTCATGGCAAATAAGATTCTTTAGGAAAAAGTATTGACAGATAAAGATAAATATAGATATGGACAAATTTAGTCTTATTCTATGCCAGTCCCTTTCCCAGACACCTTTGCTCCATGTTGCATATGAAACTTTACCAAAAAGCTTAAAAATAAGTGTTACATACTTATTGTACCAATAGGGAAACAGATTGAGCAAATAACTTATCCACTGTTACGCTGCTAGAAATTGACAGTGGAGTTTCCTATACATCTTCAAGTCCCTGAAAAAGTGAAGCACTCAGATTGGGATCAGATGCCCCCTCAGAAACATGGGCAGGAATCCCTTGCCAACGTACAGGCCAAAGCCCTGGGGACTCACCACTGGCAGGGATAGCATCTATTGTTTGAGATGACCCAGAGGAAGTTTTTCTTGAAAGCAGGGACCATCCCATGGCCCATGTGTGCCTCTTTGCATTCACTACAACTCTGTCCTTGTCAATATCCTTCCCTACATTCTTTGCCAAGCCCATATCCACTTATCCTTGAAGAGCTGGTCAAATGTCATTGCCTCTGGGAAATCTAGCCAGCTGAGCCTTACCCTGTGTCCTTTGGGCAAGGTAAATCTCTCTTTTCCCTGGACAACACTACAGCTCTGGGCATTCGTCTTCGTGAGGCTCTTCCTGTCTTGTGGCCATTGCTTTGACCCCACACAGCAAAACACTGGAAACAGTGTTATCTCCTTTAACTAAAGCAAAAGGTCTGTGTTTGACTTCCGGCTCTTGCACTTACTAGCTAGATGATTTAGGGCAAGTTATTTAACCTCTTCTCATCTTGTTTTTTAAATCTAGAAAATGGTAATAGGATTCTTTTGAAAACTGAGTAAGACAGCGCATGCCAATGCTTGGTGCATTGCCCGTCCTGCAGCCAGTGCTCCATAAATGGGAACATAAGTTTCATCATCCTTCTGCTGTCAGCACATGTGGCTTCTCCTCCAGTCCATGATCCCCTTAAGGACAAGGATCTATCTTATTCATCCCTGTCTCTACAGAGACTATCAAGGGGTCTCCACTCAGTAGATGCACAATAGATTCCTGTGGAGTGACTAAACTTTATGCCTTTAATCCTTTGGTCTCTCCTGGTCTCGCCCTCTTTCAATGCTAGCTCTTGAACTGAGAGGCTGCCCACCCTCCCCTGCACCCCTGAGTCAGGCCTTATTCCCTCTGGCAAGTCTTTGTCTGGCTCTAGCTCACAAGGCACCTACTCCAGAGCTCTCCTGTTCCCTGTGATTCATCACTCCCAGAGCTCCGTGTCCAACATGTCTTTATGTAGCGACACAAGTGGCAGTTCAGTGGTGTGTGCAAACTTTGCTTTCATTTTGAATCAATGAAAGTTTTTAAAAATCTTACCTTATTCCTCAAAGGCCCATAAAGCCCTTCATGGGACTCAAGAGAATTGTTCACTGTAAGATTTTAAAATTGCTTCCAAGTTACTTATCATTTATTCAGGCTCATGCTATTCTTTAAAATTCTTATTGATTTTTGAAACACTCCTTTAATTGATATCAAAAAGCAATTACATTTTCCAGGCTGTAAATCTGCTTCACTCCAGTATTAAATTCATCATCTCTGTAAATAATTTTCTCTTATTATGCATACGTATTAACCAAACTATAAATAGCATCATTAGCGTACCCATGGCTGCCTTAACAATCAGTGACCCTTGAATTTGATTTAGAAAAATTGATTCCTGCTGAAATTTTCCCTTAAGTGAAATTGCCATTTTTGTTGAATGTCTGGCAAATGAAGGCATTAAAGAGTCGTTACCTGCCATTTCCTCCTGGACTTCAATATAGCAGTTTTAAACAGGGATTTGCATAGATTCACCTGTTGATGAGCAGCTCTTGTAAAGATCATTGCTTTAACAGCATGCATGTTGGTTTCTATTTGATGCTCAAGTTTGATATTTTAAAAGAAGAGACATCTCAGCAATGCACTCCCTTTTAAACACACAGAGGAACATGGAGCCTTCATCTTGAAGTCTGATTTCCAGTTCTGGGGAGGTAGAGAAGGGAGAGGGAGAGAGAGAGAAGAGGAATCTTGTAATTTCCTAATAGAACAATCTACAGCCACAGAGCATAGTAACACTGAGGACCACACAAAATTATGGGAAAATGCCCGTATGTGATGTCAGGAGAAGAAATCTAGAGTGGTATTTGTATGATCAGCAGAATATAAAATATATGGCCATGTAGATAGGGACTAAAAGGAGACAGGAAAATTAAAACAGTTGAGTTATTTCAGCTGAGATTAAGTGTAAAACAGTTGCACCAGAGCAACTGGATTACATCGATGCACAATTTACATCCTTTCCTTTTTTCTCCTTGTTTTTCTTTCCTTCTTTTCTTTATTGTTATACAGGCAGTCTTCAAGTTTCAAAAATCCGACTTAAACTTGCACTTAAAAAGAGACTATTATAGTAAGTCCCTGAGTTAGAAACATCCCACTGATGTTCAAACTCACTCTTTCAGAGGTTGTTATAAGCAATAAGTAAATGTACCTGTTCCAACTTACATGCAAATTCAACATAAGAACAAACCTACAGAACCTATCTTGTACAAAACCCAGCGACTGCCTATACTGTTACTTCTCAATAAATAGAAAACTCAGGAAAATGGAGAAAGAGATCAGGGAAGGAATATTTAGGTTAGAATAATCTTACTTTCAACCTTACAGTCATTCACCAGTCCTGTGTTTTAGAAGGCCATGGATTTTGTGATTTTGTGGTAGCCCTGTGAGGGAACCCAGCCCTCCACCAAGTGCCTGGGGATAATTCCGGGCAGGCTCGGCAAGCTCCACTGCCCACAGGCCTCCTGATAAGTCCATGTGGCATGTCTCTAAGTCACCCAGCACACCAGAAGGCATTATGGGCCTCCTCTTCTACGTTTGTAAAATAGGAATATTTCTTTTTATGCTGTCTAAAGTCAATTATTTAAACCATATAAGAAGCCACTTAAAACTTGTACCTTAAAACTGTACAAGTATCTACAGACACATGTACTATTTTTATTAACTGGAATGAGGCCAGATTTCAGAGGATGAGGTGGCTACCCCAAGGAACCAAGAACTATGACATTCCTTACCCAGTGGCTCCTTTTTGTGGGTCAGGGCATCTAAAAATCTACACATGCACCTGCCTTTCTCGGAGCTTTAACACCTTTGAGTTATAAGGACTTATCATTACAATGTAAATTCTTCACAGGAAAGAGAGGGCAATGAATGGTAATATTCTGAGTCTTTACCCTGAAACAAATTTTGACAGGTAGCTTTTTGTCAATTTGGAAATAAGACCCTTTGGCCCTGGGATGGAGGCCTAAAGGCGTCGACTCCCCAGAGGCGTAGAAAGAATTGAACTGAAAAGGATACCAAGACAGTTTAGCCTTAGGGAGCTCCCTGCGGCCTTCTCTACCTTAACATGTGCATAATTGTGGTTTTAAAGGAGAAGAGAAAGAAAAGTGAACAGAAGCAAGTATTTGAGGGCAAAATGATGAACAGTTTTCCAGTGTGACAACATCAAGCATCAAAGACAAAGAGTTCTAATCACAAGTAGAATTAACTACAAAGGAAACCAAACCTATGTGCATCATAATAGAATTGTAAACACGCACATAAATCATAATTCATCAATAAAATTGGACACATACATACATACAGGTAGCTAATACCCATAACAAAAATAAGTAGCATTTCCATTCTTCCAGAAAGTTCCTTCATGACCCTTGCTAGCCGATCTTACTCAGGAGCCACCACTACTCAACTTCTATTACTGTATATTACTTTCACCTCTCCTTAATTATTCAAAAACAAGATCATACTATCAGTAGTCTTCTGTGCCTGTGTTTTTTTTCTCAATATGTTATTGAGATTCATCCATGCTTTTATATGCATTAGTAGCTGGCTCTTTTTTTTTTTATTACTGAGTAGTACTCTATTGTGTGAATGTACCACAGTTTATCCATGTCCCTGTTCATAATAAAGGCTCTCAGCAAACTCCCAAAACATGAAAATGTCTTTATTTGGATAAAGAATGCTTATGGAAAGTCTATAACTAACATGTGCTTCCTCATGCTGGACCTTAGATTATGTGTTTCCCAGCTCATTATGCCCTTCTCCTGGTTTCCACAGGTCGTGCAAAAGGCTCAGGTAAGAACCAGCGGGTGCTGCTTGGCGAAGGCTAGTTGTCAGTCACCTTTTACTATAATAAAGTTGTGAAACACTGCCTTAAAATCTCAATGGCTCACAACAACTATCCAGAGCTTCCTCAAGTATGCCAGTGTTTGGGTCATGTTCTGTGCCTGTCCCATGTCTTTCCACTCTAAAATCTGGATTGAAGAAGCACCCCCTTCCAGCTGGAAGGGAATATTCTTATGGCAGAAAGAAAGAAGAAAACAGACTGGCAATCCTACTACTAAAAACTTCTGCTTAGAACTGGCAGAGTGAAATGTCTGTTTGTATTCTGTTGACCAAAGCTAGTCACTTGACCAAGTCTCACGTCAAGGAAATATACAAAGGGGGCCCAAAAAGAGTATACATATTTTAAAAAAGGAAAAAAACTATATTAAAATTATAGTACTCAATTCACTTTTGATTTCTTCACTTACAAGATAAAATATACACGATAACAAATAATGTTGGTGTATGTTAAGCACTACAACTTTAATGCATCTTTTCCTTTCTTAAAATGTGCATGCATTTTCTGGCACCTTCTGTATATTATGTGCTAAACGATAATACACTGTAACTCTGGGGTGTAATGCAGGAGCAGAAGGGCTAGCCCCTCCAAGCGTCCTTCATACTCTCAGGGTCCTGAACAGCAAGTACAGGCACCAGCTGTGGACACATGGTGGGCTGTTCTCTAGGGGAGGGAGCCTGCCCCGATGCTACTCTACTTTTTTTTTTTTTTAAGTCAAATACACATAGATCATGAATACATTCATGGATATGTGGGGTACAATGTGCCGATTTTGATTATTTTTTATAGAATCTGACATGGTTACATTAAACTAATCACCATAGCTTCCACCTCATTTACTTGATTATTGTGCCAAAACATCTATTTTCTACACTTCACAGATTTGACTTGTAACCTTGTCATATGCTCCATAGGTGTGGTCCTGCCTTTTACCCTCCCTCTATCAAACTTCCTCTGCCCCCCCCCACTCCATTTCTCTCCTTCATCCTGGGTTATAGTTGTGTTCTGTATTTCATAAGAAAGTATGAGTAAATTGAAGTAGGTTTCATAGAAGTACTGAGTACATTGGATACTTTTTCTGACTCTACTTTTTAAGATATGTGTCCCACCCCTTCCCACCTTAGGTGACTTGCAGCTCACTCTAGAGCAATGTTTTTTAACCTTTTTTATCTCATGGCACACTTGAACTCATAGTTAAACTTCTGCAGAACACTTAAATTATGTTGATCAAAAAAAAAGAGTAAAAAGATATATACTTACTGTGCTTTTATCTTCTTTCAAAAATAATTTAATTGATTTTTTT
>NW_003852427.1:5729531-5731825 GCF_000181295.1 Otolemur garnettii
TCAGGCTTCACCAGCTCCACAGTTTGTCCAACTCCTGGGGACATAGGACAACCTCTCTGAATAGTCCTCCAGTGCCTCCATCTCTCGGCTTAAGGGCAGAGGGAAACACTTCTCCTTTTTCTAGACAGAGGAAGGGACATGCCGCACCACTCCAGCCAAAGAAATTCCCTCTTCTGACCTTTTCAGCCTCACTCCTTCTATCAGCTGGTGGCAGGTGACCAGTTAATGGTATCACGCTGCTTTGGAATATGGCACTAACCATATTGGTTTTAGGCTATAGTCAAAAGTGAGTTATAAAAGTCTTCATAAACTCTTATGTTAATAAGACTAGATAGCTGTATAGACATCCATTTCATTATTCTCTATAACTTTTTCTATTATAGAGAATAAAAGTCCTAATACAAATTTTAAAAAGATAAGGGATAGCTAAGTAGTCAAAAGTTATAATTTGCTAAAAGGAGACAATACTTTAGCAAAGAACTGAGGGGATAAGGATGGGAAGTTTGTCACAGGCCAAGGAGGGCAGCCTATGAAAAGTCCTAAGTTATTTAGCAAGTCCAAAATGTTCTAGGAACAGAAAGAAGATCCATAGGGTTACTGTAGAGTGAGTGGAAGGCAGAGAAAAAGGAGAGAAGGTCAGAGACAGAAGCAGGGGCCAGATCCTGTATGTCCCTACCTGCCTCAGTGAGGAGCCTAGATTCCATTATAGGTATAGAAAAAAGGCTGAATGGTTTTGCATGGGAGCATAACCTAACATAATTCCCACTCGTAAATGATCCCTCTGACTACTGTGTGGAGATGGCCTATAGTGGGAGGAGAGTGAGTACAGGAGAACCACTTGCAGTGGTCTGTGGGAGAAATGACATGTGGCAGAGACCACCACCTCGAGCTCTTCCTCCCTTGGCCCACAAGGAGACTGCATTTCCCAATCTCCTTTGCCATTAGGTGTGGACATTGATTTTTTTTCCCCAGTGAAATATACATAGAAGTATTGCATTTCCCTTCCAGGCCAACATGCTTGGGAAGCAGCATGTCATCTCTGCTTTATCTTCATCCATCTGCTGTGAGCAATGAACTCTGAAGAATTAGGGATGAAAGTGGCCTGGGTCCCTGAAACCCTCCCGGAGAAAGGCTGGTTGCCGATCATGAACACCTGAAATACAGTCAGATACAGGAGGAAATAAGCTTCTATTTTTTTAGTTTTACTTTTGAAATAAGTTTTTATTGTGTCAGACCATCGAAGCCAACAAGTTTGTTTGTTGCAGCAGCTAGAATTCACGTAACTAAAAAAGAATGCTGCAGTGAGGTTGGTAAGACGTGATCAAATTTAGAAGACACAGCATTTTGAAAGGAAATGCTACTCAAAGACTGTGCCAGAGACTGTGCTAGGCAACATGTGCATTTTGGCACCAATCCTCACAAAATGTCTAAAAGAAAGTTTTAATATCCCAATTTTATAGTTGAGGAAATGAGGCTCAGAGAAGTTCTCTGACTCACAGAGGGTTGCACAGCTAGTCAGTGGCAGAGCCAGGATTCGAAGTTCAGTACTTTTTCCGCCTCATGCTGCTTCACTGCCCGGTGTGTTAGGGTTAGGGTGACTTATACACGTAAATAAAGAGAAAAAGAAATGAAGAGACAAAAGTGCCACAGATGATGGAAATAGAGACAAGGCAGGTGGAGAGATCCACTTCTTCTCTGAGCCACCTGTGGACCATGTGCTTGTGCTGATTGGGCCTCTGTTGGGACATAAGTTTGGATCATGCATCTATCTTGTGCTACAGGCTGTGGGCTGAGCCTGGGGCTGTGCATCTCCATAGCCTCAGAAGATACTCAATATATACTCATGGAATGATGATATTGGGTATGGGATAAAAGTTTGTTCAGTAACAACATACCCAGTGATGGCAGAGTCCATTGAAGAGGTCACACTGTCACATAAGGGTGAGGCCAATACAGAGTCATGAGACCTCCAACACACTATTCCTCACCACATTCTGGGCATGGGCCAGCTCAGGTCTCCTTCCATAACTGCAGGTGCTGTGGATCACTAAAACCTTTGCAAGTTTCTCACTTCCCTGAATTACACTTGGTTCATCCTGGAGGTCCTGAATGCTGATCCCCTTTCTTCTCTCTGTGGTCTCTCACCTTGCAGGTGTCCTTGCCAAAGAGAAGCATGAGTGCGTCTGTCCATGCCAAGCTGAGTGATAGGCATGCCAAGTGCTCAAGAAGGCTGTTGAAATTTATGGCTGCCTCTCCTTGTTTGCATTTATATTGCATGGTTCCTGAAGGCGAGC
>NW_003852427.1:5731845-5732138 GCF_000181295.1 Otolemur garnettii
GCTAGAAGAGACAGAGACAGGCAAAAAAGTGCCAGAGTGGGACTGAGAGACAAGCACCTGACCAGACAATGGAGAGTTCAATTCAACCTCTAGTCTAGTTGTAGCTCACGAGCTCCATAACTGTGGGCAGTATAAGAACACCCCTCAGATAATCTGTACGATGATTCCTTACTCCCTTTCCACCCAGCCCACATTTCCCTGCAGGTGAAGTATATCCTTCTCCACTCTACTAGTTTCAGGTTTGGCCAAGAGTCTTGGTTTAGCTAATAAAATAAAAGTGTGATGTAGTATAG
>NW_003852427.1:5732751-5736850 GCF_000181295.1 Otolemur garnettii
CCCTCGGCCACTGGGGATGCTTCTCCAGGCATCCATAGTACTAAGAGATGATTTAAAAAGCTCCAGGAGAGACTCTGGTCTGTCAATCAAAACGCCCATGTCAGCCTCACCTGTGCTCCTCATTAGTTATGACCGTAAGGCAAATCACTTAACCTTTCATCAAAAATTGCAATAAGAATATTTGAACTCTCATCTTTTCAGAGCTCTTATAAGAACCAAATGAAGCAATTAATGGTGTGAACATGCATTGCCTAGAGCTACCGTGTGCATCTTGGGCCCTGGGAAGGCTGAGAAGCAATCTCTGAGACCTCCCCCTATAAGGTCAGTGCCCCAAGGTGACTTATTTTTCTGTGTCTGCAGCCAGAGTGGCAGCCTCGCTACCATGCCCAGAAATCTCTGAGCCAGGGCCTTGAATCAACACAATTTCCTGCCAGTGAGCTGGGCAGTGAAACTAGGAGGGACAGGCACCACATCCAGGGGAATTATTTGGAAGCCTGGAAGAGCTGATAAAAAGTCACCCTGAATAATGACTCTGAAAGTCCCTGAACAGCATTTTCTTTAGGTTCTAAGATGCCCTCAGTGCCAAAATAGTGGGAGAGCATCTTGAGGAAAAGAGACTCTCTTCTTGCTCCACTGGGACTAGAAGCAAACATGGCATCATGTGGTCCACAGCCCTAGATGTCCACATAGCAAAACTGGGGCCTCAGAAGGGGAAAGGGCTTTCCCCAAATCACACAGCCAACTAAATATTCTCATTCCTAATCAAGTGTACTCTCCACTCCATTTGCTAAAAAAAAAAAAAAAAATCCCCCCTCCTCAGATTACACTTTAGAGAATATGTCTATGTGTGTTTGCACAAGTATGTGTGAGAGAGTCTGTGTGTGAGACTGTGCATCTTTGTGAAGGGTATGAGTGTATCTGTGTCTCTGAGTGGGTGTCATTGTGTGTGTTAGGGAGGCAGCATTGAAGAATGAGGGTTTAAGGGAAGACTGAACCCAGGGGAGGGAGGTCTCACCTTGTCCAGAGGGACAGACTGCACTACAGAGACAATGCTGTACCCAATGCTCTAATGCTTCTTTCTCAGCACCCTTTATCAGCCACCAAATCTTCTTTCGTACAGTACGCTCTTACATGACACTTCATTTTAGTCCATGGTTTTAAATTCCTTCCATCTTCCTTTCTCTCCAACTTTCCTACAGTAATGCAGACTGCTGAGTTTGCCCTGTGTACTGCAATGAGTTTGCCCTATGTACTGCAATGAGTTTGCCCTATGTACTCCTTCCTCTCTAGATAATGGACAAAGTTGACAACTCAACAGGAGAAATGACAAATGCCCCAGGAATCATAAAAATTCACCCCTAGACAATCTGAACACTTGGGCCTGCATAGAAAATGTAAAATTTTGACATATTTTCAAATTATTCCTTCTAATCTTACAAGCCTAAAATGGAAACGTTGGCAGGTCCTAGAAAATTAGTTACTTGGATATGGGAAAACTACTATGTAGCTCTGCTTAACACATGCTCTGGCATATTTAATCTATATTCTAAATTTTGGAAAGGCCAAAAGTGTTTGGCTTCTTTAAGTAAAGGGTTGTCAGAAGAAAGCTGCACCATCCTGCACACTGCAGGCTCTGAAGCAGAATCCTCCGTGCATCTGAGGAGTCTATTCTTCAGAAGAGGCAGGGCAGAGGGAGTGGAGCGGCTGGGGCTGGCGGACAGGAGCTTCCCAGAAACCTCCTGTGTCAGTGACTCAGTCATCAGGTAGGGACAGCCTGTTTGGAAGGGAACCAGACTGTGAACCACAGGAGCTTTTCATTTTCTTTGTGCTCTGACCACAAAAGAAAAGGAAACAAAAAGTCCATTTTCTCTTAAAGGGACTTGAAAAGAGGCAAAAGAATAGAGATCCCAAGCCAAATCCCATCCTGAAGGAACATGGAGTCCAGGCTCCCAAACAAGCAGGAGCTATAAAGAGTGTGAAACAGGATATTTGGAGAATAAGAGGAAAACTTTAAGTCAAGCAGCAATTAATGACAGCTCACTTTGGAAGGCACCGGTCTGTGCCTCTCTGTTCTATTTCCTTCTAGACTCCTTTGAAACTTTGAAATTATTAACCTCCTGTGGGGTAATGTTAATTAATGCATATTGTTATTCTTTTAAAAAGATTTCTTTTGATGGAAGAATCATGACTGACTGATCATGAGTACTCTCAATGAGATGTCAACTATTTACACCCAGAGAAGCGGCATCAGCACACAATCCCAAACTGAATTTTTTCTGTGTAATCCTTGACTATTTCCAGCTTAATGGTTTCTCAGTAGTATGCTCTATAAAATTTCCTCCCCAAACTATAAATCCACTCCCATCTCTGCCTCTGGAAAAAAAGTAACATTCAAATGTGAATAAGTGAGAGCTGTGTGTATCATTATAGAAATAATTTTAAAACTATTGTTTGGAGGAGACAGGTAAGTGACATAAGTTATTGCAGGTGTGGACTGCCATGCTCCCTCTGTGCTATGACATCAAGCTGAAAAATATGGTCTTAAATAAATGAAAGAGAGGTGAGGCAGGTGGGGAATCTTGGGAAGCTCCAATCCCTGTTGAGACCTCAGACTCCATGTCCCAAAGACAGATCCCTTTCCAACCAGCCTCAAGTACACATCAACAAGTTCTCAAGCAAGAGGGAAATCACAGTTATGTTTTTTGCTTGGGTGCTCTTCATTGTTTATGGTCTTTAGATCACAAAAACTTCTGCTACTAATTTGGAATATTCTTCATCTCAAAACCACAGAAAAATGTGTTCCCTTCATACGAACATTGGAAGAATTGTCCAGATGCTAGGACCTTGTGAAAACTTCTTTACCTCTGGTAGATTTCAAAAGGTACACTGTGCTTAGTCCCCTCATAGCCACTGAAAACTTTAGGAAATTTGTGATGAATGTGTTAGTTTCTCTATATTCTAATTTAGAACAAGGATTGTATACAAACTACTCTGCTATGTTCCACAGCTATTATGTATGATACACAATTGAGGAATGTACTGAGAACATTTTAATGATTTGTCTAACTTACCTCTCTCTTCCTTGCCAAGATGAAGATCTTTGTATAGGATAGGACCATGTTACATTCATCTTTGTATATTCCTCATCAAAAGACCTGCATAAAGAAATCAATCAATAAATTTTTGGTTTTGAACAGAAGGATAGATGGACATACAAGAATAACATGATCTGCTTCCCAAAATGTATGAATGGATCTATTTCCCATGAGAGGGGACCCATGCTAACCAAACCTAGACAATCCTGTCCTCCCAATTAGAACATCTATAGCACTAGGATCAGCATCCAGCTGCCTAAAGTGGTCTTCAGTAGGGCAGACTGTGGTTCCTCTGAGTAGTCTAGAATCCCCATCTCTGCCCAGATCTCTTTTCCATGGAGTTAGAAGGCCTTGATCCCAGTATCCTAGTGTACCTGGCTTGCTCCCAAGTGCTTTTGTGAGCTAGTGGAACTCCACTTGCCTAAACACAACTTCCCTGGTTCAATGAGCCAGTCACCCTGTCTTGATTCCTAAGATGACTGCAATGACATTTTCTAGGCTTAGCCATTTCCTCTCACTCCATATGCATTTTTAGTTTCCTTGGCCAAAAAGTATTCTCTATAAATGACTGAGAACTCCTTTATACCAAAGAGTACATGATTCATGAGGATTGGTGTATTACTCCTTCTCAGAACCTTTGCAACTTAAAGGGAACAACATCTTAAGTTGAAAAGGGAATTTCAAGGTTTCAGATACAAGCACACCCTCAATTCTTTCCAACTGGGCATATAGTCCCTGCCCAGGGATACTGGTCACACCGTCCTCTGCTCCTCCCCAGCATTGCCTTATTCCTACCATCCTCACTCATAGACAACTATGGCCTCTGAATCGCATGACTTTGGGGTGCACGTGGATGACCATTCAACATTCTGGCTTCCTTATCCCTAGCAATATTCTTCTCTATTCCACATTCATAACCTACTCCCCAAACCACCTAAATCTTGTCATCATGATTCATTTTATATAAGTCTCACTCCTCTTACTTGGTTAACTTCTCCCTAAAT
>NW_003852427.1:5737392-5738737 GCF_000181295.1 Otolemur garnettii
TCCCATCAACCAAGGCTGGTTTGTCCACATGGCTTAAGATCCATCTTTAGCCTTTCTCTAATTCCCTCTCAAATGGATTTCTCCCAATGAGATTTAAATACCTACAAATGCTTTTCAATTAAAAATTCTCTTTTATCATCCTTGAAAACCCCTTCAGCTATTGCCCTTTAAGCCAAACTTTCTGAAAAAGTTGCTTTATACTTCCTGTTTATAGTTCCTTGCTCTTCTCACTCTTCAAGCTGCTCCAAGCTGACTTAAGACTCCATCTCTCACTGTAACAACTTTAGTGTGAGTCAGCAGAGGCCTCCATGTCTCATATCCGAAGGACAGGTTTCAGTCCTCAGCACTGTGCCTGCCAGTTCTTCTCCCTTTGCTCTAGTGACATACCTCTCTCTCCCTCCTAGGGTTCTCTGCAACCTTTTCTTTGTATCCTTTGTAAGTTTCTCCTTTTAAAACTGACTACTTAATATTACATTTTGTGCAGACTTGGCCCCAGGCCCCTTTTTGTCCACATCCAACCTCTGTGTCTTGGGTTCATCAGCCTCATGGCTTCAGATTCCACCTATACACAGATGAACTATGAAAACCACCTTGATCTTGGTCTCCAGACCTTTCATTCCTTCACATTCCTTATTCTGCCAGACTATTAGGACCCCCCTGAATAACCTGGTCAGAAGTCCCTCATCTATCATACCCACGTTTTCATAGAGATGTCTTGAGATGACAGTATACAGAAATTCCAAAACCAGTTCACCTAGTATCCCACAATTCTTCTGACTCAAAGCTACTGGACAGCATCTTGTACCACAGCTCCTTCACTTCCCATTATAGCTTGTGTTGCTGCTATGGTTTGAATGTGTCCCCCAAAGTTTGTGTGCTGGGAACTTAATCCCCAAAGCAACAGTGTTGAAAAATGGGGCCTTTAAGAGGTGACTAGGTCGTGAGATCTCTGTCGTCATGAATGGAATAACGTTGTTATTGAGGGAATGAGTTCCTTATCACGTGAGTGGGTTTGTTTAAAGGCCAGCCTGGCTTTCTCTTGCTTTTCTGCCTTCTGGCATGGGGTTATATATCAGAAGGGCCTCACTAGACGCCAGCCCCCATCTTGAACTTCCCAGACTCCAGAACTGTAAGAAATAAATCTCTGTTCTTTATAAACTACCCTGTCTGTGGTATATTCTGTTATAGAAACTCAAAACAGACTAAGACAACTGCTACATTTCTCCAATCTGGCAAAGGATTCAGACTGACTTTGGCATCCAGTAGATATGGTCAAAACCCTGGCCCTGGCTCAGTGCCTGTGGCTCAAGTGGCTAAGGTGCCAGCCATGTACACCCAAGGTGGC
>NW_003852427.1:5738911-5739686 GCF_000181295.1 Otolemur garnettii
AAACAAACAAACAAACAAACAAAAAACCCTGGCCCTGTAATTTCTTCCCTGTATAATCACAGAAGTTTATTTTATTTAATAAGGTTATCTTATTTTACTCCTCTAAGCCCCAATTATCTTATCAATAGAGATAATATGTAAGAATTATACAAATTATATAAAATTATTTTAAAAGTATGCATAGAATAGTATCTACCATATAGGGTATAACCATAATGGTAACTTTATTATAGTACTTTCATTTAACCTTGATGATTATATAACCTTTCTTTCTTATATAAGCCCTAACACATTTCTGTTATTTCCAAGTCCTTTTTGGTAGTAACTGACTTCTCTACACACTTTTCTAAGAAGATCAAGGTCATCCAGTAAGTGGTACCCTCCCCTATACCTCAAGGGTCCCCTGACAGGCAGCCATGCTGTCCTCCCTCCCGCAGACCCAGTGAGCTGTGCCATGTTCCTACAGGGCTGGCCCTTCTTCTTCAGTGCACCCTGGCTGCAGTGGCTCATGCACCTCCCCCCACCGGTTACATGCTCTGTCTTTGTCATTCAGGCTCTCCGATTTCCCCCTGTAGGAATGGGGAAAGGAGAGAAGAGAAATATCTTCATCCTTCCTAGCCCTAAACAAAACACACATTTTGAAAATACATCTCTTCTCTTCACTGACAAGTTCCTTAAATGGAATTCACAGCAGCTGCACTTCCTGTTCTGCCCCATCCCCTTGCTCTTTGCCTCCTGTCCTCTCAAAGGCTGTGTATCCTTCCCTGTGGTGTCA
>NW_003852427.1:5739959-5740494 GCF_000181295.1 Otolemur garnettii
AATATATTTTAAATTTTATTTATTTTATTTTAAATATATTTTAACTTTTCTATTAATCAACTTGATTTCTACCCTGAGCTCCCATCCTGCTAGGTTTGTGAGAAAGTCATCCTCAGTCATGGTCAAGGATTCCACTCCCCATCATCAAAGGATGATGCTGATGTCCGCAGGCAGCACACAGGGCTCAGGCATAGGAAGGCCCTTCTGGTAAGGGGACCTCGGTCTACTCTGTGTCACTACTCAGTATCCTACTGCCTCAGACCCTGCAGTGCTGTGTGTCCCTGCTCTTTCCTCACCCAGCTTGTAGAGGGGAAGTCTTTGCAAGGCTGGCAGCCCAAACACTGTGGTGCACCCACTCTGAAGCCCTGTCAATGCTTAGAGTAGTGCCAGGCACAGGGAAAAGGACACTACCACTCCACTCCAGCACCAGAGACCTTAACCAGGAGGCCCTCTCCTCAGCCACTGGGAAATCCGCCTTATCTCTGCCATATCTATCATCCTCCAACAGGCTTGACCTCAGAAACATCCAGAACCC
>NW_003852427.1:5740600-5754708 GCF_000181295.1 Otolemur garnettii
GTATTTTCTTTCTTTTTACTTTTTGCAATGTAGCAGATATGACCAAATATATTCATGATGATGGGAATATGAGATCGTCGTATTTTTCTTTGCTTGCAACTACATTTTTAATGCCTCAAAATGAATAACAAAATTTAAACTGTCCAATAAAAATTTATCTTCCAAATAGGCATTTTCCAATTTATGTCTCCACACAATTTTCTTTGATGATTCACCTATTCTCATGGTCTGCACTTTCCCCACTGCACAGGCCATTCTGAAATTGATCTTGCTGCCTCCAAACCATCTCCTACATGTCAGAATATCATCTCCAAATGCTCCTGGACACCAACATTTGCATATCTGACAGGCAGCTCAAGCTCAGCTGGCCACCCTTGACACAGAGCCCGCTGTACCCCCCATCCAATCCATCACCAATCCCTGTCAACACGACCTCAAAACCTCTCAAATCAGTTTCCTTCACCCCATCTCTTCCACCCCCTAATCTGAGCTGCCCTCACCCCTCACCTGAAAAACTGCAACTCCTGAGTGTCCCTATATACTCCTCAACTTGTGCTCCCCGCAGCAGCCTAGAGAGATTCTGACCCTCCACAGTGAATGGGGGCACTTCCTGACCAGAGCCTCCCATCAGCTTCTTTTCAGAATAGGGTACAATCTCTGCAGTTTGGCCCAGCAGCCCTGATGTAATCTGAGTTCTGTTTCCAGTTTGCGCATCCTTTCCCGCATCTCTGCACTGCAGCAACACTCCCTTCTTCCAGCTCCTCCAACAAGCCAAGCGATTTCCCACCACCAGGGCTTCCCACACACTGCGCCTCTGTCCAAATCCTCCCCCTTCCACATTGCCCCCAAATCCCTTCTCCACACAGCAAAGTTTTGAACTGCTTGGCTGAGCACGGCAGGCCCTTGGTTGACATCCCTTAATATTTCCCATTCCTCTCAGGAAGAGGTCCAAGAGCCTTAGTAACATGGCCTACAAGACCTTGGAGGATCTATCCCATACCAGGCCCTGGCCGCACTGGCCTCCTTTCAGCACTCAGATGTGCTGAGCACTTTGCACTTCCAGGGCTGTGCACTTGCCAGCCCACCAGCTGAGTGTCTCCCCTCACTCTTCACTTAGGTGACTCCCGTGAACACTCTGTTGACTTTCTGCCTGAATTTTGGGTGGTTCATCTTCTCAGGGCTCTTATGACAACTTATAGTGATGTTTTTATTTTTGTGATCATTTGATGTCTGTTTACCCCACTCAATGAGTGTAGAGGTCTCTATATACCCACCCCTGCCCTGTTTTCCTAGCAGGCTAGTTCAACACCAGTCATGTAACAGGTGCTCAGTGAATGATGGTTGGATGGACAGATTCATAATGAATGTCTGGGTTTGATGCCATCCTCTTTCCTTTCCTCTCTCCACCAGACCCACACCTTCTAGTGCTTCCTCCCTCATTCACAGCATGTGAAACCACCGCATTACTCAGGCTCAAAATCTTAACATTGCCTTTGACTCCTTGCTCCTCCCCACTCCTTTTATCCAATATGTAGTTAGAACATATCAAGTCTACCTCTAAATAGGTCTAACACATGTCCCCTCTTTTCCATTCCCAGCATGATGTGCAGGTTACTCTCTCATTTGATTATTAAAATTGCTTTCTAGCTGCCCTCTCTCCCACTGACTCCAATCTGTTCTCCCCAGAATTGGCAGGGGTTTTTTTCCTGAAGCTAGATAGACCTCTTCCTCCAAATAGCCTACCCTTTCACACAAATAAAATCTGAACGGAGCATTATGCAGCAATTAGAAGCAACAGATTAGATTTAAACACAGCAACATGAGTGAATCTTAAGTGAGAAGAGTAAGAAACGGAATGAGATTATTATAACACAATACCATTTACATGCATTAAAAATACATATAGCAAAAAAGTAAACATTTTGTAAATACATAGACAAGCAAAACGACAGACATTAAATGCCATAATGCAGGTGCCTATGGGGAGGAGGGAAATGGTATGGGGGATAAAAGAGAAAAAAACGAATAAAAGGAGAAAGGGCTTGGCGTGCACCAATGATGATAAACAGGCCATGAATTGAAGAGGAGGACAGACTCCACCTGCTGCTAGTAAGGTCCACAAAGAACAAAGAAACAACAAAGTGACTTGTATCTCAGACAAGCAGCACTCACTTTGGTTTTGCATCTTTCATCATCGTGCTTGGGACATTTCTTTGCACATCACGGGGGCATCAGTAGATGTGCAAAAAGCACTTTGTTTTAACCAGGAAAGCTCCATGACATGCCTGAGCACTGAGAAAATAAACCACCCATGTCTTCATCTTACTCAACTGGAGACAAACTCGTGGATATTGGCGTCTCGGTCTAATCACTTCTTGCTAATAATCACTTCACTCAAACAAGAATTCTCTTAACAACTTGAGTTCATATCACCACTTCTAAAAAATGTGATCAATACCTCTGAGACTTTACCATAAATTTGAGATATACTATGTATTAAAACAGCTCAATTAGTTCACCGTATACCTATCAGATACAGTGTAAGGGTAGATGACACATTACCTGGGTGAAGGACTCAACTACAACTCAGACTTGGGACTTTGCCTTACAAATACAAATAATACAACCTAATTGTATGTAGCCTCATATTAGCCCATGATAAGAAATAAAAACAATATCCTAACTTTATCAGATATAGTTACCGACATGTATAACCACATATATTGAAGGAACTAAAAATTGTATTTTTATCTTTTTTGGTATCCCATGCTAAAGTGCCTACCTGCTAAAAATTATGGAATCTAAAATGAAATTGCAATCTCAGAAACTACGAGGTCACTTGGAGATCAGCTTTGCTGGCAGAATCCAGTTTTCAAGGAGAGGTAATAAATATTGTGGACTGATTGGCCTAGGAATCCCCATTTGTCTCCTTCCAGTCAGCAAGGAATTGAAAAGGATGAATAGATGATCATGGATTCCCAATTCCATCTGAGTCTGCAAGACACTGAGAATGTTTCCTTACCTTGAGATTAACATGCAATATTTTTATAAACCTTTGTTTAAAATCTATCAGTAAAATCAATCTTAGGAGAAAAACCAAGCCTACCTCTCACAGCCCTTGAATCTAGCTAATGAAAGTGTTAATGGTTTCAGTAGACATTGTAAAATAAATACTCATCAAAGTTTGCACAGCACACCGTTATATGGCCCCATAAAATCCACAAGGTAATTACTGAGTTATGAGCTCCCTGCCCACCTCCCCCAGCACCAAGGTTAGCCCAAGAGGAGGTGACAGAGGAACCTGGCAAAGGAAGAAAGAATATTAGAGCTGAATCTCATGCTGATCTTGACAGAGACCAGTCCTCTCTACCAGCCTTTGGCTTCCCTGTCTGTGAAGTGGTCATTTGATCTCAAGTCTAAACTCCCTCTGCTCATCCTCATTTCTCTGTACTTCATACAGGAGGGGAGTCTTGGTATGCAAAGTATAGGTGTCAGCTCAATCCCTGTTTCGTTTCTCAAGGTCCAGGTGACCTCACGCATATCACCTAACCCAATGCTCTTCTGGTCACACTCATAGCCAACATTTATTCATTGTTCGTAGTGGGCCAGGCACAGTGCTAGACACCTTATCCTCAATATCCCATCTAATCCTCACATAACCATGCATCATCATTATCCTCACTTTACTGATGAAGAAACTGACTTTAGAGCCTGAGAACTTAAACATCACAAGGTACTGGCTCATGATAGGAAGCGTGCTCAGTGTGGGACACACAAGAAGTGTCAGCTCTCTGTCTTCCTCTGTGCCCTCTTTGCTGTACATCACCCACACTGCTTCACAAGAAGAAGGAAGAAATATTCCATAATTTTGCAGTCATGGAGCACAAGTAAGGGTGGAAAACTGAGACAAAAAGATGCCAATTGTGGGCTTGATGCTGAGCATCAGATTCAGTGTCCCTCTCTACAACATTCCTCATCTTCCTCTGCCTTCTCACAGCCTACCTATGTTCCTAGGGTCCCTCATAATATGACAGTCCAGTCCCTGGAATGGTGCCCCATGCAGGCATTTTCCTCACCAGCATGGACGTCATCATAGCCAAAACTGCAAGAATGTTCTTATATTGATTTAGTGCTGTGAGGGTTACAAAACACTTGGATAGCCTACCACCTAACAAAAACTTTTAAAAAATTATTAAAATTATGTTAGAGAAAATAGACCACTTATTTTGTAGAATGAAGCTTGGCTTGACTTCTTCTATTTCCTCATGAGTAAACTCAGGCTGCGCATTTTTGCAGGCAGGCCAAGAAGTGATGATATGTCCCACTTAGCACATCCCATGAAGAGTCATCTGGTGTCAATTTGTTCCCTTACTCAATATGTTAAGTTTGACCACTGGGGTAAGGTGGTATTTACTAGTTTTCTGTTCTGTAAAGTTCCTGTATAATTAAATGGACATGTCTTCAGCCTATGTAGATATTTCTTATCATTCTTTCAGCCATTAATCTAACATGCATTGATGAATCTTACCTTAAATACTTCCTATTATAGTAAAAGAGATAGGCAGATAGATGAGAGAGTGAGAGTGAGAGCAAGAGAGAGAGAAAGAGAGAACAATGGACCAAGCAGTTTGGCATTTTGGAATCTTTGTACTATGAAATAATTCTTTGAACTATTTTTGCAATAGTTTGTAAATGTGAAATTGTTTCTAGATAATTTTTTAAAGACCTTGAGTAGCTCATGGAGTCAGCAGAAAGGCTAGAGAGCTATATTTAGGGCTACGCAGCTAAGAGCAATGTTTAAAATTAATGTACATAGCTATGATTTAATAAAAAAGGAAAAAACTTGCTTAAAATTGCACTGCCAAGCAGACCACTGAGGCCCCACACCATCCCCAAACCCTAGGTGCTACCAACATCCTTCCCCCACCCCCAGCACTGGGTGTTGGACAAGGCCACCAGCACCATAGCCACCAGAAAAGCTTCCCCACAGTCCCCATGTCCCTAGAACCTGTGGCATCAAAGCGGCTGGAGGGGGAATGTGTGAGCAGGGAGCCTGTTCACAGGCCCACCAGGCTGCAGGGTCACTGGAGAAGTGACCACCTGCCGTTTTCAGTTTCTTCTATCTGAACTCACAAGATGGGGGAGTCTTCAACATAAGGAAGAGGAGCAGCCACAGAGAATGGAAAAGTCCAGTATGTGTCAGAAAACATCTGCACAATTTCCTCTCCAAGGCCCTCTCTGCTGCTTTGGTGACCAACCAACCCATTTATTCTTTTCCTGCCACAGTTAGCTCAGTGCTCACTTCTGCTGTTTCTTCAACTTTCTTTAAACCGTCCTCCCTCTCACCACTTACCCCTCACTCTTGATCATGTCCTCATTTCCTTCTTTATAGACCTAGAGCAGTGCTTCTCAACCTTTTTGCTCATGGCATACTTGAACTGATAGTTAAACTTCCATGCACACTTAAATTATGTTGATACAAGAAAAGGAATAAAAAAGAATATACTTACTATGCATTGGACTTCTTTTGCAAACAATTTAATTAATGATCTTTAAAAACGTTCATGGCACACCTAAGATCATCTCATAGCAGACCAGTGTGCAGCAGGACACCAGCTGAAAATCACTGCTCTGGGGGCTTCCCCTGGGAGAGCCCAGACTGCTCCTGCAGACATGGTGAGGGCTGATGTGGGTTCAATACTGACTCCATGACTTGTTGACTGGGGACATTAGGCAGGTCACTTGCTTTCTCTGAGCCCCAGCTTCCTCCTCTGTAAAAGGAAGTTACTGATAATGACTGTGCAGGGTGCTGTCTGAAAGTAAATTCACATGAAGTGCTGTATGTACCTGTGCTGCCTGGTGTATGGTAGGTGCCCTGACATCACTTCCTCCCCTTATCTTTCTCTCTTGTAGTGGATACTGTGGTGTTGCTCAACCCAAGATGAAGGATTTCATTCCTCCGGTGATCAAAGTGCTATTGGAACTGCCAGACCTCACTGGGAATTGTCTTTGACTGAAGATATTTGTGCCTGATTCAGGGTCATGCCCTTCCTGGGGCAGCCTGTATCCAGTAACCAATTAGTGCAAAAGTTTTAAGGTCCAGCTCCCTTTTCCTGACTCAAGACAATTCAGAAGGGGCATCCCAGCTCCAGACCTCTCCATGGCATTGGCTGAGTGAGGCCCTTGTGGTGAGTATGTCACAGTTCTCCTCCTCTCTCCCCCTCTCTGGATTATCTCCTTTTTCTTTGTAAGGAATGGCCCTAACAGCACTTCCCTACAAAAATCCTGCATGTCAACCTCTGTCTGAGGGTCTGCTTCTCAGCAATCCAACCTGTGACAGGCTTTTCCCTGTCTTTCCTTCAGGTCTAGCCTCTTTAACCCATACCCCATGAGGCCTGGCTCTCTTTCCTCCATCCCAAAGCAATCTCTTCTGCTGTGCTGGATGTTACCTTCAATACGGATGAGTGTTAACAGGGTCTGTCTGTCTCCTAGCCTTGTTGAAGGGACCCGCTGCATTGATGCTTCAAAGCTCATCTCAGGTGGCAACTCTTCTAGGAAGCCTTCCCTGCTTCCCCCCATGGAAAGTATCTACTCACTCCTTTGAGGCATTATTTTGCCCCCTTTCCTGACCTGCCCTGTGTGTTACCAGTCCCCTGACAATTTACTCTCAGATCCAGCCCTCATCTCCCCCTCTTCTTCTCTGTAACTCAGAGGTCCGACACTGTAAAGTACACTTCCAAGGGACACATGTCTACCAACTTCTGGTTAGGGTCAGTTAGCTGGAGGCACAGAGAGGAGAGCCCTAAAAAGCAGGAAGAGAGGAGAATCCAGGGAGTTTCCTCCCCTCTGTCTGCAAAGAAAGATGTCAGGGGTGAGGATAGTGCCACCCTGGCTTCAGGCCCCGCCAGCCAGCCCTCGGGCTGGGATTCCAGTCACTCCATCTCTTCCCACTACCTGCGCAGCCTCAGGCAGTCAATCTTGTTAATCTCTGGGTTGTCCCTTGTGTTCAGTTCTTTCAAACCTGCTGTAACTGTCTTCCCATGGAAAACTCTCTCCGTTGAACTATCTGGTGTGGGTTCTGTCTTCCTGACTGGGGCAGATACTTACTGTAGTTATTACCTTACCCTTTCTCATAAGAGCGGGAAGATCTCCTGAGCAAGGACTGAGTTAAGGCCAGCCACCAGAACACAGAGTGGCTGTTCTTGTTGGCAACAAGCTAATGGGCAAATTCAAGCATTTGCAAAGGATCAGATGTGTGATTCTTTAGAACAGAGTCTTTCACAATTAACCAAGATTGCCTCACCTTCTCATTCTCCAATGTCGCTTAGAAGAATGCAGGAATCCTCAGCCATTTTGTACAGAATCAGCCTTCATCAGCTTAATAACCACCTTGACTGGGAAAATCTACCTTCCACAATGTCTCCTGATAAGAAGGCTTACAAATGCTTAATATTGAAACAAAATGTATTTTACCTAGCTAATGTCTTAAGGAATTACCTCCATATCTTGCTTGTGGTTATGAAGATAAACATTAATAGTAAAACTGTTTATAAGTATTTTGAACAGATGCAGGTCTTTAATTATTTTTTGCATTAAAAATTGACAGCAATCAATATTTCCCACTGATGAGCTGTGAACATTGTGTGTGTACATGGATATATATTCTTTTTAATAGCAATTATTGTTCCAGGATGACTGGGGAAATTGCTCTGAGGTTTAAAAGCATATTTGCAGCTATACCCAGGGGACTGTGGATAGTAATGCCTACTGTATCACCCACCTTATTTAAAATTTGCAATAGGAAACACAATTCAATCTAGCGCATTACTAAAGGCCAATGGGATATAGATTGGGCAGCAGAGTCAGAAAATGCAAATCCAATGCTAAACTCCATCCCAAACCCATCTGCCTGGGCTTTATTTCCTTTTTCTCTTCCCCAAGGCCAGTGGTGCTGACTCAGTAGTGCATTAAACACAAATGTGTGAGTTCGGCCCTGACCAGCCATTAATCAATGTGCAGCCACAAAGGCAGCATCCACAGATTAGCAATCTACTGCAAGGGGCCGGGCGCTCGCAGGGAGAAATTAAATCAGGCTTTTAGAGGTAGACAGGGGCACAGGCCACTTCCTATGCTTAAAGGTCCCAGTTGACTGAAAAAAAAAATTAATGCCAAAATGCGGTGTGTGTTTAACAAGTTGATTTGTTTAACAGTGGTGAGAGAGAGGGAGAGAGAAAAAGAAGGGAGGGAAAGAGAGGGGAGGGAGGGAGGAAACGCAAAGCAATGATTGCACATTCAGCCTCTTTGAGTACTAAAATCAAAAGGGTGTATATTGCAAGGGTACATGTCAAATTTATTAAGAGTAGAGTATAAATATTTTAACACAATAATTAAGTAAGTGAGGTGAAGGCCATGTTAACCAGTTTGATGTAAGCATTCCAAATTGTATATAAAATCAGCATATTATACAACATAAACACATTAATGTATATATAGTTATGATTTAATAATTAAAAAGTGGACATTAAGACCTCTTCTGATGTGAGGCCTGAATGGACAGCTTCCTGCCATTGCTTCTGCCTCTCCTACACATTAGGCAAACAGCTCAGGTTCAGAACGGCCACCCCTCTCCCATTTCGAAATGCAGAAATGATCCACCAGAGAACCTCAGACACCCCAGTTTTGATACAAGGGACTGTAAAATGGGGGAGCCTCACAAGAACAGGGGCTGGCCTTGGGCTCTTCATTCTGATTTTTCACCTCAGATTAGAGCCCGGTACTGCTCAGCCCAGAAGGCAGGTGCCCTCCCCTCAGATGCTGCCTGTGTCCTTGGACAAGGGCAGCCTCCTGCCGTCAGCACGGAACTCCTCCTGGGCCCTCAGAGGATGCAGGATGTGTGCTCAGTTCTCAGGGAGAATGCAGGGCGGAAGGGAAGGCTCAGAGATGATTTCTCCTGGGGAGTCTCGCAGCAACTCCCCTCTTTTTATCCCCCCGCCTCTTTAATCTCACTTGCAGGAGCCATATGATGTGATTCGCAGCTCCAGCCCCACCTGGGGAGGTGAGCAGGATGCCCCTGTGAGCAGATTCTCTCTCTCTCTTTCTCTCCCTCCCTCTCTCTCTCTTTCTCCAACATGAGAGACTCTAGAAGCATTGCTTTCATTAGAGGAATTGTAAGCCCCAAACTGCGGGTTCCCTGCCCCTAATACCACAGGGGTGGGGGGGCACCTCCAGCATGAAAGTCAGTGGAACCTCGAGCAACAGTAACCTAGCAACAGTGTCTCAGGATTTGAATGTAATTATACCCCGAGCGTGATAAATACTCGGAAGGGCTCCTTATGTGCAGATCATACTAAACAAGTCTTTGAAATTATCCTCATCAAATATTGATAGAAGTAAAGTTTTTTAAAAAGAAAAAAAATCCCTAAAGTATATGGACACCCTTTCCCACCAGGTGTCCTGGGCAGGGAGAGAATGCCAGCCAGGGCAGCTCACAAAGCCTCAGAACCCCTTTTGCAGACCGTAACAGGCTGGCAAGAGATACTGAAGCCAAGGATAAGAGTTTTCTTGGGGATGAGATATGGCATTGAGTGCTGAGGACTGCAGTCTGGCCATAAAGTTGGGAGAACTGACCTGTGACTTGGGCCTCTTTCTCGAGTGTGCTGAGCAAAATGACCTCCCAGCTCTGCACCTGTGAGTCCTGAACAGGAATGGAAGTTGGACTTATGGGGTTGCAGGGAAGAGGAGTCCAGGTGAGGTAACAGCATGGATATAGGTTCCAAGGTGTTTGCATCCTCAGGAATCAGTTTAGTTTGATTGGGTCCAAGAAGTTGAGAGCTCTGTGTGAGGGCTGAAGCCAGAGGTGAATAGTCCCGAGTGCTGAAGGGCTCCGTGAGCCTTGCTGAAGAGCCTGGGCTTCATTCCTCGTGGAAACAGGAGTCACTGCAGGTGTGGCTGGTGTGAAGCTGGTGTGTGAGGGGCAGCAATGGCACAATCAGATGCAGGAGCCAGAATCAGTCTCTGACGGCTCCGTGATCCAGACGTAGTAGAAGGTGGAGGATTAGAGCATGGTTAGCAATGGCCCCGTGGCATAGAGCTGGCCTTGTGGTATCTTTATTCAGGTGCTTTGTCAATTGTCCAAGGCAAAGCCCAGAGTTTCTGACCTCCACCCGTGCTGCGTCAGCACAAGAGGACCCCACACAGCTAAAGCAATGAGGCACTGGGATCAGAGCAAGAATCTGACCAAGACAAGTCTAATCAAGTTTGGAATAAGGAAAGGCTGCTCTGGGGAGAAGAGCCAGAAGAAGAGCAGTGGATGAAAGGACTTCAGGCCTCTGTACTACCATGGGCCATCATGATACAGAGCTCTGTAGCTATGGACTAAACTCAGAGAATAGGAACAAGAGAAGAATGTCTTAGACATTTAGCCTGTCTTAACCTGTGTCTTTATTATGTAGGAGTTCCTGCCCAATTTGCCCGCCACCCCACTATGTGTTCTATGTCAGATTTTTCCCTTCTAGGGAAAAAGTGCTGCCCTGGCTCCCCTGGGCAGACTGGGCCTGGGCAACATGTACCAAACCTGATGCCTCCAGGCCTGCTCCCCTCACTCCACACCCACACACCCTCCTCACAGGGGAGAGCCCCTTCTCTGATGTCTCTCTCTGGGGCTGCTGTGCTTGTGTCTCTTGCTTGTTGAAGGAAATCCTACTGTGTTAGATGCAAGATATTTAAAGAGCCTCAGATCTCATCTGTGAGTCCTACTCTCTGGGTTGAGCTCCCTTGACAGCACTGTTGGAGCTTCCCAAGAAAGCAAAAATAAGAAGTCTGGGTGGACACTGCTTTAGGGAAACTGTTTACAGAAATCCCCTTGAATAAACTCACTAATGGAAAGCAGCCTATTTGGTTTTTTTAAGACTCTGCCTAGGGATCCTATAAATCCCCGCACTCCCAGAACCCTGCCATGAGTCCATGCAAAAAGCACTGCAGGATGGACTGACAGGGAAGGACGATACATGTGCCCAAATATTAAAAGCCACTTTCTTTTAAAATAAGTGGAAATGAAGCCATAGTTGACCCTAGACAGAGAATATAGTAGGGGAGAGACATCAGCATCAGGGGAAAACTTTCTAGGGGTCCCAGATAGGCCTTCAACAGGAATAAAGTTGGAGAAAGGATCTAATCCATTTCTTGGATTTAGTCTCTGGACTTTGAAAACTTTAGTTTCTGTCTTCTGTGTATTTGTTTTCTGATGCAAGAAAGGAATTACGGGATATATACATTTACTAGATACAGCCAAATTGTTCTCCAAGATTAACTTTCTCCCTTGTGAATTAGAGAACTTCTCTGCCATCCCACCAACACTGAAACTCACACAGTGTGCCAGGAATTAGAGGGCACACTATAACAAAACCATACCCAGCTGTTGGGTTAGGGGCCAGCCAAGGACAGATGACACATGTAAAGGGTGGGGGGATGCAGCAAAGACTAATTATAAGGGTTTGGAGACCCACAAGAGATATTGCAAAACATGGGGCTGGCACTATGTAGGTTGGAAAGTGAACAGGTTAGCGAAAGACTGAAGGAGGGAGCGTTGTATAGACCAAGCCACCGTAAGAGGAAAAGCAACTTTCAATCAGAGGACAGTCACCCAAGGAACCACACAGGAAAATTAGTACCTGATCCCATTGATTTCTGGCCAGGGCTCCCCCTGAGTCAAACCCAAATAGAAGCCAGAAGCCATGGGAGCTCTATAGATGGGATTCATACCAGTAAGAAATCAAAGAGCTGACCTCTACGCAGACCATGGGAGCCCAACGGATTATGAACTTTGACACTGAAGACCAGTTGTTTTCATTATTTGGTGTCATCTGTTGCCTATGGAGCACTTAGTGTCCCTGAAACACTGTGCTGAGCACATAACAGCATTAACTGATTTAATCATCACAGCAAACCCCATAGTGGAAGCTGACTGAGAAAGAGGTTGGAAACTTATAAGCCAGGATATGAACCCAGGCCACCTGTAGCCACAGCAGCATGATTTATACCAAGAATTACAGCTCAAGTTGATATAATTCAGCCCAAGGACAAGAAATGGGATCTCCTAGTTAGCCCATGTGGCCTTTGCCTCCACCTCAATCTTCTTAGTTTTAGGTCCAAATGCTTTACCATGGGGCACTTACCTTTGTTAAGGTTCTAAAATATTTCAAACATAAACAAAAATATTGCTAATGATATAATGAATACCTGTATTTCCACCAATAAACTTTATGAAATCTTAGTATTTAGAAATATTTGCATAATCTTAGCTACAATGGGCTCCTCCATAATTCTATTCCTTTTTACATGTGTAGAAGCATCAATTCAAAATGTATCATTTCTGTCCACATTTTAACACTATACATTTGTATACTAGAAGTATAAATAAATTAATATTATTTGCAGTCTTTTTACATATACAGTAGGACCTCTGTAAGTTGACCACCCACGGGACCAGTTAACATATAAAGGGGGTCAACATCAAGAACTAGGCCTACTTGTACTGATACAAGTGCATGTCTGGTCTATGAAAATAAGGTCAATTTAACAGAGTCTTTACAGGGAGGTGGTCAACTATGGAGATGCTACTATATATGAATCATTTTGTACTACATATGTAACATTATAGTGCTAGGTGCTTCTGTCACTCAAAATTGTATTTGGGGGATTTATGTTGAATCATATATATTTATGTCAGTCTATTATAGAGTATCTCATCATAAAATAACACCACAAACTATTTCTCCACCTCCCTAGTGATTAATTTCATTTCTATATTTACTCTATTACAAAAATGCTGCTAGGAATATTCACATATATATATGTATAGATGTGTTTTCTGATGCAAGAAAAGAAGTACCAAATATGCATATTTACTAGCTCTGGCCAAATTGTTCTCACCAACAACTTTTCATAGCTAATATTTCTTCACATTTTTATAGTATTGGTTTTGTCAGATTTAATATGTCAATATGAAGCATGTGAAATGGTATCTCATTTGGATTTTAATTCATATTTTCCTGATACTCAGGAAGGCTGAGTATCTTTCTGTTTATTAACTATCCAAATATCTTTTCCATAATTTTTTTGCCAAATTGTAAATCAAAGTTTACCCTGATTCCTGTCTTTTTCTTTTCTCTATACATTTCTGATACTGCTTCTTCACCAGTTATATTAATTGCTTTTACCTTCTTCTAATCTATTACTTTTCACTATGATTTGGTAGTTTTTGTTAACATATACTTTTTTATTTTCTCCCCTTGCAAGTGATTAAGTTAATGGCTACAATTTTCTAAAATGTTTGAATTCTTCTCCCATCTCATGCTATAACACTGGGCCACCAATCACTAGTTGAAACTAAAGTGGCCACTTGTCATCCATGTCAACAACTTTGGGCAGCCTACCAGCCTCATCTCATATTAAATTTGAAAGCTGAGATTATGTTTATTACTTTTATTCCACCAAAATGTGATTTCTAAAAGTGCCTTGTGCATTTTTATAGGAGTTATGTCTCACTTTAAAATATTACTCTAAATATTTTACTCTATTTACTAAAGGATTACTCTATTTACTAAAGGATTTTTCACAGAATGTTAATTCAATTAGGTGTTCATTGAAATTACCTAGAAGAAGACTTTCTGTTTTTAAAAAATAAGGAAAATAATGGATTAAATAAAGAGTTGAACTTTTCAATGTTTACTTCAGGAATTATCAGCTCCTTTAATACTCCCATGTGCCGTAAGGTTCCTCAATATACAGATGGGGTGTTTCATTTTTCTAGGTACATCTGATCATGGGTACTTCTTTTCCAGAGAACCTTTAAGAGCTTCTATTCTGCACAACCTTCTGTGGGAAATGCCAGTAAAGTGCCACAAAAGGGATTCAACACTGCAAGATAATAGTAAAGAGCACAATGTTTCATAGTGCTCTATAGAGAGTCAAGTACTTCCTTCCAAGTGCTCTGCAATCCCACAAGTTTTGAGAACCAATTGTTGTTTTTTAAAATCCCCCTGGTGGCAGTATGGTGCATAGGCTGCAGCAGAGCCACATGGCTGGGGGTCCAGGAGGTGGACACCACA
>NW_003852427.1:5755159-5756684 GCF_000181295.1 Otolemur garnettii
TGAGAAGAGTTGAAGAGTCCTTGGTTTTAATGAGAGAGGAATGAAGAAAGGGCCAGAAAGCAAAAAGCTACTTTTCAATAAAAATCTGGCAAATGAAAATAAATGAGTGTCTCCCTAGGAGGCAGAAAACAAAGTTGGAGAGAGTTGTGCTAAGAAGTCAACAAAGGGAAAGAGTTTCAGACAGGAGAGTGAAGTCAGTCTTACACAACAGCACTAAAAGAGCCTAAAGGCTTTGGTGAAAAGCAGAATCATGTCTTTCTTTTCCTGCTTTCACCACTGGCTTCCCTTTACCTCTTAGGTATGTCCTTCAGAACCCCTTATTTATTATAAACAAATTTCCCAAGGCCTTAATCTCTTCACAGTCACTCTTTTCATTTTTCTGCTTCAACAAAAATCAGGGTATTTGCCCTTCACCTTTAGCTTCTTGCAATAATAGAGCTTCCTGGATGTTTCCTCAAGGAGGGTGGCTCATTCCCTCATAATCCAACCCTTCTTGGATCCAGGGATATAACTATCCTTGAGCTATCTATGGACCTGAAGGTCATTAAAATATTAAAATATCGGCATTTGGTGTACATTTTGAACTTCCACTTCAAGTTCACCTCACTCTGGTGATTTCAGTGTCCCTGTTCATAATTCCTCCAGCCTCAAAGTCTCTTCACCTCTTTGACTATATATCTTTCACTCACATTCTGCTCCTGCAGGCTGCTCTGCAGGCCCATCCTAGATTTTATGATTAGGGAGTACTTTCTCATTTATGATCTCCTGTATTCCCATCCTCCTTCCCCCTTACCATCTTGTCTCCCTGTGAGCGTGCACTCCAGGGTAGGGGCTGACAGGAAAGCCCCAGCTCTGAGGACTAGCACACCCTGCTTGGAATCTGGGCCCTTGCTGTTTTCCCTAGCCTCATCTTTCCTCTCTCTGATTTATCTTTCACACTGCTTCCTTATAAAACCTTCTAAAACTTTACTTGACTACAGCATTGCTCTATTAAAATCCATTCAATGGCTCTTCACTGCCTATAGAGAAAGATACAAGCCTTGTAACAGGACAAATCCTTCCAGCAGGACATAGGAGATCCTTCATGATTTGGTCTCCACCTGTTCCTCTGGCCTCATATCTTTCATGCTTCTGTCTGTTCCCCAGATACCTCTATGCTCTATGCCAGCCACACACCTCTGCCACTTTGCCACTACTTCCAGGAAAGCCTCCCTCACCTCCATCTACCCTCCTTATCCCTCATCCCGTCCAACTGGCACACACCTACATGGCCCTCAAAACCTAGTTCCTCAGCTATTGGTAACTACAAGTAGCTACCATTCATCGACTCATTCAGTCTCAATATATATAGTGTACATGTATCCCACAAAGGCTTCAAAGACAGAGCTTGTGAGATTACAATGCATTTTGGTGTCGCTTGATCTGTCTCTTTCTAGATGTCAACCTTATTTTGAAAACAGATCTGCATTTACTTTGTCTCTCTGTACCTCAGAACTTAGGCAGTGTAGAAGCTGTGAATAAATAT
>NW_003852427.1:5756774-5759997 GCF_000181295.1 Otolemur garnettii
AAGCTGTGATTAAACAATTCTGATTAGATATGCTCATTAATAAACTTAGAATCAAAAGACCCAGATTGAAATTCCATTTCCACCACTTACTGTTCTGTGACCTGAGACAAGCCACTGGTAGTGATAGTATCATTCACTGAGTGCTTGTCACATGCTGCCTCATTCAATCTCGATAGTAATTCTACTCTCATCCCCATTTTGTGGAAGATGAAATAATGGCCTTACACAGTTACCTCTGACTGCTGTAATGGGTAAGAGCTGAGACACAAACCTGACCTAATGTTTAAAAACCTCTGGATGTTACCATTATCTCCTTTGGCCTAAATGTTCTAATCTAACTCTAGCAAAAGCTTTCAGCCTACTTATTGGTTGCTGTAAGGATGAAAACATGTTAATACATATCACAGCAAAGTGCTATCCCAACCTGAGTTCTTATCATATGTGAAGTCATTAATTCACCAGTCCTCCCTCTGATCCCCCCAAAAGCTATCATTTGACAATCTTTAATAGCTTAAAGCTGTTAAATAGAATCAGAACTCAACAGAAGATTGGAGCCAATTATAGTTTCTCATCAAAGTTAATCTCTTCTAATGCATTATTATTACTATTAAACCAAAGCCAAATATTGTTTCTGCCTCAGAGATAGGAGGACCAAGCTATTTATTGAGCCCAGGACACAAAGGCTGTTCTTCTCTAAGGCTTAGAGGTGGCATAATAAAGAGTTCCTGGAGTAATCTTCCCTGAGTTGCATTGTTAAAGTTCCCCTAAGGGACATTCATGTGCTTTAATTGCTCTAGTCTGACTTGGTCTGTAGAGCTACCTGAATTAAGTAGATGAATTGGAATTTTCAGTGAAACCATCAGGAAGTCACCTTTAACCTTTCCAGGGCTCTGTTCAGCCCATTGCTCATTACAGTGAGAACCCCATCACCTCCACCTACTTCCTTTTAGGAGTACGCAAAAGTCTCTTTCTCCCTGCAGATAGCTGGTTAGCAGAGCTCTTACTGAATGGGGGTGGGAATAAATATTTGATGAATGATGGGCACTCTCTGCATCTGAGGGTCGGGACATCAAAACCCAGCTTTTAACATCGGTAGGTGGGACTGAGCTTTGACTTAACCATCCCCAGATGCCAGGTTAGAAGCCCAGAGTTTAATCCCCTTTCTTCTACTTATTAGTTCTTTGAAATTTAGCTACTCATGTATACTCCTGGACCTCCAATTTATTTACCTGGTCTGGTTAACTCACAATGAGGAAGTCAAAAATATAGCTTAGAAGTTGAGAGGGTGAGGACTGATAAGGTTCAAGGCCAACACAATTTCAATCTCATGTACAGTATCCCTTTCCTTCAACACCCAGTCACAATGTGCTGACTATGTGCCGGGTACTGTGTTAAGTGAAGGTAAGATTAAGTTGAATCAAACACTAATTCAACCTTCAGGAGCTAACAGTATAGAGTGAGAGATGAACACATGGAAGGGGAATTATAACAGAATGTGATTAGTACAGTGACAGAGGCAAGAGCAGGTGGGCATTCAGAAGAGGAGAGCTACTGAATGCAGACAGGGAGAGGGGACTGGATAGCCTTCCTGGAAGGGTGATGCTAGACTTGGGTTAAAAACAATGAATCAGAATTTGGCAAAGGAGCAAGGTAGTGTCTTTAAAGTGTGGGTTAGGGGCAAGAAAACCTAGGTAAAGGTACATAGGTGTGGGGGCATGCTGAGGTGTTGAAAGGTGTGTCAGGTAAAGGGAAGTCACTGGAGGATTTGGAATAAGGATTTCTACACTTTTAAAAGATTAGTCTCAAAACTGCAGAGTTGGTGGTGATCATACCCAGAGGTAGGAAGACAGGTCAATAGCTTATGTATTAATTGAAGCAAAGATCATAGGAATATAATAATTGAAGCAAGAGATCATAGGGATATAATAGTAGAGATGGAGGAAATTATTTTTTATAAATTAGCAAAATAAAACAAGCCAAATGCAATCATTAAAAAAAAAAGAAACAAACAAACAAACAAATGGGAGAAGAGGCACCAGCTAAACAGTCCAGACTAGTCTTTAGCATCATAAAACCAGTCTCATTAGAGACCTCTCTACATGTCTTCTGTCTCCAGTGGGCAACTTCTGGGTAAAATTATACACACACAGAAAGCAGAGGCACAGAATTTCAGTGACTGTCCCCATCACTCAACTGTTAAGAGGATTTGAACATAGGTAATCCTACTCAAAGCTCTATGTTTCTGACCTTCATATAAAATCACCTCCAGAAACAAAAACATAGGTCACAAGAAAGTCATTCCAGTCTCAAATATCCTCTTTGTAAGTGACATAAACTAAAAGCAGGGTGTGGTGGCTCCCACCTATAAAACTAGCACTTTGGGAGGCTGAAGGACCTATATTGCTTGACCAGTCTGAGCAAGAGATCCCATCTCTATTAAAAATAGAAAAACTAGCCAGGCATTGTGGTAGGCACCTGTAATCCTAGCTACTTAGGAGGCTGAGGCAAGAGGTTCTCTTGAGCCCAGGAGTTTGAGGTTGCTGTGAATAATGATGCCACAGCACTCTACCCAGGGTAAGAGAGTGACTCAGTCTCAATTTTTTTTTTAAATTAATAATATAGGCAGCACATACTCAGGTTATAACCAAGATAGATTCTGTAGGATTGTTCTTAAGTTGAATTTGTATATAAGCTGGAACAGGTACATTTGCCTATTACCTGTAATAGTCTCTATTCCTAAGTGCAAGTCATACATCAGTAAGATGTTTGTAACTTGTGGACTGACTGTAATAGCATTTGTTTGTAAGTACAAGTTGTATGTAAGTCAAATATTTGTAATTCAGGGACTTCTCATACCTAGAATTTTGATAGAAAGATATTAAGCATAACCAATTTGTTTTCTAATGTAAAGGCAAAAGAAAGATACCTTAGATATGCAGGTACCAATCCTGAAAGATTTACTGGAAGCTGTACTTTTACCAACTACAGGAAGAAGCCAATTAAAAATTTAAGAATTATAAAATCAAGATATGAGTGTACCTACTGAAATGAGTCAGAATATAGAAAAGTTTAATTAATTGTTGGGAATGTACATAAAACTGAATACCAATGTCAAAAAACATGATTGGAAAAAAATTTGTAACATATCAAATAAAAATTAAATTTTATTATTTTAAAACCCCAAACTATATTTACCACAGATAGGTTAGTGTTTTGTTGATTA
>NW_003852427.1:5763359-5777545 GCF_000181295.1 Otolemur garnettii
CTCTGAAGAAGACAGGCACATGGCCTATAGACACATGAAAAAATGCTCATCATCCTTAATCATCAGAGAAATACAAATCAAACTACCTTGAGATATCATCTAACTCCAATAAGATTAGCCCACATCACAAAATCCCATAACCATAGATGTTGGTGTGGTTGTGGAGAAAAAGGAACACTTCTGCACTGCTGCTGGGAATTCAAACTCATATGTTCCTTTTGAAAAGAAATTTGGAGATCACGTAGGGATCTAAAAATAGACCTGGCATTCGATCCAGCAATTCCTCTAGAAGGTATATATCCAGAAGACCAAAAATCACTTTATAACAAAGATATCTTCACCAGAATATTTATTGCAGCCCAATTCATAATTGCTACATTGTGGAAGAAGCCCAAGTGCCCATTGACCCATGAATGGATTAATAAATTGTAGTATATGTACACCATGGAATGTTATGCAGCCTTAAAAAAGATGGAGACTTTACCTCTTTTATGTTTACATGAGATGGAGCTGGAACATAGTCTTCTTAGAAAAGTATCTCAAGAATGGAAGAAAAAGTATCCAGTGTACTTAGCCCTAATATGAAACCAATTTATAAACACCCACACTTCCATATGAAAGCTATAACCCAACTACAGCCCAAGATGAAGGGGAAAGTGGAGAGGGAGGGGAGGGCAAGGGGGAGTATAGGTGGAGGGAGGGTAATTGGTGGGACCACACCTATGATGCATTTTACAAGGGTACATGTTGAATCTACTAAGTGTGGAATATAAATGTCTTAACACAGTAACTAAGAAAATGAGGTGAAGGCTATGTTAACCAGTTTGATGAAAGAATTTCA
Organism: Otolemur garnettii; assembly: GCF_000181295.1. Classification (NCBI taxonomy): domain Eukaryota; kingdom Metazoa; phylum Chordata; class Mammalia; order Primates; family Galagidae; genus Otolemur; species Otolemur garnettii. Next base: position 5,764,201 of record NW_003852427.1, read on the forward strand.
AAATGTATATAAAACCAGCACATTGTACCCCATAATTGCATTAATGTACACAGCTATGATTTAATAAAAAGAAAATTATGGTATATGTATACCATAGAATACTATGCAGCCATAAAAAGATGGAGACTTCACATCTTTTATGTTTACTGGATGGGGCTGGAACATATTCTTCTTAGTAAAGTATCTAAAGAATGGAAACTAAAGTACCCAATGTATTCAATATTCAATACTACTATGAAATCAGTATATAGTCGCCTACACATTTACAGGAATGGTAAAACATAACTATAGTCCAGAAAGAAGGAGGGAAAATGAAAGAGAAGGGAGAGGAGGAAGGAGGCCGGGAAGAGGGAGGATTTTGGTGGGGATCCAACCTAATGTGCATAATGCAATGATACATTTCTATACTATTAAGAATAGAGTATGACTGTTTTTACCACAACAAAGAAGTAAGCAAGGAGATGGTTATGTTTATCAGTTCGATGTAAGCATTCCACATTGTATATAAAATCAGCACATTGTACTCCATTAATGCATTAAAGTATACAGTTATGATTTAATAAAGAATTTTTAAAAAAGACTAACCATCAAAAAAGTGGGGTGAGAGGATCTTCCTGAGAGCAATTAATAAACATTTCCTCATTAAAAAAAAAAAGAGAGAGAGAGTACAAACTAATAGAAGTACACCTTGTAGAAGAATAAATTTATAAAAGCACGGTACTGGTGGGAAATTTGAACATGGCTTTGTAAATACTGGATATATCAAATATGCAGCAAAGCAAGGCTATTGATGAAATGAATAATATATTATAAGGGAATATTAACGCATATTTATGCATAGATACTTACGTGTACACCTCTATATAGTTTGAATGCTATATTCCAAGAGCAAAGATTACACAGTTCTTTTCCTTGACCACGATACACTTTAAAAATACTCACAATACATCACACATAAATCCACCAAAAAAGAACCAGATAAAAATCGTAGAAGCCACAGTGAATATATTAAAATTTAGTTCCATACTTTATGTTGAAATGTCCTAACCACTTTTTAAAACTATTTTAAAATATGCTCTCCCAAATAATTCTTAAAGAAGAAATAAAATTTTCATTGGCACCTGATTTGAAACAAAAATAATAATGACTCCAGATTAATACATATTGGACAAATCCAAAATTAATCTTGAGAAAAATCTAAGCAATCTCAAGTGCTTTAAGCACAAAGAATAAAAACAACTGAGCTCCCCACTTTTAGCTAAATAATTAAAAATACAAAGCCTTACTAAATATCAGAGGAGAAAACAGATAACTACTATAGTTGAGCTGAGCAGAAGTTAATAAATTATAAAACAAAAGGTGTAGAACTAATAAAAATACATCTAACACCAGATTATATACCCAGGAAGCAAAATAGCTAATTAGGAGACATATAAAATTGAGAATGAGAAAGATACACAGACAAACTCAAAGATTTTCTGTAAAATTCTATTTAAAGCTTCACTTGCAAGTTTCAAAAGCTGAAATAAAAAAATACGTTTTAAAAAAATATAACTCATCAGGCGGTGCCCATGGCTCAAAGGAATAGGATACTGACCCCATATGCTGGAGGTGGCAGGTTCAAACCCAGCCCCAGCCAAAAACTAGTGAAAAAAAAAAAAAAAAAAAAATATATATATATATCATCAAAACTGATTCAAGATTGAAGAAAACAAGAAAACCTAAATAGATAAATAAGGTAGAAGGTGGAGGGTGGTGAGGGAGAGACTGGAAATATTTTCAATAAGAGGGACTTTACCTAACAAATGCAATCAATGTAACCTGGTTTTTTGTACCCTCAATGAATTCTCAACAATAAAAAAAAGAATGGAATATTTTTAATAATAGCATCAGGCCCAGAGGGTTTTATAGGAAAAGAGATTTCAAACGTTTGTTTGTTTATTTATTCATTTATTTAAGACACAATCTGACTGTGTCACCCTCAGCAGAGTGCCATGGCATCACAGCTCACAGAAACCTCCAACTCCTGGGTTTAAGCAATTCTTTTGCCTCAGCCTCCCAAGCAGCTGGGACTACAGGTGCCTGCCACAATACCCGGCTAATTTTTTTTTGTAGTTGTCTTTGTTGTTTGGCAGGCCATGGGCCGGGTTTGAACCTGCCAGCCCTGGTGTATGTGGCCAGCACCCTAACCACTGAGCACAGGCTCTGAGCTGATTTCAAACTTTTAAAACACAGAGAACTTCCATGTTATCTAAAATTATATATATACACACACATATTCACTTTGATCACATATAGTATATATGAAATTATGTGTATATGTGAAAGATTTCTGATTCATTTATAAAAGCTAGAGCAAGTCTCCTTTTGAAAAAAGTCCTGAGAAAAATAACCTTTAAAATAAACTACAAATAAAATAAACTACAAACTAAGCCCCCCTTTTAAATATAGACAAAAACTAACTTTAAGTACAAATAACAGGACTATTTTAGTAATGTAAATGACTTATTTCAATTTTAGAATCTATCATGTTATTTCATTAACAGACAAAATTTCCATTTGATGGAGAATAAAAAAGCATTTTATAAAATTCAACTGAGCATAGGAGAATATTAACATGAAAATTAGCGTATCAGGCAGAGTGGCCTAAATATTATGGAATGGATTAAGTAACTTGCCAAAAATGTGGAATCATGAGCCTCATCCTAAACCTCTCAACTTGTGAAATGAATTCCCAAATTTGACATTTTAACAAAAACACAACTAATTCTTATGAACACCAAAGTTTGACAACCACAAATTTCAATGAAACTAGCTAATGGCACAGTTAACACATAAATTAGTATCTTTCCCCATTAAATTCAGGAAAAAATATGAGGCTATATGCTCTCATCCCAGCTAATTATCACAACTCTAAAAATAAAAGGTACAAATATTTGAAAATGATATCTAACTACAACCACTATTAATTATTTGAATGATTACTGTGATTGTCATTCTGGTAAGTTCTAACAAACTAAAGATCCTTCATAATGAATCAGAGCATTCAGTAAGTTGGCTGGATGAAAACTGAATATACAAAAATAAATAACTCTCACATACTGGCAATAACTGGCTAGAAAAAGCAGAGAAAGTAGTCAATTTATAGGAGAAAAAATAGATGTGTAGGAATAAACTTATCAAAAAATGTTTAATGCCTTTATACAGAAGATCTTAAAACTTCACAAAGGCACGTAAAAGTACTTTGAATAAATGGAGAGAAATAGCATTTTCTTCAAAAGTAAGCTTTAATATCATAAGGGCATCAATTAAATCATAAATAATTTTAAATTCAGTCATTAAAGTGCTTTAATGCAAGTAACACTGTCTAAAAGTCTATCTAGAAAAATAAACACAAAAAACTAGCTAAGACTGAGGCTTACTCTCCCTGATATGAAAATATATCATAAAGCTATAGGAATTAAAGTGATTTACTACCGGTGCAGAAATAACTGGGAAAGGCACACACTAAAGACAATTTACATGAGAGAATGGATACTACCACGTGTTCCCAATTCTTCTCTGTGTCCCCTTCATTCTGAGATTTTTAGGAGCTGGGGTCATCCAGGGTTCCATCTTGAAATCTCTCCTCTCTGTTACACTCATACCTTGATGATCTCATTTCTTTTCATAGCTTTAAATACCTTCTCTGTGATTTTGAACATAAAATGTTCGTGTCTATCTCTCCTGGCACTCCAGATTCCCATGCTCATTCACCTGTTTGATCTGCTCCTGGATGCCTCTGAAGCACCACAAATGTCATGCATCTCGAACTCTCCCAATTCCCCAATCTCATGGTTACTCCATCCTTAGAGCTGTTCACATCAAAGTCCCTACAGAAACATTTTTAAACCCTCTCTCCCAAACCCCATATTGATCCATCAGGAAAGCCTGTGGACAATTAAGTTCGCAAACTCATCCTAGAAAAAGTGCTATATGCCTCCTTGCTAAATATCACTATGGCTACCTTTGAAGTACTCCCCTAGGCCATCTAGTGACTGAACTAATATTCAGCAATGAGGTACGTAGCACTTCTTCTAGGATGAGTTTGCCAACTTAATTGTCAGAGCTCATATGATAGCTTTCATAGCCATTCCAAAAAAAAAAAGTTCCAAAATTGCAAGCTGAGCACGGTGGGATCACGTCTGTAATCCTAGCACTTTGGGAGGCTGAGGTGGGTGGATTGTTTGAGCTTGGGTATTCAAGACCAGCCTGAGCAAGAGTGAGACCCTGTCTCTACTAAAAATAGAAAAAAGTAACCAGGCATAGTGGTGGGTGCCTATAGTCCCAGCTACTTGGGAGGCTGAGACAAGAGGATCACTTGAGCCCAAGAGTTTGAGGTTGCTGAGCTATGATGCCATGGAACTCTACCCGGGGTGACAAAGCGAGACTCTGTCTCAAAAAAAAAAAAAAAATTCTTTGAAGGTGTTGGCATTGGTTCCTAGCTTCCCAAAGGGAGTACCTCAAAGGTGACCATAGTGATGGTCATCAGTTAGGTATGCAGCACTTTTTCTAGGATGAGTTCACCAACTTGACTGTCTGACTGCGTATCTTGAATACAGCTGGTATCATCACTGTCTTTGCCACCACCCCAACCCAAGCCCTGCCACAGTCTTCTCATGGGTCTCCCTGGTTCCCCTCGGATCTCTGATCACTTTCAGTCAACTTTCTAGATGGCAATCAGAATGACTTTTATAAACCTAACAACAGGCTATTTTCTTCCTTTGCTCAGAACTCACTAATAGCTTCCGATTACATTTAGAAGAAATACAGGGTGGCCACCCTGTATCTGAAATTCTTATTAGGTCCACAAAGGCTTTGTATATTCAGGACTTGGCACTAATGCTGTGTTGATAAATGTTCAAAAGTCATCTGTTCAAAAAAAGTATGAATGCTCATATGCACATACATTTATTATAAATTTTACTAATATGAAAGGAAGTGTAGCACACAATTTGTAAACGTTAATAAACTATACAGTATTCTTAATTTTAAATTTCATATAGCCAATTGATTCTTACAGAATGCTTTCTTTTTTTTTTTTTTTTTTTTTTTGCCAGACTTGTGTATCCTTTACAAACCTATGGCTACAATTGCTGAGTGCATATGATTCCAAAATGAATGTTGCTTAATGTATTTCTTTATGTTAACGCATAAGAAGAAAGCAAAATGATGAAAACATATGCTATTATAGAACTTGCGCATCCGTGATGTGAACAACATTTTGCTGAATTTTATAATAATTATTCAATACTGGAAAATTATTCCCTCATTTTTTTGTGCCCTTCACAATGTAACTGCTACAGACACAACATATTTTAAGTTTTAATCTATGTTATTAACTTTTTTCGTTAAGTCTAGACAATCAACAAAAGAATAAAGGAAGCCCTGGATTTGTAGAATTTTCTAATTTCCACAGAGTAAATATTCTCACCATGGCTGACTTCAAGCTCCCAACGTGCTGTCACATGTTGAAGAGATACATAGCAGGATATGGTTGTATAGTGTTTTCACCATACGGAAAAAAATAGATGCAATTAACCTCAAGAACAGAGAAAATAGTCAAATGTAATAAAACAATTAAAAAGTAAAGAAATTTGAGTATTGATTACCTTCATTTTTAATATAATGAACTTCATTTTATTAATTTAACTTTATAATTTAATTTTTGATAATGCCTATGTTTAACAATTGACTTGCAAAATTCCTAGAAATTAGCTGAATGACTCTCCTGAAAAAGTGTGGGCAGCCTCCAGTGCACCTGCCGGGCTTGCCTTCCATTTTCTCACTCTTCCCATACTGCAAGGGCTTCAGGCTCACTGGGCTTGTCCTCACAAGCATCTTGCCACTTGGGGGCTTTAGCTGTTCTCATGCCTGAAACCCCTCTACAGAGGGCCCTACAGTTCACTCCCCTTCACAAAAATCTTTGCTGACGCCTGGTGGCCCCAACTCAAGGGATAGTGGGCTGTCCCTGCTCACCTATGCTGCTTTGCCTGACTGCTTAGTGCTTGCTCTTTTGTCATCTGACACTTTAAATGCCTGATTTGTTGATTATGAGACTCTGCTACCCTCCACTAGACATTATAGCCCACAAGGGGAGTTGCTGTCTCTTTTGTAACTACTCTCTCTCTAATGCTGGAACACTGCCTGACATAAAATAGAATCCAGAGTTTTCTGTTAATTTAGGAATGAACTTAAGGCTATCAAAATTAGGATTTGGAATGTCAAAAAAATCTATAAGGAAAATTATAAAAATGGACAAAAGAACAATATCATAAATATATATAAACCCCTTTAAATCAATTGATAAGTAAAAAAAATGAATATGGGAACAATAAAAGCAAAGGGTATGAATACACATGACACAAAAGACTAGAAATAATCATTTTAAAAGTTTTGTTATCAAAGAAATACATTTCTGCATAGTCTTCTAACAAATTATATGCATATATTATATATAACATAGACATCTTGTGCTTAAAAGAGGGTGCCAAAAAATGTACACATATTTTAAGAAAGGAAAAAACTGAATTGAAATTGTTAATACCCAAGTCACGTTTGACTTCTGCAATCACAAGAGATACAGAATACAATATACAAGATAACAAAACATCAGAATATATTGAGTGTTACAGTTTTAATACAGATTTTTTTTCCTTTCTTAAAATGTGTACACATTTTTGGCACCTTCTGTATGTATGCACATGTAATATACACATAAAAGCATAAAAGTTAATAATTCAATTTGGCACAACAGACCCTTTCACACTGCAGGCAGAGATATAAATTAATCTAGTCTTTCTGAAGGACAATGGGGGAGGTCTGATCAAGGGAGCGTGAATGGTGGGATCACACCTATGGTGCATAATGCAAGGGTACATATTGGATCTATTAGCAGAGAGTAGAAATGTCTTAACACAGTAATTAAGTAAATGAGATGAGGTATATATTAACCAGTGTGATGTAAGCGTTCCTAATTCTATATGAAATCAACACATTGTACCCCATAAATGCATTAATGTATACATGATCTATGTGTTTATGATTTAATAAAAAAAATGCATTGCTCCTTTAAAAATAAAGAAAGAAAGGAACAGAATTTTCATGTACTAGGAGACAGGATTTCCACTTCTATGACTTTATGGTAAAGGTAAAATCAAGGATTTGTTCAAAAATGAGACTTACTCTATCCTAGTTCTGTTTATAATAATATTAAAACCAAGGAAGAAAAGGAAAAAGGAAGAGGAAGAAGATAAAGACATTAATAATATTTAACAACCAGAAATTAGGAAAACAATTTATGGTACCTCTATGAAATGGCATACAATGTAGCCATTTAAAAAGGACTTACAGAGGAGTATTTAATAACCTGAAAACAATATCCAAAGCATATTGTTAACTAAAACCACAGAATACAAAATAGTTAGCACGGCTACATTACACAGGTAAAAAGTAAACATAAACAGGAAAAGGCGACTAGAAGGAAATCCACGGAAGCACTCACAGTAATTGCTGCATCTTTGAATAGTGAGATTAAGGTGATTTTTCTTTCTTGCTTTTGTATGTATTTCATAATTCTCTACAACAAACATTTGCATTTCTAATTAGAAAAATTAAGGATAGTGGTTATAACACAGATGAGAAGAATAAAAGCACTTCTTGGGAATTCCCAAGATACTTGATACTGTTCAAGATGACTACATGTATGCAAGTCACTATAAAAGTTTCAGGACAGACTGTGGTATGGTCCACTGGGCCGTTGTACCCTTTACCCTGTGTGCCCACCACCAGGTCATGCCACCCCTCTACAGGTTCTATACCATTGTCAGGCATTCCTCTGGGGGATGACAAGGCCAAACTCTTCTGAGGACTAGTTTCCTTTCTCTCTCTCTCTCTTTTCTCATTGTTGGGGATTCATTGAAGATACAAAGAACCAGGTTACGTTGATTGCATTTGTTAGGTAAAATCCCTCTTAAAATTGTGTCCCACCCCAAAAGGGTGTGCCACACACCGTACCCCCTACCCACCCCCTCTTCTTCCCTCTCTTTGCTCACCCCTTCCACCTGAGGACTAGTTTTCTAAAGCACCAAAGGGTCCTTCTAACCAGTGCTGTTTCTTGACATAGTGCTCACCCGGATCAGTGCTTAAGCTGTGCTGCAGGAGAGACAGACATTCTTGGAGGAATGAGACTACTCTTTTTGCTCTATCTTACAGGCCTCTCAACTGTCCTCCTTGCTTGCAGCAGGGCTATTGTATACATCAAGAGATTACATTCAGGAATATAACAACTATAGTTCAAAGAGTTCACAAGAACACACAGTTAGAAGATGTGTATATTTTTTTTTCCAAGATGTGAATTTAACATAACAAGAAAATGAATTATTATTCACACCTTTTCTTACACTCTGAGGAGGACTTTCATTTATGGGCAACAAAAACGAATCCTTTGAGCACTCGTAGAAATGTGCATTGGCAAGCGCCTTTGGTTGAGGCAGTATCGTGAGGAACAACGTAACCCGCGTTAAGCAAAGGGAACTTCAGAGTCAAGAAGATCTATGTTGTTTCAATACAAACTGGTTCAAAAGAGGCAGAGCTTGATGGATAAACACATAATCACAACTTTTTCTCCTGGTAAGACCGGGAAATTAGTCAGGCACTATACATTTGACAAGAAGTAAAGCACTAATAAAGAACTGAAAGAGAGAGCTCCTGGGCCTGGACAGGAACAAAGCATGCCCACATACTGCCTGTGGTCTTCACATGCACTGATGGGACAAGGAGGACATGCTACCTCTTCTTTGCCCATTAGTCTAAATCTTCATCAACAGCTCACTATACCTCACATGGGCCCATGAATTTTGTGACATCAATTTTAATCAAATAGTTATCCATTCTGATACATAGACAAAATAGGCTCAGAACCCTAAACACCTTAGGGTTTGACGCCCTGGTGTCATAGGTCTGAGATGGATATTTGCATACAAGTGTCTTATTGGAAAGTGCTCCTGGGAACGACATCAGTAAGAGAATTGGAGAAACAGCAATAAACAGAGGCAAGAAATGAACAGAGACAAAGTTGCAGCAGAGGGCCTAGCCAAGTCTATAGGGAGCTCTCAAGCCAGGACGATTTGTTGAGATATCTTTAATTGTGGGAAGGGGACTAGAACTCTGAATCTTTATATCAAAGGCTACCCCTGAGAACAGTGGGCACAGTCATGAGGTGTTAGTAGACAAATCTAGAAAGTGAAGGAAAGAAAGCCTTGGACCTGAAGGAGACAATGTTGCCAGTGGTTTGCAGCGTGTACTATAAAAAATATTAAATGGTAGTAGATAAATCCAGTAAAATTTAGAATAGATATCTAAGCAAAGGTAGTGTAATTATAAAATTTAATGTGAATTTAAAAGGTAATTCTTGGAAAAGAAAATGAATAACATATAAAGATAAAATAAAAGTAATTAATCTAAAAGGCCAGATTGTTCCATGAAACTATGAAGTATAATAGTAGTATAGACAAATATAATACATCTATTGCCTTATACTGAGAGTAAATAAATTTAGAGAAAGATATGTTATAAAATTACATAATAGTAGAATAAAAATAAATGTGAACTTCCAAAACACACTACCAGATAGACCAAAGAAATATGAAGCACTGTTGCAAAGTTTAGCCAAAGAAAAATAGGAAGCATAAAAATAACAGAGGTATGAAATATCGGAAGTATAACAAAATATATCAGATTTACATTAAATGTGTCAAAGCTGTAATTTTTTAACTTTTTGACTCTTTTGTAATAACACTTAGCTTAAAATACAAATACATTGTACAGCTGGAAAAAAATATTTTTCTTTATATCCTTAGTCTGTAAGCATTTTTCTATTTTTTTCTTTTTTTATTTTACATTTTAAAGTTTTTTGTTGAAATTGAAGACACAAACACACACATTAGCCTAGGCCTCCACAGGGTAAGGTTCATCAGTATCACTGTCTTCACCTCCACATCTTGTCCCACCAGAAGGTCTTCAGGGGAAATAACACACATGGAGCTGTCATGTCCTATGATATCAATGCCTTCTTCTGGAATATCTCCTGAAGGACCTGCCTGAGGCTGTTTTAACAGTTAACTTTTTGATAAGTAAGAATACACTCTAAAATAATGCTAAGTCCAGTCCAGAAAATACTAGGCAATAGGTATTGCGCAGCTCCATTCTGATCTTATGGCAACTCAGTCATATGACATCATCATGCAGGACATGACTATTGCTGGATTCAGTATTTAGTTAAAGATTTTGTATTCATATCCATGAGAGCTACTGGCCCATAATTTTCTTTGTGTGGGAGGTGTGTGTGTGTGTATGTGTGATGTCTTTGTCAGTTTTGGCAATCACAGTAGTACTGGCCTTATAAAATGAGTGGGGCATATTCTCCCCTCTTCTATTGTTTTTGGAAGAGTTTACAAGGAATTGATAGTAATTCTTTAAATTTATGATATGACTCACTGGTGAAGCCATCTGGACAACCACTGTATTTTGATAAAATTTTCACTTCATAAGGGAGATAAAACTGGTTAAATTCATAATAAAGAGCCTCAAAATATACAAAGTTAAAAAGAATAGAAATTAATAAAAACACTAAAATTATGGGGCATTTAAAAATAACTCACTTTGTGACAGATGTACTAATATCAAAAATATTATACATCAAAGTTTTAGAAATGTTGCCAATGTAATACTAACAGGAAAAGGCATAGTCTGAAATACAGACATAAAATGAAAATAAATTAAGCATCCAATTTAAGAGATTAGAAAAAGAACCACAGGAAAAGCCAAACAAGCAGTAAAAAGAAAATAATAAATATGTGAGCAGAAATTAATGAAATAGAAAAAAGATACAATAAATAATTTCAACAAAATCAAAACTGTTTTTTGAAAAGTTTAATAAAATTGACAAACATAGCAGGATTAATTTTTTTTAACTATAGAACTTTTCAGAAAAAATGTTTCATAACTCATTTTTATGAAATTATAACCTTGATATCAAATCCAAATAAGGGCAGTTTGATAAAGAAAATCTTTGGTTCATTCATGAACTTCAATGCAAAAAAATAAAATGTTAATAACACAATTATAGAAATGCACAGAAAATAGAATTGCATTGTGACCAAGTTGAAGTCCAGGGATGTATGTTTGGTAAGGAAATAAAAGAAAGTTTCTATAAGGCCATTTCAATACAAAGACCAAGTATTACATAAAATTCAACAAACTTTAATGTTTATAATAAGTAAATTGTTATAAACAAGAAACAGAAAGAATACATTTAACCAGGAAATGGTATCTGCCTTTCTATGTACAAATTAACACCATGCTTGCTAATAAGCTATATCGTTCATAACTGGTTTCCCCAAATGACTTGTAGTAACACCTTGATCTTATTGAGAAAACCATCTCAGATGTGTAAGACACTCGGTGATGAAGACTTTGATGGACCTTTTGCTTCACCTGCTGCCTAGGAAATGATGGCCCTAACCAGATCCTGATGGCTTTAAGAAATATTACTGACTAGGGCCAGTGTCTGTGTGATGGCCTTGACAAGTGGGTCTTCCCTCAGGAAGAGGCATTATATTTTATATCTGGTACTCTCTGTAGACAATAGCCATTTGAGAGGACTGTTCCTCATTGTCTCTTCAGACATAGACTATCAGCAAATTTGTTAGCAGCAGTCATTTTCAGCTTCTAGGAAAGTGGTTCTGGGCTATATTCCATGAGACCTGGACTACCTTGGATAACAAAATCTACCTGCATGCCCACCAAGGAAGCAATTCTGATGTTTCTATCAATAACATCTTGCTCACAGATGAGAGAATTTTGGTTTATAAGAGTTGGGCATACATGTTGCTCTGATAGGAATAAGAAAATAGCTTTGGCTATGTTCATAATCAGACTTAATTTCTTCTTAATGATGAGAGAGAATAAATACTTTGCTTTTCCAACAAGGAAAGAAGAAGCAAGGTCTGAGCCACTTCAAAGAAGTTCTAATTTTTTAGATAAGAACTTCTTAGAGGAGAAAATAAATGTACAGAATGTCTATTCCCTGTGAGCAAAAGATGTTTCAGTGGGACCCTCTGACTCTAGATAGATAGTCATCAGTGAATATTCATCAGTGGATCTTGCTTATAGCTCTTGCTAGTGTAGTGATTAGGTGATTTTTATATTTTTATATTTCTCTAATTCTGAGTTAAGTTTGTTTTATAAAATCACTCCCATTTTCCAAAAAAATTAAGTGACTGGACTTTTATTTTTGATGATAGTCTGAATGAGATAATCTAAAACCCCTTTATAAATGCCAGCTAAACTATTATATTACAAATACCCTATTTATGCATAGACATGGTCCCAAGTAAAGAAATTCCTGAGATGCCAAATATAATACAAACAAAGAACAAAAACCAAGAGACCTGAATTGATCCCATAGCAGCCCTAGGGGTCTTTTTTGTTCTCAGTAAATAAGGGATATTGGTTTTTAATGACCTCACAGGGAAATGAAATGAGGTCTTGATCCTGCTTTTGATGAAAAATAGAATTGACACTTCTGTATTAAAGCTAGGTTTCTAGAAAGATTTCATATTCTGTAGAAAGGATAGACTAGAAAATATCAAAACAAAAGTTTAGGGAACACAAAGGATTGTTTGTCCTGAACTGGCCTCTTGGTGAGAAAAAATTCTCACAGGCCCATTCTTACGCAACTTTAGGATTAAATTTAAGCTATCTACAGAACCTACATACATCACAAACACACATAAATAATTATTCCAGGCCAGTGATATCTTTGCAGCATTTGACAAATGCAAAAGAAAAATCAATTTAGAAAGACATGTCTTTAATCAAGGATGCATAAGTTTTCAATTGATAAAGTCCTTTAAACATAAGCTTACAATGAAACCTTACAAAATATATGAGAAAACTTTTTTGCTTCATAAGATCAGCAGATACAAAGAACAATAGGATTAGATGTTTGAGAACCTCAGATAACAAAATTATAAAATAGGAATGACATGCCTAATATTATTAAAATTATTAAAAATCTAAAAAATAATAAAAAGACAGGAAAAAGACATTCTCTAAAAAGAATCAATTATTATTGAGCAAACTTTCCTCAAAATATGTGAAGCAAAAACTGACAGAACTGAAAAGACAAATAGACAATTCAAGAATAGTAGTTGGAGACTTCAATGACAAGCTTTCAATAATGTATTGAACAGGCAGGCAAAAGATCAACAAGGAAATAAAAGACTTGAAAAATGCTATAAAT
>NW_003852427.1:5777780-5785467 GCF_000181295.1 Otolemur garnettii
TCAAAAAAAAAAAAAAAAATGCTATAAATCAACTAGACCTAACAGACATTACTAGAACATTCCATCTAGCAAAAGCAGAATAGACATTCTTCTCAAGTACACATGGAATATTCTCTAGGATGGACCAAGTGTTAGGCCATAAGGCAAATTCCAAAAAATTTAAAAGAATTTAATCATACAAAGTAAATTCCCCAACCACATGTAATATTATTTAAAAATAATTATAGAAGAAAATTTGTTTTAAATTCACAACATGTGGAAATTCATCAATATACTCCTAAATTATCAATGGGTAAAAGAAGTAATCTCACGAGACATTGCAAATTGTCTTGAGATGAATGAAAGTAAAAACACGACACACCAAAACTTGGAAGATGTCCCTAAAGTAATGTGCACAGTGAGATTTATAACTGTAAATATCTGTTTTTTTATTAAAAGATAGCTGTATACATTAATGCAAACATGGGGTACAGTGTACTGTTTTCAGATACAATTTGAAATACTTTCATCGAGCTGGTTAACATAGACCTCATGTCATTTACTTAGTCACTGTGTCAAAATATTTATACTCTAGTTCTAGAAAAGTTCACTTGTACCCTTGTTAGATAGACCATATAGGTGATCTTTTCAGGCGGCTAGGTGGTGGAAGGGTGACTGGAAATATCTATATTAAAAAATAAGGAAGATACAAAATCAATAACTAGGAATAGAGGGGTAAACAAAACACCCCCCAAAATTAAGACTAGAGCAGAAATTAATGAAATAGAGAATAAAAAGGCAATAGAGAAAAGCAATGAAACCAAAAGTTGATTCTTTGAAACGGTCAACAATATTGACAAATATTTCCTAGACTGATCAAGAAAAAAAAAGAGAGAGAAAACCCAATTACTGAAATTAAGAATGAAAAGGCAAATAACAACCAACCAAACAGAATTACAAACTATTATACAACTACATGCTAATAAATTAGAGCATTTAGATGAAACAAACACCTTACTACAAATATATAAACTACTAAAATTTACTAAATAAGAAATAAATCATCTGAAGAGAAATTTTAAAAGTAAAGGAATTGAATTAAGGATTTAAAAACCAACTTGTTTTTATACTCAGTTCCAGATGGCTTCAAAGATGAATTTTAACCAAGCACTTACAGAACAGTTCATGCCAATCCTTCACATACTCTTACAAAACATAAAATAAGCTACACTTCTCAATGCATTCTATGAGGCCAAAAACTACCCACCACCAAAACCAGACAAAGAAATCATGTGAAGAAAATTATAGACCAATATACCCGTTAAGTATAGATGCAAAAATCCTCTGCAAATTACTAGAAAACTAAAAGTAATGTAAACAAATGATTATACACCATGAGCAAGTGGGAATTATCCCAGAAAAGCAAAGATCATTGCATATAAAAAATCAATCAGTGTAAAATATCATATTAACAGAATAAAGGAAACCTATAAAAATCAATAATGTAAAATTTCATATAAAGAGAACAAAGGAAAAACACATCACCAACAAGCACATGCAAAGTTGCTTCACATCACCAGTCATCAGGGAAATGTAAATCAAAACCACAATGAAATACTACTTCATACCCACTGGGATGGCTAGAATCAGGAAGTCAGAAAAGAACAAATGTCATGGGGGACGTGGACAAATCGAAGCCTTTAGGCACTGTAAGTGGGAATGCAAAATGATGGCGCAGCACTTTGGAAAGTAGTTTGGCAGTTTTTCAAATTGTTAACCATAGGCTTACCATATGACTCAGCAAGTTCACTCTTAGGCATTTGCCTCAGGGAAATGAAAACACATGACTACCCAAAAACATATTTACAGTGTTCAGAAGCATAACTTGTATTAACCATAAGGTGAAACAATCATGCATCCATCAACTGATAAATGGATGACCAATATGTGAGACATCCACACCAGGAAATATTACTTAGCAATAAAAAGGAACAAAGTGCTGATACGTGGAATAACAAGGATGAACTTTAAAATCATTATGCCAACTGAAGTCAGACAGAAAGACCACAGAATATAGGACTGCATTTGTATGAGAATTCCAGAATAGGCAAACACGGAAAGAGAAGGTACATCAGTGGTTGCCTGGGACTGAGGGAGGGAGTCAAATAGGGAAAACTGATAACGGGTAGAGCATTTATTTTATTTTTTTATGTAACAGTTGCACAACTCTGTAAGTATACTAAAATCCAATGACTTGTTTACCTTAAATGGGTTAATTTTATGACATATAAATGATATCAAAGGAACGATGCTTTTTAAAAGAACCAATTATGAGGTAGCACTAAAAATTAAAGAGATGGTGTTATGGCCTGAATTATGCCCTCTCCCCCAATTCGTATGTTGAAGTCCTAATTCCTAGTAACTCAAAATATGTCTGCATTCGGAGATAGGGTCTTTAAAGAGGTCATTAAGGTAAAAGTAGATCATAAGGATGGGCACTAATACTACACGACTGGTGGTCTTAAAAGAAAAGGAGCTTAGAACACAGATTGTGTGAGGGCAGAGCGAGAAGACAGCCCTCTGAAAACCACAAAGAGAGGCCTCAGAAGAAACCAAACCTGCCAACACCTTGATCTTAGACTTCTGGTCTCCAGAACTGTGAGAAAATAAACTTCTGTTGTTTAATATACAGTCAGTGGTGTTTTATTTCGGCAGCCCTAGAAAACTAAAACTGATGGAAAACATGGAAGAGAAGCAGGAACACAGAGAACAGATGAAAAGGTTCTAGTAATAACTAAGAAAATGCCGTGAAAGCTATGTTAACCAGTTTGATGAAAATATTTCAAAGTGTACATAAAAACAGCACACTGTACCCCATGACTGTATTAATGTACACAGCTATGATTTAATTAAAAAAAAAAAAAGAGTTCCAGAATAAGAAAATAAAAAACTAGAGAATAGGCAATACATGGATATAAAGAAATATCTGAATTGATCAAAGTAATTGATCAAACATTCTGATACAGAAACTAGATAAAAGCATTTCACAAAAGAAAAAATAGAAACTGCCAATATTCCTTATGTCAATAAATGGAAAAAAAACATTTAATAAAATCCTATGTCCATTCCTGCTAAAACTCTCATCAAACTAGAATAGAAGGTAACATTTTAAAACTTATAAAAGGCGGCTATGTACAGGGGTACAAGTGAATCTTTCGAAGAGTAGAATGTGAACGTTTTAAAACAATAACTGAGAAAATGACATGAAGGCTGTGTTGACCAGTTTGATGGAAGTATTTTGGATTGCATGTGAAAACCCCACACTGTACCCCAGAAGTGCATTAATGTACATAGTTACCATTCAATAAAAAAAAGAAAGAAAGAAAATTCCTGCCTAAAGTTTACCACCCTACAAATGTGTTTAAGGTGTCAATCTTAGAGATATGTTTCTTATTTTTTTTTAAGAGAATTGCAATTAGAAACTCCAGAATAAAGAAAACAACATATGTGAAATGACTACGTTAAATATAAAGAAAATTATTATATATGACACAATTTGAAAGGTCCCTTTGATCTTGACATTGACATTTACAACATTCTCTTTTGAGAGGCACGGGTTTGGCGACAATTACTTCTTCTCCTCTATGGTTACAGTACCACCAAATGACTCCGAAATAATTATATACTTAGCTAATAAGATAAATAGTACTTACAGATATTTGAATTTTGGAATAAATCTAAACAAAGTGTGGAAGGCCTAATAATGCCCATGTCATAAACCTTAACTTTGTAAAAATGATGACAGGAGTTGAGAACTGAAGGGGAGGAGACAGGGAGGAAAGCGGGGTATTAATTTCCTCCTTATGTAGTCAGAAGTCAAGATGCTGTCTAAATAGATGGATCAAGAAATTGAAATAGAGGTAGAAAGGTGTATTATTTAGAGTTTTAAAGGTAGAAAATAGGAAAACTAAATTTGGGACAAATTTTAGAAATTAGAAAGAGAAAGGGGATAAAACATAAGTGAAAATTGTTATTTTCCAAAACAGGTAATCAATACATACACTTAAAGATTACAAACCTTCTAGTATTGACAAATCAAGAATTAGAGGCAAAAGCATATTATTTAGAGTTTTGAAACCAAAAACAAAAAGTCAAAAATACTTTTCTTTGAAATACATTACTAGGATTAGAGATGGGAAAGAAGGCTTTTTTCCTCTCCTATCAAATCCTTCTGTGCCATTTATATATATGTATTTCTGAGGTATATATTATAATAATTATAAGAATATTGAAATAAAATTTAAATAAAGGGATGGACAAAAATTCTAGGCAAATATGAGCAAGACAAAAGCAAGAAATAATATGGAATTCAAGGAAAAAATAATTAGTAGAACAAAAGAGTTCAAAGTTTCTACTCAAAGTGCTAACAGTAAATATGAAGCAGCATCATAGTATTTTTCCCTTTTCTTCTCTATATTTACTAGTATTTATGCAATTTTAACTAATTATCTATTTATAATTTTTTAAAAAGTGGAAAAAGAAGTGAGAATAGAATTGTTATTTTCCACATAGTTTCCCAGTGAACACTAACCATAGTACCCAAGGGTGCCTACCAGGCCAACCAACCAGGAACCAGGCCTGGAATTCCTCACAAGCCCCAGAATTGCATGTTCTCCAACTCTGCACCCACCTTGGGATCAAACCTTTGGTCCAGTCTATAACTCACGCTGCTCCTTCTTCACTTCCCCATTTACCCTTTGTATTTTCTTTCCTATTTAAAAGCATTAAAGTTATTCACAGAATCCTAGGATTTCTCTTCTTCTTTATAATTGGACTCATCCCAAAGTGTTTTTGATGGTGCTTATGTGCACATACACACACACACACACACACACACACACAAACACACACGCTCTTGCAGGGAAAAAATAAAGAATAAATTCAGAGCCAATGGACATTTCAGAAGTGTGGTAGATAAGGTTAGAATCCCATTCATGTAGCAAGCCCCACACAGTGTATTGAGGTGGGCCAAAAATTATGGACCTTAACTTTATAACACACCCCCCTCCCAAAGGGGAGAGACATACTCATTAAAAGAGACCTAGAATCCAGGAGTTAGGAAACAAATTTCATTATCGGTGTGTTGCTCTTGGTTTTTAAGAAAAGCACATTCTTATCTGACAGGGCAACCTGTTTCTCCCTTGGACGCCCTGGGTTCAGGGTCATGTAAGAAGCATTGTATTTCCTTGAATGTGAAGACACTCTGCACCTTCCTATTTGAATCATCTCATTTCCTAAGGAGTCTTAGTTCACAGTGCGCTTGTGATAGACAAGTGCTAACTAAGGTTTCACACTTGTACCAGCCTAAAATATTCTACTGGCCCATTTTCCCCATCTGAGAGATAGATCAGGAAATAGACACCCAAGTAGCTTCCCTAAAGATGATTTCCATATAAACTAACCCTGGTTCTGAACAAGGAGAATTTGTAAAAGATAGTTAGACATGAGGAAAGTCAGAACAACAAAGAGATAATCATCATGCTACAAAATTTATGCTTCTGGGCCACGCAGTCATTTAATTATAAAAATCTGCAAGTATTTCCAGAGAAGTTCAATATTTGGAAGCCTTTTTAAAGAAATTTACAAAGAATTTAAGTTTACTCCCAAAATGACAAATGAGCACTTAAATGCAGATGCTGAAATTTTCAATCTATTCTTTGAGATATCAGACACCTTCAAGTTAATTTTGAAAAAGAAAAAGCTTAGTCAGGACAATGGGAACAATTCAATTGATTCCTAAAACATTTGCTCAAGGAATCACTTAAATACACTGGAAAGACTTCAAAGAAACAAAGAGTAGCTTAAGTTTTCTGACAAATCTGGGCAATGTATGATAAAAGGAGCTTTCCCTGACAGTCCAGTACAACTGCAATTTTCAATCTAACGGTTATGTTATCAAAGCATCAAATATGATTTATTAATCACCCCCAAGAGCAGGGCACTCTGCAGGGCCACGTCAACCATCAGTGATAGCATTCACACCCATCAACAGGCATGCGAACACCCTAATCTCTGCTTGTGGGAGAGAAACAATAAAATGGCAAAAGTTTGCACAAAATTTCATTTAGCAAAATGTAAAAAAAAAATAGTTACATCTTAGAAAAAAAAAGAGGATTCAACTTAAGAGATACAACTAGTTGCATTTAGAAAAACCTGCCCACATGATCATCCAAATGCTTGAAAAAATCATTTCTCTAAATTCAATCCATTTGTGGTATTTAGAGTTCACATCTGTGATTCTCAGATTTTTTTTTTCCTTAAGAGTTGGGACTGATATCCTGTCATAGCTTGTCTGATTGCAGCTGTAACAATGTTGAAATCGTCAAAGGCATAAATAATAAATATTTACCACTTAATTAATGTTAATATTTTAGGATGTTTATGACATCTCTCAAGGAAATTGACAACATACTGGAGGTACTGCAAAACCGGGGTTTGGATTTCATGATTTAGACTACTGGTGAGAATGAAGATTGGGTTGAAATTAACCCAGACCTTGAACTAACGCTCAGAATCATTTAGATAAGTCAACAGAAAAGGCTGTCAGTCAGAACTTTTAGCTACTGTAGGACCTAATACGGCAGCCTACAGGTAAAGATGCCCAGTTTTAGGATACACAGTGTGGCATATTGTTTTTCCCAAGTGTGGCCACAACAATATCTCTCATCCCACATGTTCTTCTGCAGTGAGAACATGCTGCATCCCATCAAGAGATGGATCTGATTTCCCCTTGAATCTGCACTGTCCTAATGACACACTTGTTACCAACTGAATAAAATGGAAGTGATATACTGCTTGAGTTCTGAAGCAAAGTCAGAAAAGGCTATGAAGCTTCTACTTGGTTCTAAAGCAATATTCACTGTGGAGGGAACCATATGCCCTGTTTAAAGTTCTATATTTCTGAGACCACAGATAGCTGCTTCTGTAGATAATTTCAACTGAGCCCAGCTTTCCTTCATCCCATCATAATGTCAGATGTGTCAGTGGTCTTGGCTCCCCCAGAATAACCATCCAGTAGCTGAGGACTACTAAGTGACCTCATCCCATGCCACAGGGAGCAGAG
The DNA here is from genome assembly GCF_000181295.1 of Otolemur garnettii. NCBI lineage: Eukaryota > Metazoa > Chordata > Mammalia > Primates > Galagidae > Otolemur > Otolemur garnettii. Next base: position 5,784,883 of record NW_003852427.1, read on the forward strand.
GAATCACATAGCCAAGCCCTACTCATCAGACCCACCAAATGAGATAGAATAAAAATGGTTACTGCTATTAGCCACTAGGCATTTTGGTATTTTTTTACTCAGCAGTAAATAACAAGAACACATAGGCAAGATATCAACAGCTACAGAAGGAAATCTCTGAAGACCCATCTACAACCATGGCTGTGTTCTGTTTGTAAAATTTCTGTGAGAATCTACATGGCCTAGGCTCTGGCCACGAGGGGATGATTCACTCTCTATGAAAGTTTTTATTTAAATGCCAAGTGACCCTAGTCGTGCATTTAGATATTTGTTTTCACATCATTAGCCATTTGACAGGGATGCTTGGAATACAGAGGATACTATCAGACTAAAAGCTTCTATCCACAGAGGAGGAATCAGAAATTAAGACATTTCTGAAATTGACATGTGAGTTGATGAGTAAACCCATCCTGTTCTACGTGAAACTTCAAAAATACCTTGACTGGCATTGTCTCCGTTGCTCTTTAACATCGTAATGGAAGTTTTAGCCATCGCAATTAGGGAAGAAAAGGCAATCAAGGGCATCCATATAGGGTCAGAAGAGAT
>NW_003852427.1:5787490-5793104 GCF_000181295.1 Otolemur garnettii
AATACCTTGACTGGTTAAATAAAGTCACCTATGGAGAGTTGTTAACTGTATGTTCTCTAAGCTGACTTGTAACTTAGAGTATATTTCTCCAATATTTTCTAAGCTTGGGTCTTAATAATGCTAATCTAATCTGTGGGACTCATGGGTCAGGGCCAGGAGCTTAAGAAGAAGAAAAAAGACAAAGGGGACGGTGCCTGTAGCTCAAAGAAGTAGGGGGCCAGCCCCAGATGCCAGAGGTGGTGGTGGGTTCAAACCCAACCCCGGCCAAAAACTGGAAAAAAAAAAAAGGCAAATGAAGAATTTTCTACTTTCTCTGAAAGCTGGGCCAGTGCTAGAATAAATTTATGAAGGTGCAGCTTTGTCTTTGGCCCTCTGGTTTGGCCTTCTCTCAACCTGAGGTCACTCCCTGACCGTAGAATCACGTGCAATCCTGTCCCCAACTTCAGCACCTTCCACTCTCATGTAGTATGCTGAAAGATCATTTATCTAATTTCTTCCCCTGCACCCTCAGGAAACAAGTTCTCACCGACATAAATGGTCAGTTGTCTCCTTCTTTTATTGACATTGCTGGGATTTCAGGCAAAGTGAAGAGGAACTGATAAGAGAGACCATCCAGCACACAGAAGAGTTCTCCCTTGAGCATCTTCTGGCTTTTCATGGTGCTTTCCCTCTTCTTCTGAACTATAGCTCCGCGCAGCTAACTGCAGCAAGGGAGTTAGGGGCGGGCTTAAGGGGTAGCCTAAAGACAAACTCTATGTTTGAGTAGTTTGCAAATTGGAGACTTCACATGTAATCTTCATCCAAAAGGTGAAGTCAACATAGGATAGTTCCATCCAACCAGGTTTTTATGGAGAAGAAGCTCTAATTTGGAGCATTTGAAAAGTTCCATAATATAAATATTTCCACTATGATTGATTTTAAGATATTGACATACAATCTGGATATAGGAAACGATGCACACAATCAGGTGCCCTAAGCTAGCAGGAGCCAGTTCCAGCCATCACTCCCAGCATCTATGACCACTATGTCCTACTCCCAAGCCCAAGTAGCCATGATAAACCAGAGATGGAGTTCTACCTGAAAAGTAAATCATTTTCAGAGGATATTGGTCATTGAAGTCTAAAAGATACCCTACCGCCTTTGTCTGTGCAGAGTACAGTTCAATTCCCTTCCCCTAGAGTCCTTTTCTCCCCACACCTGGAGCCATTCAGCTGCTAACTGATTGCTAAGTGTCAGTAACCACAGGGGTCTCCTCTATGAGGTCATCATACCCCTGATTTGTTTTGTGACCAAGACCATCAAGTGACTCTTGGTCCTTGGCCTCTGTGCCTAGAGACTGGTTCTGACTCAACCCAGTCCCTATGGGCAGAGCCCTGCTCCTTTGTTGACTGATGTCCTCAGGCTGATCCCAGCTGGGCTGTTAGGGATGGACTTCATCATATTTGGAGTGTCTGTGGCATTCCAGGCATCCAGAAAAAGTGGGAAGTAGAGTCTTTCCACCTTACAGGTGAAGACCCTGAGGTCTAGACATAACCCCAAGGTCACACAAATGACAAGGGCATAGCCAAATCAAGCCAGATTTATTGAAGCCACAGACCAGTCAGTCTACCTTAAAACTTATCTCATCCCCTTCATACTTGTTGTTCACGGCAGATGATCTAAGGACTCCACAAATATCATATGCAAATTTTGTGTTTCATTATATTGCAACCATTTTTATAAAAGCATAAAAATTAGACCAATATGCGAAGTCAATGTATTTTATACCAAATATGAGTAACCTGTGCTACCAATAAAGATCTCAGAATAAAGTGTCCTCATTGTCTTATGAACATATACATTTCTATATAAAGTTTCCTCATTACCTTACACTTGCTGTTTATAACATTGTGCGTGCAAACAGAAGCGTCACAAAGTCATTACATCAAGGCAAGTGCCAGAGTCTTTTGTTTGCTTGTTTTTTTTACCAGTCAGGTAATTTGGGACATCTACTCCATTGGTTGGGGGAAAGCAAACATAGAAAATAGACTTCTCTTCATCTTCTCTGACTTTAATGTTCCTACCACTTAGGTTTCGATATCACTTGTGTGTCGGCTACACTTTTTACTCTGCTTCCTCCAACATCTTTTCATCATGTTAAAAGTCACATAACACTACCTGAAAAACATATTTATATATTTGTGTACTTATCGTCCATTTCCACATTTAAATTTCCCCTCCCTCTTATTCCCCAAATGTAAACTTCACAAAGGCAGAGACTTTGGTCTGCTGTTTGCTTCTAGAGCTCCTAGACCAGTGCTCCACATATAATAAGCACTCCGTGAAATTATTTAATGAATAAATAGTTGAACAAATAAATGAATGAAAATTAATTTTCTTCGAAATTTTGAGCAACTATATAACACATATAGGTAGTAGGCTATATGAGAGTTTTTAAATGATACGTCTGAAACATCCGTAATGTTACAACATAAATTTGAGAAGTGTTTTCTACCATAAAGTTGTTATTTTAAACTACCTAAAGAGCCTATTCATCAATTCCCTCCAGCTTGTATACTTACTAATTAAGCAATAGAAGCCACTCTTAGAGACTGACCGTAACTCAACTTTGCAATAAAAGTAATTTCTTCTCAATTCTCTTTCCAACCTTTGGATCAGTTTAATATAGTGAGGTCAAAAGGCAAGCTTCAGGAATTAATACGTACAACTACCAAGCTGCGTGCATCAGAATTTTTTTCAATATCATGTGGCCTAACAAAATGCAGACATAAGTAGAATGCTGAGACTTATCTGACACCGCAAATACTATCCATAAAAGAAAGATTTCAAAAAACAGATTTCAAAGACTGTGTTAATCTTAACATCCTCATTTTTCTTACTATCTTATTTATAATGAGTAAATAGTATACATTTGAGTTTATAAAATCAATTCATTCCAATCTGCTTTATAAGCTAAAGTTCTTTTATCATTTGAGGGAAATAAAGAATTCTACTGCTAAAAAAATAAAAACTTGATAACAATGGCCCTCCACCACAGGGTTGCCAATCTCCTGAACTTCAGCCATTGCTGCTCTGGGATGCTCTTTGGTGGTGTTTGGGGGTGATTCCCTGCCTGCTGAAAACACCTCCCGTACCTCACCCAAGTGCCTCTTCATGGACAGGATTGGATTTCAGCCCTCTGCTGTGGACACTGACCCACAGTGGTCAGAGCAGGGTGAAGGGCACAAGCTTGAAGCCCGAGAGCCCTGAGTTTGCTTCATCTTGGCTCCTTACCAGTTGTGGGCAAGTGATGTAACTTTTCAAATGTCAGTTCCTTTACCTGCTGAAATAATCATGTTCAGCACTTCACAGGGTTATCGTGAGAACTAAACACATAATGTGGGCAAAGCACTTACAGCAGAATGGGGATGATAGCATTATAAGGATTATTTCTATTTTATTATGATTATATGTTAGCTCTTAGGTTCAATATACACACATAGGCACTTTGCTTTATGTCTGTTTGATAAATGTGTTGAGAAATATCCAGGAAAATAATTGTGAATTATGGCTAAAAAGAAAAATATGAAGAGTATGTAATGGATGGCATTCTCGCTAGCTTTGTCACTTCCTATTGATTAGTATGTTGTTCCAGAAGGGGACTATCCAGCCTCAGTGTTCCAAGTGGCCAGGAAGGGCCCACCCATGAAACCATTATCACTGAGGCACATTTGGTCTCCACCATCATTCCTCCCTGCTTATCTGTGAACTGTTTGAAAGTATGAACAGTTAGTTGTAAAGCAAAAACAACCCAAATAGTCCTAACTTAAAAGGTGAGAAGGAGCTTGAGAAATCACAGTGTCCATGCCCCTGCCTCTTGAGAAGGGCACTTGATAGGTTTCGATGAGCTTCCCTGGGAAGGTACTGAAAGGAGTGCCTAATTTGGGGGCAGGAGAGTGGCTAAACTAGGGGCTACCCCTGAAATCTCCCCAGAAGAAGATAGTCTGTGATCCAGTCCCAAGAAACTGGCAGGGGTCCCCCCTGTGAGAGCCAGGCCCAATCCTTCTCATGACTCCCACTGAGCTTTAACTGTCTGGGATATGGCACAATTAAATGCATCTACCCCTCCTCTCCCGTGGGGCTCCTAACCCTAGGCCCTTCTGCTATGATGCTGCTGTAAGCTGAGACAGGACCCTGTAGAAAGTAAAGTCGTTGCCTTCAAAAGAAGCTCCAGATTCCCCAACCAGTCTCCTAGACTGACCCTTCTCAATCTCTACTGCCTGCCAGCATCCTGACTCAACTCTGTCACCAATAAATCACTACTGCCTCATGGAGGAAAAGCAAGATGAGCAAAGAAGTTTAGGGGCCTTGAAAAATCCCTTGACTCCTCCCATGGGATGCTGGCAACTCCACCTTGATCATCACCTACTGAGTACCTGTTACACTCAGTTGCTGTGCTAGACACTGGGCATTTGAAAATGGATAAAGCAGAGCACCTGGAGTCAACCTGCTCACAGTATAGGAAGGGATGCAGGTGTAGAATACAAGGGAATATAGGGGTTGTCACTGTAAGTGGTACCTAACCCAGCCAGAGAGCTGCACTGGCTGAGCTCCTTGGAAAGCAGATTCTGACATGGAGTCAGCAGGCAGGGTATTTTAAGGAGTGACCTTAAAGTTGACCTTTGCAGAAGGGAGAGGTCAGAAGCAAGTTTAGGCAGTGGAAGAATTTGGGTCATGACACAGACTCAGGGAAAGAAGGCCTTGGCCAACACCATGGAGACCTCTGAAGCTAAAATGGCCCAGTATAGAGTTGGCCTTTTTTACTGCTGCATCAACCAGTCATTGGATTGAGCCACAGCAAGAAGGCGCATGACCTGAGCAAGGTAGTTTCTGAAGTTGAAGGGGATTTCTGAAGGAGCTGATATCAGGGTGCTGTCTTCAAACCCCACAGCTGGGGCCACAAGTCCTTGGTTGAACGGGATGTGGATGGCATCTGGCAGCATTCACCACAAAAGCCAAGAAAGATCTTCTAAGAGGAGGTGATTCCTGAGAAGGTTCTTAAAGGAGAATTAGGAATGAGGCAGGTGCAGAGCAGGGAGGAAGCTTCTGGAAGAAGATGTACGAAGGGCAAGGTTATTTGGTCCCACCATATGTCAGGAAGATGTGGGTGGAGCTCAGTGCCAGGCATTGGCTGATTTCAAGCTAAATAAACCATTCTTTCATTCCGCTCACTCTGCTAAATATCATCTTATGAGACATCCACAGCTTTGCATACTAGGAGTTAGAGATGAGCAGAAGAGCCTGCCTTGGCCCCAAAGAAGGGGCTCTCACGCTGGGATTGAATTTCAGATCATAGGATGACACAGCCAGAGACATGGAGACAAGGCAGCAAGACCGGATGGAACTACTTGGAGAAGGGGCCCCCAGGAGGCCCACAGCCTGCTCAGGGGACAGGGTTTCTGTTCTGGAGCATGAGTCTTGACAAAGCTCAAGCAGCCTTTGGGATCAGGCTCCTTGAGGAACCCATGTTTCTTAGGCCATACCACCCCAAGTTGGGTACAAACCTCCCCTTTGTACCCCTCAGAGTGCCTCTACCAAATTCTAGCCCCCCCACATCTACCACACTCTCCCCAAA
>NW_003852427.1:5793141-5834458 GCF_000181295.1 Otolemur garnettii
CCTCCGTCTCCTTCCTCCTCTCTTCTTCTCTGTGTGCTTCTGTTCACGGATATAACCCCCACCAGTCTGCTGATGCCAGAACAGAGGAATCTGGTGTTGAGACCCACTCAGCAAAATCCAGTAAGCATCTACAGTGAAGCCTCTGCAAGGCCCCTCCTATCCAAAATCATTGGCCTCCCATGTCACTGAAACTCTGATTATCAAGGCCCTGCTGCCCTTGCTAGGGAAGTAGCAGGGTTTGAAAGACTGCAGGACCCTGGCCAATTACCTCTTCTCACAGCCCTGGCTCTTTATGATAAAAAGGTCAGACGCCTCCGTGTTATCTCATTTTCCTGGGAGATGCCTTTGTACCTTCTGAAGAAAAAACCCTGAAGACAAATCCCTGGGGCAGCAGAGCTTGCGCAGCTGGTATCAAGCTGGATGCAAGTTTAATAAGGAAGAGACAATGTTTCTCAGCCACTAGATCCTCTCCCACAGCCCAGTATGCCAGGATGGAAAGTGTTACCAAGTGTAAAATGAGGAGACCCGGATCAGTATGTCCCCAGGGGTCTTCTGGCAATAAGGGGAAAGTGGAGCTAAAATGTAAAAATAATTTAAAAAATAAAAGATACACAGAGTTAAACAGATTCATTTCCTATTGGATTTCTCAGAACATTTGACATTCTGATATACAGCCTAAATCTCCAGGAGGGGGTTGTAGACATGCCAGTGCCCAGACTCCTGTGCATACAGCCCCCTGTACTCTGGCCCATCCCTGGAACCCCTGTTCTACAGAACACTTTTAGGACTTCGGTCTAAATGCCCCAATCTCTGAGGTCATTCTGTGCCATTTCATGGAGTCTAGAACGATGAGCTAGAAATCGGATGGCTGTCCAAGTCATCAGAGGAAACACTGTATGCTCCAGACAAGGCCTTGGCTCCCCAAGAGCGGGGGTTCCAACTCTGTTCCTACTCTTGTTTGGTTGCCTCCTTAGGGGTAGGGCTTCCCCAGGAACATTCCTGAACTAGTCAGGACTCTTTCCAGTGAAAGGATAGAACCTTTGCTTAAACCAGTTCAAGAAAAAAAGGTAAAGATTTTGTTGGCTCAGGAACCTGGAAAGTGTAGGAATGGGTCTAGCTTTGGGAAAAGTTGGATCCAAGGTCTTGCTCTCTTCCAATTCCTCACCTCTGCTTTCCCGTGTCAATTGCATTCTTATGCACACTCTCACTTTGCCATGGCACTTAGAAGTTTCAGGGTTACATTCTACACTCTTAACAATCCCCATTAATAAGTACAAAGCTTCTGCTATCCCCTATTCCCTGTGAAATGCTGGGTTTGCTCCTCATTGGCTTGGGTAGTGTGACATTCCCTATGCTGAACCAATCTCTGTGGCCAGGAGGATGGAATACATGGGCTATCTCTAGGCCTTGCACATGTGCTGGGGAAGAGGAAGGGTGTCGCTCTGTCCTGGTAATAGGGGAGAGAAAGGGTTCCCCAGAGGAAAATCAAGGTACAACTTTAGGAGGAGAAATGGAAGCTGTCCTTCCAGAAACACCCACCACTATACCCTTTTCTGACATGGCTTGCAGGGCCTGTACAGGATGTTGCCCTCCCTCCATAGCCTGACTAAGTGGCAGCAGAAGCCCTACATGAGACCCTTCCCCTCCTCTACCATGTCCAGGGTCATCAGATCCCTATGTCTCCTCTCCTTACTGCAAAGATGGCCATCTGTCCTTATGTGCTCAAGGTGGAGATGGGCAGGAACTATCTGCAAAATAGCCACATGGCTCCTGCTAGCTCTGGCTGAGCAATTTACTCTCAAATCCTCACAGACTGGATTTAGCATCAGGGACATGGGAGACGGTTAAGAGGAAGAGGACAAGTAAATACAACTAAAACCTAGAAACCTGTGCTAGTCATTAATTTCAACTTCCTCTGCAATCAATCCTCTCTGACAAGGAGGAAAGCTAGTTGGCTCAAGTTTCATAGGTGAATAGATGCTTGAGTCTTGAGATGCATAGATGATGTGGAGCAAGAAGGGGAACTTAGAGAGTTCCAGCCAGCAAGAAATCACCACTGCAGCCTTCTTGATGGGGGCTTGAATACTTCCTGCAACAGAGGGCTCAGCATCACACCCAGCAAGCTCTTGGGCAGCCAGGTAGCCTATCTTGAGCTCAAATCTACCTACCAGAAATATATGTCCACTGATCCTGATTCTGCCCCCAGGTACAACCAGCATGATCTGAGACCCCAAGGCTTGCACCTGTGCTCTACCCACCCCCATCTGATGCAGGTGCCACTGGGACAACAGTGGCATCCAAGAAGACACTTGTGAAAGGAATCGGGTTTGATGGCCACAGCCATGGACCTTGCTGAATAACTGACCACAGACCAGGAACAGAAACCAATTTTGGCTTTTCCCCACATCTACGCACTGTGTACAGTTTGGAACTTGAATGGCACCTTGGAATCTGGTTTTATCTGACTCCCCATCTCAACACCAGCTGCTGTGACTCTGTTCTGACATCACTGGGCCGGATCCTGCCTTATTATGCAGCTACAGAGGCTCCTGACGTCTCTGACCTTTCTCTGCTGCAGAGCTTCAGTGCCAACTGTCTGACCTCTCTGCTCTCTGACTGCAGGGATGCCTCTGTCCCACTAATGCTCTTGTGTGAATCCAAAAGCTCTTGTTCTTCTGGACAAACACAACCATGCCAGGGCATGTGGCTTAGCGAGTAGAAAGTGAGCTGAACCTTAGTCCTTCCATCCCTCCGCCCTTGGGCAGTGAATAGTCTACACAACTGTAAGCAACAGTCCTGACGGGCAGCTCCATGCTGGTACTGACCACACAGGGCTCATGACACAAGCTTCCTCCATGGCATCTCCATGAACCCAGGGCTACCTCCCCATTACCTCCAGCTCACTGGCTGAACCACCTCAGACCACAGGGTGTCCTGAGAGCTAGAATCATGTCATAATCCTCACTGTACTCAACAAATGTTTATAAAATTAAAATATGAGTGACAAGAAGGAAAAAATAAGAAGCCAGCTCTCCACACCCTGGCTGGCAGAACCTTGAAAGGGTAAGGCTTTGCTTTGTTGAATTCAGCCTGTCCTCTTTACCAAGCATTCTTTCACTGATATGCTCAATCAAAACCTGTTATTTATAGGTTCCCTGTCCAGCACTCTCTGCTCCTGCCCTGGTGGGCATTTCATCAGCTAGGACTGTGAGGAGAGCAGGAAGGCAGAAGAGGATGGAGAAGACACTCTCCCTCTGATCACAGGTACTCTTTAGCCTTGACAGGTGCAGACAGTTACAAGCCTCTGTCAGGGCTCCTCACATAAGAATGAATGGCCACTCAGTGGGAGATTGATGAGCACCCGTGGAGGGCCCTGAGAAGGGAGTGGCCTCTCCTGTGCTGTGATGCAGGCTGGACACATGTTAGCACTAATTCAGCCAAGGGCTCCTCTTCCTGCCCTCCGCACCTCCTGTGTCCCACCACAGAGGCAGGCCATCCACACCAGTCTGAGGGATGCCCCTGGCATGACAGGCAGCAGAAGGGCCGAGCCATGCGGGTGCTAGGGTCTGCATTCCCATGAACAACATTGTCCGCGTGTGGAATTACACTGCCGAGGGGCAAGCAGAATGGATGGTGGAGGCTGACAGGCCGGGAGACCCCAGAGCAATTTCACTTGGTTTTGATTCATGGCTTGTCAGAGCGCTAACCAAATATTCCATTTTCATTTTTGCCCTCCACTCTCTCCCATTGACTGGCATCATAATTGAAAACTCTGGCGTGAAGAGCCAGGGCCACCTGTCTGCAGGGCCCTCCATTCCGCCTGCTCAGAATGTCTTGCTCCTCAAAGAGGGGAACAGAGGGGAAAATCAGCAAACAGATGGTGTGAGGATCACGCTCGGTGGGCCACCCTCTGCTAACTCTCAGTTAGCTCAGCGGGAGCAACCTAGCCCTCTCCCGCCCTCCTTTTGAGCTTATTCCTACTTGTTTGCTCAACTACAAAAAGGGTACAGGGCCAGGAAGATGGGCTGAGTTTGAAGTCACTCTTTCAGTCCCTATTTGAAACCCTGCCAAGAGTCAGGCTGGCAATAGGGGAATTTTAGAATATGGAGTCAATCAAATGTGGGGAGTTTTTTAAATTTCCTTTTCTAAAATAAATATCTCTTAAAGGCTACCACCAATGATGATAACACCTAAATCAGCACGTATTTATGACGTGCCAGCTGCTGCTCTAAGAATTTTACATAAATTAGCTGATTTTATCTTGGCAAGAACACGATGTGCTAGGTACTATTTTTATCCCCATTCCACAAATGGGGAAACTGAGATCAAGAGACACTAAGAAACTTTCTCAGGATCAAACAGCCAAAAAGTATTAAATCAGGGATTTCAACTCAGCCCCTCATTCCTACGCCATGTTTCCCAAGACTCAAAGGGACAACCCTAAACCAGCCAGGTAGATGACATACAGGTGATAGGGAGGTACAAGAGTCCCTACTGGCATAGTAAAAGTTGAGGATAGTTCAAGAACTCCAGTAGTCTCCACCTATTGGAGGTAAAATGGTTCTGCTAGTTTTAGGGTTCAATTTGAAAGGGTAGGGAAGGAACCCAAAGAATTAAGAGAGCTAAGGTTCTGAACTCACATGGTTAGAAATGTGACATCTTTGTAGAAGCCGGGGCTGTCAAACCTCTGAGTTCCATGAGGCGCTGTGCTGTGACCTCACCAGGTCAGCTGTCTGACAAAGGACCCTAGGATGGAGACCTGAGCAGGCTGGGCGCTTACTCCAAGGACAGCAGACAGCTGAGCTACACCCGCTGGTCAGAATGGTGCCCACTGGGGCTGAGGTGGGAGTGAGTGGCTGGCAGGAAGAATGAAGATCAGGGGCAGGGACTCAGCCATAGGGACATAGCCACACAATGGGACTAGGAAGGCACAAGATACCACATCTGGTGCAATAAAAGTTACTGCAGACAGTCCCTATGATCGAGCTCTTCAAATACCGGAGGACAGGACCCTAAACGATTCTCATCATCAGCCAGGCATGGGAACCTTAGCAGTAGAGAAATGAAGATCTAAACAGTTCCATCTTCCTGTTTGCCAGGCCCCAGCTTGCCTGCCTGGGCCAAGGTGCCTCCAACAGCCTACACAGGCAGCCTCCTCACTGCCCCAGGTTCAGGGATGTTAGTACCTGGCTAGCCCTGAACCCTGAGTCCAGCAACTTTTAAGTTTAAAACTTAACTAGCTTTCTGCCAGAGGTCTACAACCTGACATCCGGTCTTCACCAGCCTTCAGAACCTGCCCAGGGGCTGTGAGCAGGCACAGAGGCCACATCCTGCTGGCTCAGGGGCAGGGATGGAGTAGTCCTGTGCCTGTCATGTTGGCTGTGCCCCAAATTGTGCTAGTTGGCACTAGTTGTACTAGTTCCCTATTGCTGCCCACAGACTCAGGGGCCTAAAACAACACAAACATATCATATTACAGTTCTGGAGGTCAGATGTGGCCTGATGTGGGTCTCACTGGCCTGAAATCTGTCCCCTGGGCTGCTTTCCTTCTGCCTTTTCTAGCTTCTTGCCATTCCTTGACTGGGGCCAGCATTGCTCTGACTGCTGCTTCTGTTGTCACACTGGCTCTCACCCCAGCCCTCCTGCCTCCCTCTTACAATGACTCACCCACATAATCTAGTATGACCTCCCCATCTCAAATCCTTAACCTAACCACAGCTGCAAAATCCCCACAGCCATGTAAGACAACATAGGCATGGATTCCGGAGGTCAGGGTGTGGCTGCCTTGCGAGGACCATTGTGTTGCCTACTACAGGGTTACTAACGTGTACACTCACTTTTGCTCCTGAGCTGGTGAGGAAAGTAAAATTGTGAACTCTGAGGACCAGGCATATCGTTAGCCACTAGGAGAGCAGAGAGAAGGCCACTTTGCCCAGCAGGGGAGGTGATCGGTCTGCCCTTGACTTGATGAAGGTCAAGTTAGTGGACACAACTCCAGGCGGCCCGAGTATGTGTTTGGGGGGAGGTGGCGCCTGTGTGTGCTTGTGTCAGAGAAGTGGCTGTCTGAGGCTCTGAAAGCTGTGCTGAAAACATCAACCCCAGAGAGAAGAAGAAGATAGCGCTTAGTGGTGTTCTCTCTTCAAATGGCATAATAAATTCCCAAGACTCTTCACTGCTGAATTCATTTCTCCACGGAAGTCCAAGAATTCAGAAATTCTCCCATCCTTATTTCAGAAACAGAAATCTGAGGAAAACAAATTGCCGTCTGTTGTCTTGGGCTTGACTGCTGGTTAACTGCATCCGAGAGGCCCGGCAGCATCAGCCTGCGTGGGGCCTCTGAATATGAATTTGCTGATGAACTGCCTGGAGCCTTGTGAAACAAGCTCTTCTGCTCCCTGAGTGGAAACATCTCTCCTTAACTCCTCCTGAGCACACCAGTGGGAATGCCTTGCAGAGGCACTCTGAGCCCGGGAGCATCCGGCCTCGGGAATCACATCTGTGCAGTAAAGATGCCCTGTGCACGCCATCTGAAGGCTGGTAGCAACTGTGCAAGGAAGGATACCCAGCAAATGAGGGAAGGTGGAGGGAGCTGCCCTATGGTCTTAGGGGGTCCTTGGGAAGGTGGACAGGACCGCCATGTGGCACAACTCCAGGAGGCATCACTGACCCAGAGGGTGTCCTGGAGGTGTGAAGAGCAGTGGTCTCTGTAAAGCCTATCCTGCACAGCTCTTGCCCCAGAGCCACCCCACCAGGCTCAGAGCAGACAGGGTGCCCAGGCCACTCACTCTGGGGGGGCTGCAGGTATCTTTGTGTTGCTCAGGTACTCAGTTGACCCCTGCACTTCAAGAGTACATGAAGATATCTCCTAAGACTGCATGAATTTCACAGTTCCTCAGAAAGAAACACCTAAATAACTCAACTGAGGCTCTAATTCATTGAGAATTTGCAGGATAGAGGGGCACAACTTTCACTCTATTTTAGATGAGGTCTCATTTATCATAATTCATTGCTGACATTTTTGTTTGTTTTCCTATGCATGGCTTTATATTTATTTGCTCCATCTACATCTTATTTTGCTAGTGACTTCACTTCCTAAATATCCTTCCCCGGTGGGTCTTCCCTCTCCTTCCCTTTCTTTCCCTCCCTCATACGCCATGATTTCTTCTTAACTTCTGAAAATATCTCCTCTCCCAAGAGATTTCCCTTTCTTATTTCCAAACCATCCCCTAAATACACGTTTTAATAAGCTCCCCACTCTTATCTCCTTACAAATCATTCTTTGCCATTTTGCAATTGAACCAGTGTCTTGGTTAAAATGAAAATTCCCTAGGGCACACAATAAATAATAAAAAAAGAAAAACATAATAGAGAAGGCTGTGATTCTGAGCAGAAGGAAATAATGTGAAGCAGTTGGACTGTATTTGTGGATCTTATGCTTAAAATGCAAAAATGAGAGGGGGTGGTGAGCAGGAGCCTCGCTCCACAAGCCCTTGGCCCTTCTGGAAACTCTAGGCAGCTGCATATGTTGACATCTTGGGGAACTAAACCTCTTTTCTCACAACGACCTGCCTTTTGAAATATGTCAGGAGGCATTCATGGAGAAGGAAGGAACCCAACAACAAGGAAGGTTTATACAACATTAACAAATACTTAGTGCTGCTGTGGGTGGCCCTGCACCCTGCCCTGAGCCTGCAGGGAGGCAGGTGCAGAGTGGCAGGGCACTTGCAGACGCTGGTGAGGAGTAAGGAGGACACAGAGTTTCATGGTGACACAGGCACAATTCAGAGTTAGAGACACTAGATTCCAGCCCTGGCTTCATCTGCAATATTTTGAACAAGTTGCTTAACCACTCCAGGCCTTATTTCTTTACCCATAAAATGGGGAAAATAAGAGAATCTCCTGTTTCTATGAGGTGAAATGAGATCACCTCCAGGAACACCTGAGCCCCACTTGTTAAATTTCAGCCCATCATTAAGTATTAACAGCCCTCCTAAACTAAACAGTGAGGCCGGATGGACCCTCAGGATGAGTCTTGAAGAAGGAGAGACACAGGACAGTACCATACAGGATCCTATGTGCTATGGTTAGACCAGGACCTCAGAAACATGATGTCTAACCCAGAACCCTGTCCCTGTAGGCAATGAGGCTTCTCTGCAGCACTGAACACTCCAGAAAGCCAACCTCTGTGAGCCCCAACCACACAGAGGGGTGGGGCCTCCTCTGGTGCTGAGCCTCTGGGTTTTAGAAATACAATTCTTCCCTGCCTTTCTACTCCTGGTCTTTAATGTTGTCTCATGTCATAGGTGAAAAGCTGATGCACAGAGGAAAGTGACTGGCCCACGGTCCTTCAGAGTGTCCAAGGCAGCAAGATAAAGTGGCCATAGGCCCAACGTCTGGATGGATATGAACACACCTAGGAGCTTCTTAGAAGGACCCGAGGCTGCTATTACACACGGGAAGTCCTGGCCCGAGGAGGGTATGAAGCAGCCAAGATCAGATTCGCTTGCCCTCCAGGTCCCCACAGGTTATGTCATCCCAAGTCATCTCACTCCCATCCCTGTCACTCTTTGTTGCCCACCTGGCCTTGAATACATTTGAATTTGCCACTCTGAACAAGACTTCCTCTAGGGCCTTTATACTCAAAATGGGGTCCATGGACCAACAGCACAGGCACCGTCTGGGAGCTTGTTGGATTTCCAACAAGCTGGTCCCACTCCAGATGTGTGGAAACAGAAACTTTCATTTTAACACATTTGTGTGGACATTAGTTTGAAAAGTGTGGGCTAATCTGAAGGATCCCCTCTGAGATCCTTTCCAGTCTATCCCCATGTTATCTCTGCTCGTCAAAGTACATCATACACCTGCCCCACGCACACCTCTTGCAAAAGAGGATCATTCTGGGTACAGAGCTTTGGGGAGTTCCCACTATAATGTTAAAAATCCTTTTGGGAATCCTCCCTTGTAGTGATGCTCTCACCTTATCTTGGTCTTTAGAAACATCCCTTTTCAGATTCAGGGTCTCAAAGATGGGCAGTTTAGCTTCCACAGTAAGCACAGGCTTGGTGTACTCTCAGAAAACTGGTGACGCTAGAAAGAAATGCAGACGTGGCAAATTTTAATCCTGCCGAAACATAATCAGCTTTTGCTTCTGAAGCAATTAGCATAATATTACTGATAATGTTTTACATGGCAATTTTGCTGTAAACATTTGTGCTAATTTGCCATGACCTAATTATTTTATGACATATAATTACAAAGTATTTTTCAAGTCGAAATATTTTTGTTTTACGTTTCTGGGGAAAAAAAAGTTTAAATCAGCGCTTCCACAATTTGAGACACACAATCTTCTTTTAGCTGTTGTTTGTGACACTTTACTTCACTGAATAGGAGGAATTCCCTAGTGCTGGCATGCTGATGATCATGCATTTCCTTGTGACTAATTCGAATTGGGCGTCATTGAATCTGCCTGCTCCATTATTATACTATGAGATTGTCAAATCCACGCTCCCAGCCGCCTACCAACACCCACTCAATCCCAAACACACAAACACTTTCAGTCAGGCGGGGGGTGGTGGCTAATGTTTACAGAGAGAGAGAGAGGGAAGAGTTTCATTTTTAATGAATGTGAAGGCTTTGGCTAGGAAGAGAATATGCACATAGTATTAGCCTCTCTTAGAGAGACCTTTCCCAGCAAGAAAGGCTCTCCCAGTGGCGTGCTCTTAATTGCCTCCATCTCTTCTGCAACTCTCCCCCTAGTCAGGGCTCTGCAAGCTTTGTGGTTTGTATTCTCCTGGGTTCTGGGAGGTGGGGAGGAGGAGGTGGATGCTATTCCGCTGCTCTGGTCACTGGGAAGACAGTTCCAGCATCAGTCCGCCTGGTGACAACTGCTGTTACCCTCCCGAGAGCAGAGCTGATTAGCCATAGGTAATGAGGTCCTGGACCTCCCTCCAGTGGACAGCAATCACCATCTGACCTGGGGAAAACAGCCAACTTGGTCTATGGAAAGTTGGCTGTGCCGACTCGGGCCACCCATTGAGATAGGTCCCAGACTGGGTTCTGAGGCAAAGCCAGAGAACACCCTGAGACCCACACCCCAGTTCTCCCATGGAAGAGGCAAGTTGTCAGAGAACCAGGTCCTGGAGAGAAGGGCCAAAGGCCAGAAAGCTGGGAGGGCGAGGGCAATAAATCCATGAAGGCAGAAAGCAGCAGGTACCAGGGTGTGGATCTCAGCAGGTACCTCCAGGATAAGGCACAGATGTGTGTCTGCAGAGGCACCTCCAGGACATACTTCACAATATGATCCTATCCTGGGCCCCAGCAGAGTGGGTAAATACCAACACCCTGATGCTGGACTGCCTCACTTCAAATCCTGGCTCTGCCACTGACTCGATGTGCAAATTGGGGCAAATTCTTAACATCTCTATGCCTTAGTTGATTCACTCTTCTATAAAATGGGAATAACGATACTAGCTACCCTCTGGGGTTGTCATGAGGATGAAGTTAACATTTACAAATTCTTTAGACTAGGTGTTATATAAATTTCTTATTATCATGATTTCCTTTTTTAGAGAAAAGCTCTCGCTATTACCCAGGCTAGAGTGCAGTGGTGCAATAATGGCTCACTGAAGCCTCAGACCCTACACTCAAGCGATCCTCCAGCCTCAGGCTGTTGAATAGTGGGGACTACAGGAGAGCACTACCACACCCAGCTATCAAATTTATTTCTATGTTTTGTAGAGATGAGGTCTTGCTGTGTTGTCTAGGCTGGTCTTAAACTCCTGGCCTCAAATGATCCTCCTGCTTCAGCCTCCCAAATTTCTAGGATTATAGGTATGAGACCACTATGCCTGGCCACACTCCTTATTCTTAAAGGTTCTCAGCCAGAGATAAATGGGACAGGCAAGGAACAGGCTCCCGCCAGACTCAAAGAAGTAAGCAGCAATGTATGTTAGATTCTTTACTGATCATTGAGCTAATTATCATTAAGCCTTTTTCTCAGGATGACTCTAGTCAACAACAGGTTACTGTCTGTTTTTAAATAACTAAAAGAGCAGAATTGGAATATTCCCAACACAAAGAAATGATAAATGCTTGAGGTGATGGATATCCCAATTAGCCTGATTTAACTATTACAGACTGGATGCCTGTATCAAAACAGTACATTTACCCCATATTTACATATAACTATAACGAATCCATGATAATTAAAATTAGAAGTTTTTAAAAGGATTTGTTACAACAAATAGTTTTTGATTGAACTGATAGAACACAATGCCTGTGTTAGGCCTTGGCCAAGTCCAAAGATGAATAAACAAGAACTCATGCTCCAGCAAAAGTAGGCATTTGAACCAATGGTTGCAGATGAGAAGGCCAAACTGAGGTGCAGCGATGAAACACAAAAGAGAAAAGCGACTAGGACAACAATCGACAACAATTTGCACGTTACTAGTTCCCATTTCTAACTATAGATTCTAGCATGTACTTGAAAGTTTTCATCAGCTTTATTAAGAGTAACTTTATAAAATTCACAAGTTTTAAGCGCACACTGTTATCAGTTTTAACAAATGAATACAGTCCCCTAAGCACCATTACAGTCACAATACAGAACATGTCCATCGTCCCAAATATCTCTCATACCCCTCTGTACTTAGTCACTTCCCCTGACCTCTGGTTCCTGGCAAACTCTGCTCTGCTTTCTGTCACTGTAGTTTGCTTTTCTACAATTTTACGTAAGTTGAATCCTACATGAGGTGTTTTTTATATCTGACTCTTTCATTCAGCTTAATGCATTTGAGGTTCATCAGGTTGTTTCTCTTCATCACTGAGTAGAGTTCTATTGTACGGATGCATCTCATTTTATCCATTTACCAGGTTAGAGACACTAGGGTTATTTCTAATTTTTGACTATTATAAAGAAAGCTATGATAAACATTCACATAAAAGTCTTTTTATGGGTATACATTTTCGTTTCTTTCGGAAAAACATCTAGAAGTAGGATTGCTGGATCAATTTTTGAGTGTTTAATTTTTTTTTTTTTTTTGGCCGGGACCAGGTTTGAATCCGCCATCTCCAGTATATGGGGCTGGCGCTCTACTCCTTTGAGCCACAGCCACTGCCCGAGTCTTTAATTTTTTTTTTTAAACTGCCAAACTGTTTTCAAAGTCACTGCACTATTGTGCAACCCCACTAGCAATAAATGAGAGTTCCAGTTGCTCAAAGTTACTAGCTATGAATGAGCTCCAGTTGTTTCATGTCCTCACCAATACTTGGTGGGGCAATCTTTTTCATTTTAGTCATTCTAATAGAAGGGTAGTGCTGTCTCACTGTGGTTTTAATTTGCAGTGACTAATGATGTTTAACATACTTTTGTTATTGAATAATGAGCCCAGAAGCCACTGGTTTTTGAGAAAAGCAAAAGCTTTATTGCAAGTCAACCAACAAGGAGACAGGAGGCCAAGCTCAAATCTGTCTCCCCAATTTAGGCTCTAGGGCAAGTTTAATGAGTGGGGGAGAGCAGGCCAGTATATAAAAGCACTGGTAGATCAGGTTTTAATTGGAGGGACTTTATCTTTTTAAAAATCGTTTTATATCAGAATATTAAAGGAGGACATATATAAAGGGGTTACACAGTTTGCTTTTTTATATTTTAAGTCGAAGTTATAGGTGTGCGCTTCACCTAGAAACTGTGTAATATACTTGTGCAATGTACCTGCTGGGTGGGAGTTTACCCATCCCTTTCCCTCAACTTCCTTAACTTGAGTTTCATTGAGTTTTGCTTCCATATGGGCATACCGGTGAATTGGAAGGACTTTAAATAAGACTCTTTATGGGAAGGTATGTATGGTGATGGGTCTTAACACCACATATTCCTGAGCTCAGACCTCTGGTTTTGAAAGTGTTAGGGGACTCAGAAGTCAAGCCCCAATCATTTGGTTTTGTGTGTGTGTGTGTGTGTGTGTGTGTATAAGACTTAACTTGCAGGTGTCATTTGAGGTCAAAGTCTTCTCTTCTATGCATGCTTTGGCTACATGACTTGCAACTTCTTGGCTCTGCACCTTTAAAATAACTTGGCATCCTATTATCAACAATGTAGGGCCAGTTAAAAAATTAAATTGTCGAAAGGAAGAGCAGAGAGAGGGAAGGAGGGAGAGAATTGGGGTCTTGGTGTGTGCCACTCCTTTCAGGGGCAAGACATGATTGTAAGAGGGACTTTATCTAACAAATGCAATCAGTGTAACCTGGTTTCTTATACTCTCAATAAATCCCCAACAATAAAAATAAAAAATTAAATTGTCTTCTCATTGTCGGTGGTTAGAGTTATTTATATAGTCTAGATGTAAGTACCTATTTCAATATAAAATATCAATTTCACAAATACTTTCTTCCAATCCATACCTTGCTTGTTTGTTTTCTTAATACTACGTTTCAAAGAAAAAAAGATTTTACTGTTGATTAAGTCCAATTTAATTTTATGTATTGTTTTTGTACTAGAATGTAACCACATGTCACAACTATTTTTCCTGTTTTCTTCTAAAAGTTTTATAGCTTTATCTCTTCCATCTAGGTCTCTAGTGTAACTTGAATTAATATTTATATATTGTATGAGCTAAAGGTCAAGATTCATTGTTTGCATATGGATATCAACTTGTTCCAGGACCATTTTATTAAAATGAATCCTTACTCTGTTGAATTACCCTGGCACCTTTGTTTCTAACTAATTGACAATATATGCATGAGATTCTTTCTTGACTTTCTCTTCTGTTTCATTGATCTATATGTATATCCTTGTATTAATATCACATTGTCTTAATTAGTATTTTTTTATAACAAGTTTTAAAACCAAGTAATATAAGTCCTCCAGCTGTGTTCTCTTTCAAAATGTTTTGATTATTCTAGGTTCTTTGCCTTTCCACGTGCATTTTAAAATCAGCTTGTCAATTTCAGCAAAAGAAAGCCTGCTGGCATTTTTTTTTTTTTTTTTGAGAAAGAGTCTTGCTCTGTTACCCAGGGTAGAGTGTAGTCATCCTAGCTCACAGCAACCTCAAACTCCTAGACTCAAGTGATCCTCCTGCCTCAGCCTCTCAAGTAGCTGAGACTACAGATGTGTGCCCCTATGACTCACTAATTTTTCCACTTTTTTGTATAGATTGGGTTTCATTCTTGCTCAGACTAATCTTGGACTCCTGAGCTCTCGGAATTCTTCTGCCTCGGCTTCTTAGAATGCTAGGATTATAGGTATGAGCCACCAAGTATTGGTATAAGCCCAGCCTCTGCTGACATTTTGACTGGGATTTTGTTGAATCTATGGGTCAATTTGGGAATAATTAACATCTTAACAACATCACTTCCTTTGGTCCATGAATATGAGCATTACCACAATTTTTAGGGCTTCTTAAACAGAGATAGTATATAACTTACATAATCATTCACCATTGTTGGGCCTTTGCATCATTTTTCAGGTATTCACTCTTTCGATACTGCTTTGCCCATATTGTATTAAGTGAAAGAAGCAGAGTACAAAATGACATGTATAGTGTATATTGTAATTACAGCTGGGTATGCATGTATGCATGTGTGTGTGTCTATATGTGTGTGTGTGTTTGGGGCATAGGGAAAACCAGAAGAAAAGAAAACAAATGAAAAATAATGTACCAAGGTATTGTACCTGATTTATTTTTTCCCTCTTTATTTTCTAAATGTATTGCGGCATGAGTATACCATTCCCATAAAAACACATGAGTAGTAGTGAGGTAAGAGGCTGCATGACCAAAAGAAAATGTCACATGAGCACAGTCCAGAAGGATGTTGAGTTTCTAGGTATATGGCAAGGGGAGTGGGAGGAGAAAATACCTGTGCAAAGGAATGGTATGAACAAGGGCACAGTGGTATAAAAGGGGTTGACATGGCCAGAGAACCTGGTGATTCTGTACAGGCAGAGCAATGTCAGATCAAGAGAGAAAGGCTGGAGTCAGGTCATAAAGTGTCCAGATTATGAAGGTCTCTGCATGTGACTTTGGATTTTGCTCTATTAAGTGTTGAGGAACCACCAAAGTGTTTTAAACTGGGCCGTGATGCTGCCAGACTTACATTTTAGAACAATTACTCAGTGAGCAGTAAGAAGGAGACATTAGAAAGACTGAGCACAGAGGCATGGTGACCAGCAGGAGATTCTTGCAGAAAAGTAGGGGCAAGGTGAGAGGTGCCCGGGCTCAGGGAGTGACTGTGGAGATGAAGACGCATAGGCAGACTCCACAGACCTTGCAAATGGACTACATGTTGGGATAAATGACAAAGTGGATATTTGCACCATTCACTAAGACTAGGAGTGGGACGGAGCAGGTTTAAGGGTCATAAATTCAATAGTATTCAACATGGCCTTGAGGTGTCCTGCTAGACATTCAAATACAGATGTCAAAGAGGCAACTGAGTATTTGAATCTAAGGCTTGGGAGAGAAGTTGAGGTTTAATTCATAAATGTGGGCATCCTCTGCATAAAAACTCTTGTATATATTCCAGAGACTGGATGGGTTCTATTTCCTATTGCTGGATAACAAACCACCTACAACTGAGTAGTGTAAAACAAAACCATTTCATATGCTGACACATTCTTACAAATTCTGTGGAACAGGAATTGAGGCAGGACACAGTAGTGATGCTTTCCTCTCTTCCATAATGTCTGATAGTGGAATAGAAAAGATCAGAAAGACTGGCTCCATAAGTGCAAGGAACATCTGAGAAAAATTGAGGGCATAGGAGAGTATAATTGCACAGACAGAGTTCCAAAGGACACAGAACAAACAGAAGGAGAGATTTGGAGTCAGATTAAGAGATGTACAAAATAGTTTAGGAATGAGAGTACGGGAGATTATGGATGTCCAGGGAAGGTTTGAATTTTGCCAGTGACTTCTGCTAATCGGGGATGTATGAAATAGTAAAAATTATGGGACTGGTCCTAATAGTTCTTGGAGGAGAGTGGATAACAACAGTTATTACTATAATCCCAAATGCATCTCTCAGTGGTACAGAAACATGTCAGATGGCAGATCTGCAAGGCCTGGCCTGAATCATTGTGTATCTGGAAGGCAGAACTCTGTATGATTCCTTCAAGATAATAATGCTCACAGGGAGAAGTTAAATTAAATGGGATTCTTCAGTATATATGAGATATAGAACAGGGATAGGTATAGAATAGAGATGAGATGAGATGAGAGTGTCCTGTACTTGGGGTTTGGGGAGTGAAGAGAAATGGGCTGGCTCCACTGAGGTGGGAATAGAGGTGGACTCTATGGTGGTGAAGGTGGGGATAGAATCCCTGTGTGTGTAAATATATTCCTTACCAGCTGTGTTTCCTGTGAATAAATATTGATAAACCATCCTTAGAGGACTCTGAGGCTAGGGGGTGAGACAAATGCTATTTTGTGCATTTATGCTAGTTTATGACAAAGTTTAGGGATTGCCAAAGAGAAGCAGCATGTTTTCAGCTGACACCTTTAAAATGTTATGCCTTGGGTTTAAAGGCGTTTGAGAATAAATGAGCCCTCTGAAGCAGGAAACCAAACCTTGAAACATTTTTATCCACTATTAGATAAAAGTGAATATCTCTTACATTTCAACAAAAAATTATTTAGAAGTAGCACCCTAAGACTTACATTAAATACAACAAAAATCATTAGGCTATGAAGTTCAAGTGGCTAGAAGCTAGGGAGATTGGCCGGTACAGTGGCTCACACCTGTAATCCTAGCACTCCGTGAGGCTGAGGTGGGCGGATCCCTTGAGCTCAGGAGTCGGAGACCAACTTAACTACTGCACAGAAGAAATTTTAATTTTCTGTGGAGGAAGATAACATTGCATGGAACTTCTACGATTTCCTCTCTATATGGTCCAGCATTCCAAAAAATATAACCAGTCATGAAAAGAACCAGGATGAAATGATCAAAACCCAAGAGAATAAAAGAAGAAACAAACCTATAGGGGAACACTTTGAAACTATTATATTCATATTTTTAAATAGTTAAATTAACAATTCAATAATAATTAAATGTAATATTTAAAATAATGAAATATGTTCAAACAAATAGATAGCAAGTGGAAGATTTTACTGGAATCTATAAAACATAATCCAACATAAATTTTAGGACTGACAAATATAATGACTAAAATTAAGAATTTAAAGTATCCTAATAGTAGATTAGACACAACATAAGAAAAAATTAATGAGCTGGAAATAACAGTATGGTTCAACAGCGCAAAAAGAATGGTAAATACACAGCAGAGTCAGTGAGGTATACAGAACAAGCTGGAAAGGCCTAACATATGTGTAATTGAGGGCCTAAAAGAAAAAGAAGAGCGAACATAATGTAGAAGCAATGCCTCAAGAAAAAATGGCCGAGTCTGACAAAAGACATCGATCAACAGGTTTAAGAATCTCCATAAACCCCAAGCAGGTTAAATATACACAAAACCATATATGGAAAAAAAAAAAATCAGGAAAACTCCTTGCTATGGTTTGAAAACTCCTGGCTATGGTTTGAATATTTATATTTCTCTAAAATTTATTTTGAAAATTAATCCCCCAGCATCATTTGTTAAACAGGGAATCTTTCCCCCAGTTTATATTTTGGATGGGCTGATGCCACAGCACTCTAGCCTGGTAACAGAGTGAGAGGAGAGGAAGGGGGGAGAGGAGGAGGAATAGGAGAAGAGGAAAGAAGAGGAAGAAGAAGGAAAAAAAGCTAGAAAGATGGCGCAAAATACAGACTCTAGAAACAGACATTTGTATTTAGTCACCTGACACGACACGGGTGTAACGGCATTTCTGTGGGAAAATCATGGTCTTTCCAATTAAAATTTGGGGCCAGAGCTTTTGTCAGGTTTTGACTAACATCAAGATGCTATGATTCTGTGAAATCTCAATTTGTGACCTTCTAGGGTAACAAAAGATGGAAGTTATTAAGAAGAATGACCAGTTAGCTTGATAGTAGATGGTGTTCATTGCCTGTCTCACTGTGCTAAAAGGTTTGTGACTCCCTCCTGCCTTCTCCTGGTTCACTGACTATAGTTTCTTTACCAGAAAGGCCCTTTGTTAATACCTCTGGAAAACACATCCTCTCTCTTTGCCAGTGGGATAACTGGCAGGTCTGAGTTCTATCTGGGATATGTTCCTGAGCCAGCATCATGGTTTCTGGAGCAGAACAAAGAGTGGTTCTAACTCTATGAAGGATGAAAGCATTACCCTTCATGAAGGAGCAGGCCATGAATAAGTTTTGTTGTCACTGCAGTGGTTATAATCAGAAGACATATATAGGATGTATAGGAGATATATGTGTGTGTGCGTGCAAACACACACACAAAATTTTATATATATAAAATTGACTTACCCTAAGCAGCAGTCAGGGCAATTGACAGCTCCTGAATATGGAACCCTCACTTGAACAGAGGCTGAAACTTCAGCAGGCTTTGCTCTTTGCAGCATGAGTCTAGAGTATCACCATTATGCGGTTACTTCCAGGGAAGCCAAGCCCAGAACAGCAGAAACCACTGTTGGAATAGTGACAGAGGAGCATAGGAAAAAAAAAAAACCCACAGGACCATAAGTTCTCAAGCCTGGATAAGGATCTCCCTTGAGAAAAACCTTATAAGGGACACACCATGCAAAGCTGCAAAACCTGTGCTATTACTCTACCGACACATCTAGAAAACTTCTGGGCCAGCTGGGTAGGTGTTTACCAAATCTCTTAATAAATTAGCGATTCCTTTAATGTTCATTCTTTTTTTTTTTATTAAATCATAGCTGTGTACATTAATGCAATCACAGGGTACAATGTGCTAGTTTTACACACAATCTGAAATGTTTTCATCAAACTGGTCAACATAGCCTTCACAGCATTTTCTTAGTTATTGTGTTAAGACATTTATATTCTACACCTAGTAAATTTCACATGTACCCTTGTAAGATGCACCATAGGTATGGTCCCACCAATTACTCTCCCTCCATCCATCCTTCCTTCCTCCCCTCCCCTCCCTCTCCCCTTCCCCTTCTTCTTGGGCTATAAATTGGGTTATAAGAAAGCTATTATGAAAGCTATAAATTGGTTTCATAGTAAGACTGAGTATATTGGATACTTTTTCTTCCATTCTTGAGATACTTTGCTAATAAGAATATGTTCCAGCTCCATCCATGTAAACATGTAAGAGGTAAACTCTCCATCTTCCTAACACTTAGAGATCCAGTAATAGACCTGCCATTCAATCCTACAATTCCTCTACTAGGTATATATCCAGAAGACCAAAAATCACATTATAACAAAGATATTTGTACCAGAATGTTTATTGCAGCCTAATTCATAATTGCTAAGTCATGGAAGAAGCCCAAGTGCCCACTGACCCATGAATGGATCAATAACATTCATTCTTGTTTCTCACATCTGAGTCTTTCCTCCTTTCATTCCTTTCCTCTGGAATGCCTCTGCTTCTTCCTCACCAGATATAAAACTCTGTACCCCATATTGGGGCCCAAGTGACATGCTGCCTCATTTCAAAGCCTCCCTCAGTCTCTGTATTAACCTAGTCACCTTACTACTCCAATGCCTCTTCTTTGCCTTCAGAAGGCACTCCAAGCTCTCCTGAACCCCCACAGTGCTGTTTGTTGGCTAGCATGCTGCTAACCTTGACTGCTTTACTCCATGCAGACAGGAGTTTCTCTAATGCTTCTCTCCTCTCCATCTGGCCTTGCCCAGAGCTTGGTACATAGGCAACAGTATTGACTGGCTAATGAACTAGTGGCAATAAAAATTAAGTGCATCCAAATGGAAAGCCTCAGGGGGCACAGTGAATTTATCTCATATTATTTCTGAGCAGTGGTACCTAGAAGCAATATCAGCTTTTCCTAGAAGCAAAACTCTACATCAGGCATCCTTAAACTACGGCCCATGGGCCACATGCAGCCCGCCTAGGACATTTATCCGGCCCACTGGGTGTTTTTGCCACTGCTACCTGTCTTGCTTAGCAACCAACTCATCCTGGGGCTCACAGTCCAGCGCTCCAACAGTCTGAGGGACAGTGAACTGGCCCCCTATTTAAAAAGTTTAAGGACCCCTGCTCTATGTCCTCTCCAAGTTAGAAAGAAGCCCCAAAGATGACTGCTGCTAGCCTTCCTGAAGACTAAAATCCTCACCAGAAGAAAGAACTATGATCAAAGAGATAGACATTCAGGGTGGGGAGTGTGGGGCAAGTCTCTTTTTCCCCTGCGTGAGTAGGTGGGGGCTTCATTTCTTAGCTCTTGGATTTGAATAAAGAAATTTGTTCAAATTCATGTATTCAACATGAGCACCTAGCATATGCCAGGCACTTTGCAAAGCAATGGCAGTACATGAGTGAATAGATGGGTCACCCTTCTGAAGAATGGTGTGGCCTAGTGGGAAAAATGGATGTACTAATATATGCCAACAAAGCTTTTTTAGTAATAAAATATATAAATGAAATTCCACAATAACAAAGAAGGGCTTTCTCAACATTGCTTGGTGAGTCTAGAGGGGAAGACTGAAGCACCCAGGAGTATAAGGCGATGTGCTAGATGCTACAGTAGCAATGTGCCCAATAAGCTGCAGAAGTCTGGGAAGGAGGGAGGAGCAGCTGAGCTGAATAAGCCCAATGGATTGTGAGGGCAGGTGAGGGGAGTAACACTGCTGAAGTTGGAAACAGTGAATGGGCATGGTTGAAGAAAGCTAAGGCTTCAGTGAGGGTGAAATACAAGTACAGCATGAAAGTTAGCAAAAATAAGACAAGATCTGGATGTTGTTGCCAAACTGGCTTTGAAAATCATGCCAAGTATGGAGTTGACCCTGAAGGAAGTGGGAAGTCTTTAAGTTGGATTAAAGTGATTTGTGGAGGATGACCTGACATCAGAATGGAAAATGGACTGAAGTCAGATAGTCATGTGGGCGAGAAGATTGGTTTAGCTTTTACCTGCCATGCCAGTGGGAAGTGGGAAGGCTGCATTGGGTCTGCGACAATAGCTGTGTTTGAGAAGCACAAGTGAAGAAGGCTCGACGGGCTCCTGACGTGAGTGTGAGGATGAGCAAAGAGGAAAACAGTATGACTGCTGTTCCTGCTTAAATAACAAGCTAAATAGTGGCCTCATTCACAGAGAGGGGAAAACAATGGAAATGAATGACATGTGAGAAACAACCAGGTTAGTGTTAAGCTTGATGAGTGCACAGCTGTTTAGCACATGGTTGGGGAAAGACTTAGGACCATCAGTGCACAGTGGCTGAGCCTGAGCTCACCACCTGTCTACACTCCCCACCCTATCGCTATCCCATTATACTCCTCCTTCTAACTCCCATCTCACCTTTCCAATTTTGGGATCCAAGTGTCTTGTTAACCCATTTTATCTTGGATCCATCCTGGACACACAGGGATATGCCACCTTTCCAATCCTCTTTCTCTAAACTCTCTCTGTTATGTTGTGGTGGCTAAGTAAGAGACTCCAACAATGTCTACATCCTAATCCCTGCACCTGTGAATATGTTAACTACATAACAAAAGACTTGGAAATGTGATTGAAGTTAAGAACCTTGAGAGAGGAGTCTGGATTATTCAGGGGAGTACAGTACCATTGCATGAGTCCTTAAAAGTAGAGAACTTTTCCAAGCTGCAGAGCAGCAGAGCAAAGGCAGTGTAAGGACTTAGCTACCATTGCTAACTTTGAAGATGAAGGAAGAGATCAGGAGCCAAAGAATGTGGGCAGCCCCTAGAAGCTGGAAAAGTCAAGGGAACAGATTCTGTCCTAGAGCCTCCAGAAAAGAACACACCCTTCCAGATGCCTTGACTTAGGCTCATGATACCCACATCAGATTTCTGATCTACAGAACTATGAGATAATAAATTTGTTTTAAGCCATAAAGCTTGTGATAATGTTATAGCACCAAAAGATAATTTGTTACAGCAGCAATACTCACAAATACCTCTTCTGTTTATTTCAGAGACACTCTGCAAATTGAAATTCCTTACTGGAAGCAATTGCCAGCATTTCATAAAAGAGTCTATGGGAAAGAGAAGCCCAGGCTTCCTTTTTATAGTAGTCTGTCAAGAGGTCCAAGGACTTCACAATAAAGGCAGTTCATGTCAAGGCTCTGGATGAGATAAACCTGGTAAGAGGGTAACCCAATGAGGGTAACCCAAATGGATAGATAGAGTGGGAGAAAGCCCTGGGAAAGGTGGAGACAGGCTAATAAGTATAACAGGAGGGGGGAGGGCAGAAAAGGGAGGCCCAGAATGGCACAGTGTCAGCAAAACCAGGAGAGGACAGCATTTAAGCAAGAGGTATTAGCCAGGGTATTAAATGCTGCAGAGAGGAGAAAACTGAATTTGACAACAAGCAGGTCATTAGTGGTCTTCAAAGGAAGCATTTCAGTGAAGAGACAAAGCAAAAACTAAAATTCAAATGGTTGGAGAGAAATTGGAGACAGAAGTAAATAAGCCATAAGGAGCCCTTTATAAAAGATGATACTCTATTCATGTTTATACCTGTGATACTCAGTGTAGTGCCAGAGCACAGTGGGTACTCATTAAATGATGACCTGAGTGAAATACTGGAGTCAGTAAGTATACTGTTCTTCTCACACTTTATTGTGCATACAAATCACCTGGGGATTCTGATATAGTAAGTCAGGTATGAAATCTGAGATCCTGCATTTCTAGCTAACAATATGCTCCCAGGTGATGCTGGTCTTCTACTGGTCTATAGACCCCTTGGAACGGCAGGGATATAGCTCACCCCACTCAAACACCTAGCCACTCACGCTTCCTGTGTAACATTATGATCTCAGAGATCAGTATGACTTCAAGAACTGTAAGATTTGCTGACAAGTGCACAGTAGAACCAAACCAGGCACCAACCCAAGCCCAGCATCTGGGAGTAAACATTCATAAAAAGCCTACTCCAAACGCTTTCCACATTGCAGCATTTTTACAATTTCCTTTACTGTCACCAGCTCCTCCTCTCCTCTGCCAAGATAACTACTCACATTCCACCACTGATAAGAGAAAGGGAGAGCCATTCTCATCCAGTGATTACAAATGCATGGCTTTAAGATCAGGAGGCCAGCACAGCGGCTCACGCCTATAATCCCAGCGCTTGGGAGGCAGCCAGGTGGATTGCCTGAGCTCACAGGTTTGAGACCAGCCTGAACCAGAGCCAGACCCCATCTCTGAAAGTAGTGGGGTGTTGTGGCAGGTGCCTGTAGTTCCAGATACTTTGGGAGACTGAGGCAAGAGGATCACTTGAGCACAAGAGTTTGATGTTGCTGTGAGCTAAGTACTCCACCAAGGGTGACCAAGTGAGACTGTGTCTCAAAAAATACAATAAAGTTAGACACTCCCAAATTCCACAGAATGAGACATGACTCCTAATGACTTATCATCCTCCCCCAGGGTATAGGAAGCACCAGGCTGTGCACATATATCCTAAAAATGACCTGGGGAAGGGGAGCAACCCTAACTATCTACCTATATCCCAATACAAAATGAAAAGCTGTTAAATGCTTTAATATAAACTGCTATGCAGGATGTCACTAAATGGTACCTGCCACAGAGAGAGAAATGCGTGCTATCGGAAGGCAGTATTTACCTTTATCAGAGATATCATCAAAGAAACCAAAGGTGAAAGTAATTTGAGCAAAACTGGTGAGATAGGACTTTCTCCTTGAAGTGAGTACCTGTCATAGTTCATCCTCAAAGACATTTTCATAGCTCAGTTTTGATGTTGTACCAACCCACATATTAGAAGAATTTGGTCAGTGGGAAAGGAAAATAGAAGGGCAGCTAAGGGTCAGTGAATCTGTCAGCTCTTTTGGTTGAAAGTAACATAAAACTCCACCCTCGTTGGCTTAGGCTAAAGAGAATTTATTTCCTCACATAACCAAAACACCTTTGGATGTGACACAACTCAGAACATAAACAATGTACCCCGAGTTTCTCTTACAGCCACCACCTCTACGTTGGCTCTGAGTCCAAGTTCTATGTGGAGACACTCTGTAGTTTCAATCTTGGCATATCACACAATTAGCTTGTCTAGAACAGTCCACTTCCCTTAGAGGGCAAACCAAAATCATGGGTCAGGGATCAATGACCCCAGCAGTTGCGTGTTCATCAGTAAACTATAGAGAGGGGAGGGTATTGGTTTGGCCTGGGTCACGTGTTCCACCCTGGGCTTTTCTTTCTTTCTTTCTTTTTTTTTAATTAAATAATAGCTGTGTACATTAATGTGATCCTGGGGTACAACATGCTGATTTTATATACAATTTGAAATACTGTCATCAAACTGGGTAATATAGCCTTCACAGCATTTTTTTTGGTTATTGTGTTAAGACATTTATATTCTACATTTAGTACATTTCACATGTACCCTTGTAAGATGCACCGTAGGTGTGGTCTCACCAGTTACCCTCCCGGCTTTCCTTTTTTGTCAGAAATACTTGGGCTGCACAGAGGAAATAATTAATTCCCCTCAATCAAATCAAGGTCCCATTGCCACAGGGAGTGGTGCTAAGAAGAAAATGTAACAAATATTCAACACACCCAGTTTTTATGCACACTGGGCTGGGGAGAAATCCAGGGTCCTGATGCTGCGTCAGGACTGATAGACTCTCCTTCAGGCCTTTTCTGTCTCCATAATAGCATACCTGGATGTATCTTTGCTCTGCTGCTCAGAGGGTCACATCAGCTTCTGCATTCTGGGCCAAACCTACCTTCTTTTCTTCTGCCCTTTGCTGAGGCCTGCACTGAAGGTGGCTTCTGCCTCTTGCTTCACTTAACACTTACACCTGAGCTGATTCTTTCTCTCCTAATTATCTCCTCATCATCAGAGGGCTTAGGAGAGGATTCCTGCCAGGCTTAGAATAAAAGAAACTGAATAGGCCAAATCCCTGTTCTTCAGAGCAGACTGGAGTCCTGCTTCTGAAAAATCAATGTCTCCTTTTTTATTTTTTTCTTTTTTATGAGTCAAACTTCCAGATTTAGAGAACAGAGCACTGTCAATTGCTGGTATGATGAAAGAGTAGCTTGAAGGTATTGTGTTTCTCCGAAGGTCCAGGAGGGAAAATTTCACTAACTGTTGCTGCTGGGAAGTCTAATAGCACCTTGCAATGCGGTTGCTGTCTATGGCCTGCTCCTGCTTATCAATGGTACTTGTGTTGACCTGTCCATCTAAACATATTACCTCACCAAAACTCTAGGCTAGCTAATAAATAACACTTACGTGTTTGTTCAGGTTATTTATTGACACAGCACAGTATGATGGTTAAAAAAAGAAACGCACACCACTTGGGAGCCAGAAAAAAAACTGATTGTAAATTTCTGTTCTGTGCCTTACTGTGGGTGGTCTTGGGCAAATTATTTAATTTCTTTGAGTCCCCATTTTCCTATATTTTTGAGGATTCACCATAATGATAATGTTGATAAAATGCTTAGCATGGTATCTGATATGCAAATGTACTTAATTCATATTCTTGTTAAGGGCCTACTATGTGCCAGGTACTCTGCTAGGAATACCCTGGATCACAGATTAAGTATATAACAGAATACTAAAATGAGATGAGATATTAAAGAATAGCTGGTAGGGCAGTGCCTATGGCTCAAAGGAGTAGGGCACCGGCCCCATATGCCGGAGGTGGTGGGTTCAAACCCAGCCCCGGCCAAAAACTTCAAAAAAAAAAAGAATAGCTGGTCTATCCCCAGGGTAAAGCTAAGATCAGTCCAGGAAAGGACTTGCCCAAAGTCTCGGGCTGGCAGGGCAGGACAGGGATAAGACTCAGGCCTTTGATCCTGTCTTGGTCACAAAGTTATAAGTCTCTGTGAAGATATTTATAAATTGGCTAAGACAAGCAGGCATCCAAAAGATTCTTGTTTTAAGCCGTTCAGATATAGATTCCATTTCAGATGAAATTCTTAAACCTGCCCAGGTCCCCGATTTCTAATAATGCACATAATGCAGCTTGCTTTTGCCAACTCGAGATCAGTGACAACAAGGCCAGTGGCTCCCAGCCCCATTCTGAAGTGGTGTCCTGCAGAGGGTGGCTAATGTCCAGGGCCCCTCAGAGAAGGCAGGGCAGATCATAATTGCTAATTATGTAGGAAGACTGATCAGAAAGGGAGGGGACTCACATTCCTGGCACCAGTTCCCATAATGTAAAACTACAGAGCTCTGTGGATGGTGAGTCTATCTTGTTTCTGACAACCACCATCCAATCACCTAGTCATAATTATATCATGTTCCTATCCTAATACCTTGGCAAGGCTCTGAGTGCCCCAACTTCGATCCGGGACCACAGCCAACTCTGGATGCCGTCTTGCAGTATTTTTGGCTTTTCTCAGGGCATGAACTACCTTGCAAGTCAAATACAGAGGTTTCTAATTCCAGGGCAGATTGGGTGCCAGCTCTCCAGTAGAGACCTGGCCAGACACTGGCACAGATGCCCTCAGAGGCAGGCTGAGACCAAGGCTAGATATTTCATGTACATACACAACATGGAGCCCATTGCAGCCTGAGCATTTTGGATCCTGCTCTTTACATCTCCCTCAAACCAAAATCAGGTCACCTTACAGCTATGAAAGCAGAGGTGGCCTGAATTCAGCCTTTAAATTTAAAGTAAGTGAGGGCAATATAGAGAAGGCAGAAAGAAAAGGTCAAGAGAGCCTGAATACAGGTGACCTTAACCACCCTGAACAAGGAAGTTGCCAGCAAATTACCAGCCCAGGACCACCCGAGGATAGATGAGTTACTAAGCTGGATGCCTCACAAACTGTTTGTGCTTGCTTTTCTGTGACAGCAATTTATGATTAGCCTTTATGCCCTGACCTCAAGACAATACTGGTCACCTATGGCTGTTTCCCCATAGGGTTTTTGAATATTACCATAAGGGATCCTCCTTCTACTCAGGAAAGGACCCCTACTCTGTCTGTGGAGTAGGATTTTTTTTTTTTTTTTTTTGTCTGTCTCTCTCAATAAAACCTCTAGATAGCTGCTTGGCTCACTCCTGGAATTCATTCTTACAAGAAGGCAAGAATCCACCTGGCACGTTCAAGGGGCTTCCTCCCTTCACGGGGGCACCTGCTGGATCCAGGGGTCAAGAAAGATGTAAAAAAAAAAAAAAAAATGAGTCAAATTAATCTACTTCCCAGAGACAATGCCCTTCCT
Organism: Otolemur garnettii; assembly: GCF_000181295.1. Taxonomy (NCBI): domain Eukaryota; kingdom Metazoa; phylum Chordata; class Mammalia; order Primates; family Galagidae; genus Otolemur; species Otolemur garnettii. The sequence continues at coordinate 5,820,339 of NW_003852427.1, forward strand.
CATTTGAGATTTTTCTTCCAGTTAGACCTTGGACAGACTGGAATCATTCATTCAATAACTGTCTTTGTCTGTCATACGCCAGGTCCTTTGCTAAGTACATCACACTAATGCTGAACACAACATAACTTCTACCCTCTCAGAGTTCACAGACTGGCAGGAAAGACAGGTAGAAGCACTGGACTATACATCTGATTTAAACCCAGGGGCCAGGGAAGGCACCCTTGAAGAAGTGAGGTTTGAGTTGAGAGCAGACCATGAGTAGGAACAAGCTGGACAAAGAGTGGAGTATGTCCCAGCAAAACGAACAGCGTGAGTGAAGGCTCAGAGGTGGGAGATTACAAAATATTAATGAGGACAATGATGGAAGTTATGGCTACCACTTATTTAGTGCCTCTTACATGCTGATTACTTTACGTAGACTGATGTGGTCCTTACAACAGTGAGCGCTATTTCCATTTACAGATGATAAATTAGGACTTAGGAGTTAAATGAAGTTATGTAACCTCACCCCAGACCAATGGCCAGTAATTGAAAACTTTTTCAGCTCTGTTCAGGTATAATTGGCAAATAAAAATTATTTATATTTAAAGTGTTCAATGTAATGATTTGATATGTGTATTCATTGTGAAATGTCACCACAGTTGGGCTAATTAACATATCTAATGCCTTATACAGTTAGTCATTTTTTTGTAGGTAAGAACACAAAATTTACTCTCTTAGCAAATTTCGAATATTCAATACGTTGCTATTAACTATAGTCACCATTATGTCCATTCAACCTTCAGAATTTATTCTTCTTCTAGCTGAAAGTTTGTATCTCTAACTGTCCCCATTTGCCCCCACCCTCAGCCCCTGGAAATCACCATTCTGCTATCTGTGTTTATGAGTTTGACTTTTATAGATTCCACATATAAGTCCTATCATACAGCATTTGTTTTTCTGCATTTGGCTAATTTAACTTGGCATACTTTCCTCCAGGTTCATCCATTTTGTCCCAAATGGTAAGATTTCCTTCTGTTTTAAGGCTGAATAATATTACACACACACTCAAACACACACACACACCCTCCACAGTATTTTTATCTATTTATCCATTCCGAGACGCTTAGATTATTTCTCTATCTTGGCCTTTGTAAATAAGACTACAGTAAACATGGGAGTGTAGCTATCTCTTCAAGCAGTGGTTTCATTTCCTTTTTTTATAGACCTAGAAGATATCTGGATCATAGTACAGTTCTATTTGTAATTATTTGAGGAGCCTCCATACTGTTTTTCATAATGACTATACCAATCTACATTCCCACCAACAATGTAAAGCATTCCTTATTCTCCACACTCCTGCCACCACTTGTTACTTCTTTTTTGGTAATAACTGTTCTAACAGATGTGAGGTGTTATCTCATTATGATTTTGATTTGCATTTCCCTAATGATTATTAATGCTGAACACCTCTTTCATATACCTACTGGCCATTTTTATGTCTTCTTTGGAAAAAAATGTCAATTCGGGTCCTCTGCCCATTTCTTAAATCAGATTTTTTTTTCTGTTTTTGTTTTTGTTTTGCTATTGAGTTGGATGAGTTCATCATTATATATTTTGGATATTGACCATTACTTAATATATAGTTCACAAACATTTTTCTCCCATTCTATAGGTTGCTGTTTAATTTTGTTGATTATTTCCTGTACTGTGCAGAAATTTTTTAATTTGATTTTGATATTGTGAAATATATGTTTGGCTTTTGTTCCAATCTACTGGCATACAGCTCTTAGAACCTTTGGAATCTTGGGAGTGATAGTGCCTTCAGTATGGTAATGAATAACAAGTTGACCGATGGCTGGAGGCTCCTAGGTAGCCTCAGAATGGAAGCTGGTCACCAGAAAGATTACAGCATGATTAGAGGGTTGGGACTTTCAGCCCCACCCCATCCCAATCTCCTCAGAGGGGAAAGGAGTTGAAGATTGAGTTGATCACCAATGTCCGAATGATTTAATAAATCATGGCCTACATAATAAAGCTTCCATAAAAGCCCAAAAGGGAGCTTTTGGATAGCTGGATGCATGAAGGTACTTGGAGGGTAGTGCGCCCACAGAGGGCATGGCTCTGTACCACTTCATCCAAATCTCACCCTATGCATCTCTTCCATCTTGATGTTCAACAGTAACTTTTGTAATATCCTTTATAATAAAAAAGTAAAGTAAGCATCTCAGTGAGTTCTCTGAGCCATCTCAGCAAATTAATCAAACTCAAAGAGGAGGTCACGATTCATAGCTTATTGGTTACAAATTCAGGAGGCCTAAATCTGTGATTACATCTGAAGTGAAGGACAATTTAGTTGGGATTGAGCCCTCCACTGACAATATTTCTAGGTGGATAGTGTTAGAATTGAACTGGATTGAATTGTAAGATACCCAGTTGGTGACCACTGCAGAATCTGGTTGATTGCTTCCCAGGTAGGGAAATGTGCTCCCCCCACACACACACCCTGATGTCAGAAGTGTGGGATGACTGTGTGCAAGTAGAGAGTTTGGGAGGAGAAACTTAGTTTGTCTATTCCTGTGTCTTTACACAGACGTAGTTCAATTTGTTTATTTTTCTTTTGTTGCCTGTGCTTTTGGTGTCATATCAAAAAAAAAAAATCATTGCTAATATCAAGGAGATTTTCCTCTATGTATTTTTCTAGGAGTTTTACAGTTTTGAGTATTATGTTTAAATCTTTAATCCATTTTGAGTTGATTTTTGTGTCTAGTATAAGATCAAGGTCCAGTTTCATTCTTTTGTATGTGGGTATGCTGTTTTCCAAACACCAGTACCAATTATTGAAGAGAGACTATCCCTTCCCCGTTGTTTTTTTCTTGGAGACTTTGTTGAAAATCAGCTAAATGTATATGTACAGATTTATTTTTGAGCTCTCTATTCTGTTCCATTGTTCTATTTGTCTGCCTTTGTGCAGTACCATACTGCTTTGATTACTAACTGTAGCTCTGTAACATAATTTGAAATCAGGAAGTGTGATGCCCATAGATGTGTTTTTTCTAAAGATTGCTTTGAAATTTCATGGTCTTGAGTGGCTTCATACAAATTTTATGATTGCTTTTTTTATTTCTGTGAAATGGCTTTGAAATTTTAATAGAGATTTCACTGAATCAGTAGATTGCTTTGAGTAACACAGACATTTTAATAATATTTTTTCTTCCAATCAATGAACACAGAATATCTCTTCGTTTATTTATCTTCTTCAGGTTCCTTCATCAATATATAGCTTTCAGTTTACAGGTCTTTAGACTCCTTAGTTAAATTTATTTTGAATTATTTTATTCTTTTTGACAAATGGGATTATTACCTTGATTTTTTCCCAGTAGTTCATTGTCAGTGTATAGAAATGCTACTGATTTTTGCATGTTGATTTTGTATCCTATAACTTTACTGAATTTGTTCATTAGTTCTAACAGGTTTTTGGTAAAGTCTTCAGGGTTTGCTAAACATAAAATCATGCTATCTGCAAACAGAGACAATTTTACTTCTTCCTTTCCAGTTTGGATGCCTTCTATTTCTTTTTCTTACCTAATTGTTCTGGCTAGTAGTATGTTCAGTACTATGTTGACTAGAAACGGAACTATTGGGCATCCTTGGATTGTTCTTGATCTTAGAGGATGAGCCTTCAGCTTTTCACCATTTGGCATATTGGTTGTGTGTTTGTCACATATATCTACATCAATTTGAGGTACATCTCTTGTATGCCTAATTTTTGAGAGTTTTTATCATAAAAGTATGTTAAATGTTGTCAAATTCTTTTTCTGTATCTATTGAGATGACCATATAATTTTTGACCTTTATTCTCTTATTGGTTTGTATACATGGATCCACTTGCCTCCCAGGGATAAATTCCACTTGAGCATGGTGAAGGGTCCTTTTAATGTGATATTGAATTCGATTGTCTAGTATTTTGTTGAGATCGTTTCATGTACATCCATCAAGGTATTGGCCTGAAATCTTTTCTTATAATATCCTTATCTGGCTTTTGTATCAAGGTAATATTGGCTCTGTAAAATGAGTTTAGATATATCCTCACCTTTTCAATTTTTTGGCACAGTTTGAAGAGGATATGTATCAATTCTTCATTAAATGTTTAGTAGTATTCACCACTGAAGACATCTGGTCTGGGGCTTTTATTTTGGCTGGTAGATATTCCTGTATAATATTATCAGTAATCTCAATCTTATTACTCTTTTTTAGTCTGTTCAGATTTTTTATATCTTCATGATTCAGTCCTGGTGGATTGTATGCTTCTATGTGTTTATCCATGTCATCTAGGTTATCTAATTTGCTGGTGTTCATAGTAGTCTCAGGATTTTTTTTCTATTTTTGTGGAATTTTCTTAAAACTATTTTGAATCTTTTTCAAGGCCATTCACAGAGTACCATTCCTTTGGGGTCAATTACTAGGAAATTATGTTACTTTGGTAGCATCATATTTCCTCAGGTTTGGGTTTTTTGGTTTTTTTTTTTTTTTTTACTGTTTTTTGAAGTCTTCTGTTTCCATCTTCCCATTTAAAAAGGCAAGTACCTCCTTCAGTCTTTATTGACTGACTTCAGGAAAGAAATATTTTTATTCATCAGCAAAGCTAGAGATCATGAAGCTCTGTTAGATGTTTTCTATGAATGGGCCCACTTCACCACTCTATTCCTTCTTGGTTAGGAATTCTTAAGATTGTATGTCTTTTCTTTATCCTGCAAAGTTAGGCTGGGTACTAAGAATCTTCCATTTGTTTTCCCTTGGGCAGTGCCCTAAAATGCTCAAGTGTTTGTGTCTTTCTCCAATCCCACAGTCGAGCCAGTTGACTGCACCCATTCGCAAGCCATTGGCAAAGGCTCTCATACTATGTAGGGGGAGTACATGGGAAAATAGTCATGAGGGGCTACAAAGGGGGTGAGGTTAACAGAGCATTGGGAGCTTCCATGTACCAGCTAGTAGGGAGGGTGTTCATGAGGCATCCAAAGTGGCTCATGGGTGGGCCTCCTGATGGAAATTGTGGAGTACTTAGTAGAACACATGGCCCCTTGTTGAGTTCCAAGCCCTGTGACTGTGAGTCCTCATCTCTTTTCTCTGCTCCTAGTCTCACCCAGCCACAGAGCCATGGTGATCCCCTCACCATTTTATGTGAAATGAGAAAGAGTTGGGCCTCTTATACAACATTCCACATAGCCGGGGAAGCCAGCTGCTCATTCACTACGCTCACACATTTCTCCATGGGAGGAGCCCTGGGCCAAAGTAGTCTCTTTAGGCACTCCCTTCTAATTCTATTGCCTTTGAGGAGGGGTGACATGGCTAAAGTGAAACCATTCTTCTTATCCTCTCCAATGTGTCTATTATTGGATTTTTTTCCTTTTTTGCTCCAGTTGTATGCTGGAACTTCTCTACTGGACACCCAGACTCCACAAAGTCATTCCTATCTGAGTAGTTGTAAAAATTATTGCACCGCAAGGAGATGACAGTAGAAAACCCCTATTCTGCCATATTGCTGAGATCATTTTATTTTAGTTTTCAACCATAGACAGCACTGTGCTGCCACAGACAGCCAGCTGAGAGGGGCTCATGAGAGCAGACAGGGCACTGTGATCTTCTTCTGAACTCTTCATTCAGTGGCTTCTTGCTGGTACCTTGAAATCAGCTTTCTTGAAAATATTTACACTGTAGAAATCTGAAAATTATAAAAGGAAGAAGATTTTGTTTTGTTCTGTGTTGTTTTTTCCAGAAAGCCAGTTATTCAACATTTACCAACCCAATGCAGTAAATGTCAGGCTGACTACTGGAATGAAGGTCTCATTCTCCATGTCTTGCACTCCTTTCTCTCCAGTATTAGGGTAAAGCAGAGTTTTCCACACTTCAATGTTCAGAAGAACCATCTCTAGTAATTGAAGTATAACCCAGGCCAACCTGGACCTGCATTCTTAGTGGCTACTATCCAATCATTCATTTAATTATTTCTTTGTTATCTCATACAGAGTACCTAGCCAAAAGTTAGGGGTATATAAAAGACAAAGATAGGTATGCAGGTCACTACAGAAGTTTTCAGACAGACTGTGTTATGGTCCATTATTTCACTTCCAAGAAACACAGTCCTCAGCATTCTTTCTGATTCACCCGTGAAAATTTCAACTTACGCAGTTTATTGGTGTTTCTAGGAGGGCTTCATTTGTTGCTGTCTGCATGAATTTTATGCTTCTTGATTTTTGTATTATCCCACATTCCTGCCTGCAAGAAGTTTCAGTTTTCTTAGGGAAGGCATGAGGGCCTAAAACTGAGCTCTTATATTGTCCTGCCCAAAACTAGGCTACCCAGTACACATGCATGATCCTAATATTACCTTTAAAACGGTACAAATGGAGTGCTTCTGTATTAATTTCCCAAGGCTATTATAGCACATTACCACAAACACTGTGGCTTTAAACAAGAATAATTTATTCTTTCACAGTTCTAGAAGATAGAAATCTGAAATCAAGATGTCTGCCCTTGCTGTCAGCCCTCAGTCTGAGGCTGTAGTGGAGAACCTTCCTCATTATAGTGCCTGGTGGCTCCAGGCACTACTTGGCTTAGCAATGCTTCCTCCTTCCCATGCTCTCTTCTCTTCCCCTGCCTGCGTCTCTGTGTCTTCTCCTCATCTTATAAGAACACACATTCTACATCCTACACAGTTAATCCAAGATAATTTTGTCTTGAGATGCTTCATTTAAGTACATCTACAAAGACCCTTTTACCAAATAAGATCACAATCCCAGGTACCAGGAATTAAGACTTGAACATATCATTTTGGAGGCCACAGTTCAACCTACTAAACCCACACACTGTAGGTCTAAATGTTAAAAGCCATAAATCAAACTAACAAACTGGCAAATGACTTATGTTTCACCTTGACATTTATACCATCATGATGACATAATTTTAAATTATGTGCAAAGCTATGGTTTCATATAAGAAAAATTAAAGCATCCAAGACTGACTGAATATAATTATCATTGCTTTTGTGTAGGCGGCCAATTGGTATTTAGATAATATTTGGTTAAGTAATAAATGCATACATAGTTCATAAATTATTATATATCTATTCTATGAAATGTATTTTCTTGCTTTCAGTTAAGTAAAATTACTAAGTATGTTCCTATAATCAAGAGTTTCATGTAAATTGTGCTCAATTGATACAAATGAGGATAATGACACTCACCTCACAAGGTTGTTGTGAGAATGAAATATGTTCAGTCTGCAAAATACGAAATGTAAGTTGTATTCAATGTGTACAAAATTTTAATGCATTTTCATTTAAAATGTAAATTTTGAGTATAAAAATTTATAAAATTAAGTTTATTTCTCAAAGAATTATAAATCTTTTTCATTCTAAAATATTCAATAACCTATTGAATTTAAAAGGTAAAATATATAATTGATGAATAACGTATTTTAAAATAATTGTTTAAATTAACCTTAATTTTTAATCTAACTTTTTAAAAATCTAACTAGAGCTTAATAAATATTTTATAAAAATATGCTTATTTGGAATTTGAGCATTCAATGGCCATATAGTTGACCACCTTAAAAATCAATGTCACACTTTACATGACCTATATACATACAAATTTAAGCATAATATCAATGTTTTAATATTGCAAAATATTATTCATTCATCACGAGTGACTTTTGTGAATACTGTATTAATTCTAGTACCTCCAGAACCATAAACTGGAGCATAAAGAGAAGGCAAAAAAATGTAAGACACTACTAAAAACATAAATCATATTTTCTTATGCCAGAATCTACTGTATTCTTACTACCTGAGAGGAAGAAGTTTGACATGCTAATTTGTCTTTTCTCTTACCTATATGCTTCCACTCTTCAAGTCCGCCTTGTCTTTTCTAGTGACAACAACAGCAAACCCACATACTTGAGTGAGTTGACTTGTATTGTGGAATAGATGTGGAGAAAGAAGCATTTCCCTGGGACCTGAATGGTGTTACCCGTAACAGCAAATTGTTCAGGGTTGTAAGGCATGAAATGCCAACAGTAACAGCTGCACCTCAAACAATAGAGCCACCAGTGTGTTCTTATGTTCTTTGTGTGTGTGTGTGTGTGTTTGTATCTGAAATAATGATACACTTGGACTTCTGAATTGCAAGGATAGGGACCACTCTTGCCTTGGGAAAGTTCTAGGAAGCAACTCCCAGAACTCCATGTATGTCTTTCTGCTGAGTCTAAATCCCACCTGGCTCCATACAGTGGAGTCTAACATCTACTTTTCTGGCATCATGGAGAGAGAACCCCAGCCTTGAATGCCCTGCATTGGAGTTATTGTTAGATCCCTGCTCCTGACTGCTCTGCTTCTGACCACCTCCTCACCTGCCTTCTCCAGCACCTGTCCTGCCTCTCTGAGGCCACCTTTCCCTTCCTCTGGAATACCTGACCTGTGTGTTCCAGACTCTCCTGATCCTCCATCTGCCATGGGCCCCAGTTCTCTTGCAGACACTAGCCTGTCTGTCACTCCACTGCACTCTCTTTGCTGAAGTCAGTTAGCTGACAGCCCAGTTCTTACTGCCTTTAGGATGCCACCTCACTTGTGTCCCTGATGATCTCTTGGCTCTCACATCCTCAGCTCAGTGTGCTTTTCTCCCTTCCCCCAGGCTGGCCTTGCTAACAGTAGCCCATCACAGAAAGTGCCAGAGAGATCCATGCCTCTCATTCCTGTTTGGGTACAGTGCCTTATTAAAATAAGAGTTGAAAATGTGAACAAATAGTGAAGTCTGGCCTATAAAAGTTTTTCTTTGGCTGGAGGGGGAAGGGAAATGACACTGTGTTTAAGTTTGATTCTAGATGTCTTTAAGCAAGACTTGCAAACTTCTATCAGTTTTCTTATACCCAGTGCAATTCACACATTCACATTAGCAGTGTAGTCCTGTGTACAAACAAGTAACACACTTGCAGAGCCAGACAGAGGTAAATTTAATGCCTGCTCCACTTCTTACCAGCTGTGCACTCTTGGAAAAGTTATATGTTCTTCTGGAGTTCAGTTTTCCCATTTTTCAAAGAGGATTACAAAACATACCTAGAAGATTTGTGATGAAGACTAAAAAAAAAAAAAAAAAGAAAAGTGTTCAGCATAGTGTTTGTACACACTAGATATTCAATAGTTTGTTCTGTTCCCCCTCACTCAGGCTCCTTGATTCTCTAGCCTCACTCTCAAATCTGCCAGTGAAGTTGGTGGTCTCTCCATCTAGATATTTTAGATAATAACTTGGCTATGAATGGGAAGCCCCACCTTCCTCATCTGGATGAAGCAATTAAGGACTCAGGGTGCAGCCTGTAGCCAGGAACCTAACTGCATCAACTAAATCCAATAAATGACTTCTTCTATTATGTAGAAATCATGGGTGCTCGTAGATGCTAATTGGCTGTCTTCTTTACTTTCCTTTACAGCATTTAAGTAGTTCCTTAACACAATTTTATTTTGGAGCTTTCTAATTATATTACTCCAGGCACCTACTGTCATTGAGCTTGCCCATGGAAAGAAAGGAAAGTTATTTATGCTTTTTTATATTCCACAAGCATTTATGGAGTAACTCTGATGATCTCAGCACTGCACAGCAGGCCAAAGTATAAGATACAGTCTCTGCCCTTGAGGAACTTAAGACTCTCTGGTGAGAAATAATAAATATAAGGAAAGTGATTAAGTCAAAAGTGTATAAATCAGATGATGAGTATTTAAGGGGAATGATACTGTGGGAGAGCTCAATGATAATAATATATATGTAGTTATTTTTAACTATAATATTTTTATATGTGAAGAAAGAAAGTAGATAGAGAACAGCAAGAACTGAGCCTTGAAAAGTGTGCTGAGCCAGTGAGAAGCCTGATCCAGGAGGAGTGAAAGTCCCATGTGGAAGAGTAGTTTCATTCCCACAGGCATGATCAAGCTCTAAATGATGACTGTGGTTCCACAAGTATTTTTCCTGTCCCCGACTCTCCTTTACTTGGGCCAATCTGTCATACTGTAGTCTAAAAAAGCATTCTATATACCGTGTGAGAAATATCACTTTCCCATTCTTACCTTCCACTGCCTGCTGAAGCCCTCTATTCACCAAATCCAAACTCCCCTGTGATATCCTTGTAGATCAGATAGAATCTCAAAGGTTGGATTACAGTACATTTAGGTAAAGGGGGCATAAAAAACTGGTTTGTATCCCAGTTCAACCATTAGCTAGTTATACAGATCCCTAAGGAACATACTTCAACTTCCGTGTGACTCAAATCCATACCTTGTAGTTTGTTGAGGGGATGACAACAATTTCATATGGGTAAAGAGCTTAGGATATTATTGAGATCATAGTGAATGCTCAATGATTGTTGGCTATTAGTAAAGTAATGAAAGTGTTGATTACTGGTGGGTGTAAGCCCAGAGAGAGTTCTCTACTCCCAGCCCTGGAAGCTCAGTTCATGACACAATGACAATGAAGATATACTTACTCTGTTTGTGGAATAGCGTAAAGTGGAGAGGGATAGCAAATCTGTTGGATTACAGAATCATGTTCCAAAACTATGCTAACAATTGAAAGGGGTGGATCTAAAAAAGTGCAAAGAATAGAAATAAACACAGTCCAGTACTTTATTGTACTGATAAACCAACTCTCTAGAAGAAAAAAAGCCCCATCTTGTAGCATCTGCCAAATCCTGTGGTATAATGACTCCTACCACAGCTGATGTCAAGTTACCATGTGATGTCCTGAACTCAGTATGGGGAAGAGATGCTAACACTGGCTCTCAGAGCTTTGTGAGCTGGTTCCAGGACACCACTGAAAACAGAAAGTCCTAAACCAGAGTTTTAAAAAATACAGTATGAGAAGAGATGTGGCACAGTGCCTGGCCCTAAAGAGTTTCCAGAGACTGTGTGACTGTGAATTCAATGTATGAGAAAGGCAGGAAATTGAAATGGCTTAAGAGCTTGGCTCTGTAGTCAGACAGTTACGAATTCAAATTTCACCTTCCCTGCTTCCTAGATGCAGGATCTTCAACGAGTCACTAAACCTTTTTAATCTTTGTCTCCTCATCTCTAAAATGGCCATGATGAATAATCATGGCTGCATGATAGATGTCATGTTAAGAAAGAGCTTAGCACTAAGAAAAGAACAAGCAACTAAAAGGGGGGAGGGTAGACCAAATGTGTGTGAATGAGCTGTATCTACACAAGAAACTACCCAGGGCTATGGACTTACAACAATACCTATCTATTTGCTCTGGGTTCTGTGGGCTGGCAACTTGGGCTGGACTCAGAGGAAGTGGCTCTGTTTCCCTTCCAGGCATTAGTGAGGCTCAGTCTCATGTTTGCAGTCAGCTGACAGTCAATGTCTTCTTCCTATATTTAGCACTTGGCTTGACTGATGGGCGTCCCTGAGCCTTGTGTATCTCACCATCCAGCAGGTTGGCCCAGGCTTTTTCATATGGTGGTTATTGCAGGGAAGAAACAACAAGCACTAAAGCACAAGCACTTTTCAAGTCTCTTGGGTCTCTTCATGTCTCACATTTTCTTATCCCGTTAGCCAAAGCAAATCCCATATCTAAGTCCAGAATCCGTATGATAAAAACTACAAATGGGTATAGACTAAGGGAGGGGAATTACTGTGGCTATTTTTGCTAACAATCTAGCACAATACGAGAATAGGCAATTGATAAAAGAGAAAATTCAAATGGGAAAAAAATACTCATGAAAAGATATACAAATTCCATAGTAAGAAGAAAATACAAATTAAAATGAGATACCATTTCTAATTTATCAGCTTGACAAGTAAAAACTTTAAAAACTAAGGAATAGCATGTAAATGGGAAAATGGGAACTCTTATACATAACTGCTAGAGAGTATACAAATTATAACACTCTCACAGAATTCAGTAATTAAAATTAGTTTCTTATGAATCAGTGTTGAAGATATGATTCTGAGTTATGGAATATCAGATAATAAGAATTGATACACCAAGACATTTATTTTTAAGAGTACATATATAATGAAATGACAAAACATGGATGGGAAGAATACACACCAACTTCAGAATATTTATGTCTTGGTATGAAGAGCAAAGAATGAAAAATAAAGGAGGCTTCAGTTTTATCTACATATTTTATTTCTAAAAAAATCTAAAGAATTATGGAAAAATACAATATTCACCACATTTGAGAGGTAGGTCCCTAAGTATCTATTATGTTCAAAATAGTTGAGCTTTTGTATGTTTGAAATATTTCATAATTAAAGTGACATTTGAAGAAATAATAGCTGGTTTTCTCCTGTAAGGGGCAAGGGTTGGAGAAACAAGTTTTATAACTGCTTAATTTGGTTGCCTAAAAGATGTGATTCTAGCCATACTCACGGAAATACAGACTGTGGAAAGGTGGCCATAACCCTCCTCTCTTCTGCAGCATCAAACTGTGCCGAGCGCACTTGAGGAGGGAGCCTGCAAAAGGAAGTGTGGCCTTTCACTTAGTCCACCACACTGCTTGAGCCCCTTCCTGTGCTGTCACTATACAGGCCCAGGGGAGACCACCGAGGACCCAGAAATGTAGGTCCCTGCTCTGAAAGGAGTTTGAATCATAATCAGGAAAGACACACTCTCAAATGCCACAATCCCAAACGATCAAAATCTCTAAACAGAAGACCAAAAAATGTAATAGGGAACATACACATCAGAGCACATAAAAATTTCAAAAAGAGCAGGGCCACGTAGAAAATGAATGTGAAGGTATTCTCAGAGGAGAGTCATGTACTAAAAGAAAAAAAAAGGAGCTATTCATCAAGACGGAAAGACTTGGAAATATAGTTAATGATTGTGAAAGTCGGCCAGCTCTTATGGACAGTCTCCATGCAATTTCCCATGATCTATACCTGTAATATACTTTCTTATCTGCTGAATTTTCTTTTTAGTTATTTTTGCTTTTCTTCTTTTCTTTGTCTTTTTTTAGTTTTTTTTTTTTCACCTTTTCAAACTGTCAGCATTATTTTTTACAATTCCCTACGCTATATATTTCACCTTCATATCATTTCCAATACTGGAGATATGAATTATGTAGAGATTTTTATGGAGTTCTGACTCATTTTGTACATTTTCTACAAACTGGACTTCATGAACGTGCATTACTACAATGTTGACTTTGTGTGTAAGTGTTGTACATGTATATAAAAACATTGAAACTTCCTCAATAAATGAAGAGATAGTCTTATTACACATCTGCATTTGTATGAGATAAAATTTTCTGAAATCTCAGCTTTTTGTGTGACTGCATATTCAGTAGTGACCCAAAGAGCTGAGATGCAGTTTTGACTGATCATCAGAAGACTTAGGATGCTCCTAACGTATTTCAGATGACTGCAGTTACAAAGCTGGGTGCACACAATTACCAGCCATAGTGTTATAAGTTTATGCTTTTCCCTTTTTGACCTATTCCTTTATGAATACAGTGCATCTGCTCATAGCTGTTATGCCCATGTGACTGTGGTTAGAAACCTGGCAAAAATATGCACACGATTATCGCCTATTCATTTTGTAAAGTGGCCTATGAAGTGTTCTGTCATGTTTTATATGTTTCTCATATAAATCCCCTTTTAAAATGTAAAGGAATACCTTTTAAATAACCTTTTAATTATTTTTCCAGGATCATATTTTGGGGATTGTAATCTTTCAGGATTTCAACATTTGGGATCATGTCTTTCAGGATTGTGATCAGCTCACCTCTCAGAGGCTGACCTTTTCTCCCTGTCAATACACACAACACCCTTAAGAGGTCATGAGATAAAGGAGAAGGAACAATGGAGGGTTGATAGCATGGTGAGGACAAGAAAACCCCTGCCCAAAACAAGTCATGTGGGGAATGATGGCAAGGCTGCCACCCACCTCTCTCCCACACGGACTCGAATCTGCAGGAAATGCAGAGGCCTTAGGACAGGTCTGGGCTCCTGCCTTCATGGACACACTCTGCATAGATAAGGAGAAGAAATCCATGTGTATGCCCAAGGATTTTACCGCAGCCTTCCCCAAAGCCCAGCCTCCGTGTCCTCATGAGATCCTCTCCCTGCAAAGCAGAGGATGAGCGC
>NW_003852427.1:5834539-5856296 GCF_000181295.1 Otolemur garnettii
TTTTTTTTTAATTTCTCTTCAACTCCCTATTTCCTATTCTATAATTATTGCCAAGAAATGTTCACAGAAAGCATGCTAGGTTTCTGACAGTCTGTCATGTGGGAGCTCTTCCTGTGCACTGCCTGGAGACTAAAGTCTGGCTGGGAGAGGTGCAGCGAGAGCAGCTCTGGTCAACAGAAGGAAAGACTAAAGCAGCTGGGTCCAGGGCAGCAGCAGGCAGCCTCCCCCGAGGCTCACCTGGAAAAAGACACAAGAACGCTGAAGAGCAAGTAACTGGTTGGCCCCAAACTTCCATAAAATGTCTTTATTGAGTTTTTATGATTCTAGACTAATCTTTGTAAAACACTTAAAAACTATAGAAATATTTAAGATGGTATGGACTCATAATCTTATCTTCCAGAGAAAATTACTCTTAACAGTTTCATATCTACCCTTTCAGATGTTCTTCAATGCATATTCAAACTATCAGATCGGAAAGGGGGATCATGCTATATATGCACAGCCTCACAATTTGCTTTCCCCTCCCCTCACAATGTCATATTTTGGAAGCCTTTCCCATGTCTGGATATGCATAATTAGCTCGTTCTTTGTATGGGTTGCCTTATTCATTCATTCACAAATACCTACTGAACATGAGCACCCACTTGTCGCCAGGCACTATTCTAGGCACCAGGGGACACCATGGCAAACAAAACAGTTTCACCCTCACGACATCTTACATTCTGTTACATTCTATGAGAGAGAGAAAAAAAATACACAGACAAACAAATATATCACATGAAGTCCAAGAGACACACGCTGGGAAAAAAGACAAAGACCCTGTGCAACAAGAATGCTGTGTTATGGCAGCGCTCGTAGCTCAGTGGGTAGGGTGCGGGCCACATCCACCGAGGCTGGCGAGTTCAAACCCAGCCTGGGCCTGCTAAAGCAACAATGAGAACTGAAATAAAAAAACAAAAAAGAATGCTACGTTAGATCATAGTCACGGAAGTCGTCTCCTAGGGTCTGCATCAGTGATCTATTGCTGTGTAACAAATTTCCCCCAAAACTTACTGTTTAAAACAACAGTATTCATTATCTCACACTCTCTATAGGACAGGAACCCAGGAGTGACTTAGCTGCACCTTCTGCTTCTGGGTCTCTCACGGGCTGCCAACAAATTGTCAACCAG
Source organism: Otolemur garnettii (assembly GCF_000181295.1). Classification (NCBI taxonomy): domain Eukaryota; kingdom Metazoa; phylum Chordata; class Mammalia; order Primates; family Galagidae; genus Otolemur; species Otolemur garnettii. Next base: position 5,835,711 of record NW_003852427.1, read on the forward strand.
GTCCACAGTTCTCTGAAGGCTCCACTGGGGAAGCATTCATTTCCAAGTTCACATGATTGTTAGCAGGAATTAGTTTCTCAAAGGCCATTCTCTGAAGGCCTCAGTTCCTCATCAGAGGGTGGCCGGAGGCCTCCCTCAGTCCCCTACCACGTGGGCCTTTCACAGCGTGGCAGCTACTTCCTCAGATAGCTAGTGAGAAGAGCCAAGGTGTGGGGAGAACGCAGTGAAGTCAGCTTTATAATCAAATCTCAGAAGTGATATCCCCTCATTTTTTAAACATTCCTTTTGTTAGTTGTAAGTCATGAGGACCAGCTGGCACAAGGTGGGAATACCAGGAGGGGAGATCACTGAGGGTCATTTTAGAAGTTGTTCACTGCAGGCTGATGCTGAACAGAGGCATAAATGAAGTGGGGAGGGAGTCATGTCAATGTCTGGGGGGAAAAATCCTTCCAAGAAGGAGAATGGCAAAAGCAAAGGCCTTTATGGAACTGCTTTGGTCTGTGTAAGGAGCAGCCAGAGCCCCCAGTGGCCGCAGCAGGGGACAGAAAGAGTGGTAGGAAGTGAGGTTGAAGAGGGAGGCAGTGATTGGACCATGTCAGACCTTGGAGGCCATAGAAAGGAGCTGGAGTTTTATTTTAAGAAGAATGAGAACCAGTATTTCCTAGGTTGCATTACCATAATCCATTTGCCCAATCTTCTGTACTTGTGAAGATCATTTCCAATTTTCTATTTCTAAAATGCTACACACTTACATACATGGGTGTATGCATGTGTGTGTGTGTGTGTACATTTGTGCTGTCTGTATGTATTCTAAGATTTTTCTGGATCAAAAAGTATGTGCATTTTTTAAAAAAATATGTGCATTTAAAATATGGATATATACATATTGCCAAACTACACTCAAAAAGGCTTTTCCAATTGACTCTGCCATGAAAATTGTGCAAAAGCAGACCTAGCCAATACTAAGTAGGGCTAAGCTTTTGAATCTTTGTTAATCTGATGTGGGCAAGTGGCATTTCATTGCGATTTGTATCTGTTTCCTCTCTTAAGAGGAACATTTCTGCCTCTATAAGAATAAATCTTATTGCATCCTTCCCTTTCTTCCTCTGCAAGGTCCGATGAAGTTTAAGGATCCTCTACTCTGACCACCACTGATGGCACCTGCCCCCTACACGCACCTCCAGGGCTGTCCAGCTGTCCAGCAGCACTTCCGTTTGCTCCCTGTGGTCTCAGGGCCTACTCTGGCCTCCCACCGCTGAGCCTTTGGCTGACCTCCTTTCCTCACACACACCTCTCTCCACTTGTCAGACACAGGCAGCTCCCTAGCCTCTAGCACCCAGCTGCCTCTGCCATGCTTTCTGCCAAAGCTGAGAGGCACTAGAAGCCCCTCCACATGGTCTCAGGTGACCAGATGGAGTAATGGTTGGGGAGGCCTACACTGGCCCTCTCTCTCTCTCCATCTTGTATAACTCTGATCTTTGACAAAGTGCCAAAACAGCATTTGTCTACCCACTTTCCCTAAACTGAGGTCAGAAATAACAGCCACTTCTTAAGCAGGCTGTGATGAGAATTAAATGAGAAGGTTAAACAAAAATACTAAGAATAATACCAGGCAGTTAGCGAATGGTCAGTAAATATGGCTCTTACCATCACCCCATCCTGCCCTGAATCTCCCTGAGCTCCTAAAAGGCAGACAGCATTCATTTCTGTATTCCCAGAAGCACTTCATACAATGCTCTGCACAAAATAGCATTCAATAATTATTTGTATAATTATTTGTGTCTGTGTCAAATAAAGGAATTCACACCTGAAAGAATGAATGACTTGAACGTACAACCTTAATATGAAGGGATTTAACTGCCAACTGTTATCTTGTGTACAATTGGGAATCCTTCAAGGATTTCATGAAGATTAAATAACATAAAGTAATGTTTTAAGAAGGAATTTAAGGAATAAGTAAATTTGCAAATAAGATTTTTTTAAACCTGCTGATTTCCCCAGTTCCTATAAAGGCAAGTGGCCAATGCACATTTGGAAACACACTTTAAGCTGTCTGCTGTTCAGGCATGTCTAGGCTCCACGTCCCTTGCCCCATTTCTCTGGCCCACCCTGCCTCCCTGCGGCCCATTACCAGGCAGAGCCCCCCTCTAGAGATGAACACACAAATGTGCTCACTGTTGTTGCCTTGGGCACTTTCTCCAGCATGGACAGTGGTTTTAAACAGAGGCAGACAACCACCGCCTGCAGGCCACGTCCAGCTCGCACATAACATTTTGCTTTACCGGCTCAGTATTTTCCAAAAATGAAATTAAAACTCGAGAGGTTTAAATTTTTAAAAATACAGATCTCTTGCAAAATCTGAGATCTGGCTATAGGGACCAGCATTCCCTTGTGGCAGCAACAGCCTGTCTGGAGCCCTATAGCAGCAGCCCCATTACAATAGGCCCTGTGCCATATTTCCAGCTCCCTAAGTCCCCACCCACTCGTCTCATGGTGTTTGCTGGATGGATACTGAGCTGCATGAGTTTTCAATCCCTGCTTTGAAGCCATCGTCCAGGTGGACACTGGCCTTGCCTCTCACTAATGAGTATTTCAGCCCCAAATAACTCCTCCAACACATAGAACAACAGTTTCTTCACTCCTGACATGTTTTTTTTTTCTTTCTTTTCTTTTCTTTTTTTGAGAAAAAGAAGTTGTAATCAAACACATCAAGGTCTTATTTTAACCTCCCAGATACTAAGAACTTGTTTGACCACTACTTTTTTCAAGGAGTACCTCCATAAACATCCCATGGAAGACATTTTAGGGAACACAGTCTGAGGAGGGCCATAGACCATTAAAACCTAAGGAGAAAACTCTGTGCTCACAAAGGCAATCTCTTAAAAATAGGAGCAACACTACCTACCTCCAGCCACTTGCCAAGAAAGATAACACAAGAGAGATGACACAAGTCATCATTAGATAGGTCAACTGCAGGGGAGGCTGAGGAAGATGAGGACCCACTGCCTCTGCTCAGGATCCTAGAAACAGACTCTGAGATGAGCATGGTATGCGGGAGGTTTGTCAAAGCATGCACTGGGGAATGCAGAGGCCTCAGAAAATTCTGTAGGGAGCTCAGGAGCTGCAGAGCCCTTCAAAGTCATCACCCAAATTGAGCAAGAGGACCAGCTCTTTGTGCACTAGGTAGGAGACAGTATAACTATGAGAGAGGTAGTTCTCACCAACTGGAAGCATTTCCCAGAGAGGGATGACTGGGTCATCAGGAGCCCACACTCCTGCCATGAGCACATGAGAGTCTCAGTCTTGAAATCTGAATGCAACCACAGGTTCACTCTGTCTAATTTCCTTCTTCAGGGCTAAGTGGAACCCTCTTCTTCCTTGCCGTTGGCAGCAATGACTGCTAAGTGAAAGTCAAAAGGCAGAACTTGGAGGCAAGATTCTGTTTTATTGGCCATAGTGCTTTTAACAGTTTTGTTTTGTTTTGTTTTTGAGACATAGTCTCACTTTCTTGCCCAGGCTAGAGTGTCACCATGGAGTCAGCCTAGCTTGCAGGAACCTCAAATTCCTGGGTTTAGGCAACCCTCCTGCCTCAGCCTCCTGAGTAGCTGGGACTACAGATGCCTACCACAGCGCCCAGCTAATTTTTTTTATTTTTATTAGAGACAGGGTCTTGCTCTTGCTCAGGCTGGTTTTAAACTCCTAAGCTCAAGGGATTCTCCTGCCTTCACCTCTCAGAGTGGTAGGATTATAAGTGTGAGCCACTGCATCCAGCCCTGCTTTCAACTTTTAACACTGTTTTTCTCCTGAAGCATAGTTCTGATGATGTTATTACAAATCTAAAAAGTCCACAATGGCTCACTATTTCCTCCTGAATGAGGTACAAACTCTTTAGCCTAGAGTTCTAGGCACCCCCATCATCTGTGCCAGGCGACTCTTCAGCTGGTCTCATTATCCTCCTGCAAGGCTCAATACTCAATGGTATTCCCCAGATTTTCTCCACACTTCACTTCCTCCTTACCTATATTTTTGATTATTCCTTCTACCTAGAAAAATCTTATCTCCCATCTCCATATATCTAAATCTTATGCAACGTTCTCTGTTTATAAAAATGTTTCCTCAGTTCCATATAACTAGAAGTGATTTTTCTCTGATCTTGGAGTAACTTTTTTTACTATGAATTATATATAATTTATATCATATACTAAACCATAAACTCTTTGAGGGCAGGATTTAGGTCTCATTAAGTGCCTGTGCATTTTATACATTCATTGAAATTTTTTGTTACTAGATGGATGGGAAGATGGATGGACTGAGGGGTAGACAGCTAAATGGATATATGGGTGGACAGGAATATCAATGAAAGAATGGCAGGCACTGGACAGATTCCTGGTACTGAAGTGATGCTAAGTCTCATCTTCACTCTCTTCCTTAGTTCTGTATATCCTGCTTAATTTGTGAATAAGAGGCAGATTGATCTAAAAAGAATGGAGGTAGGCTTGGCACCTATACCTCAGCAGCTAGGGCACCAGCCACATACACCACAGCTGATGGGTTCGAACCCAGCCCAGTCCTGCTAAACAACAATGACAACTACAACCCCCCCCAAAAAAAGCCAGGTGTTGTGGTGGGCACATGTAGTCCCAGCTACTTGGGAGGCTGAGGCAAGAGAATCACGTAAGGCCAAGAGTTTGAGGTTGCTGTGAGCTGTGACTCCATGGCATTCTACCAAGGGCAACATAGTGAGACTCTGTCTCCAAAAAAAGAAAGAAAGAAAAGAAAAGAATGGAAGTGATGTTTTCCATACTGAAACATGCAGATTGTTTACCTAGCACTGGAAACAGTGGAGAATCCCTGAGCCCCCTTTTCAACCTTTGCGCATAAGAAGGGAATAGCGCCCAAGTCCCATTCGAGCTTAAGTAAGACAGCCCCTGAGTCAGCTGTTGCATTTCAAGTGGTACTGCTCGGAAGACTCCTTGAACCTCAAAAAGTTGTTAACAAGACAGTATCCTTATCAGTTTTAAGAAACTAAATCTGAGACGATGAGTTCTGGCAGCTGCTTTTCTCATGAAAGGTAACACCCTATTAGAGACTATGGTCTACCCCAGTGTGTGCTTCCAACATCCCACGGTGATTACATCTGTAATCATGGATCTGACAACTATGACTCTCAGTTGGAGACACAGATTCCCCTGGAAGCTATAATAATAACCTCTTACTCTTATGTGATGCTGCACTTCAGCTGAGTCCTCACAATGACTCCATGAAATGGGGATGGAAAGTGTTTGAGACAAAAGTTTTGAGACAAAAGACATGCCAGTAAAGTTGGTATGTAACAGCAAGGCCATAAGTAGAAGGCAGGCTATGACTACTTCCCTGCAGCAATCCCTTCTGCATGTGACCTCATCCCTATCTTTACCTCTAGGTCTACAAAGAAAAATGATCAAATATTAATGTATTAATAATTTGTACAATTAACATCATAGTCATTCTTAGATGTTCAGCACAGTACTTGGCCAGGGAATTATTCTTAATGCTTGATCCAGATTATTTCTGCAAAATGTAATGTCAGTCTCCTTTGTCCCATTCTCATCTATGTAATATCTTTGGGAGGAGGTCAGGTTCTGATTTTCAGGAGAGCAAGATGGCCCCCAGCAAACTCTTAGGGCAGATTATGGAACAGAAGGAATTGAATACCTATTGTGGGGAACATGCTCACAGGGAATAACTTGGATTCACTAAGGACAAGCCATGTTAGGCTTGCTTGCTGGTGGCATGACCGCAATAGAGAATTAAAGAAATGTGGTAGATACAGTGCCTATCAATTTTAGCAACGTCTTTGGTGGAGTTTTTTTATAATATTGTGAACAAATTATGAAGGTATGGACCTCTTTATAGCACCAGTCACTGGATTTATAACTGGTTGAACAAATTCGGAGATGAGTGATTAATGGGTGATGTGATCATATATGAAACCCTAAACTGATATAATGAAGAATTTTGACCTCTGCCTCATTCAGTCCAAAGTTTTTATCAAGTATCATTAAATGTGTGTTACCTTGAGGCTGCCTACCACATCTACATGGAAGAAGGCTGAGAGAAGCTGAGAAGTGGCATGGCCAAAAGCAGGGATTCAAACCTGCCCAGCAATTTCCATGAATATTTCAAACACCTTAGAGTTGGAGCCCGTAGCTCAGTGAGTAGGGAGCCGGCCACATACACCCAGGCTGGCGGGTTTGAACCCAGCCCAGGCCAGCTAAACAATAATGACAACAACAACAACAAAGCCAGTTATTGTAGCTGGTGCCTGTAGTCCCAGCTGCTTGGGAGGCTGAGGCAAAAGAATCACTGAAACCCAAGAGTTTGAGGTTGCTGTGAGCTGTGATGCCACAGCACTCTACCAAGGGTGACACAGTGAGACTCTGTCTCAAAAAAAAAACAAAAAACAAAAAACCCTGGAGTTTTATTCAAAGAATCAAATGCACAAATAGAGGATGAAGAGAATGTATCTGGATAACAACTCAGGAGAAAAAGACCTCCAAATTGAATGTTGGCCCAGTTTGATTTCACTCTGCAGTAAGGGGGCAGCACCCCCAGGAAGTGAATCAGAACTTAGATTGCATTTTTCCAGGGGTAACTCACTCCTGCCTGCTTATCTCAGAGGATCTGAGATCTTTAGTTTGGAAGGGTCACTGACCAGTGGTAGAGGGGCCACAGACAGGAGAAGAAAATGGGGAAGGAACAGGTAGCTATGTTCATTAGATTACAAATGAAGGCACCACACATGTTGAGTAAGATGGTCACTATCTCTCTAAATGTCTGAAAGACCATCCCAAGGAAAAGGAAGATTCTTATAGTGTGAACCCTAGGGGAAGGCCTGGAGCCAATGGATAAGAGTTAAAAGAAAGCAATTTTTATTGAAACTTTAGGAGAAGGTTGCAAAAATTGCAGTTTTCTAGACAAATCTAAGTGGCAGAAAGAAACACAAAACTAAGTATGAAATAGGCCCATAATCACGAAAAGCTGTGATATGGGCCCAGTTTTTTGGATGTGAATGCTTTGAGCAAGGACAGAGAACTTGGATGCTTCAATGCTAGGATGCTAGGCAGGAACGCTGAGGATGGACAATGACTACAGTGACCATGGGTTCCAGGTGGCTCTCCATCACTTTGAGATCTGTGTTTTTGGTCTACCTGCCTGTCCTTGTGCCTTCCCGCCCCCGACTGGTGCCTGCACTGAATATATGGCTCTTGTATTGTTTTTAAATCCTTCATACCAGGCCTGAAGGTTCAGGTTAAGTAGTTCCAGTATGGCAAAATGTGTGCTTCTGTGTGGCCCTCTCATGCACCCTCCCTAGCACTGTATATCCATTATGCCATGAAGTTCTCGCTGAGCACAGTGCTTTATTGAAGGGTAGAAAATTAGGGGTGCTAACAACAGCAGAACGGGCAACCATGAGTGCTCATCAAATCTCTTCCCTGAAACTATTCAGAAACAGGAACCTTCTTTGTAAAGATTTATCAGAGGGCAACCAAGTGAACCAGATGGCATCTGGGAGGGAAAGGAGTTAACATCACTTGAACCCCTGTTCTGTGACCATCTCTGTATTGGTGTTTTTGACACTTGAATTATCATCTTACCACATAAAATCCTCTCAACACTCCCCTGGTTAGAATTACTAATTCCTTTTAGACAGGAGGCAACAGATTCGGAGAGTTAAGTACATTGCTCAATGTCACATGACCAACCAGCAAGTTGAAAAGTCAGAATTTGAATTTAGCACATGATCTGAATTCCATCTCCACATCAGGCCTTTTCCAACTTGAGAGATCTGAATCCAACGGGCTTTCATCCTACACCACTTTTAAATTACTTATAGAATTTCATAATTGCAAGTGGTCTGCTTTACAGCAACACTCAGGAAGAAATGTCACTCCACAGGGCTTTGATTAGCAATATTAATATGCCTTTAGAAAAGACAGATTAGAGCAACGCAGGGAGCTGGCCTTGAAATTAAATTCAGAGCGATAATGCTAGAATTACAGATACAAGGGCTGGAAGAGGACAGAGGTCAGCTGGTCCATTTCTGAAGAACAGGCCCCACTCCCTGTTGTGCATTTTGTCACAACAGCTGTACCCACCATCCCCCACCCCCGAACTGAAGCACTTGTCTCCTCACTGGTACACTAAAGAGTCATTTTCTGCACTCTTACCTAACAGCTGACTTTTATAGAAGTATCATAGGTATAACACAATACAGCCTTCCATTTGGTATAACCACTTTGCCCTAAAGAAATCCTGCATTAAAATAAAATAGTGAGCACTATAAGATAATATTATCTAAGAGTATAAGTTCGGGAGCTTGGCAACTAAGGTCCCAGCCTGCTCTCCATCACCACTGCCTAACCACTCACTTTCCAAAGGAACCTTAGTTTCCTCCTTTGACAGTTTTGACAGCATAATTAGATAATATAGAGTAAATGGTGCATTGTGGCCTTGTTTAATTTTGTTTTTTAAGAAGAAGAGAAAACAAGATCATTGTGTCGTATGTTCCCATTTACAACCCAAATGCTGTGAGCAACGTAACACTATCAAAACAGTTTTGAGCTTAGACTCTGTATCACCCATACTATTCAGAAGATCTCTACGATCTGGCACACACAACTCACCTACCACTACTGAAACTTCTCCACTGATCGCAGTTGAGCATTTATGATAGTATGTGAGAACAAGTCTCCAGAAATTCATTTTCTGGACAATGCCATTTGTTAATTTGACAAGGTAAGGTCACTATTAACATTAGTTTACAATGTTCATTTCCATTCAGCAATTTCATTGGAGGGACTCTCCTTGATTCGGGTAGCCTGGCAAAGAAACAGAGAGCTTACCCCACGTCCTAGAGATACCCTGTATTCATTCATTAACTGATTCATTCATTCATTCAGTGAATAATGTCTTGAGAAACCACTACATGCCAAACTCAGAGTTGAGTTCTAGGGATTCAACAAAAGCCAAGTAGAACAGTCTCAACCCTTGTGCATAGAGTAACACATGAGCAAATAAGTAAATAAAGAGTTAAACAATCACATCATTAAAAAAATGCTACAAAAGAAAGAGAGGGAGCTCCTGACAGAGAATAACAAAGGGGAGTACTACTTAGATAAAGAGGTTCAGAGGTGGCCTTTCTGAGGAGAAAAATAGATCCATTTTCTAAAACCTAGAATATTAGAATCCAGCTATGATGGGCACTTCTTTATTTTGTTTGGGGCCACAATATATCCAGCTAAATGTATCCAATCACAATTTTGTTTTAGGCCACAGCACGGTGTACTTAGTTAAAACACACATATCCCAGCCTTCTTAGGAGCCAGAGAAGCCAATGTGGTGCTACTCTGGCCAATGAGATATAAACTGTGATTTAGGGGAGGGGGTTGCTTTCCTAATATGACTGCCTTTTCTTCCTTCTCTTCAGCAATTTTTCTGTCTGAAACATGGATCAAATGACTGGTGCTATGGAAGCCATCACACAACCATGAGGGAAAGGCAACCATGAGCCATGAGCCATCCCTTTGAGGGAAAGGCAACCAGGAGGCATCCCCAACCATGAGGGAAAGGCCAAGACAGAGGACCTTTAGGGGCCTTATCTTTGGTATTTTTGAGCTAATGACCAATGCCACCTCTTTTAGGCTTCTAATTGAATGACAAAAAACTGCATGCATTGAAGTACCATTGTCAGAATTTTGTTATTCATATTCAAATGAAATCATTCACTATTATACAACCCAAGCAAAGCACAAAAAGAAGGGCATTTTGGGCAGAAGAAATAACATACTGGGCGGTGCCCATGGCTCAAAGGAGTAAGGCACCGGCCCCCTATGCCAGAGGTGGTGGGTTCAAACCAGCCCCAGCCAAAAACTGAAAAAAAAAAGAAATAATATACCTGAAGACCTTAAGGCAAGAACCAGCTTAGCATGTTTAAGAATAGAAAGATCAGTGTAGGTGAAGTATAACAGGCACAGAGGAAAATAAAGAGAGATAAGGTTGAAGACATAAACAAGAGACAAGTCCGATGAAACCTGTGGGCCAGGTGAGGAGTTTGAATTTTATTATAGAGTAAATGGAAGCCAGTGGGTGGGTGGTGTATACTCTACAAAGATCACCTCCCTGCCAGGTGTTGAGGGGCTTGGAGAAGGGCAGAAGCAGAAGTGAAAAACAAGTCAGGGCCATTGTAGTTGTTCTGGGCAGAGAAAATGTGCCTTAGATTGGGGTAAAGGCATTGGTGATTGAGAAAATTACACTGAAATGGCCGTGTGGCAGCTAGTTTGAGAGTAATTTGGCCGAAAAAAAAAAAAAAAGAAAGAAAGAAAGAAAAAAGCAAGTACAATATGTGAAGAACTTGTTAAGCAAGAGGATCAAACCACCTATTGCCACAGGCCAGGTTGGTAAAATAATATTAAATGTAGCAGCTGATATTTATGTGTTCAGTGCTTTATACACACTGTATATCATCAATCCTTATAATGGCACCAGAATGTAGACACTGTTATTATTCCCATATTATAAATGAACAAACTGAGTCATAATCAGATTGTGTGACTTGCCCAGGGCAATATTATTGATAAGCTAGTGAAAGTAGGCTTCAAATCCAAAGCTATCTGATTCCTTGACTCAAGCCAAGAGGGACATAGAGACTGCTCTTACATGATTTTCTCCTTTTTAATGCTTAGCAACACACACAAAAAGTCACCACATCCACCATTCATGGATCCTTATCCCTAGAGAGAAGACAGTCTGTGTGTTCTGGGCAATAAAACCTTGGCATATTTATTGAGCTTTTATTAAATGCAAGGTCCTTACATTCATACCCACTTTACAGATTGGAAAACTAAAGTGCAACAAAGTTATACAATTTACCCAAAGTCACAGATCTAGTAGCATTCAAACCCAGGGCATCTGACATGTTTAACCGTTGCACAGAGGAGTTTGCTCCTGGAGATAAAACCTGAATCTTTCTGGTCCTTATTAATGTAAGGGTCCCAACAGCCACTGTCTCACTGAGTTATACTAAATCTATTAGGGCATGCAGATTATTTCGGCCAAGTGCAAAGTCACTGAACCAAAAACCCAACTAGGAAGAAACCAAGCACAAAGATGGCCATAAGATCCTGAATTTTGCCTCCCCCTAATTCTCATTTGTCGTAGCTCAAATGTTAAATCCTCAGAGATGTCATTCCTGATGACCTTAGCAAAAGTAACTTTCCCTCCCTCATGTCATTGGCTACCCCGTCATTCTGCTTGTCCTTCCTAGTAGCATTTATAATTCTAGATAATATCACATCATCATTTATGTGTTTGTTGTCTGCCTCCACCCACTAGAATATCCTTAATGCACGTAAAATGTCTGGCATGCAGTAAGCATTCAATAAATATTTGACGAATGAACGAGTGCATAAATTAGTTAGTTAATTTGCATTGGCATCTGAGGGAAATTCTGCAAGCTCTAGGCAAATACACAGGTTTCTCTCCAACTGAAGTATCTGGGACAGTAGAGAGAGGGGTTAATAGCCAAACTGCTAGGATGGCATTGTGAAAGGATAGCAAGATTCATGCAGGTGGCCAAACCTGGTCACTTTCTAAAAAGCCTCCTTGTAAGCCTGGTGCTCTTCCCTGTATTCCCATGGGAGGTGACATAACCCTCTACAGAGCATTTAACTAAGCAACTCAGAGCTAAAGCTACAAGTTCCCACCATGATAGAAGCTCTGAAGGAGAGGGACAGTGGCAGAAGGGCCCCTGAAAGATGTCACTAAGGAGGGGGCCCAGTCTCAATGGCCCCCTCAGTGACAGCAGGCATAGCCCTGGGAGCACAGAGAAGCCAGTGGCTGTGGCCCTCGCCTGCTGCTGGTTCACTATTCTCATCAGCAGCAATGGAGGCCCCCCCAAAGAGCCACACTCTCCCGCCTGCCTTCCAACATCGGCAGCAGCAGGGGAAATGGCATGTGTGGCTAGAGATTTTTGGACATCTGTACTCCACTGGGAATCTGTTGTGTTTCTTTTCAAAATTTAAATACATAAATAACAAATACAAACCAACAAAACAGAGGCTTTCTGCTACACACAGGAGAGTCATCCATTGCTCACTTTTGTCTTCCTAGAAAGAGCACAAACCAAACATGATCTTTCCCTGTTTCTGGTACAGTTTTTGCAGGCTGGCTTTTCTTGCTCTCTTTTGAATACCTCGAGCAGAACACCCCTGTGTTGTTAATGACTTCAAAGATACCAGGTCCACTGTGCAGCAAGTGATAAAAATGTACACAGCATGTGTTGGATAAATTAATAAACTCTCCAGAGCCTCCGAGTCCTCGGGCCCAGCAGCACCGTAATGAAATGTTATTCTGAAGTGGAGGAGGTGGGAAGGAGAAGGGGAGCAGTATTTAATATATGCAAATTAACTAGTATGCAAATTGCCACTAAGTTAAAAATAACGGACTGTGAGAGAAGCCCATTTTTTAAGCAGCTTGTTTATTCATTAGCCTAATTTCCATTATCAATCCTTCTGTTTTCTCCTTTATTAAGTACTCACAATTGGGGAAGTTTGCTTCCTACAAATTGTTTTGCTCCAAAACCCGTAACACTGGTTAGAACAATCACCATACATTAGCTCTTCTCTGTCTCATTCTTGATTCTGCTCCGAGCCTGCGCTCTCTTTCTCTCTCTCTTGCTCCCTTTCCTCCTGCCCCTTTCGTTTTGCCATTTTCTCCTATCACCTTCGCTTGCCTTGTTGGTCTGGCACCTTTTGTTTCACCATGAATGCAGCTCCCGCTCAGCGTGGGGCAGGGAAGAAGAGAGGCTTCCTGTCCTGTGAGGTCTTACTTCTCCAGGGGACCTGTTCTTTCAGCCCCTTGTCCCAGCCAAGATGAACTTAAAGGCAAAAAGCACCAGAATCCCCATCAGCTCAGGGCGTGGACGACCAGTAGCCCCCAGCCAGTAACAGAACAACCAGGAAAACAATGCACACCCTGTTCCGGGTCTGTATGTGGCCTGTTCTGCCTCAAGACAGACCTTACACAATGTTAAGACAAACTGGCAGCCAAAATCCTCCTCTTTTGTCTCACGAAGCATCCACCTTGCTATGTGCAAGCTCTGGTGCCCCCAAGAGGCCAAGAACGGTACCGAGCGCTAGAATGGCCGTGAGAAAGGAGGCTGGAGGACCTGCACACAAAGCCCCGGGCTGCAGCGTCTGGAGGGGAGATCCTGAAAGAAGGGGGACCCAGGAGCAGCTGGGGAGGAGGCTGGGAGGAGGCTCGAGAGTGCAGGCTTTGCTGAAGCTGCCCGTGAGCCTAAAACGCTGGTTTTTGTTTTAACTGTTGTTATTTTTCATGGGTTTGTAATCACATAGTTATTATAAAACATCAAAATTATTTTTTAACAAGCTATTCTCAGCACATGGTGCTCAGCTGTACAAAGCTGTTTGTGCAGACCCTGCTGCTGTGGCATGTGCATCTTAAACGTTCAAGCACACACACTGAGGTTCAGTATCTCTCCATGTCCTGGGGGAGCTGCAGCTGAGTCCCAGGGTAGAGAATCCCAAGGCCACTCTGCCAGGAGTCCTATACCACAGCAAGCTGTGCAGAAAGTCAGATGCAAGGGACTGAATGGGAACACAAATTCTCTGAGCAAATAACTCTAATTCCCACTCCTTCCTGAGCCCCTACAGTTGCAATTACTTACAGCTCTCCCAGAAGACACCACTATGTCAGAGTGAGAACCACATTTTTCAGGCCTCAGCTCAGGGTCAAAGCTTTATCATTCCCTGCTAAATTACCTAGTAGTCAGGGGCAATGATGTCAAGTGTAAAAGGTCACACTTAGGCAGCTGCTTGGGATTGTCCACAGGCAGGTAGCAGCTGGGGAGCCAATAAACATCAGCTCTTGAAACTCCTTCCAGGACTGCAACCTCCTATTGCTTTTAGGACTAAAAATGGTGTCAAAAGGCCAAAGACCTCAAGGAAGTAGATGGAACCAGAAATGGTCTCTGATGCTAAGCTTAAGATGAAGCCAGAAAGATAAATCATTATCATTTAAGCCCTGCACGTTTTTATACATACTGTCTTTACAATATTTCCATAGAATGAGGAAATAAATCACCCAGCTCTTGACATTTTTAATAACTTTAAGAATGTGGTTAGGGTAATACTTAACTTTATTGACATATTGTATGGTTCATCCATCTCATCAAATCCCAATGAAACTTCAATGAATATTAACTGAGGACCCATAATGTACTGGGCACAGCCTGAAAATCCCCAAACAGTCCCTGTTTGCCCTCCAGGAATCCTAACTCATTGGCTTGACTCCTGTCTGTGGAACTCAATACTGTAATGCATGATGGAGTTGGGGGTAGGGACAGTTTAGATTCTAGCTGGAGGGTTTGGTTCACTGGGTTTGGAACAAACCTCTTCTTGGATTCTGGCTACTTGAGAGGGTGCTCAGGTTCAGGTGGCTCCCTTGAGCGTTAGACACACACGTGATGAATGGGAAGAAGACAGACCCCAACGCCACTCGACAACTGTGCTTCAAAGACAGTAGATGCACCCATAGTATGTTCTGCCAGGACACCATCCTGCCCAGTCCCAGAACAGGAAATCAAAGCACAAAGTGGAACTTTAAACTCAGCAAAGTCATGTAGCTCTTTCAGAGCAGAACAAGGAGTAATAACAGAGTGTCTAGATTGCCCAGCCAATCCTCTTTCATTGGTTAATAATGGTTTATTTTACAAAAAGGCAGGAGAATATAAAGAAAGACAAATAATTCAAGTACTAAAGTTAATTTTGACCTACTTCCCATGCACTCGTCTGGGATACGTCTTCAGCACCTTGGATTCTCAAAGACACAACTTTTCTCTCACACTTTCAGGACCTCTTTGAGTTGTATAAGAATACTCTGACCTCCAACCCTTTTCTCTTGGTCATTCTTGGACATTCTCTAGGTGTTCATTTGGACATTGCTATCTCTGGAGACCTTTCTGTGGTCCCTGATATCTGACTGAGTACCCCTCTATATATTTGCAAGTCCCCCCTTCCCCCATCACATGTCCTCTAGTGCAGCCCCTGCCATACTTCATTGTAATTATCTTTTACTTGTCTGCCTTCTGCATTCTTTTGGAGAGCAGGGGCTATATCTGTCTTGTTCACTCAAGATTGTCTCTATAAACTCTAAATTTAATAACTCTGGAATGTGGTTAAGGTAATACTGCACTTTATGGATATAGTGTATGGTCCATCCATCTCATCAAACCTCAATTAAATTTCAGTGATCATTAACTAAAAGTCTAAAATGTCCCAGGCTGTGATGCCTGGCATAGAGTAGATGCTCAATAAATATTTTAGAATGCATAAATGAAGAGTGGACTATACAGCCTCATCAGGGAGAGAATGCCATTAGCCATTCCTGTCACAGAGGGATCCAATTTCTCCCTCCCCTTGACTATATCTTTGGCTGCTAATCAGCGCATTCTAGAGTGAAACTCACACTGCCTGAGAACACATATTATAGGCTATGTAAAGATAAGAGAAAGGTACACACATTTCAATACAGCTCTTCTTATTTATGGGTAGAAACCCTACACTCGGAAAACATATCTTCTGTATAGCAAAAGCCCAGGAAGCAAGCAAATATTGGACAGAGAAAGAATTTTGCAGCAAACCATTGCAGAAATGGTTTAATATCTTTGCCACATAAAGAATTCATACAAATTGATTTTTTAAAATCAAGATCTCAACAGATAAGTAGGCAAAAGATCTGAACAAAAAGAAAATGACATAAGGAAAGCCTTCACTAGTAAATAAAAGTATGTAAAAATATTCAACCTTGCCAGTTAATACAATTATGTGATATAGGATCTGAGTCTAGAGATGAGAAAAGGTTAGTTGCCTGCTTGTTTCAGCCTCCCTCACTCACAGCAGGACTTACAGCTGCTGCCGTATCTCAGTGTGTGAGGTGAGGCATTCTTTGAGGAGTAGCCCCCAGTTTTCCCACTAGGCTAGGAGAGTAACATAGAGCAACACTGTGACCAGGGTGAAGATGTGAATTCTGAGCTGGCAGCCAACAGCACAGGTAGAGTTGAACCACAACAAGGAGGGTTAGTGGTGCAGAAGTGGCTTCACTTGTTACAGGAAATGGTTCCCAATGTGTCTAGCACAATGCCCAGCACCTGGTAAACACTAGAAAACTGAAACTAAAAATACAAGATTAAAAATACAGAAGGAGTCAAAAAATAAACAAATGAATGCTTAGAAACAAGGTAATCCATTTAAATTGGAGACAATCCTAAAAGCTTTATGATTTGCTATCAACTTCAGTTTGGGGCTTCTTATAGATGCCAATCCCTCTGGTACCCCCACCAAAAGGGAAATGAGACCCATTAATGCATCATGCCAGCATAGCTCACAGGGACCTGGGAAGTTTAGGGATGCTTCTTATTTTTTGTATTTTTGTTTTTTAGGGATGCTTCTAAGAAACAGAACAGTAACCAAGATATAATTTAGCCTGCTAAACTTTCAGAATTTAAAAATAAAGGTAATATTCAGCTTGGCAAGCTTTATGCAGTACAGATATAAGCACAATACTTTTGAAAGTACTTTGGCAATAATTCTCAAGCATTATGTATCAATTAGCTATTGTGGCAATGATGTTGTGTAACAAATACTGAGTACTGTTGAACCCTCCTGCTTTTAAATATTATCAGCTTCCTGCAATCCAGTGATTCATCTGGGCCTATATGGGGTGTCCATAAAGTTCATGTGCAATTTAAAATAGTTGTTTGCACATGAACTCTATGAATACCTTGTATAAGGAGAGACCGCAAGAAGTCACATACAGGTTTGTCTACCTGGGCAAAGGAGAAAACAGAGTCTAACTGGATCTAGAGCCAAAGCAAGAAGGGGAAGTGGCCCAGTCAGTGACTGGCTATAAGGGCAATGAATGAAGTTCAACTGATTTCTTATAATTGCACATGAAAACCTCATTGAAAAACATTTTATGGGGTGAAATGTTCTATATCTGGGTTAAGCAAGCATTACATCTATCAAAACTCATTAAAATAGTTGTTGCTAAAAACACATGCATTTTATTGTATATAGCTTATTCTTCAAAAAAAATCATTAAAAAAATAAAACCTGGTTGAGAATCATCTTACTATAATTTTTAATTCTAGAAAACTGATTTTATCTGGAGGCAGGCAACAAACTTAAGTTTAATCAAAAGCTATTTATAGTTCTTCCACTTCTGACTAAGATAAAATAGCGGGGACTGAATTTTGCCCTCCTCTCTGAAATAAATGAATAAATAAAAAGAATAAAGGAACACGAGAAAGAACAGTATCCAAGACTTTTGCTATCAGGCAAGTCAACATATAATGGGACAACAATCCCTGAGACATGGGAGCAAATGAGAGGATCTTCAGGATTGTGCCACCTTGCTGCCTTGAGATACAGGCAGAACCAGTGAAAGTCCTGAGTTTAAGGTACAGAGCTGAGAGCCTGGAGAGACAAGGCAGCCAGGGTTCATGAGACAGAGAGAAGAGAGCTGAACAGAGAGAACCCTGGAATCAGCAAAGATCCTCTTGTATATTCAGCAGAGTACTCATTAGCACATACACATGAGAAAACTACTCAAGTCTGGGGAAAAAATGCTAGAAAGGATTAGTGACAGCAATGTCTGGTGTTTGCACAGAGCCTGGAATAGAGCCCCATTCTCACAGCAAGATTGGAAAACATTGAGAATCACCAGGCATTGGTGGAGACTCCCGAAGACCTTGCCTCCCCTCAGTAATGGGGATTAGTTACCCCCAGGATGAGCACATTTTGGGTCTCACCTAATAAGCATGAAAAGCAAGAACCTAAAGAATCATAGTCTTTTCAAATAACTTAACTATATCCTAGAATAAATCTCCAGAATATTTATAGGAATACAAGAATATTCAGTACTCCACAAGGAATAAAGAAGTTTATTTCATAGTAATAAAAAGATCAATTCATCAAGAGGGCATCATAATCCTAAATTTTATGTTCCAAACAGCAGAGCTTCAAAAACAAACAGCAAAAACTGATAGAACTACAAGGAGAAATAGAACAAAGTCACAATTCATTGCTGGAGATTTTAATACCCCTCTCTCAACAATTTATAGAACTGGAAATCAAGTGTAAATGAAGCATTTACTATGATGGACTATATTGTGGAACTTAAAATAAGTCTCAATAAATTTTAAAAGATTGAATGCATAAAAAGTACATCTTGTGGCCAAAATTGAATTAAATTATAAATCAGTAACAGAAAGATATCTGAAAATTTACCAAATAGTTGAAAAGTAAATATCATACTTCCAAATAATCCAAGGGTCAAAGGAAAAATCAAAGGTGCAATTGGAAAGTATTTTGAAGCACAAGTAAATGAAGACAGCATATCAAAACTGATGAGCTACTACTCAAGCTATAATCAGGGAGAAATTTATAGCACTAAAAGCCTATGTAAGAAAAAAAGTCTCAACTCAATGGGACTTGTTGTCCCATTATATGTTGACTTGCCTGATAGCAACTTCCACTATAAGAATTTAGAGAAACGTAAAGAAATTAAAGCAAATGTAAGTGAAACAAAGGAAATAATAGTTATCGGACTGAGTATCAAATGAAAAAGAAAACACGACACACAAAAAATCAAGGCAACTGAAAGCTACTTTTTTGAGCAGACCTATAAAAAAGAAGATGCAACTTAGTGATAACAGAAATGAGAGAAGTAAAATCACTACAAATTCTACAGTTATTAAAAGGATTGTATGGCATATTATGAGTACCTTTATGACAATTAATTTGACAACTTATGGAAAGCAGTCAAAATTCTTGAATGACAAAAATGACCAAAGCTCAGGGAGAAAGGAATATGTAGCCTAAATAGTCCCATATATATCAAAAGATTGACTCAAGTGCTGTACTGTGTCCATGGATCGGAAGACTCAATTCTGTTAAGATGTTAAATGTCCCAAATTGATCTGTAGGTTCTGCCCAATCAAATCCCAGCAAGCATTTTTGAAGAAATTAACAAGCTTTTTATAAAAAGTCATATGGAAATACAAAGGAAATAATGTAAGCAAAGCAACATTAAAAAATAACAAAGTGGAGAATTAAAACAATCCAATTTAAAGGCTTCTGATGAAGCTACAGTAATCAAGACAGTATGATATTGACCTTAAGGTAGACCATTATATCAATAGAACACAGCAGAGTCCAAAAATAGACCCATGTATATTGGACAACTGATTCAACAAAAATGGAAGAGCAATTTCATAGTGTTAAAACAATTGGGTATCTATATTCAAGAAAAATCAACCATATACAAAAATTACCTCAAAATAGATCATAGATCTAAATTCAAAACTTAAAATTATAAAAATTCTAGAATAAAACACAGGAGAAAACCTTTGTGACCTCAAGTTAGGCAGTAACTTCTTAGATATGACACCAAAAGCCCAATCCATGAAGGATAAATGATGGACTGTACTCCATCAAAATTAAAACTTTCATTTTTTGAAGGATGCTGTGAAGAGAATCAAAAGACAGGTACAGACTGGAATAAAATCTTCACAAGGACACTGATAAAGTACCTGTATCTGGAATATATAAAGAATCTTCAAAACTCAAGAATAAGATAACAAAACAATTCATATTTTGCATGTGCAAAAAGTTTAAAAAGATACTTTATTGAAGAAAATATATGGAAGGCAAGTAAGCTCCTGAAAAGATGTTCAACATCATATATCTGTAGAGAAATATATATCCAAACTACAATGAGATGCTTCTACATATCTATGAGAATGGCTAAAATTAGAAATACTGACCATACCCAAGTGTTGATGAGGATATAGAGGCACTGGAACCCCATACACTGCAGGCAGGAGTGCAACGTGATACAACCATTTAGGAAAACAGTTTGGGATTTCAAAAGTTAAACATACACCTGCTATATGATCCAGTCATTCCTCTCCCTGGGTATTTACCCAAGAGAAATGAAAGTGAGTGTCCACACAAAGACGTGTAATAAATGCTTGTAACAATGTTATCTGGAAAAGCCTCAAACCAGAAAAAACCTAAATGTACATCAATAGCTATGGATGGGAACAGCGAGGCAATAGCTGAAATAATAAGAAGGAATGAACTATTGCTACATTACAAAATAGTTATAAATTAAAGAAGCTAGTCCAAAAAAAAATAAATACTGTGTGGTGGACCCTATTTATATAAATTTCAGAAAGTGCAAGTTAATCTATAATGACACAACGTGCATCAGTGGTTGCCTGTGGATGATGGGAGTGTGTTCAGGCAGGTAGAGAAATAGATGACACCCTTTGGAAAAACACTTGGGGATGATGTATACGCTCATTATTCTGATTGTGATGATGGTTTCACAGGAATATGCATACAGCGAAATTTATCAAAATGTACATGTTAAAAATGTGCAATTTATTATGCTTCAATTATACCCCAATAATGCTGTTACAAACAAAAGTTATAAAAGTGCAAGGAACCAGCAACAATTTAA